>NC_072830.1:4140000-4878750 GCF_027744805.1 Dunckerocampus dactyliophorus
CTTATCCAAGCTGCAATGCTGGCAGGCGTCCTCGGACTCTGAGCCAGCAGAGCAGAACTGCCAAGAGGGATCTGACCTTTTCCTGGAAGTCAACCAGTCGACCACTGGCGAGGCCAACAAAGAGCAGGTCAGGATAAAAAAAAAAAATCACTGAGCAATGATTTGGATCAGTCATCATTAAGGTAGTGTCATGGATGTAATATATTACCATTATTATTGTGCAATGTGATTAATATTGATTGACGCACATATACTGAAAGAATATAGCCATGTTGGAGTAGAGCACCAACAAAATGTACTCCTAAAAAGAGCAAGGGGGTTTTCTTTTGTAACGATTAGTAGTGGTTGGACCTTGAGAATGCAGAGAAGAGGCGAAGGAGTGAGTAGAAAGTCTTTTAATTAGGAACAAAAGGAGAGCCACAAGGCAAAAAATACAACAGAAAGGAAACATCCAAGAACGGTCATATGTAAGTAATGTGTAATCACAGAAGAAGAAGCTAAAGGATTCATGCCAAATAAGTGACGCCGGCTTGCACCTCCAAAAAAAAATCTAAGCTTGCGTCAGCTGTGATTGGTCGGCATTTTTTTAGTACATTATTTCCGTTCCAACAAAACAAAAGAAACAATGCCGCAGAGGAGGAGCATGTCATGAGCATTTATATGAATATGATATAAATATCGTGTAACTGCACCACACAGACTGTTCGGGTATCGAAATGAATGCTTACACTGTCATGTACAATACTATATATGCTAATTTATAACCCGCAAGGCATGCTATGAAACCCACAAGTAACTTCCTCAAACAGAAGTTACCCGGCATGCCTTGTGGGTTATAATTTAGTATAAAATAGCATGGTTTTCTGTGTGTATGAGTGTGTAAGCGTATTTTGATACCGCATATGTGTTCAACATATCACTGGTAACTTTTGGTTGCACCTCGAGTTGAGCAGTCGATTTTGTTTGATGAACTCCTGTCGGTTTATGTTGCGAGAGTAAGGGTGTAAATGTCAAGCTAATTCATTGCAAGTAAAGCGTACACCTGGATGCAGCAGCGTAGCCCAGGCTTAATCAGAGCGTCAAAAATTGACATTTTTATGGGCATCTCGATTTTTGTCCATATGTTTCCATTCAGTGGTGGCCTCGGAACAGAACCCTGGCAAACTGTAGCAATCTACTATATTTTTTAAATTCCCTGATCCCCTCAATTGCAAGGTGAATAGTATAGGAGATAGAGGCATACATTCTTTATCCTCCTCCATCCTTCAGCAACTGTAATTTTAACCACATGTCAGTTTCTGAGCGACATATACAATAATAGTGAGTGATGTTCTACATCGATTCTCGATTGATTCCAACCCCAAGAACGATGTGGAAACAACTTCAATCGCCATTGTTCACTACTACTACCACTACTACTACTACTACAACTACTACTACTACACAGGAAGCCAAATAGCTGGTCAACAAGAGTTGTGGTTGCTCATTCTCAGGAAAACACTTCCCCCTAGTGGTTTTGGTAGAGCATTGCAAGTCAGATCAAGACAGCAGCAGTAGGGTTGCTTGTGTGGTGACTACAATGTAGCATTGTTATGTGTGGTGTAGCTCTGGACTCTCGAGATTTATAGTCTCTTTAATGATAGTTCAAAGTACAACAAAGGAGGGATCAGCAGGCACCGGCTGAGCTTTGTTTTGAGCTGGCAAAAGGCAGCATGAAAACTAAATGTTACTACTTAATGCTTAAGAAAAGCAGAGTGCCAGAACAAACAACTGGGCGTGTTACTAAAAGACGCGACCGCTAATAAATGTCCAAAAGGTAGAACTCCAGCTGAGCACGTTCTCCGAGCATGGAGGAAAGAACCGGTGTCTCCCAGCTACAAATAATCGGTTTGAATCGGCCAGACAGCCAATCGGTAGCAGAGCCGTCCAGTTTGGAAGGGCAAAGTGAAACGTAACAAGCATAATGAGGCATGGTGTCCTCTGTCTCCTCCTGGACAGAAGGTGTGTCCTGTGATTCCGCCCAGCTCTGGAAACAGCGATCTTATAGGAAACACAAAGAACAGAACCAGTATGGGGAAATACACTGAACGCTCATAATATTGATAAAACTTGGAAAAATACAGTAAAATATTGATCATTCATTTTGCTGAGGGATTGTAATTTGTATTTTAGATACTTCTGTCGGCATTGGCCTCCATCTTCAGACATCCATGTGTGGAGCAATGGTATCTGGCTTTGGAACAGTCCACGCTGCCTCCACACTCGCTAAACCCCATGCGACTGAAGCAGATGTGCACTCAGCTGAGTGACGACACCACCACTCTGCTGAAGATGAGCGCCCCCACCCTGTGCGAGCTAGGCCACCTGGAGCTTCTGGCCGCCTACGCAGGCGCTGTGGAGGAAGCCGTGCGCAAGGAGCTTAAGGAGATAAGTCCCCAGACTCCTGTGAAACATTCCAGACCTTTCCAGGCTCTCCTGTCCCTGCACAGCTACATGGAGCCCTCCAAAGTCAGAGATGTGGTGTCCGAGTTGCTGCTCCTCCCGCAGGACAGGCTGGTCACCGCAGGCACACAAACCCAACTCAGCGTTTACGGTCAAGCTGCGCTGCAGATTCTCACCGAGTCTACAGCGAGGCGGGACCTTGACCAGGAGCACGGCATCTTCCTGTCGCAAGCTCACCTCCACGGTCTGGGCACGCTGCTGCTGTCCTGCTCCAGTCCAGCGCTGGAGGCTTTCCTGCTCCAGACGTTGTCCAGTGAGCCCGGAAGCGCACAGCTCATCCACACTGACGTGCTGCTGTACTGCCTCCGGCGTCCTCTCCCTCACACCCTGGCCGTCGCATGCCTGCTGCTGAAGCACTGCTCCGCACAGCTCCTCTTCTTCGAGATGTGGTGTCTGCAGCCCGACAACTCCAAGAAGCTGTCTGACATGGTGGACGACTTCCTCCCGCTGATCCGCACCTACCTGCAGGTGGCTGGGAGAGACGATGCAACCAGGCCTAAAGACGGTTTGTACAGAAACAAGGACATGTGGAAATGTTGATGTGAAGCGAGGTTGCAGACCTGCTAACATGAACATGAACACGTTTCCTACACGCCGCACTTATTGAGCCTTGACTATGCTTGTACAGTCATCCCTTGCCACTTTGCAGTTTGAGCATCGCTCTCTCATGCTAGTGCTGTTTTTCAAAATTCATTAATTAATTAATAAACGATGGCTGTGGCTTATTGGTCAAAAAATATTTATAGACAAGTTGTAGGTAGCATTCTGCAGTGGTCACTAGGCATCAGTAATGTTACATTGATGCGACAATACCTTACATTACATTCCGTTAACTTGCACTGCATGGAGTCAGCCCATTCTGTGTGGAAGTGGTATGTTTTTTGCTTCTTACTTTGTACTTCTTCTCCACTTCCCTACTTCTTTTCGAGCCCTCTGTTCAAAACAACATACAGTATACTGTATATGTACATACTATAATCTGAGATTTGTCTCTCATGCAGTCTGACTATTAATTGTGTCATTGCAGTGCAAAAAGAGGTTTTAAATGCACTAAAGCAGCGTCTTCTGGCCAAGTTGATCCAGTCTGCCCTCGGAGACATGACAGAAGATGCTGGGGTGGTTGAAGCGCTGGTGGCGCTGATCAGGCTCTCTGCAGACATCACAGACATCAGGGACTTGATCAACAACCTGCCAGGTGCCCTGCAGAAAGCTGACAATTTTGAAAGGTCGCTTGTCCTCAGAATCCATAAAAAACTAAACAAAAAAAAAGGAATCAGGTCAGAACTTTTGCTTTGAAATTGTTTTCCCTCCCAGGTGGACGCTGGTGGACGTCATCACAGAGAAGCTGGCTGACCCTCCAGAGGAAGGAGAAGGAGAAACCTGGAGGAAGAGTATCACCACTGCTGCCCTCAAGTGTGTGATTGCTTCTTACAGTCGCAGCAAAGATCAGACACCAGCAGTCACATCAAGCCAGGAACAGAACGTCTTGGAAAGACTGCAGAAGCTCATTGTAAGTTTCCCCCTCCAGCAACATGCTTTGGTTCACTTTATGACTTTAATCATTTGCGATCTACTGCGTAGACATCCCCTGACGACGCTGCAGCCAACTGGAACTCTTTTGTCAGGACTGGACTGAAGTAAGACATTTACCTCTTTCACATATTCTCTTTACAAATCACTTCTTTCTTCTTCAGGTATCGCTACAGAGATCAGCATTTCCTGAACGCCCTCAGGAACCTTTTGGATGTGATGTACCACCCCAGCGGCAACAGGAAAGACCTGCTACCTTTATCTGCCCTCCACATGATGGCCAGCAGCCACTCCTTGTTCCTGCCCACCATGTTGGACTCCGATTCAGACGACCCCCGCAGGAGTCAGGCTAAAGGTACATTAAAAAAAGAATTGACAATGTAAATCTTTACTGCTTCACTGGATGTTTGACTTTTGTTGGGGTTTCAGAGGCTTTAGTGTCCCTCCTCCTCTGTCTGGTGAAGAAATGTCCTACAGTCTGCAACATGAATCACTTCTTGGTACTTTTGGGAGCTTATGGGGCTACACTCAGCACTACAGGTAATACGGTAGTTTAAAAAAATATAAAATGTTTTTTTTAAATGACTAAATCAGACAAAACTTTTAAATCTAAAATAATAATGAATAATATTTTTTTACAATAATTTTATTTTATAACTTTTTAAAATGTAATTCATAATGCAAGACATAATTAAACAAAAGGAGCTAATGAGTAAAACAAATTACTATAATACAGATATCTCAAAGTAAATTGAGGAAAATATGAACTATACAGATGTAAAATATATTAATGCATGGACACGACCAGTCAAAGGTTTAGAGACACTTAATCATTAGCTTATGGAGCTACATTCGAAACTACAGGTAATACATTAGTTTAAAAAAAACAACTATAATAATAATTTTAAAAAATGACACAAATGAAACAATACTTACTTTAAATATTTTTTAATTTTTTTATGAAAATAAGGAATAATAATAAAATATATTTTTTAGTTTATTAATTTATTATTGAAGGACAGAATTAAATAAAAGGAGGAACTCATGTAACAATTTTAATATAATACAGGTATTTAAAAGTAAACTCGATCAAATGAAACTGTGAGGAAAATATGAACTATCCAGATGTAAATCTGTAATCTATTAATGTATGTACACTACCAGTCAAAAGTTTGGAGACACATACAATAACATGACAGTGTCTCCAAACTTTTGACTGGTAATGTATCTATTATTTAGGTGTATATAATGCGTATGAATTGACGTAATGTGTTATTTATTTATTCTTTATTTTTTTTAAATGCCTTGAAATTGTTCTATATTTTATGCATTATTGTGTTTGGACAGATCAAACCATCTTGATGCTCCTTCAGGAATATGAAAAAAACAATCTCAGCCTCCTCAAGTTTCAGTGAGTAACTTTATTTCTTCTTCATGTGACCAATGCACTTGTTGCTCACACGCACACACACACACTCTCATACTGTGGAATTCCGTCCACAGGTCTGTCTTGTGGGGTCCGGCGGCTGTAGAGCACCACAAAACCAGGAAGAGCCTGGGGTCTTCTCTGTGGAAGCAGACCCACTCGGATGACATCTTGGCCTTGTTGAACACCGACAAGATGCTCCAAACTGTTGCTCACTTTCCCCAGCGGCGCAGCATTATTCCACAGGTTTGCGTTCCAAAATGGCATTATTAGACAAAGCGCCGCAAAGTTGTTGCATCAGCTGTGACATTTGTGACAATAGAAAGTCAGTGTATGTAAAATCTCTGGATGTTGATAGGAGGATAAAGAGATGCTGTTCCAGCAAACAGACAGTAGTTTGTACGACCCGTGTTTCCTTCTACCTCTCTTTAGCGTCATTCTTGGACCAGGTGAGTTCTCGCCGATCACGTCGCTGCTCGTCGCCGTCATTCCACCCGCTCGCCGTCATTCCTTTTTTCTCACTCGCAGAGTCGGTGGTCGACTGCCTCAAGTTTGTCTCCATCCACGCCCTGGGAGTAACCGTCATGGCCCTGAGCAGCTACGACGCCAAGGTGAGGGCGGCGGCGTACCATGTGCTGACCTGCTTCTACCAGCACCTGGAGGGCGCCCGCTTCCGAGAAAAGAAGCAGGTGATTTGATTTGGAAAGCATCGCTGCATTTTTATTTTTTGTGTGGGAAAAGAGTGCCCTACAATGACGGGTGGAATTACTTTTTGGCCAACAGCTGCTGTATCTGCTGGACACGGTGAAGAACGGGATTGGAGAGCAAAATCAAAGACTTCCCTTTGTCTTGACCACGTACATCAGCAAAGTGGCTCAGCAGATGCTCAAACCTGGTAAGTGGCAGATAAATACCTGTCTGTTCACGACCTTCTAAATGCGGTTTTTGACATTATTAGAGTTCCCTAGACATGCAATAACACCCCAATATACACCTTTACACGCCTATTACCAAATATGGTAGACATAATAATAGAAAATAAGACATATTAGAGCATAGAAAACCTGTTTATGACCTTCTAAATATGGCTTTTAACATTATTAGAGGCCTCTAGACATGAAATAACACCCCTCTAGTCACCTTTACACGCCTATTACCCAATATACTAGAAATAATAAGAGAAAATAAGACATATTACACACAGAAAATCTGTTCACGACCTTCTAAATACAGTTTTTAACATTATTAGAGGCCTCTAGACATGATATAATACTCCTATAGTCACCTTGACACTCCTATTACCCAATATAGTATACATAAGAGAAAATAAGAATAATATAGATTCACACATGCTAAAGGGATAGTTCAGATTTTTTGACCCCCCACTTGGTCTCGTAAGTGCAGTTCTGGTCAGATTTCTGTGATGAAGAACGTAGTTCCACTTAGTTGCTGGGGACAATTAAGTACATAAAGAGTTTGGCTTCTCAAAACAATATGCGTTCAAAAGATGAATATATTTGCATCACAAAAATGCCCTCTCAAAAAAAATCTGACTTCACAAAACGCATATTTGTCTCCCGCCGTATCCCTGTGCCTGTGCGTTCATGTGTATGTGATGAAGACGCTCGCATCTACTTCCGCGACGGAGTGTTGCGGCCATCTTGTTTACGTATGTGTTCCACATTGGAAGAAAATGCGAGCGTCTTCTTTTTTTTTTTTCTTCGTTCTTTTTTTTTGCCCCCGGGCCGCATTTTGGACACCCCTGCTTTGTCCCCAAGCAGCATCATTCATCCCTGTGTCTTTGCATAAGTGGAACTGACTTTTCCCTACGTGTTCCCCAGAGGACCACATGTACGTGGTTCTGAATCGCTTCCTGCTGTCCCACCAGAGTTTGGACTTGAGGAGGGTGCCCGAGTTCTTCAAGCTCTTCTACGGCTTCGACCTGGAGGTAAAGCACTCAAGGGAAGCACTCAAGAGCAGATTTATTTTCGCACCCCCTCAACTTGATGGTGACATCTGTTGACACTGAGTCGATCACAAACAAACTCAGCTGACGTCTGCAGGGTTCAACCTTGATGTGTTTATTTTCTGTGCAGCCTCGGCGGATATTACTCCTCTATCTGGCAGGTTTGGGGGTCACGGTCTGCTCACTGTTTTTTTTGTGCGTGTGTGTGTTTGTTGTTTCTGCAGCACAAAAAGGAGCGAGAGTGGATCCTGAGCGTGCTGGAGGAAGGTATAAGTGACGGACACTGCTTCCAATTATGCAACCAGCAAGGCATCTTCCTGAGCCTGCTCGGCTTTAGCAGCAGCCCCTTGTGTGACGATAACACTCAGGTACGCCCTCGTCTGGTCCTTTGTCATGATACGTAAGTCAAGGTGAACCAAGGCCTTCTGAGGGACCTGAGTGAAATGTCCTGGATTTTTAAAATGGTCTGTATTACCATAGTCGACATGCATTCCAACATTGTGCTGTTTCCCTTTTTCCCGCCCTCCTGCATGGACTCCTGCATGACTGTAGAGTCCCTTTACAGTCAATGGCCGGTCTACATGTCATTACACGCTACAATAGTCATTGGTTGGCTCATTATGGATCACTCCACATACCTATCATGATACGCAGCACCCGATTAAGCAGTCATATCATGTCAGTCATTACACCTAGAAACGGTCGGGAATGACGCATAGTCTTCATTGGTCAGTCTAGATGTCAATCATTACACCCAGAAGCATGGTTAGTTGGTCAGTCTAGATTAGGGGTCACCAACGTGGTGCCCACGGGGACCAGGTAGCCCCCCACGACCGCATGAGGCGCCCGCAGGCCTGCTTTTCATTCAGGTTTTCAGTTAATAATGTGAGAACACTAGAAAGAAAAGTATTCTGAAACATAAAATGTGAGTTGTGGATACCAGCATTTTGTGAATGTTTTGGTAAAACAAGCATATTTCAGTTGTTTGGGTTTGAAAAAGGTATGAAAATCATTTCTACAAAAATGAGTAGCTCGTGGCCATTTTCATTTTCTAAAAGTAGCTCTCGCAAGAAAAAACGTTGGTGACCTCTGGTCTAGATGTCAATCATTACACCCAGAAGCACGGATAGTTGGTCGGTTATGACACCTAGTCTTCATTGGTCAGTCTGTACAATTGGTTGGTTGTATGACTAGTCACTCATTTCATAGCAGTAGTTACGCCTAGCAACTGGGATTGGTCGGTTAGGTCCCTTAGTCTTCATTGGTCGGTTTACGTGTCAGTCATTACACGCAGCTATAACTATTGGGTGGTTATGTCGCGTATTGGTCAGTGTCAATCCTGATATGCCGCACCAGTGGTTAGTGAGTTATGTCATTGGTCCGTCTACATGTCAATCATTACACAAAGCAACAACTGTTACGGTCGGCAGAAGCTTACATGTTTTATAAAAGCACTTATGTCCTTGCAGTTAAATGTTACGGTGTTTTTCAAACTTGCATGTTTTTTTTTGTGGCGAGAACGAGCTGACAGCCATTTTTGTCCACCAGGTGCAGATCATCAGGGTGTTGTGTCAGGCTGCACGTGTCAACAAAGCAGCCTACAACCTGTGCAAAAACCACGGCATTCTGACCTGGATGATACAGATGGTTGGAAAAAGGTAGGTTTGTCTTTTGATTTGAATCGATGCGTCATTGTGACGTTTGTTGTCCTCAGGAACCTGGGGCAGCATTTGCTGGGTTCCGTGGTGCACATGCTGCACACGCTGTGGTTCACCAACCTTGGGCAGAAGGAGAAGGTGGCCGAGCAAAGAGAAGGTTCTACACTGGCGGAAGAGAAAGTCAAGTGTCTCCCGCTCCCACTCATCAATGAATTTCTATGCGTGGCATTAAGTGTCAGCAGACGCTTGAGGTAAATGTGGCAGCTTGAGGGTACAAACTGCTGGATGAGAAGCCTCTCTATCCCAAAGATGCTGACGTGCTGCTTCTTCTGCCGTCAGGTTGGGCGTGAAGGTAGCTCAGCTCAGCTTGTTCCTGCAGACTCTTTCTTCCATACTGAAGCATCAGGTCACCGCTCTCAGTATAGCTAACACAGGTGAGCGACTGATGCTCCCGGCGCAGCCTCTCTCCAACGCCGACGCACTCTGTCTGCTGCTGTGCTGGACCACCCTGTCCGGCCACGCGGCGCTACTGAGCCAGATCCAGGTCTTGCGTGACAAGCACAAAGTGAAGGAACTCTTCAGTAAGTGGCTCCTTACACAAATTTCAACATGAAATTTGACCTTTAGAGATACCCGCCTGTATTGAGGACCACCACGAATAAATATGGCGCTGCCTGTTTGCCCTCGCTTATAAACACGTTGCCGACTTTCAGATCATACCCCTCTAAGTAGTCTTTTTCAAAAAAGCGACTAGCAACAAATCTAGTCGAGTCTTTTGGCCACCTATCCCTCTTCTCAATGAGCAGCGGGTGCTGCTGTGCACCCCTCCCCCGTCCAAAAGCACTCACAGGCGGTTCCGACATAAAAAAATGACAAAAAGCCACAGATTAGAGTTCAGTTGGAGTTGTAAACATATTTGTTTCGCTTTTAATGTTTTCTGCAAAAGAGTCATTATGTCCCTCAGCCCACCACTGCCACACATAGATTGCAGTCCTGTGGGAAAAAATACACTTTAAAAAAATATTATTACATCCAACCAAACATTTTAGCACATTCACACAAGAATTGTGGACTAGCTATAAGATAGATAACATAGCCCTAATAACATCCATCCATCCTTTTTCCATGCCGTTTATCCTCATTACGGTCGCAGGGTTACGCTGGAGCCTATCCCAGCTGGCGAGAGGCGGGGTACACGCTGGCCTGGTCGCCAGCCAATCGCAGCCTAATAACACGATAACATAAATCAATCCAATTTACCTTTAAAGTCAGCTTTTTTGTTTTCCTTAACTTCTCTTAAGCAGGGTGGGCCACCAGTAGCCCTATGGCTCCTTGTAGGGGAGGCTTTGAAAAACACCGATTAAGATGAATAGAAATAGAAAGTTTTTTTTGTTGTTTCTTTTCCCACCCACCCCAAACATAATAATAATAATAATAATAAATTAAATTACAAAAAAATCTAAATAAATACATTGAAATTAAATAATTAAAAAATATAGTAAATTACTATATATATATATATATATATATATATATATATATATATATATATACAATGCTCAAGACACACACTCATTCAAAAGTGCTGCGCAGGTGGTGTCTTTTTCCACTTTAATTTTGAGTGTGACTCCAAATCCAAACCTGCATGGGTTAATAAATTTGATTTCAGTTGATAATTTTTGTGTGAATTTGTTGTCAGCACATTAAACTATGTCAAGACCAAAATATTTAATAAGAATATTTCATTAATTTAGAACTAGGATGTGATATTTTAGTGTTCCCTTTATTTTTTTAGCAGTATAGATACATATATATATGTGCGTGCGTGCGTGCGTGCGTGCGTGCGTGCGTGTGGGTGTGTGTGTGTGTGTACTAAGACAGAGTATTAGGGCCACATTGAAAAAAAGTTGGCAATTTTTAGTAGCAGAACATTTGAATCACACTTTCTGAGCAATTCGGGGTGCGTTCAAAGACACCACATCCAGTTTTGAGTGTATTGTCAGCAAATTGTACTTCCGCATTACGAGTTACAAAGGGAGTGATACGAATATCCATAATGACTAAAAAGTTGTAAATTTAGGAGAAAAAGTCGTAATATCACGTGAATAAATTTACGACTAAATATGCATATGTGTGTGTGTGTGTGTGTATTAGGGCCACATTGCAAAAAAATAATCAGAGATTTTCAGAATAAAGTCGTAAATTTACGATAATAAAGTCATGATATTACGAGAATAAATGTACGACTTTATTCTCAAAATCTGATTTTTTTTTTTGCAATGTGGCCCTCGTAGTCCGTCGTAATAAACACACACACACATATGGATACATTGTTATTAATAAAAACATACAAAGTAAGAAAACATATTTTAATTTTTACCATCATTTTATCATCATTTGCTTTCTTTCAGCGTCTGGGAAGGACAAGGCGCGGGGCAAAAGCCCCCACATCTGGACACAAAAAGAAAAGCCGACAGAGGACGCTGAGACGGGAGCACAAGAGGAGAGCCTCCTGAGTGAATGTCGCTTGTTTCTCAGCAGCATTCTTATGCACTGGCGTCCTGTGTTGGCCCTTTGTGAACCTCCGCCAAAGCACACAGAACATCCCAGTCTGCTGGCTGTCGAAACTGCCCACCTGCTCACCAAATGGACCCTCAGGTGCTTGGCGGAGGACGTGTACGACCAAGAACGCACCGAAATCTTCTTGCGCTGGCTGGAAGAGAGCGTGATGACGCACGGGGAGATCGTGGATGCCTTGCTGCAGGATACCGGCCTCAAAGCAGACCTGCTTCGTCTCTACCATCAAGTCTGCCAGACGCCCGTTCCAGGTAGAAGGGAAACCTCCCGCTTGTTCACAGACGTCATGATACGTTTGCTGGAGAGACGAGGACAGCTTCCTGAGACGCATCGAGCGGTCGTCTCTGCTTGCCGGCCGGAAGACGCCAGAGATCAGTGGAAATGTGGTAAGAAACTTTTACTGTACAGCAGGGGTGTCCAAGGTGAGGCCTGGGGGCCGTTTGCGGCACACGGTTGTTGTTTTTTTATTGGCCCAAGGCACATTTCAAAGTGTAATTAACAAGAAAACAAAAAGACAAAGTCCTAATATGATAAACAAACAAAGGATAAAAGTGGACAAAGTCTTTGAGCTCTAACGGGGAAAAAAAGTCACAATTTTATCAGAATAAACATAATATTATGAGGAAAAATTATGTCATTTTAATAGCATAGTGTTGAAATATTAAAATTAATGTTAAATTAAATATGTTACTTTTTAAAAGTCATATGAGGAACCAAAAATACAAAATAAAATTGTCATTTTTGGAAAATTAGGTAGGGGAAAAAGTTATGATATAATGGGAATAAAGTCATAAAATTATGGGGAATAAAGTTATAATTACGAGAACAAAATATATAAGGAGAAAGTTGAAATGGTTGGAAAATTTAAAAAAACACAACAGCAGGAAAAAACTTTTAATTTTAAATATTAACAGAAAATATTAACAGACAAATATTAACAGGAAAAAGTCGCAATTTTAAGAAAATAAACTAATAATAATATGAGGAAAAATAATGTCATTTTAGTAGCATAGAGTTGAAATATTAAAGAAAAAAATGTGTTTTTTTTTTTCAAAGTCGTACAGTAATATTGCAAGAAACAAACAACCCAAAGTGAAGTTGTCATTTGGGGAGAATTAGGTTGGGGGAAAGTTATAATATTATGGGGGGGAAAAAAGTATAAATATTATGGCAATAATATCATAATTTTAAAGACGAAAATGTGTTATTATTAATTTTATTATCTGAGGAGAAATATGTGGAAAATTTAAAAGAAAAACAGCAGCAATATAACAAAGCTGAGATGAAATATGTAGAACTTCTTAGCATATCTACATGTGTTCCTTTACAAAATAACAATGCGGCAAAGTTGCATCCCTTCATTTTTCACTTTGTGGCCCTCGCTGGAGAAAGTTTGGACCCCCGGGGGCGAACATACAAAGCAGTTACGATGCCATCTACTGTACGGAGTTGGAACGACAAGCTACATTCACACACAGCCCCATTATAATGTGTATACGAGCAAGGGCCAACAAATAAATGTATGCAATGGAAACACACCTTTGATTGCCTCTCGTGTTCTTCTGTTCCCCCTTCTAGAAGCGGGCCTGTCTCTCCTGTCTTTGTACATCCACGAGGTGTGGAGCGGAGCCAGCTCGGCACAACGCTTCCTGTCTCACGTCGCTATGGTGACCAGGGACAGGCGAAAAAGCGACAAATGGTCTCAGAGTGAAACGGCCGTGAGAGCCGTCTGTAAGGACTTGATGAATGTTAGATGAATCTTTGTACTGTGTTTTTTTTTTTTTTATGAATGAAATGTGAGCTTTTCAGACCAAAACAACTTGAAAATGCCATTTATGTAATGATGTCATCATGGAAAGACATCCACCTTTTTATTCAGGCATGCTTAGATGAAATTGGATGACCTGTGCCTCCTTTGACTTCTGCGTCTGGGACTCCTGCAACATTTGTATGTTTCAGTATTTTACTGAAATAAAAGAAAAATGAAAACCAACACTCACCAAGGCTGTGGCCCAGTTCCAGACATGAGATTCAAACAGAGAAAGAGGACTCCCACAAAAGCAGCCAGAATAATCCAAAATACGATAACAATAGAATCTGAAAGAGCTGATGAATAGTCGGTCACACAAGAAATTAAATCATATTTTTTTTTAAATAATAAAGCATCTTACATTTATTGTATTTCAACTTGCTCTCATCCACAATCACTGGATCAACATAGCCGTAGTAGTACTCCCATCCATCCACAACACTGGTAGAATTCTCCATTATAGTCTGCCATAAAATCACGAAATGATAGTTAGAAATGAAGCGCAGTGTTGTCACAAGCGAAAACTGGCCTTGCCTCCTTTCAGGGCCGTGTGCAAAATGGGGGGGGGGGAGAGAGACGTTAGTATTTTCCCCTAGTTTACATTATCAGCTGTTAGCCATAGTTTGTTTAACCTTAAATTATTATTATTGGGAATGTCAAAAATAGCACGTTAGCGGCGGTAACTAATTCAATTCATTAATGATGTTTTTTTAGTGTAATTAACGCATATGCGTGAGTGTAGTGCCCCCACGGAGTCTGCTGTTCTTTTAAGAACTTTATTCTGACCTGAACACATCAAGAGCAGTGAAATTCCAACGCTATATATGTATCTCTAGTTTACAAATACGTCTCTAGTCCCTCGATGTCACTAGACTAGAGGACCGCGACATGCTTTCAAGGACACTCCGAACATGTGTGTGTGGTCTATAAAGAAAAACAATTTCTATAAAGAAAAACAATAAGTGGACATTCGTATCACTCCCTTTGTAACTCGTAATGCGGAAGTACATTTTGCCTCATTTAAGTATGCTTGGAAATCCTAGACCAGTGGTTCTTAACCTGGGTTCGATCAAACCCTAGGGGTTCGGCGGAGCCTTCGCCACGGAGGTTAAGACACACCCGACCCATCGTGTCAAGTCGTGATGACTCGCCGCCGCTTAGCCATCACTGGCTGCGGATAATCACATTACATTGCTGGCCTTGGCCAATCAGTGCTTCAAAGAATTTAGCGCGCTCATGGTGCGTTCCATTTGTACATGGAAGTCGGAATTTCCGAGTTCTTAGCGGGAACACCCGACTGAAACGCCCCCTAAATCGGAATGTTCAACTTGGAAGTCAGAACATCCACACGACCTCCGAGTCAACATTCAATGATACCTGCCTCGCGTGTAAACTATAAATAATCAATAAATAATTGATATATATATATATTGCTAAAGTGCGAAGTTTTTCTGACTTGGCAACTGGAACGCTTTTAACTCGGAGATCACATCACTGTCATTCCGACTTTCCAGTTCCGAGTGCAAATGAAACGCACCATCAAGTAGTCAACGTGTGACTGATGTGGTAGCACGTCATGTGAGTTCGTTCTTAATATTTTAATCCATACTATGTCGAGCAAAAAGAGAAAGTGGTGGGACGAATATGTACAGCATGGATTCATATGTATCACGAACCGTGATGGGAGTCAGCGTCCTGTCTCTGTCATTTTGTGCACCAGTAAACAAACATATACCTATAAACATATACCTATGTCATGAAATTGAAAAAAAATGTTTTGTTTTTCACTAAATAAGGGTTCGGTGAATGGGCATATGAAATTGATGGGGTTCGGTACCCCCAACAAGGTTAAGAACCACTGTCCTAGACAATACACTAAAAACTGGACGTGGTGTCTTTGAACGCAACCCCAAATTGCTCATAAAGTGTGATTCATCTGTTCTGCTACTAAAAACTAAGTGTTAACTAAATAGATTTCCAGGCGTGCGGTATCTTTTAGCTCGATTTAAATTTTCTAGGATGTTTAGTGTTGAAAAGCTGAATCACCCACTGATACAAAGACACACACACTACTGATGATGTGTTCCAAAATTTACATCCTTCCCATGGCTGAGATAAAGTTCTCACGCCATTCTCAACATCCACGCCTCATGTGATTACCATCTATTGGCACAAAGGACATTTTCCATCAAGTCCTGTTTGTCTACGAACTCGGTTGATTTGGAGGTGTTAATATAAACTGTCCTGGCATTTATCTTCCTGTTAATAAAATAGAGCAACAATGGGCATATTTTACATTATATTTTAGCTGCAAATGGTGATTAATCAAGATTAATCCATTTCAAAATTGTGATAATATGATTAAACGTTTTAATCATTTGACAGCCCAAATTATTATCCATATTTTGGGTTTCCACTTTTCTCCTGTAGTCACTGTCATCACACTCCAATCCGCACGGTGGCGGTAGTCCCCAATGACGCTCTTTTGCCAAGATAGTCCAAGGGAGACGCCAACAGTGTGTGACGTCAGACGCTGGTAGCGCGTATCCGGGCGGTACCAGGGATTGACGCCAGCGAGCGATGTGATCCTCGAAAAACTTGGCTGTTTTGTTGTTATTGTATGTGTTGCTCTACATAGTAACGAACAGTGGAAGGGAAAATACTTTAAACGGGTACAGTGTTCAGTTGAATAAAGAAGAATGGAAGCGGTGAACGCGTTCAACATGGAGGTAAAGTTGGCTCGTGCAACATACTGGTCGTAAGGGTGACATCGGGATGGTAATGCTAACCTGCTACCGCATTCGTACATTGGAATGCTTATGCTAACCTGCTAACACCCTCGTACAGTCACACTAACCCGACTAAAATATGGTGCATAACATGTATTTATTTTCTCAACTGGCATTTATTAAATGTGCGCTGTCGTTTTAAAACCATCGATTTGATCTGTTTGCCACCGTGTTGGCGTTTACTGCCTACGCTGTGTTAGGCTGCAAGGCCTCTGATCGCTCTGCTAAGCTAACTGCTAGTGGAGGTCGCTAGGCTACTTGGCAGAAAACGCAAACTATTATTATTTTGTTTATTGTTGTTATGACATGTGTCACGAATGTCGTAGATTATTACGTGTGTCCCGTTTTCAGTTACATCTTCAGCATTACAGATGGTATTTGTCGTTGAAGTCAGTCGATCTACGTAAACAGTTGCCGCCACACGAGTTATGACGACTGGTCATTATGTCATGTTGTTGATTTTTTTTTGCCAATTGTTTGTGCTATTAAAAAAAAACCCACTTCGGATGTCACAAAGAGGCTTCCACGCTAAAGTGTATCCTTTACAATGTGGTTATGGTCATTACTATTTATTCTGAGTGGAGTATTTATCACTGTACATACAACCTGGCATTAGTGACACGCTTTCAAATTGTACCGATCAGTTATTGCAAGAGCGAAGGATCACAGAGTGCAGACTATTTCCACACAATAACTGATGTTTGTGGCTCCGAATTTGCTACCTTTTACTAAGATCCAATGTCATATTCCCCCCCCCCAGTTGTTTTCCATGATTGACATGAAGCCTCCGATATCTCGTGCGAAAATGATGTCTGTTACAAAGTCTGCCATCAAAGCCATCAAGGTATAGTGATTACTCTTTAAAAAAAACAACTGTTTAGAGGTGTGTGCTGTGGATGTTTGATAAATTTCATTATTGAACGCTGTGACTGATATCCATGTTTTTTTTCCTAGCTCTACAAACATGTTGTCCAGATTGTTGAGAAGTTCATCAAGAGGGTAAGTATATCATTGTCAGGGGTGGGAATCTCTGGCCACCTCACTATTCGATGCGATTATGATTCAGAGGCCTGTGACGCGATCATAAAACGATTATTGATGCATCTTTTTTTGTGATCAATACTTTGTCAGACAGTTTTTTATGTGTAATTTTTTCTATAATTTCTTTTTACTCGCAGTGTACTAGTAAAACTAAGCATATTTGTAATTATTCACGACTAAAATAAACATGAAACACATTTACTTCCATTTTCTTAATAATTGGAAGGTTACCTCTACCAACATAATTCCAATTGTACAGAACCAGCAGGAAAAGTAAATTGCGCCAGTAGCAGCATGTATAAAATTAACACAAACTTCAGCCTATTCAGAGTAACCAACATAAAAAAATCTGCCATTATTCATAAATAAATAATAAAGACTTCTGAATTAAAAAAAAAATTCTGAACATAGAATATCTGACAGAAATTATATTTTTTCTGTCCAACAAAGTCAAAAACAGCTTTCATACAAAATATAGATTACTGTACCAGCAGCTCTCATACAAGAATAATACTTGCAGATGTCAGTATATCATGAATAACCAAAAAAAAAAGTAAGCTGCCCTTATTCACAAATAAAATACAAATGAATAGGCCAGAAGAAATCAACATGCCTCTGCCATATTCGCATTATCGTTTTTTTTTTTTAAATGAGAAATCTCGTCACGTTCTAATCTGGCAAGATCTCGGGACAGCCCTAATCTATGTGGCTTGTTGTCTTCAGTGCAAACCAGAGTTGAAAGTCCCCGGCTTGTATGTGGTTGATTCCATCGTTCGCCAGTCACGTCATCAGTTTGGCGTTGACAAGGACGTTTTTGGGCCCCGTTTCTTGAAAAACTTCACAGATACCTTTCAGAATCTTTACCACTGCCCAGAGGATGATAAGGTATGTCTCTTGCTACGCTTTTAATGCACTCTTCTCAATGTAGTATTAAGTCACTCATGTTAGCATGATCTTATTTTTCTTGTTAGACCAAAATTGTCCGAGTGTTGAATCTGTGGCAGAAGAATGGCGTGTTTGACATGGACATCCTTCAGCCTCTGATGGACATGGCCAATGGCGTCGTCGTAGCTGCACCCTCACTTGAAGGTAAAGGGGGAAATAATGCATTTTGCAAGAAAATCTCCTGTAGGAAATAATTGAATCATCGTATTCCAGTGCCAGCAGTTGGCATTTTATAACCGTACATAAAGGATGAAAAGATTCTAACCTTGAATCATTTTTCCTTGTGTTAATAGTTCCCTCAGAACCGCAGCCTCACCCCACGGCGGCCCCAGTCGTGCCTACTTTATCACAGATGCCCACTTCTGACGCCCTAGCTGCTGTGGCGCAACTCTTCCAGTCCTCACATGGTCAGGAGGTGAGTGGGGACCCATTTCCAATGTGATATCGGCCATGCGACCTATGGCAACTGCCTGACAAACGCACCAATCCTTCCTGTAGCTCCAGATGATGCTTCAGAACTTGCAGCAGGCAGAGAAGACCCGCACGACCAATAATACAAATGGGCCGCACCCATCCCAGATGCCAGGGGCTCAGCCCCAAATGCTTGGCGCACACGCAGAAGAAGATAGAAGCTCCCTGGCTGAGGTAGTCACACTGCTGCAGTGCATATAACAGCACATCATAACCGCAACCTTCCACCACCAACAAGGGCTGTGAGCGATAAACTGATGCGACCGGATATCCGGTTTGACAAGCGAGTGATGCGGACGCATCGGTAGCAGTGTTTTGACATTTTTTTGTAATCAATTAATATTGTCCACAAAATCAGTTGTCTTTTTTTCTTTACATTATCAATTCTTCGAGTCACCACTGTATAGAGGGCAGTCTATCCAAAAGCGCCGTCTCTCCAGAAGTGCAAGGAACAAAGACACAAACAGGCATATATCAGTGTGGGAAGGTACAGGACTAAGGAACTTTTTCTTTCTTTTTTTGTTCAAAAGAAGCCAGCTGTGCAATATCGCGGACAGGCCGAGCAGAACACATCTATCTAAGTGCGATAAGGATGAAACAAGTTCACACAAAAATAACTGGATCAATTGATTTTGCCAATACAGCAGCCTGCTGGCTTGATAAGAATCAGCCATAGATCCTTAGATTCATCGATGGTAAAGACAAGCACCGGGTATCGCAAGACAAGCAACCATTTCACCATGAGTCTCTAAACACGAGAGCCGAAACGATTGTCACACATGCTCCATAGCTTGCCTTGACTGAAGAGGAGAACGGCTGTTAACAGCAGCATTGTGCTAGCTAGCTTACGGTAGTCACCAGGAATGATTTTCAACACATCAGCAAAACATACGTACATTAGCTATCTAATTTAATGTTTTTTGTAATTAATGTGTAAAACTAAGAAAGGAAAAGCACTAAATGAATACAGACCAACCATCTACCAGCATGAACTTCGACTTTATTTGTTTTAGAGAGGTTGTGTGCCACAAATATACACGTTAGCACTGAAAGTCATCAAATCTTGCCTTTATACATTGCCACATAGTATCAGCATTTGGGAGCAAATATGAGCTGAAGGAAAAATACAGGTCTATCTGTGCAGCACGGGAGAAAGTTAGATGGTGCGTTCAAGGGACGTCGAACACGGTGGGACAGGTTGCCACTTGCAACAGACAACATAAACATGCAAAAAATGGGGGATTTCTAACTATATTAGTTTTTGAATAAAATAACGGTCTACATTTCTTAAATTTATATGATTTGTACAAAATTTTATTTAGTTGTTTACAAATTCTTTTCAATTTAAGTTTTTTTGTTGTTGTTTTTTTAAATCATTGTGCATGAAAGTTTCCCGTGCCCCGGTGGTTGGGGACTCCTGCCTTACTGCATGCTTGGGGATAAATTGTGCTCTTTTACACATTTGAAAATACTGTAAAAATGCCACCTTCTCATCTGTATTTTAGAAAGTAAGATGAATGTCTACAACAACAAATGTAACCGTAGAATCCTATTGAATCATATATCGTTTGGCCACTGTATTGAATCGTATTGAAGCTTTGTTTTCAAAATACTGTTTTTGAATGGTATCGTAACCTGTATCTAGATGCATATGGCATCGTCTAACACAAGGAGATTTACATCCTTAGTAAATGTTGAATTGTTTCTTCAGAAACTCCTTGACAGGTTTGACTACGATGATGAACCTGAGGACGCAGCAACAAAAGACACTATGTAAGTAACGTTCTGTATGGGGGATGAACTTGTTGACTGTCAATAAGAACAAATGTTGACCATGTTTCATTTTTGCAGAGACAAGGGTTTACCCGGACAGATTCTCAACATGGAGACTGTTTATCCATATCTAACGGGACAGCCTGCACCCGGCGAGGTATCAAATCCTTTTTATGGCTGCTTGTCCTCTGAAACGGCTTCAATATTAACTGTTCTATGCACTCGTCAATTGTACTAATTCCTTTCTTTTGTGTTGTCTTTTTCTTTGTCAGTTTGGTGGAGGAGGAAGTCACACTGAACATCAGATGGTGATTGATGGACACCACTCCAGAAATAACACACACAACTCAAAATCACAGGTAATCATTCCAACCATTGCATACATTCACACCCAATTTGCCGTTATTTATATATATTTTTATTTATATACTGTTTTATATTGTTGTTTTCTAATAGATGGATTCAAGGGAGGAACCATCTTCACGTAGAGAAGGAAGAGGCAGGAGAACAAGGTCTGGTTCCCGGTAAGAACAGCCTATTCTTGTTGTTTTGATCAGATTCCATCTTAAACCGCATGCCTGTTGCGGTAAATTAGCAAATGAATTGATCCTTTAAGGAAAACTGCACCTTTTTTTTGGAATTTTGCCCATGTTAGAGGAAATAATTTTCCACCTGACTAGAGTAGTTATGTCTGTTATGTCTGAAGAGACATACATTCTATTCTCAGAAAAGAAAGCATAATATACCACTTGGATATCGCTTCCTGTTGTATACTGTATTATACTGAGCACACACACGCACATCTCCCACTAAGACTTCTTCTTATGTTGATCACGTACACACATCTCCTGGTTGAAGAACATGTTTCCAGTCTTGTGAGAGGTAGTTGTTGCTAGCTTTGCTTAAGGATGCCGACAAAAAACATCCAATGGGAGGAGAGAAGGAGTTTTCATAGAAAGAGAAATATGTAAATCGGGAGGAAATGCCAGCAGCTTCTTGGGGCTTTGATTCGCAACAGCTGCACTGACCTGACAATGTTTTTTATTCACTAGAATATGAAATTGTTAAACTTAATTTTTGGCCTCATAGCATTATTTAAACAGCTGATAGAACCAAATCTGGGGAGGCCTTCGAACACCTGTCATCCACAGTCCTTATGTGAGACATGAACACACGTATTTCTCTTTTCTGTGTGTTCTAAAGATTAAAAAAAAAGCTAAAAAGAGGCGGCTAATTCATGCATTAGTAGAACATCCGTCCTGGCCGCATTGATTTCACATAGCAACATAGAACTTTTCCATGGTACTCATGGTATCACAATCGTTAGCAGAGGTCAGAATACAGAATACAACGACCTGAATGAATGAGAATATTTACAGACCATATGTAGCGTTATCTTTTGGTAGAGGCCTGAGGCATTGTGAGCGAGTGTGTGGTGAAGGTCGTCGCTAGCTCTTGTGGTGTGGCGAGGTGTCACTACGCCAGTAACATAGTTCTTGGGCGTAATAATACCAATGTCGCTGTAGCTTGATTCCTATGTAGGTCACACTATGTAAATGAAGCATTGTTTGCGCTTTTCTAAGCCGATGAACCTAAAGCTTGTTGCTTCGATTTAATTGAGTAATCGGTTAGGCAAACCAAATATGAACCAAACACAAACAGTTAGTGGTTTGGTCTGCAACATATCAGAAAAAAGGCGAAAGTCAAAACTGATGTGTGTGACTAAAAGATAATAGGTCTGCTCTCATGGATGACTAAGGAAGTAAAAAAAATAGGAGGCCATTCACATTTCTAAAGTCAAATATGCGGAACCCCCAGTTGGTCCTGATGCTGTGCCATCAGCTGCCGCAGTCCAAGCACAAGCTGTAGTAAATCTACACTTGATTGAACTTAAGATTTGTCAGGTCAAAACACCATCTCTGAATAAGACTTAGTGGAAATGCGCTACTTTCTGTTTCGGCATATCATGGAAACTATTTGTTTTAGCCATAAATTAGCCGCATCATTTTTTAAGCCGCAGGGTTCAAAGTATGTGAAAAAAGGAGCATCTTAATAGTCCGGAAATGATGGTGATCAAATACCAAAATAGTTGTTGATTAATTGGATAATCGATTAATCATTGTCTCAATAAAACTACCCTTCTTCAATCTTTCATTTAGATCTCCCA
This sequence comes from Dunckerocampus dactyliophorus, assembly GCF_027744805.1. NCBI lineage: Eukaryota > Metazoa > Chordata > Actinopteri > Syngnathiformes > Syngnathidae > Dunckerocampus > Dunckerocampus dactyliophorus. Next base: position 4,162,656 of record NC_072830.1, read on the forward strand.
GGAGGAGGCGGTCACGTTCTTCATCGCGCTCAAGAAGGTCCAGGCACCGACGCTCCAGAAGTCGCTCCAGAGAGCGCCACTGGCGGTCCCGTTCTCAGGACAGACCCGACCGAGAGCGTGACAGAGAACGGAGACAAAAGGGTTTTCCTAGTATCAAGAGCCATACGCTCAGTGGTATGTGTTCCTGCCTTGAAGCCTCCATGGATTTTTGCGTTGAGTAATCATTTGTCTTGTTAAGTTTGCAGCACAACACTGTGGGTCGGTCAGCTGGACAAGAAAACACAGCAGTCTGACGTTATGTCCCTTCTGGAGGAGTTTGGCCAGATTGACTCCATCAATGTAAGTCTGCACCACTCGCCGTAACCAACTTGGACCCTTTTTAAGCAGTTGGACTCTTACATTTCTGTTATCTTTCTATTCTTTGTTTGCAGATGATACCTCCAAGAGGTTGTGCCTACATTGTGATGGTCCACAGACAGGATGCCTACACTGCCTTGAACAAGCTCAGTCGTGGTTCATACAAAGTCAACCAGAAGCCTGTGAAGGTACCACAGCTGTAACCATCCTGCCTTCATTTTTATTTTGATTCTGTTTGGTGATAGCTTTGTGCTCCTGCCTAGATTGCGTGGGCTTTGAACAAAGGTATAAAACCAGCACACAAGAAATTCTGGGACGTGGAGCGTGGGGTCACCTACATCCCTTGGGCGAAAGTGAAAGCTGAGGAGCTGGAGGGCTATCGAGAAGGCGGGATGCTGGACCCCGATACACTAAGTGAAGGTGAACACCTGATTCCTCCATGTTAGCGTGATTTCACGTTGCATGACTTGAGCTTTTCTCACGCTGCCTCTCATTTATTTTTACTCAGAGTGGAAAAGTGCTGCGGACCTCAATAAGCAGGTGGCTGTGAACGGCATGTCGGACAGAGCACCAGCAGATGGGACGGTGGAAGCTCAGATTCAGGTAATGCTAATGCAGTCTTTAAAAGCTGTCCTTTCTCTTGGTGCTGTTTTAATAGCCTCTGTGTTGGAGGCTTATTTCATATCCTCGTGGAGATTTGTTGGGGAAAATAAAATATCGTTTCTCATGAGTAGTGGAGCTTATCTGAATCATCCTCATTCCTTCAGTCAAAAGCATTGAACAGTCATTCGCTTTAAAATTATATGCTGCCAATTGTCATCAGTACATGACTAATACAGAAGAAAAATATAGTGTGACATTCAGTCCAACTGGCAAATAGCACAGTAGAACAAAGCATTTACAAGCATTTACAATGCTCGTGTCAGCTGTAGCACAATACTAAGACTTTGCGATATTCATATGCACTTGCCATTCTTACGAAGACAGTTTCACAGTAAAATCACAGGCAGCATTCTTCACATTTCATACATGTATTGTCCTGCGGGATAAAATATCTTTCCAGCGATGACAACAATCAGTTAAGATCATTGTGCTAGTTTTTGTGACAGTACCAACTAGGCATGGGCCGGTTACCGGTTTTGGTATGAAAAAGTCACGGTTTGAAAACCACAAAACTCTAGCATCATACTGTTTCTGTGATATGAGAGATGGTGGGGGTCCAACACAGCCCCAATGTGGAAATACTTTGCCATGTCCCGTGTAATTCCTCGCGTTCGAAACTGGGCTTCAATGTGTTTAAACCACAGGCGTGTGCTGTGCTGCCATACGTCGGGCATATATACATAACATATATACACATAACACAGGCGTTGTTAGCTGCCTCATTAGCATTGAGCGTTGCTGGTATGGCCGAGCTTTTGTCGCCCGACATATTACTCAGGTTGAGGGTCACCACATGTGGAGATGTGATTGAGAAGGAGACAAGGGTGGAGGATAAGTCGTATAAAGCGTTTATTCTCCACTGAACAAGAAGCAACAATCACATGACCCGGAAACGCAACTTTCTTGAAAAGTGCGACCTGTAAAACATTTTTAGAAGTCACAAGCATGTCCTTATTTGGTGCCAGGAACACCAACCTGTCAAGTGCATCAGGCTTGGCAACTGTCTGTCTAACTTGCGTGTACATTTGTGGTGGAGCTTGTCATGCTAAATAATTGTGACTGCGAAGCTTGTTGGACATCGCGAGTCCATCGTTTTCAGCAGGTTTTTTTAAAGCTGTTTTTCCCTCACTGTTGCAAGGGGGGCCATATCTTAGCAATGTGATAGGGCACCTCTTTATAATAGCACACCACTTAGCTTTTCCTTTCATGAGGACGCGGCAGACAGCTCGCAGCTTCACACATTGCTCGTATTGGAGTTTTAAGGTGGTGAAAGTTTTTTTTTATGCTCTGAATTGTTTATTTTAAATACATATGTTCCACTTTCATCGTGTTAAATGGTTTAAAATGACTGCTTTGACGTTTTTTTTTTCTCTTTTCAATAAAGATATTTCAAAATAACACATTTCAGAGCTGTAATTACAATATCGTAAAACTGTCAATTAGTGATATTTTTGCCCAAGGTTATCATACCATCATAATCTCATACCGGCCCATGCCTAGTGTCAACATACCTGAATGCTGAGTTTTTCCCATACTACGGTTACCCATGTTTATTGTTTTGATGACGGCTGGCTTTTTTGTTGTTTCTGACAAGATGTAGGCATTAAAATCCATTTCTTTCCCTTTGTCCTTTCCAAATTTTCTTCAGTAAGCATCCTCTTTCTGTGCAGTATACCAAATAAAAGTGTTATTTACAAAACTGGTATGTGCAGAGGGACAAAGGTAGTTGTTTTATCTTGTGGTTTGGCTGATTTGTCTGCAATTGAATTTTGCCAAATATGTCTTCTAAACATCAGGTTTGTTATTAACATTTATTGATCCAAGGCGCATTTTTAACATACAAAAATTTCATGGCACACCACCAAACAAACATGTTGTATGAATAGCAATTAATTACGTCCCTCCTTCCCTGGATCCAGTGGAAGTGGACTGTACCTCACTGGCACAGGTAGCTGAACAAAGATACAGTACATTAGTTACACAAAATAGTATTTCAATAATACATTTCCGACCAAATTAGGGGAAATTGCGCACATCTGCTAATCTCTCGCGACACAATCATGTGCCACGGAATAGTGTTTGGGAACTCATTTAGAGAATGGTAACGCTTTTTTGTGTGGATGAACCTTACAACCCTAAAATAATATAAAACCAATTTGTAGCCATTGAAACTCTCAAAGGTTCAATTTGTCTGCCTTATGGAAAATCCTCAGCTAGTAATACAAAGTATCGTATTTTAAATAATTCTGTTTTGGGGGGGAAAAACAAATACACGCTAAGATCTATATTCCTCAAAGACATTATTTGAAATTTTGAAGTTGGCAAAAACGAGATTTTACAGGGTGAGTTGTTTTTTTGTGCCTGTGAAAGAGTTTGTGTGTGTGTGTGTGTGTGTTTGTGTGTTTATAAAAAAAAAGCTTTCAGCACTAATTGGGGGGGAAAAAAAAAGTCCTAAATTTTAAAGTTGTGTATCATTTTTGATCAAGCAGGAACTGGTCCATGATTCATTTAAGAACCATGCGGTTTGTTCGTTTTGGATTTAACCCATGAGCACAAGGTCAAATCACATGCTCATTGTTTTCACATTTATAGGATACAACCTTTGATGCAGAACCCCTTTACATTCTGCAGGGGTAGCAGTCTTCTGCATTATTATTACTAATATTTTACATGCTGTTTTATGCATGCAAACGTACCATTTACGCGTTCACCGATAATGCTACTAGTACTATAAAGACTACTGATTCATGATGTCACGTGTAGCTCGGCATATCGCGATAATCAAATTGATTTACCGCACGATAAATAAAAACAAACACGATAATTTTGACAGCCACGATAAATTGACATAGCCATGTGAAAATATATTGCAAACATTGAATAAACAGGGGAAAAGACGTGGAATACATTCTTGGTGCCTGTTGTGTATAAAACACCATCTGATGTCAATTTCATCGCGTTGGCGCATTGACATCGCCATTCGTCACATGTGACAATTAAAGTAAACGATACAAAAAGGTGGAACTTAGGTTTCAGCTGCCGTGATTCCCCAAGTACACCTCACTGAGCACCAAACATATTTTGCTGCATCTAGAATATGTACTTGGACCAAAATCTAACAAAACATTCCACTCAAACGTAAACGGCGTATTCCACACAGAATTGTATATGATGACGTCTGCATTGACACACGGTGTGAACCTCAATATTTGCGGGTTATTTCTCCATTTTTTTTCAATATTCAGACAATAATGAAAGTGACATTGATTCAAAACATTGTTTATGTTGTTTAATTTTATTTAAAAGTTCTTGACATTCCAATTACAATGTTAAATACTCTTCAGAAGTGAAAGTTTATTGCTTTTGATATGGTGTACTCACATTATGATGCCATATGTTATCATTCTATCCATGAAAAAAAGGTCTCAAAACAGTGTTGACAATAATATCATTTATCTGCAATAATTTGTAGGACAATTATCGTCCAGCAAAATTACAAGTAGTTACTGTGACAGGCGTACATGTACCAGACTTTGAATTGGTTTATTGTGATGAACCTTCCACCAGCTGCTCGTCAAGAGCAATACGTGCTTTCATGTTAGTCTCAAAGTGTCCAGTAAGACCACAAACAGTCTCTAGATTTGTCGCTTGTTGCTTTTTTGAAAACAGAATCTTGAAGGGTCCGAATACTTGCAAAATATAACAAAGTTGGCAACACTAATCCCTCCTGCTATGTGGTATCCTCTGGCAGACCAGGAGAGTATGAGGCGTGTTAAGAATCACAGTTATGATGCCATCTACTGTACGGCGTTGGAAAAAAATGTTTATGAGCGAGGGCGAAGAGGTAGCACCAAATCTATTTGGTCGGTCCATATTTATTCGTGGCGGGCCGTCACAAATGATTATATGGGGAAACGTTGCGACTGCAATACAATGTCTGCACTGCACAAAGCTAGCACAGTCGGTGCATTGTCAGAACATGTGTTTTCTGCAGCAGGAAACATTGCATCAGGGTGCAGAGCAACATGATTATTGGATCACTTCTTCATGCTGGCAAAAGCCACTTGCTCCTTTTTAAGTGCGCGAGCAGAATGAACGTGTTCACCGTGGCAGCCGTGGAACCACGCTCGGTGACGTGACCGCATTTCAAAGCCTGCCATTGGCACAAAGGCTCTGCTTTGGAGGAACGGAAGCAAAATTGGAGAAAAGGTAAGCTCAAAGGACACCTTGTTAGCATCTTTTTGCTACATGTGCTGATGCAGGACTGGAAGAAATAAAACGAGATCAGCATCATTGTTTGTCAAAGGATGACTTGCCTTTCAATAACTCCTGCATAAAGAAGTGGATGTTCTTGTCTTTACGTCGTACCTCCAACACTCCCATCCAATACTTGAAAACCATCTGTGCCTTTGGTTAATATAGCTCTTTATTTTTATTAGCGGTAACTGGCTAGCTGGGGTTTCCGTTCTGGTTGTGCTCTTGACCACCAAACACACCTCATGTCAATGTAAAAACAACATAAAAATGTGCTTAAAACTTTTATTTCGTGCCTTAATTGGACAATACGTTGGCTTTAGATTTACCTTTTGGGCGGGATTTCTTTGCCCTGTTATTCGGTGACACTACAACCAGCTCAGTGTTGACCTGACAGAGTGGTGTGCAACTCATAATTTTAGACTTGGTGGAATGTGTGCACTGGGAAAGTGTCGATTGATGGCTGTTGCGTTTCACAGACCCCCATCAAGGCCAAAGAGCTGTGTTGGGTCACGCTCTATCCTGTGGATTGGAGTTTTCAGAATGTAAATTAAAAAAAAAAAACAAATGTGGATTCGCACAATAGTGTCATGACTTCTCGCCGCATTTACTTTTGTGGTAATATGCAAACATAGCCAACCAGAAAAAAGAACAACCTCAGTCGGACCTTAAGCAAAGTGGTTATGCACGGATGCAAAGATGGAGAACTGCACTCGACTGGACTGGTGACTGTACTCAGGGATGCACTAACCGCTGCCAAGACAACAAAAAAAACTAATTTGCATCAGCAGCAACCCCACTGACATTAACCCTCTGCATATGGCTGAAATTGTCCATAAGATTCATTCATTCAGTGAAAAATAAGGAAGCTTTATGGGTGTTCTGGTGAAAGTGGCAAATGACTGCTTGATGGTGATGTTTCTTGCTGCAAAACTGCAAGCTTGTCAAAGAAAGGCTGCCTTGAAGAGTTGGGTTTTCAGCGTTCGCTACAGGACTGTAATCTGTGCTGTTGATGGTTTGGGATGATGTAATGACGTCAAGTTTGCAAAATTGGCTATGCCGCATTTGCATGTATGTAGGATAGAGGAATACCGCGGTAGACAAAAAGTGAATTAAAAAAAAAACAACCCGAAAGCAAAAGAAAGACGGAGCCGCCTGGAAGTGCTTTGAGATGGGGGGGAGGGGCTCACAGCAGGCACCCACAGCGGCTTGTTGAAAAGTGTGATGCGTGCTTTCATGTCAGAATCTCTGTTAGAAAGCCCACAAATTGTACATGTTCATCTTGGTTTCATTAGTTTTTTTTGTCAAGATTAAGATTTTGGCGGTCCTTAAACGCAACACAGTTATGTGATATGAGACGCAAAAGTGAAACCTGTGTACCTGCTTTTGACGCTGCCACGGCTGAATGAGAAATAGAAGACAAACTCGAAACCATTTAAATCCTTCTCTCTTCACTAGATATGACGCGAGTCACTTAAAATGTTTTTTTTTTATTTTTTTTTTTTAAAGAATCTCAGGAGGTTTGATTACCCACCAAACATTGCAACAAAAGTTAAGTTGGCAACACTGATCCCTCCCGCTACACCGTTGTCTTCCAGGGGCCAAATGTATAAACGATGTGTACACATAAAAAATGTACATATGCAACTTCCGCACGTATTTATTCAAATGTATAAAAATCCACAGGCGGTGAGAGAGTGCGTACTGGCAGGAATGCTTGAGACCATGCGTAGCCTATAGCCTATGGCCGGGGAGCCATATATGGCTCTTATTGCCTATCGCCTAGGGGTAGGGGCCTATGGCTGGGGAGCCATATATGGCTCCTATGATGACTGCATCTGGCTCTCATTTTTTTTAACACGATAAAACATAGTTAATTTTTTTCGCTGACATTTTAAAGTAAAACATTCCAGAAGTCAGTGTTAAAAATAACAGTCAAAATATAAAACTTTTTCTACCGCAGTGTGGGTGGCCAGAGCCGAGGCCAGCTGTCCTTCCGATATTTTTGGGGTCAGACAACAAAACTTGATTATTGCTGGATTATGCGCTAATTGAGAGGTCATGAAGTAAACTTCCCTCCTTTTTAATCAAATGGTCAGCTAGCCAATTCTGCAGAACCAACCCTTTTGACAGAGAAGATGGCGAAAAGAAAGAAAAATACGGAATACGGTGCAAAACCATGCAGAACCAGAAGTCGCCTTAATGGTAAGAAGTATTTTATTTATAATTGGTTAGCGTCAGTATTACAATGTTATTAAAAAGAATAAATTCAGACATTTATATTCTAAAATTGTTGGTCTATGAACGGAGATACATTTTAAAATATGTGGCTTTCATGGCTGTCTTAGCCAAAAAGGTTCCTGACCCCTGCTATACGCAGTTCTTTGATTTTAAATTCAAAAGGCCAAAAGCAAACAGAAGTGTATTTGTGGGAAACATTTAGATTTTTTTTTTAATTTCACTTCACTTTGTGAGGATGTAATTAAATAAGAACTTAGTATCCTAACTTCTTGTTTTATTTATATCTTATTATAAATAAGTACAAAAAAAAACATTAAATGTGAAAATGTTATACCCTCAGGTGACCATGGACATGCACTGAAGCCGTGGCTACTTACACCATTTTGAAATCCCCAAACTTCCAAATAATACACGTTTTCTTTTTCTATTTGTTTCTATTGGATTATTTCCGTTTGACAATCTTGTGAAATTGTGCTTCTTACTCTGTTTTTTGCTTGCTTCCGCCATCTCGACTCAAAATGGAAAAAATATCCCATCCCTTTACATGCAAAAAAAAAAAAAGGTCACGTGTGGCTGTTGGAAGCCATCAATGGTAAATTATGGACATGATCAGCAGAGCCGTTGACGTGCGCATGATTTCAGGATGATTGACGTGGTTGAAGGAAAAGGACGTGGGGATTTACTGTACGCACGTGGCGTTTGATACGTCTGAGGGAAAGACTGCCTATGCATGTTTCCTGTTCTGTGAGGACACAGATTTCTACATCTTGGCCCCAGGTGTGTGTGTGTGTGGTGTTAGCAAGTTACACACACTGTCCCATTATGATGTGTTTATGTGTGAGGTGAACAGGCCGTGCCAAATCTGTATTTACAGGAAACACTGGCCATAAAAAGTGGTTTTATTGGGACTGTCTTGTACCACAATAAAATCTCTCCTTTTTTAAAAGTCGCACTGGTCACATGTCAGGTTGGCACATGTTGCCCACCAATAACATCTTCAACTAAACAAGGCTATCCAGGTGTCTGCTCTCTCTCAAATCTTCCAACTGTGACAAGGATAATCTATTTTAAAACAAGACAGGTACTGGTATTATTTCAAATCATATCCAAAACTCAACTGAGGTAGCAGAGGTCAAACTGGACAACTGAAATGAAATTTTAAAATAATCCTTATCTCACCTCAAATGCCTTTCAGGAAATCTTCAAGCCCCGAGGGTTGAAATGACGCGTTAGGTGCTTGGCATAACTGCTCCGATGTCATGTTTGTCTACATGTCAGCACTTTTATTCTGTGCAACTCGGCTCACAAATCCTGTCTTGACCTTATAGTCTTGATTCATAGCAGAGAAAAAACATGCTGGCCTTATGTTGCCCAATCAAGTGACATTTAAAGGAACCCTTCATAGAAATCTGTGAGATGAATGTCTCAGGTGAAGAACATCAGAGGCACACCATGCAAACGAAGGTGAGTGGGAATCCTGCAAGTAGAAAGTAGTTGAAAGGACAAAACACCGTCTTTGTGATGTCTTTGATCTAAGAAGTGGAGGTGGGTTTGTTGTGCAGCTGCCTCGCCTCCTCCGCCAGCAACAATTAAAAGTAGCGTACGGCGAATTCATGCGTGAGTTGAACCATCAGGGGTGTCGATCAAAGACCAGACGCCTGCCCGCCCGCCTGCCTGGCCGGCCGGCTCATGGGATTAACCTGGAGCTGCTGATGGGATGAGATGAGACACTCTGGTAAGAGCCGACCCCTCTGTTACTGTGACGGCATATAGAGCTCTTTTTCATCAAGTAACAATCACATAGTCCTCAGCATGCACCTTTTCTTTAAATTTCCTTTAAGTTCTTCTTTAAATTCCCTTTTTCAAGTTGTCTTTTTGTCAATTGTTGACTTTATGTAAACTAAAAAGTTGTCAACCCTTAGAAAAAAATATCTAGTAGGAAAAAAAAAAGTAGCAGGTAGTTGAAACAACAGCTTTTATTGCGCTCATGGCCTTGCAGGCGCTTTATTTTGAACTTCTACATTTAATGGATGGGTTGTTGGTGTGCAGTTCAATCCTGTAATTGGTAGGAAAAGTATGTATTTTCTTTATTCAGTGTTGAGTCATTTAAGATGCAATGGTTGTGCTATCAATCTACACGCAGGTGCCTCTCAGTCAATTAATGCAAAATGTATTTAGAGACCAACTAAAAGGCTCAGGAAGTTGTATTTAGATTAGGGCAGGGGTGTCCAAACTTATTCCACTGAGGGACACGTAGTGAAAAATGAAAGGATGCAACTTTGCCACTTTGATAAGATATGCAAAGTTATATACTGTACTTCAAGAAAAAAACTGCATCTCAGCTTTGTGATATAGGTGAAAAAGCCTATTAGTATCAACTTTGGCCTTTGCTTGTTTTTTCCTTCATTTGTGTTTTTTTTCCCCTTAATCGTGGTGAATTTTCATTTTTATAATATAACATTTTCCCCAACTTAAAAAAAATTTACAATTTTGTTATGTTTCTCATATTACGATTTAGAAAACGATCTCTATGCTATTAAAATGATATTTTTCCTCATATTATTGTTCTTGTAAAATAGGGACTTTTTTTCTTGTTAGATTACAACTTTTTTCTCTTCATATTTTAACTCTATTCTCAAAATTATGGCAGTTTTTTCCCTATTTTTCCATTCCATTTTACATTTTCCAATTATTTCAACTTTTGTCTTGTAAATTTTCTTTTTGTAATTGTGAGTTAATTTTTCAAAAATTACAACTGTATTCGTTGTTTTGTTTTTCCTCATATTATGACTTTAAAAATGTTTTTTCTTTAATATTCCAACTATATGCGATTAAAATGACGTAATTTTCTTATTTCAAAGTTATTCTCGTAAAATGGTAGATTACAACTTGACTTTATTCTTATAAAATTGCTGCAGACCTTTTCATTTTTGCAGGGTTTTTTTTATATATAATTTTTTGACTGTGCTGCGGGCTGCAAATGGCCAGCGGGCCGTGTTTTGGACACCCCTGGATTAGCGTGTGAACCAGCAGTTCACAATCAACTTTTGGACAATTTTTCTAATTTTATGTGGTGCTCAATTTTTTTTTTTTTAATAGGTCGTAAACTATAATCAAAATTATTAAATACGTTATTGAAATATTTTACACTGTAGTGAATCTATAAAATGTTTCCCTTCTTGATTTACTTTGAATTACCGACATAAATTGGCTTTAGAAAATATTGTAATTCATTGAGATGCACCTGTACATTATCTCATGCCATGCTGACTTGAACTTAACATCTTAAAACTATGCTTATTTGGATGTTTAAATATTCGGATGTCCTATGCACGCTCAGTTTCACAGTAAATGTCATTTGCAGCAATATTTGCCACAATGACTCGGCAGTTAACTGTAGAAAAATGGCAGAAAATTCCATTTGACTTTACTGTATTTATGTTGTTACTCTGTGTTGGCTGTCATCCCCCAATGCATGATCAGAGATGCTGAAGTCATCCCTACAGTAAGAGAGGATCTTTGATGCCTCCAGAGAGCAGCTTTGCATTCAGAAATGAATACATTTGTCTGATTTCATCTAGGGTAACCTTTGACATGGTTTTAAAGAGAGCATGCTGTCTGAATGACAAAATCTTCATTTGCACTGTATGTTAGCGCACCTTTGTTAAAAGTGTGTTAACATTAGTGACACAATGGTATGTGTTGTGCAGCCTTCCCTGACATGTAAACACTTCCTGTTGAGGCGTGAGAACACTGCATGTGATTACACTGCCGTTTGGGCCTTCTCGTCTAAAGTGATGTGTATCTACTGATTTGGTCACGTGAGGCATGTCCGTGAAGCCAAATATAAAATTCTGCTCCTCATTTGAACACCATTAATATCTTTGTATAGGCTCAGCTTTTGATACAGCTTCTCTTTGGATGGCAGTGGATTGTGAAGGTGTACCAAATGAATGTAATGTACATATAAAACAAAGGGAACAGGCGTTGTGCAGAGCATTGGAAAAATATTGTTTTAATTCCATGGCCCACACCACCCCAACAAAAGAGTCGTTCAAAGAGAAAGTGTCTACACAAATCTCCACACGTGCATGTTAGTTTCATTGTGTCGTGTAAATGCTCCATAGACGTGAGTGCTTGATTGTATGTACAGTACAGTGGAACCGTGATTAGAGTCATTCGTTTGTAGCAGAAGGTCCAACGCTAACTGAATCAGTTTTTCTCGTAAAAAATAATGTAAATCCACTTACAGTCGTTCCTCGTTTAGCGCGGTTAATTGGTTCCAGATCTAACTGTGGAAAGTGAATTTTCGCAAAGTCTGATTCAATATTAATAAATGGAATATTTTTGTAGTTTGAGCATAGAAAATCTGTTTGACTTTCTAAATATGGAATTTAACATTATTAGAGCCCTCCAAACATGAAATAACACCCCTACAGTCACTTTTACCCTCATATTATTCTTTTACATCACATTGCGCAGGCTACGGGATCATTGCAGGGACTTAACAGCAGCTGCTAGCATAGCAAGCTACCGAGCAACTAGTTAGCCTCTTCAATTTACTTATTCAAAACTTAAAGTGCTTCAAGCGGAGTGGGGAAGAAGGACAAAGAAGCCAAAAACTAACTTATCCTTAGCATGTCCCCATGCAGTGTGAAAGGTAATGTAATCTAGCGTCATGTCTCATAACATAGTGACCACAATGCTACATATAACTTGTTCAACATTTTTTGTCTAATAATAGACCAAAACTTGTTCAATATTTTTGGACTAATAATAGACCATAGTCAATTCCAAAGCGATTATAGTGAGGGAGCGATATTGGAACCATGATATAACAAGGGACGACTAATCAGTTCCAAAAAGCAAAAACTGTTAACACAAAGCACGTTTTCAGAATTTTCATTGATGACAGGTGTTGCCAAAGACCCCATGTGGCAGCGAGTTCAACGCAGACACCACCTGTTTTGACAGGAGCTTTTTTTTTTTTTTTAATTCAGTAGTGTTTCTCACCTCAATTATCCAAAAGGAAGCCAAAGAAAGTTTCAAGTGCCAGCATTTTTTTAAAGAAGGTGAAAAACACAGTTGAATTCAAGAAATAACTCATGGCAAAACAGGAAGGTGGTGTCCATGTTGTCTCGCTGCCACATCGTGTCTTAAGGAACACTCACATCAAGAATCACGTCTTCAGTGAAGGAAAAAGTAACCCTTAGCCCTTTCATTCATCATTTTGTTAGAAGCTAAGGATGTTTTGTGATAAAAATACATTAAGAACACAGTTGGACTCATGCATTGTATTAATAACACGACAAGATGCGCGTCGTGTTGTACACTAACCAGAAAGTGTACATAAACCGAGGCAAAATTTTGGAGTAACATTTCGACACTAACCAGGGTGGACGCTAAACGAGGTTCTGCTGCGTACAGTATGTGTCCTGTGATTGTCTGCTGACCAGTCCACGGTGTCCCCTGCCTCACCCACAAATATCAGCTGGGATGGACTCCAGCTTTCCCAAGTTACATACTCGCTCTCAAACACTTTTCAAAGTCCGTTAGGGAGCATTCATAATACATCCAGCATGATTATTATTGCACTGGTGTGCCTTAGGCTGGCCACAATAAAAGGCCACTCCAAAATGTGCAATTTAACTGTATGGGGGTCGGGGGGGCTGAAAATCACTCATCTACAACAATCCCTTCATATTGCAACATGATAATGCACGGCCCCGTGTTGCAAGGATCTGTACACAATTCTTGGAAGCTGAAAACATCCCAGTTCTTGCATGGCCAGCATACTCACCGGACATGTCGCCCTTTGAGCATGCTCGGCGCGCTCTGGATCGGCGTGCAGTCATCCCTTGGTTATCGCAGTTAATTGGTTCCAGACCCGGCTGACATCTGTGAATTTCCGCCAAGTTGAATTCAATGGTTATGAACGGAATAATTTTTGTACTTATAGCATAGAAATCCTGTTTATGACTTTCTAAATACGGGTTTTAACATTATTAGAGACCTGTAGACATGAAATAACACCTCTGTAGTTGCTTTTACTCTTCTATTATTCTTTGTTTACATCACATTCCATAGGCTGTGGGATCACTGCAGGGACATAACAGACGGCTGCCACGAGCGTATCAAGCTACTGAGCCAACTAGTTATCATCCCCAGTTTACTTATTCTTAAACAAGTGTTTCAGAGTGGGGAAGAAGAACAAAGTAGGAAGTCAAAAACTCAACACTTCCACACGGCATGAGAGGAGAACCTTTCCTACCCCACTTGATCTCAGCCATGGCATGTCATGGCATGGCATGGCATGTCATGGCATGTCGGCCTGGCTCTGCTGGCTCAGTAGCCAGTCTCCATGTAGTGTGAAAGGTAATGTAATCTAACCTCATGTCTCATAACATTACTGATGCCTCGTGACCACAATACATATAACTTGGCTTTCAACATGTTTTGGCTGATAAACCAAAGTTAACCACAAAACAGCCATCATTTATTATTTAAAAAAAAAGAAGCTATATAATAATGCAGAGATATTTGGACTGCGATATAGCGACGGACAACTGTATACAGTATTTGAGGTAAATACCCTCCCTCCATCCCAATTCAGTTAGACTGCACAATTTGGCGTGGCCTTTTATTGTGACCAGCCAAAGGCAGACTTTTTGTATGTATAGAAAACGTTTAACATCTTTGAGTTCAGCTCATGATGGGAGCACATTGCTCCCGTCTGTGCATGGAGACATTTTTGTTATACAGTGGTCTGAAAACGTGTTTGCCCCCTTCCTGATTTTTATTTTAAATTTTTTGCATGTTTGTCACACCTAATGTTTCAGATCATCACATTTAAATATTAGTCAATGACAGCACAACTGAACCCAAAATGCAATTTCTGTAGCCACACTCAGGCCTAATTACTGCCACACTTGTTCTCAAGCAAGAAATCACTTAAATAGGACCTGCCTGGCAAAGTGAAGTCGACGAGATCCTCAAAATCTAGACATCGTGCTGAGATCTAAAGAAATTCAGGAACAAATGAGAAAAAGAAACTGAGATCTATCAGTGTGGAAAAGGTTATGAAGTCATTTGTAAAGCTTTGGGAGTCCAGCGAACCACAGTGAGAGCCATTATCCACAAATGGTGAATACATGGAACAGTGGTGAACCTTTCCAGGAGTGGTCAATCAACCAAAATGACCCCAAGAGCGCAGTGATGCCTCATCCAAGAGATCACAAAAGACTCCACAACATCCAAAGAACTGCAGGCCTCACTTAAGGTCAGTGTTGATGACTCCACCGTAAGAAAGACACTGCGCAAAAACAGCCTGCATGGCAGAGTTCTGTATTTTTACTTTATTTATCCCACAGCGGGGAAATTGGTTCCAAGAGTTCCAAGACCAAAACCACTGCTGAACAAAAACAACATTAAGGCTCATCTAAATTTTGCCAGAAAACATCTTGATGAGCCCCAAGACCTTTGGGAAAATACTCTGTGGTCTGACGAGACAAAAGTTTAACTTTTTGGAAGGTGTGTCCCATTACATAAAAGTAATGGCACATTTCAGAAAAAAACGTCATACCAACAGTAAAATATGGTGGTGGTAGTGTGATAGTCCAGAGCTGTTTTGCTGCTTCAGGACCTGGAAGACTTGCTGTGATTAAATGGAAACATGAATTCTGCTGAAGGAGAATGTCCGGCCATCTGTTGGTGACCTCAAGCTGAAACCAACTCGGGTTCTGCAGCAGGACAATGATCCAAAACACACCAGCAAGTCCACCTCTGAATGGCTGAAGACTTTGGAGTGGTCTAGTCCAAGTCCTGACATGAATCCTATTGAGATGCTGTGGCATGACCTTAAAAAGGAAAAGCCTCCAATGTGGCTGAATGACAACAATTCTGCAAAATTCCTCCACAGCCCAAGAGACTCATTGCAAGTTATCACCAACGCTTGATTGCAGTTGTTGCTGCTAAGGGGGGTCCAACCAGTTATTAGGTTTAGGGGGCCATCACTTTTTCACACAGGGACGTGTAGCTTTGGATTTTTTTCTGTTCAATCTAAAAACTGCATTTTTTGATCAGTTGTGTTGTTATTGACTAATATTTCAGTTTGTTTGATCTGAAACATTGAAGTGTGACAAACAAAATAAGAAAAAAGGAAGCAGGGAACACTTTTTCACACCACCGTATAGCAAACTATAGCAGTCGCTATGGACTGTGGACGTTTTTTTCTATTGTTAAACGTACTGGTGCTTAAAGTGCTTACATTTCGCTTACAAATCAATACAAAACCTTGCTTTCAATCCTTTTTATGCTGTGTAGAAGACAAAAGCACCTGTTTTTTTTTTTGGGGGGGGGGGGGGGGGGGGGAATGGGGTTTGAGGGTGTGCGAGCGTTGAAGCTGTTTTATATACAGTACTGTATGCAATGCCGTGTTTCCCACAGGACTACAATGTAGTTGTGATGGTGGGTTGCCGGGGGTTGTCGATGCTGTCATGTAATTTGCCATGATGTACTATGTACAGTACATGTAAGGTTTTAAAAAGGCTAAAAAAAAAAAAAGTATATATTTAAAAAGAAATATTGATGTCATTAGTGTCAACATTTCAGCTTTTTTCTTGTTGACATTATGCGTGTTTACTCTATTGTTGCATTTTTTCATTCATTCACTTTCAATGCCGCTTAATCCCCACTAGGGTGTCGGGGTATGCTGGAGCCTATCCCAGCTGACTTTGGGCAGGAGGTGGGGTACACCCTGGACTGGTCGCCAGCCAATGGCAGGGCACTATTTCAACATGCTTCTTGTATATTTTCTTCTCTTAATTATGAATTTATTCTCATAATATTCAGACTTCATTCTCCTAACTTTATAACTTTTCCCACAACCTTTATTTTGTTTTGTTTCTCTTGATATTTTTTATAATATCCAGATATATTTTAAAAAGTATTTTTTTTCTTTTATATTTCAACTCTATGCTACTAAAATTGTATTTTTTCCCCCTCATATTACAAGTATATTCTCCAAAAATGGTGATATTTTTTTCTCATTAAAATAATATTTTGACTTTATTCCTGCTAAATTAGAGCTGGTTTTTCAATTTCTGCTGTTTGTTTGCAGCCAGAGTATTTCAGCTTCTCATAATGGTGATTTTATTCTCATAATATTTTGACTTCTATTCTGCTACCTTATTTTGTTTTGTTTGTTTCTCGTGATATTCCAACTTTTTTTTTAAGTCTTTAATATTTCAACTGTGTGCTACTAAAATGAATTTTTTCTTCTCTTAATATTATGAGTTTATTCTCATAAAATTGTGACTTTTTCGTCTTAATATTTTGACTGTATTTTCAGAAGATTACAGCTAGTTTTTCCATTTCTGCTGGGGTTTTTCCAATAATATTTGGACTTTATTCCCATAATATAACTTTCTGCAACCTAATTTTCATAAAATTACAACATTGTTTTGTTTTGATATTACGACTTTTAAAAAGTAACATATAAACAACCATTTACACCCACTGTTGCATTTTTTGTTCATTTAATTTAAGCAATGTGCCACAGGCTCGTAAAAAAAATGAACCGCGATCCATAAATGGCATCGGGCCGCACTTTTGGCACCGCTCTTTTACATTATTTCACCGGAAAAGCAAAGTTTTACCAAACGATTCATGACTCCTGATATCAAAGGCACGGCCGCAGGCTTGTGGAGATGTTCTGCGCCGCATACGGTCTCCAATCAAATGTATCAGTGGCGCATCGCCACAAGTAAATGATCGATGTCGATCAATTTCACACCTACGCAATCTAATGCCATCCAATACAAGAGCTTTATTTTTTTTTAAATTGTCTTTACAAAGATAACAATGCCCACCAATTAGTTAAAGTAATGCTTGAATGAAGGTGTCTGTCATTATTGTGTAAAGACGGGTTGATTTTTAATTAGGTGTTGCTAATAAGTGTCCAGTGAGGATGTGATGGTGAGGTTATGATGATATGCAATATCTACATGGAGATGTTTAGCTTTAGTGTGTTTTTTCTGTGTCTCCTCGCACCTTTGCAAGTCGAAACTAGAATGTTTTCATTCAAATTTAAAAGGTAACCACAGAGGAGGAAGGCCTGTTGAGGTATTTTGTTTAAGCCCAGCTTGATGCAGTGCGCGTCGTACACCTTTGCACCAGACAACTACAGCACGATAATCCACATTGTTACACAAAACACATCAACTATGCATTCTTATCTGCTCTATCTAAATGTAATATCCACCTTAGGACACTTGATCTGATTCAGTCTTTGGAAGTGGACCTTTTCTTCCCTCCAGGGCAGGGGAGTCCAAAGCGCGGCCCACGGCACCTTCAAAAAATATCATTTAAAGGGATAGTTGGGATTTTTTGACATAAAGTTGTATGACACCCCCATCAGCATTGTAGTCCGTTAACAGTGACTTACCCCCGCTTGGTCTCCTAAGTCCAGTTCTGGTCAGATTTCTGTGATGAACAACGTAGTTCCGCTTAGCTGCTGGGGACAATTAACGAGTTTGGCTTCTCAAGACAGTGTGCGTTTGAAAGATGGAACCATTTGCATCACAAAAATACCCTCTCAAAAATATCTGACCTCACAAAACGCTCGCCGTTATTGTTGTCTCCCGCCGTATGCCTGGACTTAGGAGACCAAGTGGGGGGGTAAGTCGCTGTTAATGGACTACAATGCTGACGGGGGTGTCATACAACTTCATGTCAAAAAATCCCAACTATCCCCTTAAGAAGAAAAGTAAAAGATGTAATTTAACAAGAAAAAGTAGTCATTTTACAAGAATAACATTGGAATATTATGAGGAAAAATGAGGTTTTAGTAGCATAAAGCTGGACTATGCATGTGAGAAACGAAACAAAATAAAGGTCATTTTTGGAACATTAGGTGGGGGGGGGGGTCATTATGGGAATAAAGTCATAATATTCCGAAAAGACCTCTATGACAAATTGAGATGTAATATATATATATATATATATATATATATATATATTTTCAGCGGAAAAAAAATGCCTTAGAAAAGTCATGTTTGTATTTTTTGACACATCAAATGCGTAACGCCACAAGTGTGTTTTGCTTTTTTTTTTTTTTTTTTTTTTTTTTTTTTTTACATCCACAGAACAGAAGGACATGTGATGATAACCATAGAACTGGAAAACAAGCTCCTTGTGTCAAAATATTTGTGTGTGGGTTACTGCATCATAGTAGAGTTCCAGTGGAAATTGTGATGATAACCATAGAACAGTAAATGGAAGCGGGAAAGCTGTGCACACGTGGTTGTCCTGGCTGCTCAGTACAATATGACAGAAGAACAGAATGTCCGCCTGCAAGTAAGCTGCGTTTATGCACAGTTTAGTCTGCACGTGAAGAGACTCTCCTCCCAGGCACACACAGTAACCTCCCTTAATTTGAAAGGGTTTACCTCTAAAGTGTTGTCCCCAGTTACTGCAGATGGTGCCAGTTTGGCTGTGGAACGGATTTTTCCCATTTACATTATGTGCGATGGAGAGATTGGTTTCAAAATCTGAACAAATCGGAGGTCAACCAAGTGTCCCGGAGCAAATTGCGTTGGAGCTCAGAGGTTCTTCCTGCATTTCCGTCACTAGTTTGTTTCTGCAGGAGGCTTTAAAGGGCACGTTTTTGTTTTCCAGGTGCCAGCAGTCCAACCGATGGTCCCCATCACAAGCCCACCAGCGTTTCCATCCCCCGTCATGCTGTCCCCCGTGTCCATGCCCCCACTCGGGGGCCCTGTTCCTGTCCTGCCAGCCTTGAAACCTCCCAACACGGCAGCAGGTGAGGCACCCACGGGGAGCATAAATCCCAAGACGCTGTAAATGACGTAATCGTAATGTTTTATCTGTCACGCAGGCGCCAACCCCCCAGCAGACATCTCCCCTGACCCCGACGCCAACAATCCTTCCAACCCTAAGCTGGGCTCACCGAAACCCCCTGTGATGAACCTACCGGCCCCCCAGCCGGGGATGCCGCCTCTGCATCCTCCTTCTCCTCATCTGCCCCCCTTCCTCCCACCTCCCAACATGCCCCCCCAGATGATGCCCGGAGGACTCGTGTTCCCCCCCGGCAGGTTCAGGATGCACCTGCCCTTCCCTCCTCGGGGTCCCATGCTCCCCCGGCCCCATTTTGCGGCGCCCCCGGAGGGTGTGATGGGGGCTCGAGCGGGGCCGCCTTTCAGAGGGAGGCCGCCCTTTGGGGGCCCGCCCCGCATCCCCAGGGGCGGCTGGTAGAGGGACTGGGTCCTCCTACATGATGAACACTGGTGGGAAATCATGATTCATGATCATTCACTTTGTTTTACACCAAAACGTTTTTGTTCCTGACAGAGAGGATCCCCCTCCTCCCCCAATGTCCCCCCACCAACCCTCCCTGGCTGTAAATATTGTAAAGGCTCGCCACTCTTTCCTATCTTTTTGTAAATTTCATTGAAATCTACTTCAAGTGTTGAACATCAGTAGGTGAAGTTTTTAAAAAAATCACGTTGAGCTTTCGGAGACCGTCACAGAGTGTGTTTAGTTTTTAGTCCAAGACCCGTTTGAAGCACAACACACACGCCTTTTCTTGTCCTGCCACTAGAGGGCGGCAACTCCTATGTTCAACCACCATGATGCATCACTTGCTGTTATTAAAAAACCTCAAACATTTCGTGTACTCCAGTTTTTTTTATTGTTTTCAAAACGGAATTTCCACATTGCAATATTAATACATACTAAATAGAATGAATGGATGAATAATGTATCTTACAAATAGCAATATTACTGCAGTAGCTCATTGCTGCTTCATTTGAATTGAATAGTGTTTTTTCATAAAACCAAATTGTTTTTGAAATGTAATTAAATGCTGTTTAAGTCTTAATATGAGTAAATATGGTGGGTATTCTTTTTCAAATGTTGCTTGCCAAAATAAAAAAAATATTAAAAGTTGAAAAAAAAATTAATTAGCTGCAATATTTTCCTGTAAAAACCTATTTTTGTCACAAACTAGGAGAAATTACATACAAAACAAATCAAACATCAAACTTAAAAAAGCGTTTTATTTTTCACAAAAATATTGCAAAAATCGAAAAAACTACTAATAAAGCTAAAATAATAATGTATTATGTTTAATTAATAAATAAAACTCACATTGTTAGATTAATTCTTACCTGACAGTGTAACACTACAGCAATTAATCCATTAATTTTTTAAATTATCATGTCTAAATGTTTTTTTTCTATATTTTTGCAATTAAAAAGCAATTGTTTTTCTCTTAAAAAAATAACGTATAATATTTTATTTGGATTACTTATTATCATGTTTATTGTAAGTTTGGGTTTTCCATATTTTTGCAATATTTTATTGAATTTTAAAACTCAAAAATCAGTTTTTATAAAACAATAATTTAATTTTGTGTTTGTATTATTTATTTCTTATGTGCTGTTGAACATCTAAATTGTTGACGGTCTCCATGTTGATATTATGGGATGCCACACTGCAGCTCGTTATGTCCTGACAATAATCAATTTGCTTGTCTTTGCTCATCAATCGATCATCAATAAAATCAACATAGTTGACGCTGGCTGCCCAAGGCCGACGCTGATTGGCTGCTTGCGGTCGATGACAGGCACGTTGTCCAATAGCGGGCGCCTCCACTGGGGAAGCGCTCCTCCTCCTGCTCCTGCTGCTGCTGCTGCTGCTGCTGCTGCTGGAACGTGGAATCGCACCGACTCCGCGCAGCTTCAATGTCACGGTGGTGGACGCCGGCAGACGTGGACGATGAGAGGTACGTGGCCACGGTGCACCCGAACCGGAAGTACGCTGTCCAGGTCGTTGCAAGGATAAATAACTCCGTGCTTGTGCGTGCGCAAACTAACTATCAGGCTACCGTCTCGCATCAATGAGTTCAAGAAATGCTGCGTGGTTCTTGTGCGTGGACAAGGTCGAGGGCAATGCTATTCATTTATTCACTCACTCTGCAGTGTGTTGGTTCCATTGCATTGCATGCACGGACCCTCACAACACGCGTGGAAATCTGTGACGTCAATGCTGGGAGGTGTGTGCGCGTGTGTGCGTGCTCGGCCTGCGTGAAATTGTTGCATTTTGCAGAGTCATGTGCCCTGCGCGCGTGTGCGTGTGACGGGGTGCTGCAGGCTGCTCGTGTTGTCTTCTTCGTCCTGCATTATGAGTACACAACGCACGTGAGCTCAGAGCAGGAATGTTTTTCACCTGCATCTCTTGTCAGCAGCTTCTGTTGACCCCCACGAGAGCCTCCACAGAACCATAGAACCTCGTACACAATCCTCATTTATCCCACATAGGAAGTGATGAACACAGCAATAATCTGTTCCAGGGTCAAACTGTGGCCATCATTAAAGCCTTCTTAACATTTTAGCAATCCTTACAAGTGTAAAATGAGGATGACCAGTGCAACATAAAAACAAATCTATTTGTGGCGGTCCAAACGTATTGGTGGCGGGCCTCTACAATCTATGGGAAATGGCGGGTTTGCTAAAAGCACAAATCTGTCGACATCGACAGATTTTTGTCATAAGAAGACGGTAGACCAGAACTTGACGAGACTGGTTGTGGACATAAACGGGAAGGACTTCAGCAGGTCCACTGCATAGCGTTCCTGATTCATTGTGTTGTTTTTTTTGTTTTTTGTTTTTGGCCGGTGTGGCGACAACGCCGTGTGTTGTTGTGTCCACGCAGTCAGGAATGTCTATAGACGACGTGTTGGTGTGTAGTTGTTGTGCTGTTCAACAAAGTAAGTCTTTGTCGGTCAGACGTCGTTGCCTTGGGATTGAAATCTTGGTGCATTTCACACTTGCTCATATTCATCCCACTCGCACATAAATCTACATTCATTTGCAATGGAAACATAAATAACACATCAAGAAATACATTAGACTCACCATGACTAATATTATTACTATTATAACATATAACTACTGCTTAATAACACATTGTTCAGATTATTAGTAGTAGTAATCATTACTATTATTATTACTACTACTACTACTAATAATAATGTGTTCTTATGATAATAAACTATTATTCCTGTCATTATTATGGCGTGTTTCCAATATAAAGTGACCAAGTAGAGTTACTATTATAGTAATAATTGATAAATGAGCCAAAATAATTTCCTCAAGTTGAGTAAATAACTCAGCTGCAGAGAGTTCCAGGCATTGAATTATTTGAGAGCAGGCTTTTGTTTTTAGAATGTAAAAAAAAAAAAACATCTATACGTGATATAATTGTTATACTTCTTATGTAGTATTTAATTTGGTTAATTATTATTAATGTGAACATTAAGTAAAATAAAAAAGTTAAACAAATAAGGTAATAATACAAGTTTAAAAAAGCAAAAAAAATAACATGATTTATTATTTTATTAAATTATTACATTATTATTTAATTATAATTCAATAATTATTATTTAATATTGGTAATATTACTTGTTTTTTTGTATTTCATATTTTTACTTATTATTCATGTTTAATATTGTTTTTTAAATAATTTTCCACAAACACATATTTCATAAAACTAGCATGTATTGCAGTGTAGTGTGTGTTATATAATAGCTGGGTCAAAATACTACTGTCATTTCTTCAAATACAAACACTTATTTACTCAATTGCAGAGAGTACCCGGCACAAAATTATTTGAGAGCAGGCCTTCATTTTGAGAATAAAAAAACATATACATTATGTAATATTTATAGCAGATTTAATATTGCTACTTATGTTAATGCTAATATATTTTTAAGTGTGTACAAATTAAATAAATACATTATATAATATTTTATATTGTTACCTATTATTAATGTTAATATTGCTTATTTTTTAGAAATCCACAAATAAATATCAGCCTCGCTGTGGGATGAATCATTGATAGGATGTGCGCTAAAATCTGCAGAGGTGAGAGTGAAGCTTTGAGTCGAGTCAATGCCGTCCATCACAGGGATGAATTTGAAATGACTCGCTACACTCTGTACTGTGGTTTAGTACGGACGTCATGCATTGAAACCCAGATCCATAGTTTTTATTTTGCTTTGACGGACATAAATATCCATCAAAAAGTGTGAAGAATATTGATTATTGAAATATTTCCACCAGTTGATCTGCTTCTTTTACAATCTTGTATATCTTAGCCCTTAAACCAGACCCTACCCCTAACCGTAAACTTAACCCTAACCACTAAACCGTAAACCTGACCCTAACCCTAACAATAAACCTAACCCCTAACCGTAAACCAGACCCTACCACTAACTAAACCAGACCCTACCCCTAACCGTAAACTTAACCCTAACCACTAAACCGTAAACCTGACCCTAACCCTAACAATAAACCTAACCCCTAACCGTAAACCAGACCCTACCACTAACTAAACCAGACCCTACCCCTAACCGTAAACTTAACCCTAACCACTAAACCGTAAACCTGACCCTAACCCTAACCGTAAACCTGACCCTAACGGTAAACCTAAACCTAACCCCAACCGTAAACCTGACCCTACCACTGACCATAAACCTAACCCCTAACCGTAAACCTAACCACTAACCGTAAACCAGACCCTACCCCTAACCGTAAACTTAACCCTAACCACTAACCGTAAACCTGACTCTAACCCTAACAATAAACCTAACCCCTAACCGTAAACCAGACCCTACCACTAACTAAACCAGACCCTACCCCTAACGGTATACTTAACCCTAACCACTAAACCGTAAACCTGACCCTAACCCTAACCACTAACCGTAAACCTGACCCTAACGGTAAACCTAAACCTAACCCCTAACCGTAAACCTGACCCTACCACTGACCATAAACCTAACCCCTAACCGTAAACCTAACCACTAACCGTAAACCTGACCCTAACCGTAAACCTAAACCTAACCCCTTACCGTAAACCTGACCCTACCACTGACCATAAACCTAACCCCTAACTGTAAACCTAACCACTAACCGTAAACCTGACCCTACCACTGACCATAAACCTAACCCCTAACCGTAAACCTAACCACTAACCGTAAACCTGACCCTAACCGTAAACCTAAACCTAACCCCTAACCGTAAACCTGACCCTACCACTAACCGTAAACCTAACTCTAACCTCTAACCGTAAACCTAACTCTAACTCTAACCACTAACCGTAAACCTGACTCTAACCCTAATCATAAACCTAACCCTAACCCTAAACCTGACCCTACCACTAACCATAAACCTAACACTAACCCCTAACCGTAAACCTAACCCTAACAACTAACCGTAAACCTGACTCTAACCCTAACCATAAACCTAACCCCTAACCGTAAACCAGACCCTACCACTAACTAAACCTAACCCTAACCCCTAATCATAAACCTAACCCTAACCCCTAATCGTAAACCTGACTCTAACTCTAACCATAAACCTAACCCTAACCATAAACCTAACCCTAACCATAAACCTAAACCTAACCCTAACCCTAACCATAAACCTAACCCTAACCCTAACCTAGATAATAACTAGAAATACAACGGTACCTCGGTTTTCGTCATGAGTTCATTCCAAAAGGACTGATGAAAATCGAGGTACCGTTGTATTTCCAGTAGAGCCACGCGGAGCCGATAGGTACCGTGCAGTGGACCAAAACAACCCCGGAGGACGCCGTAAGGATTTTCGGTGCCTCCAAGCAGCCTGACAGGTGTTGCCAGATGGTGACAGTGGTCACTGTTAAGCACACTACGAGTAGCAGAAGTGACGTACACTCGCCTGCATGTTTTCCCTGTAAGCCGTGAAGGTTTCTGCGTCTTCCTCTTGAATTCTAAATGATTTTTGTGTCTTTGATGTGGACTCTTGAGAGGCCTCGGCTGCAAAGAATCCTCTAGCTAATGATCTCTATTCCTCTCCGTTCCTGGCTGGAACGCCGCTTTCATGTCTGTGATGTTTTTCATCACTCGTGCGCTGGCAGTCTTTGCTGCTGTCAAGACCTTCACTCGCCTCGCGTGAGGCTTCAGGTTCTTTCCGCTTGCGCTCAACCCAGCATCAGCTCCACGTCAGCCTTTCCATTCAAATCAGCCAAATTGTCTTCAATGTTTACCAAAACCCAGCAAAATGTTCTTTCATGTTGACAAAAAGAAGTGTGTGGGATTTGTCGAACAATCTAGAGACTAGTTCATAAAAACATGCATGTTCGCTCCGTCAAACCTTCGGAATTGTCTTCAACGTTATCGAAAACAGAATTCATTGAAGACTTTTAGTTGTCTTTTGTGTTATGATGACGCGTACGTTGGGTTCCTAGAATACTAAATTGTCTAGAATCTTTGACAAAAGTGTGGACAATAACACGTGCGTTTGGGTCGCTGAGGACTTAAAGTACGAAACTGGCTTTCATTTGTACAAACATGTACATGAGGTTTGTCAACAAAGCTACTAAGAGGTTATGTTCAATGAAGGCTAAACTGAATTTAAAGGGTCCCTTTATCGGCTTTGCTTAAATATGTTGTGTATTTTAGTGGTTAGCATGTTGGCCACACAGTCAAGTGATTAGGAAGACCCGGGTTTGAATCTTGGGTTTGAAATTGCATGTTGTCCCCATTGTTTGCCCTGCCATTGGCTGGCGACCAGTCTAGGGTGTAGCCCGCCTCTCGCCCGAAGTCAGCTGGGATACGCTCCAGCATACCGGTGACCCTAGTGAGGATAGGCGGCACCGAAGATGGATGGATGGATGGTTTCCTGAAAACTTGCTTTGTTTAAGAATGCAAATTGTCTTCAAAGTTTCTTGGACGTTTGCAAAAACTGTCGGCATTAACGTACAAAAAAAAATTCCAAATGATCTGACCTGAATGAATGCCCTAAACGTCCGTTAGTTTTGTCAAACATTGTCTGCAATGTCTAGAAAGATGGAAGCGACTTTGAACTAATGCAAATGCTAATGCCGTCTGACACGCTTGTCAAGGGTCTTGTTTGTTTTTTGAAGTGGTCTTGAATCTTGAATCTACGAGACGTTTACTCGGACCTCCGGTTTGTTCATTGGACTGAGACGTGTGCCGTTGTGTATTGTTGAAGACGTGATTCTAGTTAAAGTTGGAGAATTTCATTGAGAACAAGAGAGACGCTTTTAGTCAATGATTAGCTAACCTTTTACTTCAAGCTAGCGCTGCCACAAGTAAGTTATTAGGCTCCCGCGCCCTCAAGGCACCAAGACTCCTTCTGCACTTGGGCTCCATTTACAGGAAAAAGGCGAGAACAACCTCCTTGTTAACTTTTAAGAGCTCTGCTTTGATTTTGTGGCGTTACGTCACAATGGTCCTGATTGAAGCACGTTAATGCTAATATTTGTAGACGGCGCAGAATAGCATCAGCATCTCTCAAAGGATTTTGGATCAAAGCACAAAATGTGTGGCTCATCTGAGACTAGCGTGTTATTATTTTTCCAAGTCCGAACACTTAACGCGACCAAAATATTGGACATTTCCATAAAAACCCCCGACAAGCTAGCATTTCCATTCCGCCTGATCATGCGTATTTTGTAACAAGCATGATTGAGTTCAAGCAGCCTGTCGCAGTTCTGACACTGAGCCGCCACACTGAACGAATCAGAACCTGACAAACGGATCTTGCCGTGTGTTCTCAGGTGAACTTGATTGACAGCCACGCGCGTGAAAGCTGACAGCCGGGTGGCGGTGAGTGCTTGGAAGTGTTACGCTGGCAAAAAGACGCTTGTCAAGGTTTTTTTTCATGCTTGCTTCACATTGAAAACAGTTTATACAGATAAAAGGTATCATTATTATTATTATTATTATTATTATCTCTGTGGTCTCATACGTCTGATACACTGAAATCCATCTGTTGATTCACCATTCCTTGAATTCTGTTGCTTGTCGACGCAATGACAGCAATAAACGCAATAAAACAGCAATAAATGACGGCAGTAAAGACAAATATGAAACTGTACGATACTCTGACGTTTGTTTGACACATTTATGGAATTTAGATGGAAAAGTAAAAGTATTCTACTTTTGCCTTGAATTTTGTTGATTAGCTTGTCCATTTGTTTGTTAGCCAGCAGGCGACTTCCTGTTTGATGGATGCTGATGTAGAACAACGTACTGGAGCCTTTTGCATTCTGAGATTGTTTGGAAGCCCGTTTCCGCCACTGCATGAAAAGAAAATATCCCAATGTTAAGTCGTGATTATGAGATAAAAAACGGAATTTATAAGATAAAAAGTCGAAATTACAAGATAAAAAGTCATAATTATGAGATAAGTCATAATTAGGACATACTGTAAAAAGTCAAAATTATAAGAAAGTCAAGATTATGACATACAAAAATCTAAATTATTAGATAAAAAGTTGAAATTATGAGATAAAAAGACATAATTATAAGAAATTCATCATTATGAGATTAAAAAAAATCAGAACTATGAGATATGAAAGTTATAATTATGAGATAAAAAGACGAAATTCTGAAATAAGAAAGTCATAATTATGACATAAAAAGTCAAAATTATGAGATTAAACAAACAAAACTATTAGATAAAACATTGAAAATATGACATAAAAAGTCGAAATGATCAGATAAAGAGTCATAACTATGAGATATGAAAGTTATAATTATGAGATAAAAAGTCAAAATTATAAGAAAGTCAAAATTATGACATAAAAAATACAAATTATTAGATGAAAAGTCGAAATTATGAGATAAAAAATGGAATTTATGAGATACAAAGTCAAAATTCTGAGATATGAAAGTCATAATTAGGACATACTGTAAAAAGTCAAAATAATAAGAAAGTCAAAATTATGACTTACAAAAATCTAAATTATTAGATGAAAAGTCAAAATTATGAGATAAAAAGACATAATTATAAGAAATTCATCATTATGAGATTAAAAAATCATAACTATGAGATATGAAAGTTGTAATTATGAGATAAAAAGTCAAAATTCTAAGAAAGTCAAAATTGAGATTAAAAAAAATCCAAATTATGAGGTAAATAGTCTAAATGATGACATAAAAAGCCAAAATGATCAGATAAAAAGTCATACTTATAAGAAAGTCATAATTATGAGATAAATGTGAAAACTAGTAAAAAGTATTAAATAAATCAAAATTAGACAAAAAGTTGAAATTATGAGATAAAAAGTTAAATTATGAGATCAGAAAGTCATAATTCGAACATAAAAGTGAAAATGATCAGACAAAAAGTTGAAATTATGTTGAACAACTGATAATTATGTACTTTCAATCAAAATGAGACAAAAAGTCATAATTGTGAGATAAAAAGTCTAAATTATGAGATGAGAAAGTCCTAAATATGACATCCATCCGTCCATTTTCCATAAAAAGTTGAAATGATCAGAAAGTCGTGATTATGATACAAAGAGTTGAAATGATGAGATACAAACCGCATGTGCCGAGTGTCACGTGACGAAGGCTGCAGTGAAGAAGGTGACACATGCACACTTTGTATGTCATCATTTCAACTTTTGATCTCATAGTTCCACTTTGCCATGGGGGGGGTTTTCTTTGTGGCCAAACCATTTGCATTTTGGGGTTGTTGACTGAAATCGCAAGCAAGAAAAATGTTTATGTGAGTGTGCCTTTCTGTCCGGATTTGCACCAACGTGAAGCTCCTCCCAGTGCTCAAACACGGCCGTCCTCCTTGTGTGACGCCCTTTTTTTCTTTGTTTTGTGCCTCCAGGTTTTGACTCTCCAGCGTGTGCCCACGCGTTTGACGTCGGCGCGCCGCTTCCTCTTCCTCGTCTGGCGCGGCTGTCACCGCTGACATGATTGTCACGTGACATCGCTGCTGCCATGACAACAGCCACCCAGCCATCCCGGTCAGTCACACTTCCATGTTGTTGCAAAGCGACACGCAGGCTGCAATGTTTCCTTCCTGACGGGGGCTTCCCGCGTTGCAAAAAGAACGCGCGCAACTCATTTGGACACTTGTCTTATTCTTGGCGTGCACCCTCCATGCCTTCCCTTCCGTGCAATTAGAGCGCAGACGAGGGAGGGAACATTCCGGCTGCCTGTAGGTTTGACTGGAGGGGGGTGGAATTATAGGAGGGTGGGAGGGCTGTGTGAGGGAGGGGGCATTTACAAACAGTGGCTGCGTCCATCCCTCCCTCACTTCTTCAAGTCACCCCCCAGCTGAAAGGACTCAGCAGTCTTTCAAAGCAGGACTCTACTTTTAGACGCCTTTTAACACAGTAAGTTCATATATTTCATACTTGAGTGTGTGAGTGTGTGTGTGTGCACATGTGTGTGTGTGGGGTGACAAATGTGCCCCCCGCCCCCGCATGCACACCCACAGAGTGAACATATGGCCTGCTAACATCTTTTTTCCATACTTTATTCTTAGCTTCTTCTTGCATTTGCACATGTTCCATTCAGGGTGGGGCTTCCACGTCATGTTCCTACCTGTAGAAGCCACCTGGTGTGTGTGTGTGTGTGTGTGTGTGTGTTTGTAATGACAAAAGCAGCAGCAGAGCGGCAGGCTGTGTTTTTGTGATGCTGATATCACCAGATGATGAATTGCAAATGTGAGATGGTCAAAGTCAAGGAGGAATCCTAAGGGTGCATCCTGGAGGGAGACTTTCATGATGTGTGAGTTCATTTCAAATGCTGCCTTTGTGTCACCCCCCCCCACTCCCACTCCTGCGGTGAGAAATGCTCATCTGGTGTCATGGTTATGGAAATGCGTTGACCTGCAAGGCCTTGTCTTGTGGTCCACAAAGCTCCTCTTGTTGAGTTAAAACAACCCAGAAGTTGGAGCAAACATGAAAGTCTCGTGCAGCTTTGTTAGCGACCTCCGTGTTGTGCTTGTTGCAGAATTCCACTAAATAAGTTCGCCTCTTGAGGAGGGATGTAATCTCTTTTAATTCTGCAGGGAAACAAAGCTGACATTGTTCATGTTTGCACTTCATCCACGCTCCGTTAGCGTGTTTGCACGTTGTTGTTGTCGTCTCACCTGGCGCCTCCGTGAAGACAAATGAGTCGCTACTCTGCATTTGGATGAAAAAGCTTGTGTGTGTGTCTTCTCTTTCAATGCAGTGAACACGCTCAGCTGCTCTCAATCGGCTTTATTTCTTTCTTGTTATTTATTTTCATTTAAAAATTATTTATTGATTTAAAAAATTGGGTTTATTTCATTCTTTCTTATTTATTTATAAAACTGGGTGTATTTCTTTCTTTCTTATTTATTTATATTAAAGGGTTTCTTTTTAAATTATTATTATTATTTTTTTTTATAAAAGTAGGTTATTTTATTAATTTTATTTTATTAATACATTTTATTAAAAAAATTGTTTCTTTATATTTATTTACTAATTTAAAAATAGGATTTATTTTTCTTTATAAATTATTTATAAACATCAGGTGTATTTCTTATGTATTTAATTATATTTAAAAACGGTTTAATTTTTCTTTATTAGGGTTTATTGCTCTATTTCCATTTTAAAAAAGGCACCATTTATATATTAAAAAATTGGGTTTATTTCTTTCTTTACTCATTATTTATAAAATAGAGTGTATTTCTTCCTGTATTATTTCTTTATTTTTATTTTAAAGGGTTTCATTTTCTTTTTTATTTATTTATTTAAATAAAAAATAGGATTTATTTCTTTCTTTTCTTTACAAAAAATGTTTTTTTTATTGATTTATTTGTTAATAAAAATGGGGTTTATTTCTTTCTTTATTATTCATTTATAAAATAAGGTGTATTTCTTTCAGTTTTTTCCTTATTACGTATGCATTTATTTTTATAAAAATGTTTTTTCTTTCTTTTTTATTTGTTTATTTTATTTCTTTTTTTAATTATTGTTAAAAAATATGTTTGTTTACGTATATTTTTTATTGTAACTGTAACTGTAAGATTGCAACCTATAACAAAATAAATAAAACAACATCAAACATCTAAAAACCCCAAAAATAAAAAAGTAGTTTCGTGGTTAGCATGTTGGCCGCACAGTCACAGTCAGGAGATCGGGAAGACCTGGGTTTGAATCTCTGCTTGAGCACCTCTGTGTGGAGTTTGCATGTTCTTCCCGTGTGTGTGTGGGTTTTCTCCGGGTACTCCGGTTTCCTCCCACATTCCAAAAACATGCATGTTAGGTTAATTGGCGACTCTAAATTGTCCATAGGTATGAATGTGAGTGTGAATGGTTGTTTGTCTATATGTGCCCTGCCATTGGCTGGCCACCAGTCCAGGGTGTACCCCGCCTCTTGCCTGAAGTCAGCTAGGATAGGCTCCAGCATACCCCCGCGACCCTAGTGAGGAGAAGCGGCATAGAAAATGGATGGATAAAAAAGTAATAACGTGGCGTCTGCCTGTGTGTAGTCATGTGGATGCAGCTCAGCGTCACTCGAGTGCACAATGCAACAAAGCGGCGAGACAGTGCGTGTAATGGTGGAGGTTACGCTTGAGTGTGGGGGTGGCTTGGGGTTTGTCTCCATGTCCAAGTAATGCATGCAATTCCTCAGACAGGAAGAGGAACATTCGCATGACATTGTGTCGTCTCCCCCGTGTCGTCCTCATCAATATTGCAGGAGGTGATGAGAACGAGGCGGGACCTTGACCCCAAAGTGTTTGGAGTGCAGTCAAGTCCTCATTTACTGACCTGGAAGCCAATGTGCCAGATGAGAAGAAAAAAAGACATGCAGTCATTTAGAGCAGTGGTGATTTTTTTGCCAGCAGGCAGTGAGGGGACGTTAGCGCATGAGAGCGTGAGTCCATGAAAGACCCACTCAGCAGAATTCACTGTTAAATTCAGCAAAATCTCAATGGAGTCTTGAATGCTTGAAAAAAATATCAGCACAAAGTTGCAGGATGATTCCTGCAAATGATTTGCACAAAGTGAGTAAAAACACAAAAAGCAAAACAAATATGTTTTGACATCCAAATTAACTTTGTTTTTTTAAATGTCACACACAAGACTGAGATGGGGGTGGGGGGGGGGGGGGGGGGGGTGGCAGTACTGTTTGAAGAGCAATACGTGCTACTAGCTAAATATAGTGGAAAAAGTTGCCAACACTGATTTTCTTGCTACGTCTTCTTATTCTCTGGCAGACCCGGTGCCTTATAATGGTTTTATGATGGAAAACAGGTAGCACCAAATCTATTTGTGGCGGTCCTGTGTGTGGAAAACCCTGCGTCGGAAGGGCCTTTGCTACAAAATGTCATTTGTTGTGGAACAGTTGTATGCTTCCAAGTTTGTGGGAATATTTTTGGGGAACATCCTTTTCTGTTCATCAGTGCACAAAGCAAGGCATGCTTGGATGAGTTTGGTGTGGAAGAAGCCCATTGGGACAATCTCTGGACCTCACAAATGGACAATTCCCAATACTTTTGTCCACACAGCATCGCCTCATATACGGCAAATTGAGGACGTCGCTGTGCACATTCCCATCCCACAAACTAATCCCACACATTTTTCGCCACCAATGTTTCACTTCAGTCGATAATCGAGCACAAGCCCCCTCCTTGGAACCCCCCCAGCCCCCTTCCCTGCACAGACCGAGCAGATGGGGCTTGGCTAACCGCTGGGTCGCCGCCGCTGTGATACCTTCAATCAGCAATCTGTCATCGTAAAAACGTCTCGTGCGTGTGTGTGTGTGCGTGTGTGTGTGTGTGTGTGCGTGTGTGTGCGGAAGAGAGAGAGGAATGTGAAGCATGTGAGGACAAGATGATGCTCCCACGTCGCCGGGGGAAACCAAAACGTACTTTTGTCACTCACTGGGACGCAGGGAAATAAATTGTCCAAAATGTCTTGCTAAGGTTAAGAGTAGTATTCCAACCTATGATTGATGAATTCATTGATTACCTGGTGTGTCCCAATACTTTGAGTGCACTTAAGGTGGGTTTGGTACAGGAGGTGTCCAAAGTGGGTCCTGTATTGTAAAAATAAAATAGAGTGGATCCATGCTGGCACATTTTTGGTTTTTACAAGCGCAGTGCGGAGGTTATGTTTTTGCCGGCGTTGATCTGTTTGGCTGTTTGTTTGTTTGTTTGTTTGTTTGTGTTCAAAAGAACTTGAAAAGTTCTGAATGGATTTGAATGAAATTTTCAGGAGTCGTCAGAAATGGGACATGAAAGAACTGATTACATTTTGGGATCCGGATCCTGGCCCACCGTTTGGATCCAGGAATTTTTTAAAGGATTCTTCAACATTGTGAGATAGGACCATTTTCGGTATTTGTGGATGTAACTCCACCAAAAATGGTCAGAGCACTCGGGCAAAAAAATACAAGACAAGCTTCCAACAGGTTCTGCAAAATATCAAAGACTGATAATCTAGGATTATTATTTTGGTGTGAATCACAATATGGGGGGAAATACGGCGCTTGGTGCTTCCCCAGTTAAAGAATGATTTCAATTTATTTCTCCGCAAACACATCTCATTCACCATCAGTCCCTCATAGTTTATACATACAGTAGAGCCTTAGGTACGGTTCGCGTATGCCCTGGTTAGCGTGGTTTTGCTGAAAATTAATGCCAAAATTTTGCCCTGGTTTGTGAACATTTTCTGGTTAGCGTACAATATGGCGGCCGTCTTGTCGTGTTATTAATACACTGCATGAGTGCAGCTGTGTTCTTAATGCTTTTTTAATCACAAAACATCCTTGCTAGCATCCTATTAGCTTACTAATACATGAAGCATGAAACAGGAAGCAGAAGTCGCCCGTCTATGATGTCATCAGCAGTTGACTCAGCAGTTGAAATGTAAACACAAAACACCATTCTTTTTTTTTTACAATGGTAGTTTCACATGCGTACTCAATTATAAATGCATATAAATGATGAATGAACAGGAGAAATTAACATCTAAGGTTACCGTTACTGAAAACGTGATTGTTGGCAAAGACAAGACGTGGCAACGAGATCAACACGGACGCCACCATCCTGTTTTGCCATGAGTTATTCCTTGAATTCAATAGTGTTTCTCACCTCAAGTCTCAAGTCAAGACAGTGGCAGCATTTTGGTAAAGAAGGTGAGAAAAACTACTGCATTCAAGAAATAAGTCATGGCAAAACAGGATGGTGGTGTCCGTGTGGTGTCTCGCCGTGTCTTTGGAAACAGCCAGTTTTCAGTGAAGGTAAAAGTAACTTTAAATGTTCATTTAGCCTTTTCATTCATTATTTCTGTGCATTTACAATTGTTTTATGCATGTCAGAATCACAATCAACGCCAGCTTTTTTCGGCCAAGTATGCTTACGCAAACAAGGAATTGGACTCTGGTTAAATTAGCTCTCAGTGTACATGTTCCACAAACCCTTATGATGAAATAAATACATAGTTTAAAAAGTAACATTAAGATGTGCAGTGGTAAAAAAAGTGGTAATAATATAATTAGACTGGGGCTCGGACATAAGACTGGGATGTTATCTGCATTAAAAAAACGGTATTTACATTTTTTAATGTTTACGTATAGTGTCTACATTCCGTGGATATTATTGCACAGTTATTTATTTTTGTTATTGTTGCCAACACTGACATGTGTTCAAGTGTATATCAGAGTGAAGGCAGGGGGAACAAAGCGTCTCTGCCTGGTTGTTTTGGCGTACAGTGCTCTGTAGCACCTACCAGAGGGGAGGAGTTTGTAAAACGATACATAAAAAAACTAAAAAAACATGTTTTGTGTTACCATTTTCGGCTTTCTGGAACAGATTAATTGGATTTACATGATTTCTTATGGGAAAAATGGATTTGGTTAAAGTGGGATCTTCTGGAACAGCATGCTACCATGGTGCCAACAAGGTCCCTCATACGTGACACACCAAATAAAGATGGAGTAAACCAAAATTAGTGGTTAGCGCAAAGAGTTTCAGCATCCATCTACTGTACCAAAGTGGTCCATACTGGGAAGGCGGGGAATAAAATCACACCTAAGTGCTCCCTTTTTGCCACATTAACAAACATCGCACCCCCCTGCCTTGTAGGACACAAGTTAAACGACCCCTCACCCTTTTGTCTTGAAAGTGTTGTGTGTGTGTGTGTGTGTGTGTGTGTGTGTGTGTGTGTGTGTGTGTGTGTGTGTGTGTGAGTGACAGGCATTAACAGCTGTTTAAGGACTTTAAAGTGTGTCAATGAGGGCCTAAAGACCTCCAAGCAGGATGTGCTCAGGTCACACCTTTGGTTGCATGATGATGATGATGATGGCGAAGCAAAAGTGCAGGATGCTTCACCTTTTTTGTTGTTTTTGTGGTCCATCTGCTCATGCTGGCACTTTTTAGCTTTTACAGTTGTGCTTTTGTTGTGCAACAATAAATGCTTGCATTAGCACGCAGCGTTTCCCACAGGATTACAATGTATCCACAATTGGCCGTGACATTGTGCGACATTATCTCGTTTTTAAATTCACCATGTTTGCCGGGCTCCCTGTAAGTGTGCGGTGATATTAACTCATTCAACCCCTTCAGTAGCGGCCATTTTAGACGATTTTGACTGATCTTTTAAGGCACACAGAATATTGTGTTGTATGGCTATATAAACACGGAACCTACCAAAAGAAAGATTAGACTCCCGTCTTTCATCAGAAAAAAAAGTTTATTTCAACCTTTTTCCGCTCTTTAGTAATCAGCAGCAGAACATAGGCAAGTTTCGGGAACTTATCAGTTCCTGACTAGAAAAGGGACAAAACTAGCTTTTTGTGAAAAGATACATTTCAAGCATAACTTTCACTTTGACAAAAATATTTTTTGCCTTTGTTAGAGCTGAAATATCTAAACAACAATAGCGCAACATACACAACACAAAAAGGGGTCGTTTTACATCAAAATAACCATTTATTTACAAATACAACACCATGAACTATTTACAGTTTTCACATTTGGAACTGAACTATTGTATGTGTGTGCATGTGTGCACGCGTGTGTGTTAAAATTTCCCTACAATCTTATCCTTCTGCACGCTACACTCTTCCACCCTCTCTCACTTCCTCCTTCCTGTCATGTGTGATTTTCCCTTCACTTGATCTCTGCCGAGCTCTTACCAAATGCACTTCTGCCACCTTGTGGCCGTTTTTATGGCTTAAAAGTGCTCTCAAGTGAAATGCATTAGTGGAGAGTTGCGTCATCACCTCTTTTTGCCTCT
Source organism: Dunckerocampus dactyliophorus (assembly GCF_027744805.1). NCBI lineage: Eukaryota > Metazoa > Chordata > Actinopteri > Syngnathiformes > Syngnathidae > Dunckerocampus > Dunckerocampus dactyliophorus. Next base: position 4,199,277 of record NC_072830.1, read on the forward strand.
TGCGCAAAAAACGTAAAAGACGTATAATACTTTGTCGGGCGTTCTGGATTATAAAAACGTATAAATACATCTTTGGTATTGAATGAATTACAGATAATGTACACGTCATTGTACATCTACTATCTCGCTATATTGTAGCGCAGCTACAGTACCTAACATGCCTTGCGGCCACTTTGTAAATAACTGTTCGTTATGAGTTGCTGTTAGAGCTTAGTCGTTGTTACCCACGTAGAATGGTCGTCCATTGTTGTTGTGTTACGTTTCCAGTATTTCCATGCTTTAAATTGACAACGGCAAAGTTTGACCTGATGACTTTTATGATACATCGAGGTGGGATAGACTATGGTTGTTTACGTTGTGGTCGGGAAAAGATGAGCTAAGACCACCAGACAGTGGAGTCTTTGGTGAAAGCAACAAAGCAACGTGTTGACTTAAAGGAGCAGCAGTCAGCTGAAGATTGTCAACAGCAACAGAAGCAGTGACCTCAGCAGCCGGACGACGCCACAGCAACCGCATGCACAAAAGACATGTCAAAGTTTAAACAGCGCCAGCTGTTCACCTCATCCTACAAGTACCACTTGCAGAAATATTCTCATTAAATATCCGGGTGCTGTATGTAGTAAGTGATGTTTGTGTATGTACAGTATTTACATGTCATGCTGCACTTTGATGAAGTCTCAAACTGATACCAATATAATCAGATCATTTTTATACCAATACAAGCCTGTGTTATCAGTTGGCCGATATTATCAGACATCCCTGTTAAATACAGTACATACATACAGTAAATACATACTGTCCATTCATAGGTAAATAAAAAAAAAATGGAACAAAGATGAGTTCGTTCCAACCAATTACAAGTGCATTGGGCAACACTTTTTCCAGTGACCCCACAGCAGTCATTTTTGAGGAAGACGTGGCCTTCGGTGGAGTATTTCGATGCACAGTGGGCCTAAGAGACAAATTTACATACAGTAATCCCCGCCGCTTCGCGCTTCAAATTTTGCTGCTGTTTTGTGGTTGAATACAGTCTATTAGTCGAAAAATATGCATAACCAAGCAAATTTTATATTTCTTTTCATTTTTTAAATGACATTTTTCCAAGCATAAAAATGGCTAAATGAAGTAAAATACAAATGTTTATATTTAGAAGACACATTGATGGACGTGATGATATGTACTATTCGACACTGGACACTAGGAAGGTCACATTGAGGAGACAATAGCCACCGCAGGAAGTACTGTACGGAACAGGAAGTAACAACAAGGAATTCTCCCAATGCTAGTATGTCTTATTCTCTCTTATTATGTCTACTGTATTGAGTAACAGGAGTGTAAAGGTGACTATAGGGGTGTTATGTCATGTCTAAAGGGCTCTAATAGTATTTTTAAAGACTGTATTTAGAAGGTGGTAAACAGGTTTTCTATGCCCTGACTATGAAAATATTCCATTTACAAATAAGGAATCCTGCTAAATTCACGGTCGGGTCTGGAACCAATTAACCGTGATAAACGAGGGATTACTGTCCATACAGTCCATATATACATCTATATATTTATTCATACTTACATAATGTCCATAAAAAGTCATACTATGCAGTAGGTGCCTTAAAACACGTCTTACTTACTTCAATCATGTCTAAAAAGGTCAAACATACAGTATGTATGTACTGTACTTATGTACTGTAGTATCTACCGATGGCTTGATGTACTGTATGTACTGTATATATGTACTGTATGTACAGTATGCATTAGTGGTGTCACGAGACAGACGAGACGAGACAATACACGAGCTTGGGTCAACGAGACGAGACAAGATTTTAACTCTACTTTTAAGAAAGGTATAATTAAAAAATATTTACATTATATTGCCATCTACTAATATCATTCCCACTACAGTACACTCTTCCGCACTCCGTGTGTATGCTCGCGGCCCCGCCTCCACCCACCGATAAAAAGAGACCGCAAGACTGACACAAGGGCTAACTCCGTTCTTGCCATTGTTCTATGGAACAAACGTGCCAAGGTGCTGAAAACAATGCACAGCGTGAACCCTCTTCCTGCCTGTTTGGAGGCAGGAGACGAGGAAAACCGACACGCGTGCACATGGCAATAGATTGAAGCTGGCAAAATCATCGAGTTCATTTTCATTTAATGTGTGATTAATTAATTTATCATGATCCCAGGCCGAGTGCCCACATTTTTTTTCTGAACGAGAAACCTTGTCACATTTTAATCTTGCAAGATCTTGTGACACGAGATCTTGTGACACCCCTAGTATGCACGTATGCAGCTTTGTTAACACTCATCAGTGATGGTCTCCATATTTAACATTAGTTGCAGCACCGAGTTGTGATCATTGAGTAGGACGTGTGCTGGCATCCCCTGGTGCACTAACTAACTGTCTAACTAAATAACTAACTAACAAGCTCTTATTACAACAAAGCCACCTGAGCCGCTCACATGGGGTCAGACGGGGTCACAGGCGGCACTGCCATTCATGAAAATTAATCCTGAAGCAAATCCAATTTAGGGCTTGTTTGTCTTTATTGTGTCCATGTTGTTAGTATTTTATTGTATCCATGTTGTTAGTATTTATTGTGTTCATGTTGCTTGTTATTGTATCCATGTTGTTAGTATTTATTGTGTTCATGTTGCTTGTTATTGTGTCCATGTTGTTTGTCTTTATTGTGTTCATGTTGTTTGTTATTGTGTCCATGTTGTTTGTCTTTATTGTGTTCATGTTGTTTGTTATTGTATCCATGTTGTTAGTATTTATTGTGTTCATGTTGCTTGTTATTGTGTCCATGTTGTTTGTCTTTATTGTGTTCATGTTGTTTGTTATTGTATCCATGTTGTTTGTCTTTATTGTGTTCATGTTGCTTGTTATTGTGTCCATGTTGTTTGTCTTTATTGTGTTCATGTTGTTTGTTATTGTGTCCATGTTGTTTGTCTTTATTGTGTTCATGTTGTTTGTCTTTATTGTGTTCATGTTGCTTGTTATTGTATCCATGTTGTTAGTGTTTATTGTGTCCATGTTGCTTGTTATTGTGTCCATGTTGTTTGTCTTTATTGTGTTCATGTTGTTTGTTATTGTGTCCATGTTGTTTTTCTTTATTGTGTCCATGTTGTTTGTCTTTATTGTGTTCATGTTGTTTGTTATTGTGTCCATGTTGTTTGTCTTTATTGTGTTCATGTTGCTTGTTATTGTGTCTATGTTGTTTTTCTTTATTGTGTCCATGTTGTTCGTCCTAGTTGCTCTATTGTTTTTAACGGACATTTACAGTAACAATCTGCAGTCTGCTTGATGATGCTGCACTGGCTTATGCTGGGGAAAATATTGTCTGTTGTTGCCACAGTCTTGTCCACAAATTAGCGGACCAGCCAGGACGCCTGTCTTTTAACATGAGCGCTAATGCTGTCTTTCCAGTGCTTGTACAAACCTGCTGCATACTAAAAGCATCATAATTATGTTGTTGTCAGAACACGATGTTGTAAAGGCCAGTTTTCCTAGCAGTTAGTGCCTACATTTGCGGCTTTGCAACACCTCTACCACTGTTTATATTTATGCACCGCAGCGGACCAAGAGCCAATTACCTTTCACATCTGTACATACAGTTTCTGTAATAATGCAGGGCACAACATAGGTTGCTCTTGATCATGTGACACAAGTATAACATTATCGATCACAAGACACCAGCATCGCACCTTTATTTGTCACAGATCAAGAAGCATATCATGCACTGTCTATCATTGTATCTTATTTCTGGGACAACAACATGAATTATGCCTATCCAGTCACTCAAGCCAGTCAGCCTGACTGGTATCTACCCCTACCGGAGTTTGGTCACATGACTCCAGCGAAATTTTGCTATTTGTCCACAGATTACTTTACATTTCCACACATCCATTGTGAGTTTCCGTGAGAGTAGGAAGTAGCATATTTTGCATATTTTTATCTTTCTACTATCTTTCCTGGAACAACAACATAAAATTGCACCCCTCCAGTCAAAAACACAGTCAGTCTGACTTTTATCTACTCATACAGTAGTTTGATCACATGACCCCCAGCCCAGTGTGGCTACTTGTCCACTGCCAGCCGCAAAAAGAGACATATGAAACATTGGGAACTTCAAGCTAGGAAACATTGGGAACTTCAAGCTAGGCAGTTGTTTACAGCTAAGAGAAGTATACCACCCCAGAAATATGAGTAGCGTCCCTCCAACCCCCCCAGGGCTAACTCTTCAGCTAGCAGTGTTATTATCTCCCCGCACTCAAGTGTTCAGATTACAGGCTGGTGTGTTGGAGCTTGTCACTCGTTGGTCCGCTACATTCTTGCCTCTCACCACTCAAGTGAGCTTCAAATGAGACTTATTTCAACCTACCACAATTTATTGTATTACCTCATGGAAGAGTTTGTGTTTTTACATCATCAGTGTGGCCGTATACTGTAAGTTCTTCTTTATTTTTTGCTGCAGGGTGAGAAAGTTCAGCCCTTCCTTGAAATGACAGCAGGCATTATTGACAGCTTTTGTCCTTTAGCGGGTTCTCGTACAGGTGAACGTTTGGACATTTTTCTTCCGCCACTCGTGTTCCGACAGGCCTGAGTACTTGTCAAATATAAGGTGCTGTTTAATAACAATGGCGTCTTCAATCTGCCCCGCCGCATATTTGAGGGGTGCGGGGGTGCTCGTAAAATGTGACAATCGCAGCACCATTGTGGAGATCTGAGATATATTCTACATTGTTGATGATGTAACAAAAATTCCATATGAGTATGCCCTCTAGTGGCTGGGAAGCAGCAATCTGATTGGTGCTGATGCTGTGTGAGATCCTGAAGGATCCTATGATATCACTGCTGCATTGCACCTTCGATCTCTTCTAAGAAAAAAACATGGTTGGTATATCCTGAACAAGCTGAAGTTTTTCTTCTGTTGAGTTGAGAGTTGCCTTAACTCAAAGAAGGTGAGATGAAGACATCTCACTTTATGCTAATTAAACATTTAAGGCAGAAACCACATAGGCTATCTGCTAATGACTTTGATTTATATGTGGATGGTGGGCAGCTGCAGACTTCTACATACATAAAAGTGGTCATTAGAGTCTTGCCAGTTCAGCATTTTGATGCAGACTCAAATTCTGACTGTTGTCACGCATGGATTAGTTCCAGCTGCACTAACACTCCCCTTTTCTCTTTAATTACCGTCATACTCATGACATTCTTTCAAGGTTGGCAGGTCTGAGCGTGCAACTGCTCCACCTAGTGGCAAAGTAGGTAAATGACAGCATCATGGTCCGTTAACTAAACATCAAGTTCAGATCTCAAGTGATGTTCCTGAACTGCGTATTCCTTAGGTTCTCCAGTTTTCCGTTGTCATTAAGAGATTTGGCCTTTCCGAGTTGTGTATTTTTTTTACCTGGTGAATGTCACAGCGAATAAGCTGCAGGCTGACAAAGCATGGACTTCCTTCAATGATCAAACGCTGTGCACTGCGGTGCCGCGAGAGGTAATGACAGAGCAGAATGAAGGGACCGGGAGCAACATAAGGTAGAAAAAAAATGGGGTCAGCACCAGTTTACGTCAAGCGCTACCCCTCCAACTCCACCCTCTGAGCTGGCGAGCATGCAGCAGCAGTGGGTTGTTCTCCCACTCGCCCCGTGTTGGATATGCACGCGAATGCAACGCACCCCCAAGGGGGCTGTCCTGAGAGGATGGGTGCACACATTAAGCTAGTTAATCTCACGTCCCATCTGTTGATGCTCCCAGGATCAGTTTTTTTTACGCAGCCTAGAGGCAAGAGGAAAAGAGGCTCAGAAAAAGAGGCTCAGAAAAAGTGGAGGACGGTCCACAGAACATCACTCCACTTGTCATGTGCTTGATGGATCGTCACTTCCTCTGTCAAAATGACGCTGGTGTTCAAGTTGTTGTTCGTGCCACCTTCGATTCCAAGCTTTCTTTCTCAAAGCTTCGTCTTAGTTTTGTTATTTGAATATCCAAAGGTGCATGAAACATTTTTAGATTACACAAGCACTCGATGTGCACCTAGAAGTCTTCCTCTACAGCTGTGGATGATCTTAAAAAGTATTAATTGGTCTATTTTGTTAAGATGTCTCACTCTGATATGTCTTCTCGTCACAGCTTTGTGGATTGTAACAAGGGCTGAAAGTCCAGTCTCTCTGATGAGCATCATGTCTGAAAAGTCACATCCATCTTGCAGGTAGGCTACCACAAGTCGTGTGACTTTTTTAACAGTAGAATTATTATTTTAGTAAGCTTGTTAATGGCCTTCTCTCTTCAGCTTCTGAATCATGGGAAATGTGGAGAGCCAGCACGGGGACCATGCCTTCTATGGCACAGAGCGTGGCTATTTGTCACGTAAGCATATGTCACGGTCTCTTCGCATCTCCAACAAGCAGTCCAGGCGCTGTCGGCATGCCTCGTCAGGAACGATAGAGCACAGGAACTCTGAGACCAGCACGCGCTCAAGCAGCACCCCCAGCATCCCGCAGTCCCTGGCCGAAAATGGTCTGGAGCCTTTCAATGAGACCAACGTGCTGCCAGACTTTGGAAGCCCCATTTGGGTGGACCGTGTGTCCATGAACCTGAGGCCAATGTCTTTCCACCACGACTTGGCCAGTCCCATGGCACACGTCAACACCATGTTGATAACCCTCCCCGGGCCCACGGCGGAGGAAGTGCAAGACGAGGACTTGTACGCAGGTGAGGTTACGTACCTCCAGGACATGCGGGACAGCTCCAAGGAGGCGGCCAGCTTCAAGAAGAAGCGATCCAAGTCGGCGGACACGTGGCGAGATGACAGCCTGGAGTTCTCCCTCTCGGACCTCAGCCAAGAACACCTGACCAGCACCGAGGAGATGATCACCCCGGGCAACGAGCGAGACTCGACCGATTGCGAAGGCCTCCTGCAGTCCAGCCCCGCAGATGATCGAGCAAACTCTCTGGACGAACTGTACAACCAGAAGGCGCCCAGTCGCAGGCAACCCCACAGCCGGTACGCCAAACGGGCCGCCATGGAGGGTGACAATAAGATGATCTCGGAGGAGGAGGGCAACACCTACAGCGCCTACACCCTGCCATGCCGGCGCTCCCATTGTCTGTCTGAAGGCCTGAGCGGCCCCCAAGCAGCCGTGTGTGCCAGCATGCAAGGCAGGAGGGCGCAGACCATCCAGGTAAGACACAAGGTCTTTCTTTTATAAATTCATGTTGTTCTTGTTCTCATACAAATGGGAGAGTTATTTGGGTTTTTGAGTTTGGTGCACAATAACCACTTTTAGTCCTGTTTTTCAAGCATTTTCAGACACCAAGCGCTGTTTTGTGTAAACAACACACTTTTTACTTGAGTGTGTCATGTCAGCGGGTCCGAGGCGAGGCTGTGTCATGGCTCCTGTTTGTTCTCCAGATGAGAAGATGGCAGCAGGTCCAGAATGTTAATGCAGCCTGGTGGCACCACACAAATAAGATCACCCCCCCTGCCCTCTCATTTATTCCCCCCTTTATGTGTCTGAGTGTTTTCTGTGCTGCATAAGACGCACAATCAGATTAACAGTTGAAGGAAAGCTTGCATTTTTTCACTGGTTGTTTTTCTTGGTCCAGGAGAGAGAAAGAGGGAGGGGGCTGTGAGCTTAAAGTCACTCCCTCGTTTTGAAATTCCCCCGCCTTTTGTTATGCAAATGAGCAGAGGCCCGTGGAAGAGTGTCACAGTAAAAATACTGTGCATGGTGGCCTTGTCACTGCAAGGCGCCCCTTTAGCCCCCCTCCCGCTGAATGGAGCTCACCAGCGCATGATTGGGTCACGTGACGAGATGGAGATACCCAGCTCCGCGTTCCCCCCTTCATCTCCCAGGAGCCTTTGGCCATGTGTGTAGGAGTGGGGCAGACCCGGTGGTGCCACAGAGAGGGCAGCCTGCACTGCAACAACATCGGTGGTCCCGTTTAGAGCAGAAACATTTTAAAGGAAGAAAACTGCTGTAGTTTGCAACATGTCTGACGTGAACCGCTAGGTTCTTAGTAGGGTTTGCCTGGCTGGACTGTGATGAGGAGTAAGTGGTCACCATGCCGTCTCACCTGTCACGGGCCTCTGCCACATCACAGGATGTCACAGTCGGTGAGGGCAGCGAGTACGAGGACAGCGGCATTGATGGGGTGACGGCCGAGGCTGACTCCCGCCGCTACAAGACCATGTCCGCCTCCTTCTCTGTCTGCTCGGCGGCGGGCGGCAGCATGTTTGCCGGCAGCGACAGTGGCAGCAGCAATGGCGGCACAGGCAGTAGTAGCGGAGGCCCCGGCGAATGCGTGCAGGGCGTCTACGAGAACTTCCGCCAGGAGCTGGAGATGAGCTCCTGCCAGACGGAGAGCTTGGAGGAGGCAGCCCTGAGCGACGAGCAGAGCACCATGAGCTCCGCCTACCAATCGGACCCGTTGCTGGGCGCCACGCAGGGGATGGTGCGCAAGGCGGGAAGGCTCGCCGTCAAGAATTTCCTTGTGCACAAGAAGAACAAGAAAGTGGACTCGGCCACCAGACGCAAGTGGAAGAGCTACTGGGTGTCCCTTAAAGGTTTGTTGCCCTCTGTTTTATCGCATCATAGCTGTGCAAACGTCTTGGGCCACCGTAATAGAGCAATGGTAGGACACATACAGATGGCCGCAATGCACAAAAAAAAAAAAAAGATTTTAATCAAACTTTGTAGAGGGGTGAAGCACAGTCTAAAGAGGAAGCCATTTCATTTTGGTGAGGATCTGAATAAAGGTGCAGGTACTGTATTTTGTGTGTCGGAAGTCTGCCATGCTGCAATTCTTACAATCGGCCACAAGAGAGCAGAATGAAATCTTTGATTGTCACTCCTCTTGAGATCAGGGATCTCCTGATTTAAATGGAACCACACACTCCCTAACTCTTTTTTTTCATAACTCAGGCTGCACTTTGTTCTTCTACGAGACCGACGGCCGCTCGGGTATAGACAACAACAGCATCCCCAAGCACGCCATCTGGGCGGAGAACAGTATAGTCCAGGCGGTGCCCGAGCATCCAAAAAAGGACTTTGTGTTCTGTCTCAGCAACTCGCTGGGAGATGCCTTCTTGTTCCAGGTGAGATAAAGGTCGCCTATATAAAGAAAAGTATTGGGACATGGCGCTTAATCAGTTGATTGATCAGTCAGGAGTTTGACTTGAGCTCCTTCGGTAGCCTTGAATCTTCAATCTTCATCGAAGCAAGGCCTTTTCTTTTATTTGTCACGTCCTCTGCATGTCCCAATACTTTTAACCTTAATGTGTCCATCTATGTTTGTACTCCTGGTAATCCATACTGTTTATGAACCCGTATAGACGTGCAGCCAGACGGAGCTGGAGAACTGGATCACGGCCATCCACTCGGCGTGCGCCACTGCCGTGGCCCGCCAGCACCACCGTGAGGACACGGTGCGCCTGCTCCGCGCCGAGATCAAGAAGCTAGAGCAGAAGATCGACATGGATGAGAAGATGAAGAAGATGGGCGACATGCAACTGTCGGCCGTCACTGATGCCAAGAAGAGGAAGACCATCCTGGACCAAGTATGGGCAGTTCTTATTTGCAATGCAAGGAAATGATGTCTAAAAGTCGACTCGGGTGAAAATTCAAACAAATTGAAGATTGCTGGTTTAATGACATCCAGTCGATTTTTGGGCAGAGTTGTATGAGAAATGGCCACACGGTGGCCTAGTGGTTAGCATGTTGGCCACCCATTCAGGAGATCTGGAAGATTTGGGTTTGAATCTCTGTTGGAATCTGTGTGGAGTTTGCGCGTTCTCCCTATGCGTGTGGGTTTTCTCCGGGTACTCTAGTTTCCTTCCACATTCCAAAAACATACATGTTAGGTTAATTGGATGATGTGAGTGTGAATGTTTTTGGTCTATATGTGCCCTGCCATTGGCTGGTGACCAGTCTCGCCAGCCCAGGATGTCCCACCGCCTCTCCCCAAAGTTACTTGGAATAAGCGGCATAAAAAAAGGATGGATGAGAAATTTTGCATTTCTAAAAGGTGCCAATGCTCAGTTTTGAGGTAATGTTTTTTATTGTGGTTGGAGTAGTCGTGGTGTACGAAATACTATGTTGTGACCAGTGAATGTTTGCCACAGTATGCTGTTGGCAACATTCATCATTCTCTGCATATGAATGAATGGTCTTTCATGGGTCTGTTTAAAGTGTGGCCTTTGTAGTGCCTGTTAGGTATAGCTCCCGGGCAGGACGGTTCTGTTGGGTCAATGTCAGGTTCCACATTGTGCTTGAAGTGAATAAATAAAGAGCTTGCTCCATCCTGGCTGAAACACTGGCAAGCCAGCGGAATGTGTGCTATTGTTTCTGTCTTGTCTCTGGGCCACTTGGCAGCCGACGTCGGCTCGCCTCTTCCAAACACCACAGCCAAAACTGGGAGCGGCGCATTTGAATAATCAGAATGTGTCGCTCCACTGCCCCACTAAACGCAGCCCAGAGGAGATTGTGTGATGAGACCTGATGAACAGTTACCTGACTGTGTTGCTCCGCAGATCTTCCTATGGGAGCAGAACCTGGAGCAGTTCCACATGGATCTGTTCCGCTTTCGGTGCTATCTGGCCAGCCTGCAGGGCGGCGAGCTGCCCAACCCCAAGCGCCTCCTGGCCTTCGCCTCTCGCCCCACCAAGCTGGCCATGGGACGGCTGGGGATATTCTCTGTCTCGTCCTTCCACGCCCTGGTGAGTAGCTCCTCTCCATACTTGAATTCAAGGGAATTTCAGGCACACAATTAGCACACCTCCTGTATGCACGAACACGTTTGGTTGTTGGGCAATTAAAAGTATTTAAGTACTATTCACAAATGAATAATAAAAAGAAGAAAAAAAAAAACAGGAAAAAAATATTTAAAAAATAAAATACAAGCATTTGAAATATAAAAATTTTTTAAAAATGAAGTAGTAAGTATAATAATAAGTAAGTATAAATAGTAAGTATAAATAATAATTACTTAACACTACTTGTTTGCAACCCTATGTAGGAGCATTAACGATAAAATATAACAATTATTTGAATAATATTGCCATTACAGAACATACTGTATGTACCTAGTAGAGCAAGTTGTATTTCATAGTAAAAGTCAAATCTTTGTATCCATAATCGGCAAGTTGAAAACATTTTCTGCCAGAGCTGAATGCAACAACACCCGCAGGCATGCGATTTGTTCCGTGCTTTGGGAACAACTCTCTTATTTTGGCACCAGGGGTCTGACATGCAGGCATCTGCCCACTTGGGAGGCTCTGTGATGCCCTCCCACGTGTGCACTGAGGTCATGACCGTGCGGCTAAAAGCAGTACAGGAAAAGTTCAATTTGAGACGTTTGCAGATCTCTGTGTGGCCTCTCGCCGCCAACGTGTGCCGGTGTTGCCAGGCAGGTGGGCGTTGGAGCTATACTACACCAGCAGGGTGGGATAGTAATAGTTTTTTTTCCTCTATGATTCTCCCACACATTGCGATGCAGTCACATTTCCCTCCACGACTACTAGCATCTGAGCATCTGCTGCTGATCCACAAGCGTTTACGGCTTCCCGGGCATAATTTCTTAAAATCTTTGAACTTTTGTTCCACTGAGCGATACAGTTGGGTTCAGCTGACCACGGTACATTCAGTTTATAAAATCTGCTTTGTTTTTCCAAATATTTCAAAACACTATTCGTCAAAATGCATCTCGTCTAATCGTCTGTTTTTGTTGCTTTTTGCGTGTCAGGTGGCAGCTCGCATGGAGACGGGCGTGAGGCGGAGAGCGCACGCCATGTCCCGCTCATGCAGCAAGCGCAAGAGCCGCTTCTCCTCGCTCTGGGGTCTGGACACCACGTCCAAAAAGAAGACGAAAGCTCACCCCAGCATCAACCAGGTCTGTGTGAGACCATTTAACTGTCCTTCTCCTTCTTCTTGTGCACTAACGTTAACGTTTATCGCTGCAGGTGTTTGCTGATGGGGAAGTGCTTCTGAAAAGGCCTGCAGATGGAACATACACTGACTCTGCCAAGGAGCACCAGGTTAGGACACTTCTATGCATTATCTCGCCCAAAGCCCAAACAAGTCAAGCTATGCTGCTTTGTTTATTTCTTTGTTTGAGCTCAGTTACAACAATGTCAAAAATGAATTTGACCTCACAGGCACAACAGGCACAACATAATACACAACATAATACATGATGACCCAACCACACAGACGCTCCCTTTCAACCAGAACTCGAAAGTGCAGACTTCAAACTGCCTACGAGACAATTGGTCAAGTAAAACCAGATTTATGATCAGTGATGTTCATGATTTTATCATTGTGTCGGAAGGCAGCAGCTTTCAAAGCAAACGTAAACATGCAATGGAGCATGACACCACCTTCCTATTTGTGGGGAAAAAAGCTTGTAATCAGTCAAAGCATAAACAGATGTTTGGTTGCAGAAGGACAGGGGGCAAGGTGAGCCAACAGTGTCATCATGGTTTGGCTGGGGGGGGGTCAACATTGCCATCAGGTGGGCAAATGATGCAAAGACACATTATCTGTTCAGTCGTCCCTTGCTGCATCACATTTCAAACATTTCTCCCTCACTCTATCGCAGTTTTTCAAAAATGTATTAAGGATTGCTGTTTCATGGTTGAATATGGCCTATTATTATTTTTAAGCAAATTGTACTTATTCTTGGCCTAAATAAAGCATTTCCAAGCATAAAAATGTTTAAATGAACTAACTAAATGACCTGAAAAACAAATACAAGGCAGAAGAAGCATAAGTAATTGTTCCGTGAGACAGCCACTAGACTCCTCACTAAGGTTCCCTGGGGAACACATTTACTGTGAAAACTGCTTGAGCAGGAGTTTTATTCACGTATTAAATGGCTTATTTACTCTTATTTTGTCTACTATATTGGGTAATACGAGTGTAAAGCCATTTAAAGCCACCATTTAGGTATGATGTCCAGAAAAAACAAGAAACTGCAAACATGTGAGTCTATGTTGTCTTATTTATGTCTAATATGTCTTATTTTCTATGACTATATCTACTATATTGGGTAATACAAATGTAAAAGTGACTATATGGGTGTTCTTTCATGTCTTGAAGGATCAAGTTTTGTATGCCATAAGTATGAAAATATTCCATTTATTAATATTGAATCCGACTTCGCAGAAATTCACTTATCCCGGGCGGGTCTGGAACCAATTAACCGCCATAAACGGGGTACAACTGTATACATAGGAAATTATAACTGCTTGGAAGGGGAATGTTGCATATTGGGGATGAATACCATTATTACTAAGGAACAAACCCCTTATCAACCCTTTATCTTCAAATACATTGCCGCTCATATGCCGAGTTACATTTCTGCTGGTAACTTCGAGCATTACATAACTTTCACAGGCAATCACTGGTGGAGTCTGCCTGCAAATTTGGTGCTCAGTCAAGCATTTTCAAACCTCTACATTGCAACATTAGCTGGAGAAGTTAAAAATCAATATGTATCTAATAACATGACAAAAACTTTGTACAAATTAAATAAAATACATCACACTCACCAGAGATTATTTATAGGCAAAATCTATCCTCCTTTCCAGATCACTAGAGACTATCTGTTTTGCTAACAGTTTTGCTCTGATCAGCCAATCAGGAGAGAAAAATGCTGATGTTATTGTGAGGTGAATCTGAAATCTGATTCATGTGGACAGGTCACAGAACAACTCACTCTGAAATGACTGCCTAATCTTTAATCAGAGCTCCAAATAGTTACCTTTTAACAGCTCCTCTTGTTGTGCGCCCCCTGTTGCAGACCAGCGAGGAGGAATCTGGTAAGGGTCTTCCACGGCCCAGCACGGAAAGTGACATCTGGGTCCCCGACCACCTCACCCCATCCTGGGTGTGTCTGCCAAACGACCAGCCGGTCCTGACCATCATCCAACCTGGAGAGTCGGCACTGTGCGTGCTGGAAACCATATGCAAGGTTGATAAATGACTCTTAAAACACATAGTGATCTTTTGTGTCTGGTATAGTGGTAGTCTACAACCACAGAATTAATACGTTGTTTTTGTTTTGTTTACTGTGTCTAATGTCGTTCCCATGTCACAGGCTCACCAGCTGGATCCCACCAAGCACTACTTGCGTCTTAAATTCCTCATTGACAGCCAAGTCCAGTTCTACATCCCCAAACCAGAGGAGGACATTTGTGACCTGGTATGTAAATATGTATGTAAATGCCTGCACAAGATGCTGCTTTTGTCTGAAAACACACAAAACTATTGAACTGTGGGAACAGGAATCATTTTCCTTGTGAACCTCTGCCACTACAGCTTTACAAGGAAGTTGAGCTCTGCTCCAAGATAACAAAAGTGGTCCAGTTTGACAGAGACGAGTCCTGCATGATCGGTTATGGTAGGGACTTGTACTTGACTTATACAACTGATTCAGATGTATTCCTGCTTGTGTCTGTGTGTTTTTATATAACCACTCTCCCTCCTCCAGGTTTCTCCATCTCTGTGGTGGAGGAGGACCGAGTGCAACAGCTTTACATCACAGACGTGAGGGCGGGCGGATTGGCCTTCGCTAAAGGTCTGTCACAATGCCATCTAAACCACTTCCTGTGAACGGATCAGTTGTTTGATTTGAATGTTTTCTCAGTGTCCTTCAGAAGTGTTTTTATTCAAAAAGCTATTTCCATAAAAGCGAGCAGGTCTAAAGAACACCGATTCTCACTGGCCTTGACCAAGAACTCTGCAGCAGTCAAAGCAGCACTCGTGTGCGAGTAAACAAAAAGTGGTTTAAAGTGCTAATATTCTCTACCGCGCAGGTCTGAACGCAGGCGACGAGATACTGGAGCTGAACGGGAAGGAAGCCCACAGTCTCAACTTCTCCGACATGAAGGCGGCGTTCTCCCGGTCGTCCCTGGCGCTGACCGTCAACACGTTGCCTCCCGTGGACCGCCGTCAGCTCTGCTTCCTTCCGCCACGACGCTCTGACGTGGAGGAAGACCTTTACACGGACATCTTCTCTCAGAGTCAAGGTGCCCGCCAGTTGAAACCTCACGCACCAATCTTTATAAGAGTCCTTACTTCAGCCAAGGCCAAGAAAACTTGTCAGCCTGACTTGTTTGATCCAAAAGTCAGGACATAGGCTGTAGGACATTGAGCCGCTCCAGTTTTTTTGATGGTACGAGCGCACACTTTAAATAGTTTGACTGTACGGCGCACTTTTACTCCAGGGTTGGGGTAGGTTGAGTGTTATGGTTGGGGTTTTCTTTAGGCCTGGGTTTAGGGATAGGATTGGAATTAGGTTGACTGTTAGAGTAGAGATTTTCTTTATGGCTGGGGTTTTCTTCAGGACTGGGTTTAGGGATAGGATTGGAATTAGGTTGACTGTTAGGGTAGAGGTTGTCTTTATGGCTGGGGTTTTCTTCAGAACTGGGGTTAAGGCTAAGACTGGGGTTTTCTTTATGTCTGGGGTTATGCTGAGTGCAAGGGTTGGAGGGTTGTTTAGGGCTGGGGTTAGGGTTACGGTTGGGGTTAGGTTAAGTGTTTGGATTGGGGTTTTCTTTATGTATGGGGTAAGGATGTCCCATATTATCGGCGCACCAATATTATCGGTCCAATATTGGCGTAAAAATGTAATACTGGTCAATACCGGTATTGGGTTTTTCCCTATAATGAAAACCAATTTAAAAAACTGCTGTATATAGGCCTATGTGCTCCCATAGGACGGAGCTGGCACGCGAATGATTTCATCAAACCTCGTCGTGAATGTCTGTCGTTATGTCTGTCGTGTCTCCTTCAGATATTAAACTTGCGATTTGCGATGACTGCAAAGCGTTGGTTATGCAAGGCAGAACCAAGACTTCTTCCTTCAATACATTCAATTACCAGAGCGAAAGCCATCAATCGGAAAATGTGTGTATGGATAACCAGCCCTTTTCTAGAGCAAGACGCCGGATTCACCAAACAAGGAATTCCTTGAGCCACACTTTGCCATGCCCAATCGCAAGTATTTCTCAGATGTTTTACAATTTTGAACAATGTTGTTTACAGCCATGTCAAGAAGCTAACTGCTGATGCTGTATCCATTAGCTTCACAACAGATAGATATCTGGTCGTCAAGCGTTATCCACGTTAGCATGTTGAGCTTGACTGCTCAATGGATACATAAAGACTTTGTATTAATTGCACGACAGGAGATATGTGATGTTACACATATCAGTATCGGTTGATATCGGAATCAGAAATTAAGAGTTGGACAATATCGGCATATTGGATATCAGCAAAAAAAATCCAATATCGGACATCCCTAGTCTGGGGTTATGTTGATTGGAGGTTGAATTGGGGTTTTCTTTATGGCTGGAGTTGGGGTTGGGGTTTTCTTTATGGCTGTAGTTGGGGTTTTCTTTATGTCTGGGGTTATGTTGATTGTTAGGGTTGGAGGATTCTTTAGGGCTGGGGTTAGGGTTAGTGTTTGTATTGTGGTTTTCTTTATGTCTGGGGTTATGCTGAATGTTAGGGTTGGAGATTTCTTAAGGACTGGGGTTAGGGTTAGTGTTGGGTTTTCTTTATGGATAGGGTTAGGGTTGAGGTTAGGCAGAGTGCTATGGTTGGATTTTCTTTCTGGATGGGGTTAGGGTTAGGACCAGGAAGACACAGCGACTGGACATGGGATCATTGTCTGTTGCAGAAGATATCCTTGACGATGGCGTAGGGCTGCTGCTTGAGAGTTCTGGAGACAGCTTGGATGATGACTTGGAGATCTTCGGTCAGTTTGACAAGTGCAGAAAGGTAAGCCAACATTTGTTTGTAACCTGCTCATCCTTTGCTCCTTTTTTTGTCCTATTTTGGTGTGTAATTCTTGGTTGCATCCTATTCCTTCACACATGCTTCTTGTCTTTAATGGTTCAAATGTGGTTGTGACACATGGAGATGAAGAGAGACCTACATATTAAAATTAGCGCCCACAGAACTAAGTGCTTGCTGGGTTCAATACAACATCAACTGTGATGGATGCGTTCTAATTGTTTTGATTGCTTGTGTTTAGTCACACAAGCTGCAATGAAACATTCAAGACAAACTTAGCTAGGAAACAAAAGTAGCCGAAAGGACATTTAGCAGCTTTTGTTCTGGCGTGCAGTGAGCGCTAACTACCACCTCGCTTGGTGAGCAGGCTCTGGTGCCAGACGTTCAGCAAGCACTTCTTCCCGGACGCAACATTTGGCGCTTTCACCCGCAGTGAGATTTTCTTCTGAGAACAGGCGGGAAAGCCGCTGACAACAGCTTCAGCGTCCCAGCATGCATTGCATCCTCAACCTGGTCACATTCTTACCTCTGCTAATGTTGGTGCAGATCACTTTTCACTTTTTTTTTAAATCATTGCAAGATTATAAATGTTAAATGGGCTTTCACTTGTATAGCACTTTTCTACCTGCAAGGACTGTCACCTCATTCACATACTGATGACGCAGCATTCGGTATCCTGCTCAAGGATTTTGTTGATATCACTGGGGGACTGAATTTTGATCCCACAACCTTTAGGTTGGGAGATGACCTCCCGCCCCTGTTGGGGTTAGAGTTGGGTTTGGGGTTTTGGCCAGGGGTAGTGTTGAGGTTAGGTTAAGTGTAAGTATCACGGGTGGGGCTAGGTTTAGTACTACTTTCGGGATTTGGGCTAGTGTTTTGGTTAGGATTGGGGTTAGGTTAGAGCAGTGCTTCTCAAATAGTGGGGCGGGGAGAACTTTCAATATTAGTGCAGACCTGCCAACATGTATGTGAATTTGTCGTACTCAGCATGCAATTTGACTCTTGAATACGCACACTTGTATGCTTCCCCGCTGTCCATTTTGCTGCATTTCACTGGTTTCAGTTTTGAGTTCAGTCTGTACAGTACAGATAAATAAGTACATATTATCAGTTTGTCAATAGTATTTTAAATCGGGGGTGCATGAAAACATTTCTATCCCCCAGTGGGGGCATGATGGAAAATAATTGGGAACCACTGGGTTACAGAAATGTTTCGGGTTGTGGTTAGGCTCAAGGTTAGGTATTTGATTAGGGATCGGTTAGTGTTCGAGCTGTGGTTTGGGTTCGGATTAGGTGTACTTATGGTTTCTGTTTTTTAATTTGTTGCTCACGTAACTAAAAAGGTTTCGAACAAATGATTTTGGTGTGTGCCTTTGTATGACTCAAGGATGAATGTTGATGTTTTGTGATTTCTTTGCTTTTCATCAGAATTACATGAAAACTGTGCAAATGATCTTTTCCCATTATGTTTGTGAAATCATCATAATCCTTTTCTGCCACACCTCAGTCTTTGTCTTTGAGGGATTAGATGCATTTTTTTTGCCGGTTTTAAGAAGTCCTAAACAGGAGAAAATACTGCATGGGCGTAGCACAAAGGGTGTCTGCAAGACTAGAACCCCTCATTCTTTGCTTCATTGAGATTATTTAAATGCTTGCAGCCAAACCTCCAGGACCAGTTGTTCCTGAAACTTCGTGAAACCCTGCATTCATATTCGGATGTAGCCAATCCTGCTCTACCACAAGCCTGAGGAGATTCCTTCCCATCATTTACTCCCTTTTTAAATCTCTTTTCCTGCGCTGGAAGACGATCAAGGCTGAATTACCACACTGCTGCACTTAGTCAGGTCTTCAGTGAGGGGAGGGAGCATTGCAGTGAGACCAAAAGGAGTCAGTGCTGGTGGGTGGAGAGGAGGCGGCCGAGCATCTTCGCTCATCCTTCATCTCCTGAGCACCTGCTGTTTGTTTTCTGTTGACGATACGAGGAGGACTACTTGCTGCTGCTGCAGACGCGCCATGTAGACTTGAGATTGCAAAGTGGGGAGTTTTTCTGCGTGCAGTCATGTCTGCTCTGAAGTGGAGTCAGCCCAGGAAGCGCTCCTCAGACTCGGTCTTTGACATGCTTCATCTGGTAAGCTTCCACTTTTTCTTGTGTGCACGTCGTTTTGAGCGGCTTGTCATCTTGCACCTCTCTGCTTCGCACACACAGGAAGATGCGAGTCAACAGCGTTATGCGGGGTAATCAGAGCACTCCTCTGGGTGTCAAAACATTAGCTTCCTTCACGCCGTGTAAACAATGATGTTGGGGCGTCCTCCTTCCTGCCCCAGCATGAGTACTTTGTAGCTGCTTCTTTGAATCTGACTTACAATGGGAAATTGCTGGTGGTATCTGTTTGTACCACACCGTTGTAAAGAAAATGCATACAATCTGTTTGTTTATGTGGCAACAGTGTTTTGGATGGTTCTTAGACGGGGTAAATATTTGACAGACACACTCATTGATTCAATCTAAAGACATGCATCGTATATTTCCTGTGTAGGCATGCTTATAACTTGGCAACGTGTACCGTACTATAATGTGTACTGCACCAATACTTGCAGTTTAAGTGAACACCCCTCGCATTGGCTGACTCATGTCGACATAACCACAAGTGAAACTAGCGACATGACTTTGTCCAGAGACTTGAAGAGAATGAGCGGTAAGAAAGGATTTTTCAACCTTCGGCAGCCTATTGACATGCTTTTCCTCCTTTTGCGCATATTTTTATTTGCATTCTTGTGCTATCATGTGATATTTTATACTCATATCTAACAGAACTGCTGCACTAATTTGCTTGTATGTCTTGGACTACAATGACAATGAAGCTTTCATAAGAGTGCAAACCTTTCTTCCGGTGTCTAAAAATAAATAAAATTAATTGGTGCACTTTGTTCGTTGCTGTGGTAGAATGGTTAACGCTGTCCTGCTCTCATTTTGAAGCTTACTTTGCACTGAACAGGAAGTCACATTGTGCACGTTTTATTTCTGTGTAACAAGTCAGTAGTTATGTTGTGGTTTCAAGTAGAGCTGCAACAATGAATCGATGATTAACAAATTTTCAAATTAACAACTATTTTGGTGTTTGTTTAATAATTTTTCACTTACAAATATCAAAATAAAAATTCCTTTGACATCCATGAAAGCAGGCCTATTATCTTTGTGTTTAGGCAAAACAAGATATTTACACACATTAGTATTGACTTTGGAAAGCAGTGATGGACATTTGCCCCTCTTTTCTAAAACGTTGCGCACCAAACCACTAACTGTTTGTGTTTAATTCATATTGATTTGGTCCCTCCGGGGCAGGGTTCTGCATCCCGTGGCTATGGAGCCGCATGCTGCTCCTTTGTCCTTCTGCTGTGGCTCCAGCTGGTTTATGCTTCTGTGTAGTCACTATGGCGTCTCTTCTGATGCTTTCATGAGCATTTCAAAGTTCTGTGTCTGCGTTGAGTGTGTGCCGTGCAATTCTCAGCCAAAGTTGCTAGGGGCAGTGTTTTCCGGCAAGGCTTGTAACTTGTTAGCTTCCTTTGTCGCTAATGAGCAATAGCAACTAAAGCAGGGGTCTCAAACTCAATTTCATTGGGGGCCAGTGGAGGTAGAGTCTGGGGTGAGGCTGGGCCGCATCAAGTATTGGGAGTAGGCCTGGGAATCTCAGGGTAGCTCACGATACGATACAATTCACAATACATCCATGTGCCCGCGGGCCGCGAGTTTGAGACCCCTGAACTAAAGGGACATGGAGAGTGGTACTGGAACTGTCGATGTGGATACAACACTTGTATTGCGAAAGTTGATCTGAAATCGGTGGGGAAGGCTTGAGAAGCATGACTAATTGCCAGTTGGCATCAGATGTGGCTCGTCACACCGCCAGAAGGAACAGGAAGACAGAAAAGGAACGTGACAATGCGTTGAAGGAAACTATATATGTACCTTCAATGTAGTACTAGTAGTTTTGTGGCTCCAAGTGGGTTTTCATTTGGTGGAGACAGGCCCAAATGGCTCTTCTGATGCTAAAGGTTTCCGGCCCCTGGTCTAGGGCCTAACCGATTACTGGATTAATCGAAACAACAAGCATCAGATAAATCGACTAAGAAAATAATTATTAGTTGCAGCCCCAGTTTCAAGCTGCTCAGCGATAAGGATTACGTTAACAACACTCCAACACCTCGACATCAACAGAACCATTTTTCATAAAAAGACCCCATTGGTTCTCACATTTTATGTTGACGTCAGGCACTTAGTAATAAAAACAACATGATGGCCTAGGACAGGGGTGTCAAACTCGTGCCATGGAGGGCCGAGACACTGCAGGTTTTCTTTCCAGCCAGTCACTAAAGCAGGTGATTTTAATGATCAACACCTTCAGTTTGAGGGAAGGAGCTCAACAATTAAATCACCTGCTGAAGAAACTGGTTGGAGAGAAAACCTGCAGTGTCTCGGCCCTCCAGGGCACGAGTTTGACACATGTGGCCTAGGACCAGTACACAAACAGGTTCTACGGTCCATGTTACAGGCTAAACCTAAGCGC
This sequence comes from Dunckerocampus dactyliophorus, assembly GCF_027744805.1. Taxonomy (NCBI): domain Eukaryota; kingdom Metazoa; phylum Chordata; class Actinopteri; order Syngnathiformes; family Syngnathidae; genus Dunckerocampus; species Dunckerocampus dactyliophorus. The sequence continues at coordinate 4,220,651 of NC_072830.1, forward strand.
TACACAGAAAAGCAGGCAGTTTGTGTGCATGCGTGTTTACAAAAGCACATCGCCAACTACAGGACTGGCATGCACATTGCAGGTGCTCGTGAATTTGGATTGTTTAAACACACGCAAAACAAAAAAAACACTTGACCATGTTTGCTAGATTGTCATGTAAACCTTCCGTCATCACTTTTACCTCTCGGCCTTCTCCCGTCAAGACTGTTCCCCTCACCGCCACCCTCCTGGGTGCAACGCTGCCAAGGCGTTAATGAGCCGCGACCGTGATGGTGTAAAGTCTGCCTGGACTGTTAAATCCCTGACAGCACGAAAGAAGTCGTTTAGACTCGATGAGCCGTTATACCGGAACCCTTGTTTGCATCGACCCTTGCACTGTATCGATGCATTGTTCTATAATAACTATGACAGACTTTGTTTGATCCTTTCATTTTACGCCTCCACATATTAGTTGTGGTATCTGCCCCTTCATTGAAAAAAGAAAGTACATGTTTTAGTGTAAGTTTGAACTTATACCTAAATTACTTACCGTACCCAAACTGTACAAAGAACACAGGAAGGACATGTCAAATACAGTACAGTATTTCCGCAAAGTAGGATTCCTTATTTATAAAAGGGAATATTTTGGTAGTTTACAGCATAGAAAACCTGTTTACAACTTTCTAAATACAGTTTTTAACATTTTTAGAGTTTTTTAGGCATGAACTAACGCCCCTATAGTCACATTTGCACTCATATTACCCAATATAGTAGACATACTAATGATAAAAAGACATAATATAGACTAACATGTTAGCATTGAGACATTGACATGTTTTACTTTGGGTTTCTGTTCAATACATCCTGTGGTGGATATTGCCTGATCAATGAAACATTACTGACAACTAGAGAAAAATGTAGAACACTACATATCATCACAACATCTTTGAATGTGTCTTCTGAATGTCTTATATGGGCAGAAACTACTTAAATTTGCTCCAATATGCATATTTTTTTTACTAATAGGCTGTATTGAACTACGAAACAGCATGACTTAATATATTTTGGAAAAACGTGTGATAGAGTGAAGCGCAAAGTGGCGATGGATTACTGTGTATTGTTAAAGGAATACGTACTTGCTTTGGTGCAGGTGTAACTCGCCCTGTTTCGCACCTGCCCGCACCAGGACTCGAATACAGGACCTTCATAATGGGAGGCGACGGCGCTGACCACTCGACTAAAAACCCGGACTGTCGGCCGCATGTTCAGCGCAGGTCTTGAGGCAGAGGTAGTGAGGTTTACCAACGTACACTCGCACAGCCTCACAGGCTGGCATCCCTTACACAGGTATACTGTACTTAATGAAGTGGCCAGTGAGGGTACAAAGCCTCATAAGACAACATCAAGTGGCGCCAGCCCCCCCGGAAGTTGTTGTACGGTCAATCGAGTTGCTGCTGGTGAACACGGTCACCTGAAATGTCATCTTATTTGAGCGTGTTATGTACTGGGCAGGTAAAGGTCGCGTATCCACTTCTTACTTTATTGATGCATCAGCACAAATATCAGGAGCCGGTCCAACAAAGTAGCTGCCAGCCACTGTCACTCAGTGACGGATGGGATCACGGGGGCCGCGGGGGGTTATTTTTGACCCCCAAATTATAGTCTTAATAAAGCACATCAGTGCTGGTTTCCACAGCAACCCCCTCCTGTATGTAGTGTATTTCTGATGGCGTGAAAGAGATGAGTCACTTACGGCGGCGCCCTCAGTGGGAGGAAACACCCAGGAGTGAAACGGAGCCACACACTCAAAAATAGACCAAATTATAGGATTTTTTTTCCCCTTTTTTTATTGTTGAGAGCTGCCTCTCTGCAGCTCCTCTGCATGCATGCACACTTCTGAGTCAGTGAGCGCTGGAAGTTCACATCCGACCCGCCGCTGCTGCCGCTTCTTCTGCTTTCATTGTTTTTGTGTGTTTATTAGAATACAGAGCAGGTGGCCGCTTTCTGCCGCAGCCTCCATGACATGAATCCCCCGGAGTGCGTGTCCTCCTCGCCCAGCCCGGATTCATCCTTCCCGCCGCCCGTCGCCGCTCTCCGGCAGCTCTCGGACGCCGACAAGCTCCGCAAAGTCATCAGCGAGCTGGTGGAGACGGAGCGCACCTACGTCAAAGTTAGTGTCCCTTCTGTCTTTGCGTCCTTATGCGTCATTGTTACGTAAGTAAAAAAAAAAAAAAAAAGGTACGGGGGGGACGCAGCTGTGCTCCGTGTGTGCTGTTAGTGACCTTTTGTGGGCTTGATTGAGGAGGACATGTTACTGAAATGTAATAGTGCATGAAAGATAGCCTCAGTCAATTTACCTTCTTCGTGTCGTAGGCTTATGATTGATGCTCTCATGCTCGGGTTGATGAATGCTAATGGGGCTCATGGCCACACAAAATAGAGAACTTAATTACATTAGGCACAATTTTTCAGTCCTAATCTCCGTGTTTCCCACACATTCATTTATTTGTGGCAGCCCACCACAAATGGAGCTGCTGTTCCCCCTCGCTCATAAACACACGATAACACACTTGGGCTGCCAGAGAATAAGAAGATGTAGTAGGAGGGATCGGTGTTGCTAACTTAGAGACATTGTCACTATATTCAGCAAGTCGTCAGACCCCTCAAGAAAGCAACTAGCGATAAATGTAGTGTAGACTTTTGGCGACTCTTGACATGAAAGCCTGTGCAGTCATCCCTCGTTTTTCAAAGGTAATTAAAGTAGGATTCCTTATTTATAAATGTAACATTTTCATAGTTAGACCGTAGAAAACCTGTTTATGACCTCCTAAATGTGATTTTTAACTTTATTAGAGCCCTCTAGACATGAAATCACACCCCTGTAGTCACCTTTACACTCCTATTACCCAATATAGCCATGACATAATAAGAGAAAATAAGACATAATATAGACTCACACATGTTACCATTAGAGAGTTCCTCGTTTTTTACGTGCAATTTATGTACAGTATTCCTGCAGTGGCTATTTTCTCATCAATGCAACATTACTGACACCTACTGACCAGTGTAGAATGTTACAGATCAACATGACATCTTTGAATGCGTCTTCTGAAGCCTTATATTTGTATTTTACTTCATTTAGCCATTTTTCAGCACAAAAATGCTTAATTTATGCCAAATATGTAAAATTATCTCAATTATGCAATTAAAAAAATAATAACAACAGGCCGTATTCAACCACGAAAACAGCAAGATTCATTAATTCATATTCATTTAGAAAAAACACCACAGAGTGAAGTCACTTGCGTCTTGTTTGTGGCATTTAAAAAAAAGACAAAAGAAAGTTCATTTGAAGTCGTAAACAAACTTGTTTTGCTTTTTGCAATTATGCAACTTATTGCAATTATGCAAATTTAACCATTACACATACACACACACACACACACACACACACACACACACACACACACACCTACACACACACCTACACACACACACACACATCCAACCGCCACAAACAGATTGTAGCCCTGTGGGCAACACTGAATGTTAACAGAATGAAGCAAATAATGTTTAGAAAAAGTACGTTTTGCATGCAACACTTTTTTAGATATTGACTTTTAGTCCCCTCTACTTTTAAGGACAACATTTACGACACCAATGCGATGGATTTAGTTTTATATTATCGTTAAGGTACAAGTAAAAGGCGGCTTTATAGCTCTTTTTATTGGCAGCCTACAAGGTCAGTGTTGCAAAATTCATGATGTAAATGCACTGACTGGACACTTCATTAGGTACGTCTGCACAGTCAGTTCTTAGTTGTGCAATCAACCGTGAGCATTAGAATCTTTGTGAAGGATCAAATTTGGATAGCGTTCTTGTATTGCTCTCAATATATTGTTCCTAAGGTTCTGTAAAGAAATGCCCTCAAACACTTTTGCAGGACCTCAACTGCCTGATTGGGCGATATCTCAGTCCGCTGCAGAAAGAGACCTTTCTGACTCAGGATGAGGTAAGTCAAATACAGTCCATACTGTGCGTGTGTGTTTGTGTGTGCGGCCGTGGGCTCTGCAGTGCCATTGCTGGAGCTTAGAAAAGTGGGTTACATAATCACAGGATGGATGGCTTTGTGTGAGGACAAGAGTGCTGAATGATGAGAGGAGGATGGAATGTTTTTTTGTTAACACCTGCATGTGCTACTTGGACATTTGTGTGCACCATCTGCTCCATACTATCAGAGAATTAAGTCGGATTTGTACTAAAAGCCATTACAAATGTGTAGGTCACTAAAAATTGCTAATTTTGGTCAATAAATAATCATTTTTGTACCAATTAAGTGACACGGTATGCCCACGGAATGATGGTTACGTCTGTGTTGCAGCAAAATAATGCCGTGTTAACTTTGGCTGACACCCACGATAAATTGATAAATATTTGGTCAATCAAGGTAAATCAAACCTCTTTGTTTTTCTTCCAGCTGGATGTTCTCTTTGGGAATTTGCCAGAAATGGTTGAGTTCCAGGTGGAGTTTCTCAAGACCCTGGAAGACGGAACCAGACTGGTTCCAGATCTGGAGAAGCTGGAGAGAGTGGAGCAGTTTAAGGTAACATGACACACACAAAGCATTACTATACTTTTTTAAAAGTAGGCCTGTCAAAGAGAAGGTGTTTACGGTGGTAACTACTTTATTTGATTAATTACGTTAACATTTTTAGCGTAATTAACGCACTCGCACGGCAAGCCACAAATCTCTGTTACGACGGCGGTTGCTTTTTATAAGGTATAAATATAAAGTTATAAATTGTAACTTTATTCCGACCTGAAGACATCAACAGCAGTGCAATTTCAACACCATATAGCTATCTTCAACTTACCAACACATCTCTAGTCCCTCAGAACGACACTTCCTCATTGTCACTGCACAACAGCGAGGTGCATTCAGGGACACTGCGAACACAATAACGTCTTATTTTATGCGTGTATGTGTGGTCTAAAGGAACAGAAATAATCCATAATTGGATATTCTTATGACTCACTTCGTGACTCTTAATGCAGAAGTACAAATTGCTGCATTTAAGTATGCTGAGAAATCCCAGAAAGTACACAGGAAACGTGATTTTTAGCTTAAATTACATGGTGTCATTGAACGCAACCTTTCATTGCTCATAAAAGTGCGATTCTGCGACTTTCTACGGTGCTCTAAGTGTAGACAATTACATTTTCAGACATGTGTGCTATCTTTTAACTGGATTTGGATTTGATTCGGAGATGGTAATACATCACAATATTTATAATCCTGTCCTGTCGTTTATCTATGGTGGCCCCTTTCCGACACAGAAAACAATATATATATATATCTTATCTATCTAACTTATCTATCTTATATTATTATATTATATTATTATTATTATGACTTTCTTATATCATAATTATGACTTTCCTATCTCATAATTTTGACATTATCTCATAATTCCGACTTTTTATGTTATAATTATGACTTTCTTATTTCAATATCGATTTCTAATCTCATAATTTAAATTTTTAATCTCATAAGTCTGATTTTCCATTGCGATATTTTATTTCTTTCAGTGGTACAAACGGGCTCCCATATTTATGTGTCTCTTGATAACATAAGGTAAAAATAGACATACTTCAGACAGTTGCAAATGGTGATTTACTTCAAATCTGTGATGACTCTGATTTAAAATGTGTAATCATTTGACAGCATTAAAATAACAATGCATGATAAACTCTTCCAGCCAGGTAACCTCTCCTCCCATCCATCTTATCGTAGAAAATCCTCTTCTCCCTGGGGGGCTCCTTCCTCTACTACGCAGACCGCTTTAAGATCTACAGTGCCTTCTGCGCCAGCCACACCAAAGTCCCAAAGGTCCTGGTCAAGGGTGAGTGAGCGCGGCTCGGCTCCACGTTGCACCTTGTTGATCGCAGAACCATCTGCCGTCCGCCGGCGGCGGTCATAAATCTCCCGCGTGGAGCTATCAGGCACGCCGTTGTGCGTTTGACCTGCTGTTAAATGGACCTGACACGTCGCACATTCATGAGTCGACTGTCTCAAGTTTAAGACCTGTTGCGTGCTTCCCACGGTGTATTCCACAAAGGTGCACAAATATATTTTCAGCTGTTGGGATACGCTTTTTTCGTCTCTTTAAACAATTGTATTCCTCTGTGGGACCAAAACAAACAGCACAGCAACCTGCCATGTCCATTCCAAAACAATGTACAACTCCTCTAACTCAGAAACCAGAAGAAAGCTATTTCAGGAAACGGCATAAACTCAGCTTCTTCCTATTCCTTCTTCTTCTTGTAGTTTGACAGTTACAAAGTGCTTTACGTGTACAAGATGTCGCATGGCTTCTTCATCGCAGTTTTACGATCCTTTGCAGCCAAAAGCGACCCCGACTTCAAGGCCTTCCTGGACGAGCGCAATCCCAAGCAGCAGCATTCGTCCACGCTGGAGTCGTACCTGATCAAGCCCATCCAGCGGGTGCTCAAGTATCCTCTCCTGCTCAAGGAGCTCTACTCGCTCACCGACCCGGACAGCGAGGAGCACTACCACCTGGACGGTGAGAATCGCACCACGCCGCGCTTTTACCTGCATTTTGGTGTCAGTAAAGCAGGGATTTAAAGTAGCAAACTATATTTTTGTACAATTATTATATATGTTTGAAGGCTGTAAAACCCTTCACCATACATTTGATACACTTTTATCAGACAGATCATTTTATCACATTTCTCTCCTGTTTAAACGCTCTCAAAGTTCAAGTTTCGTTTGAATTTTAATGATCAACTTACAAGATTGGACACAAAAAATTAAGTGACTCATGCATATTCCACTCCTCTGATCGTGACTTGTCCTGGCGCCATCAGGCTGTAGCGTTTTTCTATCCTTGTTAAACATATTCCCCCTCCTCGTCCTCCATGAACCGAAGATTCGTTTACAGTATTCCGGGCACCCTGCAGCCGCGTAACTTCTGCCTTCATTCAGCATGTATGATCGCTAGCAGCCAGCGATCATACAAGAGGAAAGAGGCAGTCCTGCACAAAGTAGACAATGGTCAACATCCAATTGGAATGCAGAACACAATGGGCGGGTTCTCCCTTAGCCAATCAGGACTGTTGTGGCTCTATATTTACCGAGCTAAACTGGATACTCAACACGTCAACTCTCACTTAAGTATACAACACCCTCTACTGGTAGCAGGAGTAAATACAATAACAGACACATGCAACAGAGCACCCATAGACCACTTTCATACACCACAAGGACGCAGAACACAATGCACGTTCATACGCTGTTAAAAAAAACGTGCAAAATCGCACTTAAAAAATCAGTGAAAGAGCGAATCCGCAAAAGGTGAACCACGATGTAGCGAGGGAACACTATATTGCAACTTTAAAAAAATAGCATCTTTTCTTTAATATTTTAAGTTTATGCTACTAAAATGATCATAATATGCGACATTATTCTTGCAAAATTGCGATTTTTTTTCTCGTTAGATTACTACTTCTTTCTCTTAATATTTTGACTTTATTCTTATCAAATTACTGCTGATTTTCATTTTTGCCGGGGTTTTTCTTTTTTAGTTTTCTTGTTAAACGGTACTTTTAGAGTGTGACACAGGGCAATGAAAAACAGCTGCGGGCCACAATAAAAAAAACCCATCAATTTTCTTTATTATTTCAACACTTTGCTACTAAAATGACATTTTTCCTGATAATATTATTATTAATTAATATTATCTTATTATTAATATTATTCTCGTACAATTACGACTTTTTTCTCATTAGAATACGACTTTTTCTCTTAATATTTTGACTCTATTCTTGTAAAATGACAGATGTTTTTTCAATTACTACTTTTATTTATTTTTTTTTTTATTTTTTATATTTATTCTCATAACATTAGAACTTTTCTGCAACTGCATTTTCCAAAAATTACAACATTATTCATAGTTTTGTTGGGTTCTCATAATATTGCAACTTAAAAAAAATAAATCCTCATAATATTACATTATTGTCATAAAATTGTGACTTTTTCTTGTTACATTACGACTTTTTTCTCTTAATATTTTGACTTTGGTCTCATAAAAAGACTGCTGATTTGACCATTTTGGCTGCAAGTTTTCATGTTAAATGATATCTTTAGAATGTGCCGCAGGCCATGAAAACCCCCCATCTGCGGGCCGCCAGTGGCCATTGGACCACACTCGGGACAACCGCTGTGTTAAACTAACTGTCAGCGTTTGTCCGTAGTCGCCATGAAAGCCATGAACAAAGTGGCCAGCCACATCAACGAGATGCAGAAGATCCACGAGGAGTTTGGCGCCGTGTTCGACCAGCTCATCACCGAGCAGAGCGGCGACAAGAAGGAGGCAGGTCCAAAGATGGCGGCCGGTTGGGACAAGTAGATATGTTGATTGACTGGAGATGTTTCACCTTAATTACCAGGTGGCTGACTTGTCCATGGGCGACTTGCTGCTCCACACCAGCGTGACCTGGATCAACCCGCCCGTGTCCTTAGGAAAGTGGAAGAAGGAGCCCCAGATGGCCACTTTTGGTATGACACCCCTACCTGGCCTCACTACGTGTGCTCGTGTAACACCTACTTTCTTGCAGTCTTCAAAACGGCGGTTGTCTTTGTGTGCAAGGACGGGTCCAAACAGAAAAAGAAAATGGTACGTGGCCCCATTTCACAATAAAATATCCCAACAGCCGACTGAATAATCGTGTTTTTCACTCCAAGGGCGGCTCCCATCGAGTGTCGATGTCTTCCGAAGAGAAAGACCCCTTCCGATACCGTCACATGATTCCCACAGACGCCCTCCAAGTCAGATCTTTAGCTAACGCAGGTCTGTCAAATCACACGTCCGGTGAGGTACGTTGTGGTCGTCTGCAATCACACACCGTTGGTTTCCTCCCCAGATGTCGAGGGCACGTCTGTGTGCGAGATCGTGCACACAAAGTCGGAGTCGGAGGGAAGGCCGGAGAGGGCGTTCCAGCTGTGTTGCAGGTGAGGATGGATAAACCTCTTTGGCGTGTTTATCCGCCGCCGTCATCTGACCTTCGCTCTTCCTCAGCTGTCCAGAGAGCCGCAAAGACTTCCTGAAAACGGTGCATTCCATCCTGCGGGAGAAGCACCGGCGGCAGCTGCTCAAGACGGAGAGTTTGCCCCTCAGCCAGCAGTACGTGCCCTTCGGAGGCAAGCGCCTGTGTGCGCTGAAGGGCGCCCGTCCCGTCATCAACCGAGCAGGTACGTCCCCCACGCTGTGTGCGCCCTCGTCTTCATGCGGTCAAAACAAAAAAAAGACTGCAATTCCAGGAAATACTTTGCAATGTTCTTGTCATGTGGAATTGGATTGGAATGATGACTTTTCATGTGAACATGAGAGAGCTTGGAGTTTAGACGGCTTCTCTGCAACAAAAACAAAGGTACCGCTGATTGGCGCTGGAAACTTGACAAAAGTCAAAATATTAAGAGAAAAAAAGTTGGATTCTAAAGAGACAAAGTCGTAATTTTACAAGAATAATGTCATACTATTGTGAGGAAAAATAATAACCTCATTTTAGTCGCATAAAGTTGAAATATTATAGTAAAAAGACTTTTTTTTAAGTTGGAATGTTATGCGAAAAAATAAATAACAAAAATAAAGTTGGAGTTTTTAGAAAAATTCGGTTGTGGAAAACGTTATAATTTTAAAATGAAGTGTAGTACATGAAGACATAAAGTCATAATACTGTATGACAAAAACAACATGTAAGAAAATGATTGGAAAACAAGTATTTGGGAAAAAAACTGCAAAAATTTGAAAAAAATGGCAAAGAGTGAAGTTGATATTAATAATATTCTTCTTCACTTACATGACAAAGCTGGGATGCACTTTTTTCTTGGAATATATATATATACATACATATATATATACATACATATATATATATATATATACTGTACTGTATACTGTATGTATATGTATATATATATATATATGTATATATACTGTATATATATATATATATATATATGTATATATACTGTATATATATATATATATATGTATATATACTGTATATATATATATATATATATATATATATATATATATAAATATATAACTTCTTAGCATATCTTCACAAAATATCATAGTGCAAAGTTGTGACGAAATCCGTCTCTTTTGGCTCCCAAACAGCTCAGTTTTTTTGTGTCGCTAATTTCAATACCAAAATAAGTGTAAAATGAATTTCTAATGTCAAAATATACCGTAATTGTTTATATGGCTTAATTTATATGCTCAACATGGAACAGATTGCAACAAAAAAGTAATTAATCAAATTCACAACACACACACACTCACATAGCACAATCAGACTTGCACAACACTTACATATGACTGGTGGAAAAATACAGGGAGAAGAGACAGACACACAACAGATGCATTGTTTTCACTCACACAAGCTTAACTTTCACTTCTACACAAAATTAACTTTCACTTTCTACACAAGACACACACTCAAATAGCACAAGCAGACTTGCACAACACTTACATATGACTGGTGGAAAGACACACAGACGTATTATTCTCACACACGAGCTTAACTTTCACTTCTACACAAAATTTACTTATCTTTTATACACAATACACACACTCACATAGCACAATCAGACTTGCACAACACTTACATGTGACTGGTGTAAAAATACCAGGAGAAGAGACAGACATGCAACAGATGCGTTGTTTTCAGTCACACAAGCTTAACTTCACTTCTACACAAAATTAACTTCCACTTTCTAGAGGGGTGTGCGTCTTTTTTTTGAACCAAGAAATGACAAAGTAATCCTGTGCTTTTTCCCACAGCGTCTGCACCAACGAGGACGCTGGGACGGAGGAAGCTGGTGCGCAACCGCTTCACCATCGACACCGACATCGTTTTCGACGGCGAGCCCGAGCGGGACCTCGCTTCGCCGCCTCAGGAGGGCGACGGGTCAGAGGCCCGGCGAGACCGGCGGCAGGCGTCGGAGGAATCCGGTGACACGGACCGCTGGGTGGAAGAACAGTTTGACCTCAAAGAATACGAAGACCCCGAGGAGGTCAAGGAGACGGACATCCTGAGCGACGAGGACGACGAGTTGGGACGCAGCGCCCGTGCGCCCACGGGGGTCGACCTTGATGCTTCTGTGGCGTCACTGTCTCTGGAGGGCGAGGAAGGGGAGGGAAGCGAGCCGCTCGCGTCCCCGGCAGTCAGCGAGCCCCCTGAGGGCGGGCACCTGAAAGGCGGCGACAGCGTGTGGGTGCGGCGGGAGCATCCGGAATGCTCATCAGACTGAAGCGCATCTCCAGCCGCTTTTGACGACCTCCGTGGCGATGAGCGACGCTCGGGTGTTGGCTTACCGGATGCTTTTTGGAGACAGTGAGGAAAATGCTGACTCATCATTTGGACATGAACTACTAATAGTACAATCATAGAATCTAATCATGACTGGCATGGTTTGCACACTAGGGCGGCGCTCTGCAGCCCCGCCTGCTGTTGCCAAATGGATATGTTTTCTTTGTGTGACCTTGACAACCTTCAATTTGTCCTTCCAGACATGGAATAAATAATAGCAAAGGCTCTTGTCTTGCATAGTTTACGGAGATATTGTCAAATATTTAGTTTTACAGCTTTTTAGCCTGCTTTTGTTGCGCTTAATAGTATTTTTTTGTAACAATTTGTGGCAGAGGCTAGGAGAATCTTCATGTTAACTTAACATAATCCTGTTTTACTTGAATATTCTTTCATGTTTTACTGTGAAACCTTTTTGTTTTGCTTCTCAGTATCGCCTTTCAAGGAACAGTCATTTATGATATTTAACTTTAGTCTCGTACACGCTCCAGTGGCGGGAATTTGCACATCAGCTGTTTAAAAAAAATGGTTTAAAATCACTGGATTACAAAACAAGGTTTTGTTTTTTTTTCAAAATATATATATATATATATTATTTATTGATTTGTAAATGTATTTGTTAGCAAGAATAATTGCTTTTTATAGGACGGTCCAAATGTGTTTAAGCAATCACAGGGGGAAAGATTGTAGTCCAAATGTGATAAAATAATTGTGCTACTGAGACTGCATTTTTATTATTGTTATTATTATTACTGTGGCTGTACATAGAAAATGTATTGCTATCATAATAAAGACAGTTGTTTCCTACAACAGCTTGTTTTTGTGATGTTAGCTATGACTTGTGATCATGCATAAATCATACAAATATTTTAATCTTCTTCACCAGGCCCGGGTTCTTTTAAAGCGGGGGTCGAGGGGCCTGCAGCTGGTTTTGGTGATTGGCCCAGAGTCACAAAAAAAAGGGGGGAAGCAGTAATTTTACAAAAACAAAGTCAAAATACTGAGTGAAAAAAGTTGTAATCCAACAACAAGGAAAAATAATGGTATTTTAGTAGCGAACAATTTAAATATTAAAGAAAAATATCACTTTTTTAAAAAAGTCGTAATATCATGAAAAACAACCAAAACAATCAATACAACAATGAAGTAATTTTTAAAGTTAGGTTAGGGAAAAAGTTACAATGTTAGGAGAACAAAGTCAAAGCATTATGAGAGTAAGGTCGTACTTACAAGAACCTTCACAAGAAGAAGATTGAAATTGTTGCAAAATTAAAACTGCAGAAATTGAAGTCAAAATATTAAGAAAAGTAATAAAAAGTCAACATTTTATGAGAATAAACTTAGCATTATGGTAAAAAGTAATGTTATTTTAGAAATAGTCAAGAACATTTTTACTTTTTAAGCGTCTCAATATCATGGGAAACAACAAAAAATGAATAAAGAAAATTAGCTTTCCGAAAAAGTTATGAGAATAAAGTCAAAATAGAAGAAAATGTACAAGAAGAAAGTTGGAAAAAACAACAATAATGGAAAAAACAGCTATAATTTTAAGAGAATAAAGTCAAAATATGAAGCGAAAAAGTCATATTCTAAACATAAAAAAGTCGCAATTTTATGAGAATAATACAATAAGACAGTTGAAATAGTTGGGGGGAAAATGCTGAAATGGAAAAAACAGCTGTAATTTTAAGAAGATTTTACAAAGATTATTTCAGAAAAAAGGTTAAATATTTGGAAAATTAAAAAGAACAACAACAGCAGAAATTGGTCAATATATATTTAAAAAATAGCTGTATTCTAGTAGCATAGGGTTGAAATAGTTAAGACAAAATATGCTATTTTAGAGTTTTAAGTTAAGTTGTAATATTATAAGGTATAATATTATAAGATATAGAAAGCATAAGACATCCTACCAGGCTCAGAGTGCAAACAAGACAAGCATCATATCAGTGGAGCCAAACCTGACTCTTTACGCTCCTCTAGTGGCACTTCCTCAACACTGCACCAACTTCCTGTTCATGTAAACGATGACATGTGCCCTCAACATGACTTTGCAAAAAAACATCTGTACGTATTTTCACGTCTCCACTCTTTTCACTTGAATAAACGTCCGCCCCATCGTCACCTTTCCACGGCACCACAGCCCAAATGAAGCCTAAAATAGGGTGACCACATTTTCATTACCGAAAACCAGTCAGCATGATGCAGTGAGCCTCATAATATTACCATGTTTATTATGGTAACATTATTCTCGTTAGAATACAACGATCTCTGTTTTTTTAAAATTTTCAAGATATTTCAACTTTCTTCTTAAATAATGTTCATAAATGTTCTTTTTGTCATATTATAACTTTATTCCCATATTTTGCCGCTATTCCCATAATAATGTAACTTTTTCCCCAATCTAATTTTCCAAAAATGTAACTTTATTTTGTTTGTTTCTCATAAATTACAACTTTTAAAAAGTAAAATATTTTTTCTTGAATATTTCAACTCTATGCAACATAAATGACATTATTTTTCCCCCATAATATGACAAGTTTATTCTCGTAAAATTGCGACTTTTTTTCTTAATGTTTTGACGTTATTCTTGTAAAATGACAGCTTTTTTTCCATTTCTGATGCTTTTTTTAACCAATATTCCGACTTTCTTCTTAAATAATCTTCGTAAAATTCTCGTAAAATTACATTTTGTTCTTGCAATTATGACTTCGTTCCCATAATATTTTGACTTTACTCTCATAACATTAGAATTTTTCCCCAATCTAATTTTCCAAAAATGACAACTTTATTTTGTTTGTTTCTCATAATATTACAACTTTTAAAAAGTAAAATATTTTTTCTTGAATATTTCAACTCTATGCAACATAAATGACATTATTTTTCCCCCAATAATATGACAAGTTTATTCTCGTAAAATTGCAACTTTTTTTCTTAATATTTTGACGTTATTCTTGTAAAATGACAACTTTTTTTTCCATTTCTGATGCTTTTTTTTAACCAATATTCCGACTTTCTTCTTAAATAATCTTCGCAAAATTCTCGTAAAATTACATTTTGTTCTTGCAATTATGACTTCGTTCCCATAATATTTTGACTTTACTCTCCTAATTTTCCAAAAAAATTATAGCTTTGTTTGTTTTTCAAAATATTCAAAATTTTAAAAAAATAACATCATTTTTGTTTCATATTTCAAGTTTATACAACTAAAATGGCATTTTCCCTCATATTACATTATTCTCTCCAAATGTGCAAACAAGACAAGCGTCATGTCAGTGAAGTCAAACCTGACTCTTTACGCCCCTCTAGTGGCACTTCCTCAACACTGCACTAACTTCTTGCTCATGTAAACGACATGAACAAAAATGTGACAGCCTTATTTTCGATCACGTCTCCATTCTTTTCACTTTAATAAACGTCCGCCTCATTCATCACCTTTTGGCGCCACAACAGCCCAACTGAAGCCTCATACAATTCTGAGTTTATTCTCATAACTGCAGCTTTTTTCTTGTTAGAAGATGACTTTTTTTTCTTGTAAAATTACAGCAATTTTTTTCATTCATGCTGTTCGTTTAAAAAAAATTTCCAAATATTTAAACTTTCTTCCTGTAAATTTTCTTCTCATAATTATGACTTAAGACCAGTCCAGGGTGTACCCCGCGTCTCGCCCAAAGTCACCTGGGATAGGCTCCAGCATACCCCCGCTACACTAGTGAGGATAAGCGCCGTAGAAAATAAATGGCTGGAAATTTTCTTTGACCTTATTCCCATCATATTTTGGCTTTATTCGTATAATATTACACCTTTTTCCCCAACCTAATTTTCCAAAAATGTAAACTTTTTGTTTAGTTTGTTTTTCAAATTACCACTTTTAAAAGATAATGTATTTTTTCTTTAATATTTAAAGTCTATGCTATTAAAATTATTACATAATTTTCCTCATAATATTATGAATTTCTTGTGATTTTTTCTTAATATTTTGACTTTAATTTCTTAAAATTGCAGCTATTTTTTCCATTTCTGTTAAAAATAATAATAATAATTTTGCTATTTTGACTTTCTTCTTGTAATATTATGACTTTATTCCCTTATTTTGACTTTTGACTCATTTTTCCCCAACCCAATTTTCCAAAAATAACAACTTTTGTTTTCAAAATATTCCAGATTTTAAAAATAACATAACCAGTCTTTAATATTTCAACTCTATGCACTTTTCTTTTAACATTTTGACTTTATTCTTGTGAAATCACAGCCGTTTATTCCATTTCCACTGTTTCCAGCTATTTCAACTTCCTGTAAATCTTCTTCCTGTAAATATTCTTCTCATAATTATGACTTTAGTCCCATAATATTTTGACTTTATTCTTGAAACAGTAACTTTTTCCCCAACCCAATTTCCCCAAAAATTCCACCTTTATTTGTTGTTTTGTTTGTTTTTCATCATATTATGACTTTAAAGCAGGGGTGTCAGACTCCGTTTCACTGGGGGCCAGTGGGGGTAGATTCTGGGTGAGGCTGGGCCGCATCCAGTATTGGGAGTAGGGCTGGGAATCTCAGGGTACCTGACGATACGATACCATTCACAATACATGGCTCACAATAAGGCTGAAGGGCCACCCCTCCCCCGGCCCAGGTGCTACACCACTGTTAGTTCAGTGTTGGTGTTTACTTGCCCCTGGAAGTACGTAAGTAACACGGAGCTTGCCCGGATGTTGCGGGCTGCAGTTACACTTCTCTTTGATGTCCTGTCGCGGGCCGCAAGATACGATTTGGTGGGCCGCAAAGTTTGAGACCCCTGCTTTAAAGAAACGTTATGCGACTAAAACGACATCTTCAGTGAAGCTGAAAGTAAGCTTAAATGTCCATCCATCATTCATTTTATGTATTTACGTACATGCATTGGGAATTGTTTACTGCATGTAAAACTATAAAAGTCTGCTTTGTATTCTAACATTTTTGCTTTCTGGAACGGATTAATTGGATTTACATTATTTCTCATGGGAAAATGTATTCAGTTAGGGTCTGCTTCAGTTGGAACAGATTAATGATGCTAACCAAGGGTCCGCTCTATTAGGAAACAGCCGTCAGCATGATGCAGGGCCAAATACAAGCATGATGTCACCGCGTCTGATGTTTCTAAGAGTGTGTGTGTGTGTGTGTGTGCGCGTGTGTGCGTGTGTGTAGACTTAGAGGCGGCTCAGGTTGTCACGTCGGGTCGGTATCACTCAGCAAACCCGTCCGACCGGCTTTTGGGTTTCTGTTCCTGTTTTGCGACCTTCTGCTGACTTCTTTTGCTTTGCCTTTTCTGCTCGTCACAAGCACAGCGACCTCGTGGGCGGTGCAGGGGAAGGGAAAAATAGCGAATTCCTTTTCTTATCTCAGTCACAACACGCTGCCGTGCGGCATGTGCCCTGAAAGTTTGGGCGGAAGTGCCTGTCGAGTGGTACGTGATCATTGCTCGTGTCATTTCAATGCACGACGGGTCTCGCCCGAAACCTTCACAGAGAGCTTTAGTGAGCCTCATGCATGTACGTATGCATCACAAACTTCCTGAAGCTTCCTTCCATAACAGGATGCAAGGAGATGAAGCTGGTAATAAAAGATGATACAAGATGATAGATGATAAGATGATAAAAGATGATGTTTACTGGTTTCAGCATCCAAGTAGGTTGGCACAACGGGAGGGGCAGGTGCACATGCACTTTTTTGGTCCAAACCAAACTCAGCCAGCCTCCTGAAAACCAGAATGATGACATAGCGAGCGCGGCGATATCATCAGCCGAGGAAAAACACGCGAGCTGAAGATTCGCTCCAGTTCACGTACAGACGTACACGAGGCGAGGCTGCATCGCCGCTTGGAGCATGAGGGCGAAGCTGGAAATCCTGGCCATGGTCCTGGGCTTCCTGGGCCTGTTTGGCGCGGTGGCGGCCACGGCCATGCCCATGTGGCGGGTCTCGGCTTTCATCGGTGCCAATCTGATTGTGATGGAGGTGCTCTGGGAGGGCCTGTGGATGAACTGCTTCAACCAGGCGGACATCAAGATGCAGTGCAAAGTCTACGACTCGCTGCTCATCCTCTCACCGGAGCTGCAGGCCGCCCGCGGCCTCATGGTGGTCTCCATCGTCCTGGTGGTGATCGCTTTGTTCATCGCCGGCTTCACCATGAAGAGGACCAACTGCTGCGAGGGCAACGAGAGAGCCAAGAACATCACCCTGGCCTTCGCCGGGAGCTTGTTCCTGCTGGCCTGCTTGATCACGCTCATCCCCGTCTGCTGGGTGGCCCACACCGTCATCAGGAACTTCTACAACCCGGTGGTGGTGGATTCTCGCAAGCGCGAGCTGGGGGCGTCCCTCTTCATCGGCTGGGCCACGTGCGCTTTTCTGCTGGCCACGGGTGTCATCCTGCTGCTCAGCTACAGCAAACGCAGGTCCAAGGAGTACCAGCCCTACGCGGGCGGCTACCTTACGACCTTGCCCACCGATGCTGGGAGAGCAAGCAGCGTGCACAGCGGGAGGGCGCCGTCCAGTTTCCACAAGCATCACGAATACGTGTGATGTCTGCTCGAAATTTTCGGCCTCGCTTTCATTCTTGCAAGTACAATTTATCACCTGAAGGCGCTTCCTGGGAAGTTCTGTACTTATTCCGCTGCACAAATCCTCCTGTTCATCATTTGGACTGCTTGAAATTCACTGACATGTACTTTGTATGTGAAATGATTATTGCACTGATGTCTACATGTGCTGGAAAATGATATTACAGTAAATTGCGATATTGTGATTCTATACTGTGCTGCAGTTTGTGTTATTTCCTTCATTTTGCTAAATACATCACTGAAAACAGATCTCAGCACAGTAGATCCACGGCTGCAACTCATTCTTTCCTTGCTCGATTAATCTGAAGCTTGTTGTTTCCATTAATTGACTAATCCGGTAGGCCCCAGATTGGGGTGTCCAAAGGTTTTTCCAGGGAGGGCCGCATAGTGAGAAAACAAAGGATGCCACTTTGATATTTTGTAAAGCAACACAGCACATATGCTATACATCTATTTCATCTCAGCCTTGTCGTACAGGTGAAAAAGCCCATCAACTTCACTCTTTCCTTTTACTTTCCATTTTTGCTGTTTTTTAATTGTCCAAATACAAATAATATAACTTACTCCTTAAATAATCTTTGTAAATTTTCTTGTCATAAAATTATGACTTTATTCCCATAATGTTGTAACTTTGTCCCCCAGTTGAACTTTCCAAAAATGACAACTTAATTTTGTTTTGCTTCTCATAATATTACACCTTGGAAAAAAAATAACATTTATTTTCTTTGATATTTCAACTCTACGCTACTAAAATGATTATTTTCCCTCATAGTATTACGATTTTTATTCTCGTAAAATTGCAGATCTTTTCCTTGTTAGAATACAACTTTTTTCTTAATATTTTGACTTCATTCTCGAAAAATTTCTGCTATTTTTTCCATTTCTGCTGTTGTTTTTGTTTTTTCATTTTCCAAATATTTCGACTTAAATAATCTTCGTAAATTTTCTTCTTGTAATATTATGATTTTATTCTTATGTTATCATTTTTTATAAACATTTCATTTTGCTGTGTTTATCTCTCATTATATTACAACTTTTAAAAATTTCTTTAATATTTAAACTCTATGCTCTTTTCTCTTAATATTTTGACTTTATTCCAGCTGTTTTTTCCATTTTGGGTGCTCCCCCTCCCCAAATATTTCAACTGTCTTATTGTTTATTTGTTTATTTTATTTTGTATTTTTTATTTTCTTCTTGTAATTATGACTTTATTCACATAATATTTTGATGTTATTCTCCTAACATTACAACTTCTTCCGCAACCAAACCTTTTGTTTCGTTTCTTTTTCACAATATTACGACTTCAGTCGATACCAGCTGGGGACCACCAAGTCGTTGATCCTCCTCAAGTGTCGGTACTTCACACGTTGCCATCAGGTCAGGTTTCATTTTTAGCAACATTTACTTTCAATTTGAAGCTTCTTGTAACTTAGAAACCTCCTCCATTCTACATTTACGCACATAAAAAGCATTTTATTGTTTCAGCGCATAACTTGATTTTCTGGGATGCTAAACGATGTGCGACCTTCCCTCCATATGTGACCTGTATCGGTCCAGGACCAGGAAGCAGGCAGGGAACATCGCTGCATCCCGACACACCCCGGACACAAACTGTAGGCGCTGTACGCCAAAACAACCAGGCACGGAGACACTTTCTTCCCCCAGGCCGTCGCTCTGATTAACACTTGAACACGTCAGTGTTGACCCAAAAAAAAATCACTTGAATGTAAATCCTGTGTTTTTGGATTCATTAGGTTTACCTGTGGGAAAAATGTGGTTATTGTACGTTTTAGAACAAATTAATGCCAAAAAGAGAGAGTCAATGTTTTAATCCGTTTGCTTGAGTGTTCGACAAGATTATGAAAAACATTTCCGGTGAAACTGTGCTGAAGTGGAGTTTGGTTCCAAAAAGAACCCATTAGGTTTTAGTTTCACTTCTGTCAACATTGTCAGATAAATGCTACTTCATTTCCTTTTTTTCTCGGGGGATGATGCATTAAATAATTTCCAAATAAAGACATACAAAGGAGGCGGGTATTTATGAAGGGGACTACTTTCCTTGGCTGAGGTCTCTGAGCTCCACCATGGATGGATGATATTTAGAAGACAACCACGTGCAAAGGCAGTGTTTTGACTGAAGGCTCTGAATGAACATGTTCAAAACAGCTGAGGACCGTTGGGGCGGCTCAACCAGCTCGACGGACGCCCTGCATCGTTAGCATTTTTGTGGGTGTATAACTTCCTCAACTTGTTCTCCTTCTCACATTTCTCTCCTGCCTTGTGAGAGTGCTGCCAGTGCGCTCCCTGGTGAGATCGCCTGCAGACATGGCCTCGTACACTGCTTACAGCGGATACACCAAGCCGCCGCTGTCGTACGCCGGCTCCTACTACAACTATGACGAGAAGCAGCCCCAGTCCTACACGGAATACCAGGACTCGGTGTACGAGGAGAAAAAGATCATTGAGAAGCGGAAGAAGAAATACGCCATCTGCTGCGAGGTGGTGGCTCTCGTCATCGGCTTCATCGGACTCATCGGAGTGGCGGCCGTGACGGGCCTTCCCATGTGGAGGGTGACGGCCTTCATCGAGGAGAACATCATCGTCATGGAGACGCGCTGGGAAGGGCTGTGGATGAACTGCTACAGACAAGCCAACATCCGGATGCAGTGTAAGGTCTACGACTCTCTGCTCTTCCTGCCGCCGGACCTCCAGGCGGCCCGCGGCCTCATGTGCAGCTCGGTGGCTTTGACCGTCTTTGCCCTCGTTGTCTCAGCCGTCGGGATGAAGTGCACCAAAGTGGTGGACCACCGTGCTCGCACCAAGCACATCGTCCTGGTGGCCGGAGGCGCCCTCTTCCTCATGGCGTGCATCACCACACTGATCCCCGTGTCCTGGACAGGCCACGTCATCATCAGGGAGTTTTACAACCCCCTGCTTATCGACGCCCAGCGACGGGAGCTCGGAGAGGCCCTCTACATCGGCTGGGTGACCTCTGCCTTGCTTTTCTCTGCCGGAGTGATCTTGCTGTGCCGCCACGCCCCACGCACCCAGGAGCCCGACCAGAGGATCATATACAACCCCGGCTCGTATGCCTACCAGCCCGGTTCCACGTACCAACCGTACACTTACCAACCGTACCAGCCCGCGTACACCTCCCAGCCTGCCTACTCTGCACCCCCAACAGCCTACACACCAGTCCAGTACTAGCGACGGGGACTGCACAGAGACAATGGTTCTTTTTTTTTTTTTTGGCCAAAATTGGTGTCATTGTCATTGAAAAGGCTGAATATTTCATTGTTTTCTCAGAGACGATGTAAGGTATTGTAGCCACTGGGATTTGTTGTTTTTTTAATCATAAAAGCATCAAGTTAAGCATCGGTGCATTTGCATACCATGGTGACGGTGCTTTAACTCGATACATACTGGATCTCCGTCATCACAGACTCTGTTGAAATGCTCTTTCAGAACATTTCACATTGGGCCTTTCAGAGAACATACAGTACCTCCACATGATTTCTCTCTGACTTTGAAATGTATGTATAATGTACATAGCTGATTTTTTCCAAAGGGCCATTATAGTCAGTGGTCAATAAATTGGAACGGAAACAAGTCTGTTGATTTTGTTTGACTCGAAAGGAAACATGTTCTCGCCATTGTTTTTGGCGGCTATGTGGCTAAACAGGTTGAACCCGAACATTGCCCCAGGTCCACCCACAGATCAAAACTGCTACAGGATGTCATGAGTTAGTCAACTGCATAAGAGTGCAATACATTTCATTTTCCTACCACCTTTCGGAGCAAAGGGCTCCATAATACACCCTGGGACTGGTCACCCAGGGTTCATTGAGAGACAAACCCATTCGCATTCACGCAATCACTGCGGTGTTTCCCACAGGACAGTAATCTGGGCTGACCATATTTTTATTACTGAAAACAAGGGCAATGAGATACTCAAATGATACTGGAAGTTTACTCAAAGATGCCTTTATCATTTCAATACATTGAAACTCTGCCTCCTCTGCACGGATAGAACATTGTTACAATAATCCCTCGTTTAAGGTGGTTAATTGATTCCAAACCCAACCTTGATAAGTTAATTTCCAACAAGTAGGAGTCCTTATTTATAAACATAATATTTTCATAGCTAGAAACCCGATCTACGACTTTCTAAATATGCTTTTTAACATTATTAGAGCTCTCTAGACATGAAATAACACCCCTACAGTCACCTTTATACTCCTATTACCCAGTATAGTAGACATAATAGGAAGAAATATGACATTTAAGACATAAATAAGACTCATGCTAGTGTGCGTACTGTAAATGTGTGGCCGCAATCGTAGCCTGTAGCCTGGAATTATTGCGCCTGGTGTGAGATCCTTCAAATCTGCAATAAAAGCCTGTTGTTCCGGTGATCAAGACTTGTGCTTGTGTGTCTCACCCAACATTACAGTAACATTACTGACATCTCGTGACCAGTGTAGAGAATACTACATATCATCACAACACCTTTGAATGTGCCTTCTGAATGCCTTATATTTCAGTTTTACCTCATGTAGCCCCCATTTTTATGCATGAAAAAAATGTAAAATCTGCTCAAATATGCTTTAAAAAAAAAAAAAAAACTAATAGGCCATACTCAAACACAAAAATAGCATGATTTATTAATTACTACAGTATATTTTTGAAAAATCTTGAACCACAAAATTCAGACCTCTAGTCCGAATTCTGATTGATAATGAATTGATCAAGAGGTATGTTGCAATACCTTTCAACAAGCAGCTATCCTAGCAAAGACCTTTGTAAAACACCTGGTGTCAGGATGTAAATTGAGACCTGTGTCAGGTGGCAGTTTGCAGCGTTTCCTGTTCGCTGCACAAAGAAAACAGTGGCCTGAGGGGGATCGGTCTCCTAGCAACGGGTCACAATCCCCACCCCTCCCGTCTTGATGTCCTGTACACAGAAATGGTGAGCACCTTGCTGCTCCTCCCTCCCCGCTGGGATGCGACTACCTCCCAGCAGGACTCCACTGCTTCCTAGCACAGAGTCTCGCTAGGAGGACAGGATGGCCAACTCAGCGCTGGAGCTGCTGGGTCTTCTTGTGACCCTAATTGGGCTGATAGGTGCGGCGGCGAGCACCGGCATGCCAATGTGGAGAGTCACGGCCTTCATCGGCGAGAACATCATCGTGTTTGAGACTCGCTACGAGGGTCTGTGGATGAACTGCTTCAAGCAGGCCGACATCAGGATGCAGTGTAAGGTTTATGACTCTCTCCTGGCCTTGCCACCCGACCTCCAGGCGGCGCGGGGCCTCATGTGCTGCGCTCTGGCCTTAGGCGGCCTGGGCCTGCTCGTGAGCTTGTTGGGGCTGCAGTGCACGTCGTGCATTCGGAACAACGACCGAGCCAAGCGGCTGGTGCTCATCATCGCCGGAGCCATGATCATCATGTCATGCATCTGCGTCCTGATCCCCGTGTCCTGGACGGGTCACGTCATCATCCGGGACTTCTATAACCCCCTACTGCTCGATGCCCAGCGTAGAGAGCTGGGGGAGGCCCTCTACATCGGCTGGGTGGCCGGCGCCTTCCTCTTCGCCGGAGGATGCATGTTTACTTGCTGCAATTTACAGTCGGAGGACCGAGACCCTAGGAAGTACGTCTACTCAAGGGGCTCGGACTACATGGCGTACCCGCCGACGCCCATCCAGCCCCTGCAGCCTCAACAGCTGGTGCTGCTCCCACAAGCCCAGGCCCAGCCGGTCCTGTCCAGACATCCATCCACCAACTACAGCTACCAGTCCAGGTACCCTTCTGTGCGCAGTGGAGTGGCTTATCTTTGAACACTGACTGAGGCAACGACTGGGACATCCATCTTTAAACATACATGTTTTATTAAGTCCTATATGGGAGGTGTATTTGCAGGGGTTGTGAGTGTCCAATGATGCTAGGTTATGTCGTTTTTGAAGTTATAGCTGGCTTAGATTGTTTTCTATGACACAACGCTACAGTCAGTTATAAATTTTGTAGTTTTTGCCGTAAACCGCACTACCGCATAACATACGCCAGCCAGATACTGGATGCAGGAGTTAGATGGAAAACAAAGATAGATGTGAGTCAACACGACTACTGTTTGTTCAAGGTGCGGGCGCTTCTGTGTGTTTGCCAAGAGTGTAGTCTGCACAGCCACAATCGGGCCTGACCACGTGACGACAATTTGCAAGTGGCTTTGAATAGAGATACAAAAAGCTTTCAGTCCAACGCCTGTACGGTCCACTTCCACAGGTGGTTGACCCCACTTTCAGATATCTTAACTCTTAACTACTGATTTGTATATTTTTTTAACTGTCAGTTCATCCTTAACAAAACATAATTATCAAGTTTCTAGAATTTAAACATTAAAACTAAATTAGGGGGGGTGTCACAAGACAATACACAAGATTTTAAGTTCACTTTTAGGAAAGTACAATGAGAAAATATAAAAATATATGACAATATATTCCAATCTACTAATATAATTTCTACCACGTTACACTATTCTGCACTCCGTGTGTATGCTAGCAGCCCCGCCTCCACCCAGTGAGGCAAAGAGACTGTATGACTGACAAAAGGGCTCACTCCATTCATGCCGTTCGCCAAGGAGCTGAAACCAATGCACAGACCTCTTCCTGCCTGTTTGGAGGCGGGAGACTAGCAAAACATCCACACGTGCACCTGGCAATATATTGAGGCCGGCAAAATTATCGAGTTCATTTTCATTTCTTGTGTGATTCATTAATATATTTATTATCATCCCAGGCCTAGTGCCCACGAGACATTTTCTTTCGAACAAGAAATCTTATCACACTTTAATCTTGCGAGATGTTGTGACACCCCAATAAATTACAGTAGTCATTTTTCCTTCTCTTTTTAGTGTTTGCCATACATTCTATAGACCTGTAGACTCTGACATGAAAGGACGTATCGCTCTTCTCAAGGAGCAGCAGGTGCTGCTGTGGGCCCCTCCCCAATCTAAAAGCACTCGCACTCTTGGTTGTGACCTTTAAAAAAACAACCAAAAAAAAGCGACAGAAGAAAGTTCTGTTGCATTTTTAAACATATTTCCTTTTGTTTTGAAGGGTTTTTTTACTCACTTTTTCCAAATGCTTTATGGGTAATTATGCAAATTAGACAAATGTGATTATATTATCCCCACCGCTGCCATAAATAAATTGCAGTCCTGTGAGAAACACTGATTTTTTTTCCAATGGAAGCTCACCATTATCAACCATATTTGTTCATGTGAAATAAAGTTATGTCACCATGTTTCATAAATGCCTGGTTGGATTAGTATTTGCATACATGCAGGTATACACAATATATAAGTACAGTAATCGTTTATAGCAGTTACTTGGTTCCAGACCCGACCATGATAAGTGAATTTCCACAACGTCGGATTCCTTATTTAAAAAAAGAATATTTTTGTAGTTCAAGCATAATAAACCTGTTTATGTCCCTTTAAATACGGCTTTTAACATTATTGGAGCCCCCTAGACATGAAATAACACCCCTATAGTAACTTTTACACTCCTATTACCCAATATAGCACCCAATATGAGAAAATAAAACATATAAGACGTATAAGACAAAATAATAACATTGGGATTATTGGGAGAGTTCCTTGTTGCTGATCCTTTTTTACTTCCTGCTTCTGCACAGTACTTCCTGCGGTGCCTATTGTCTCATCAGTGTAACATTACTGACACCTAGTGACCAGTGTAGAATACTACATATACTACCTTATATTTGTATTTTACTTCATTTAGCCATTTTTATGCTTACATTTGGGCAAGAAATATGCAAAAGGCTGTATAAGCAAGGAACCTAGCAAAAACAGAAAGATTAGACTCTCATCTTTCATCAGAAAAAAAGGTTGTTTTGTTTGTTTCTACCTTTTTCCGTTCTTCATTAATTAGCAGTCAGCCAACAAGAAAAGGGAGAAAAACAGCTTTTTGTAAAAACATGCATTTCAAGTATAACTTTCACTTTTTCAATTTTTTTGCTTTTGTAACAGCTCAACTGCAATTGGCTGGCGACCAGTCCAGGGTGTACCCCGCCTCTCGCCCGAAGTCAGCTGGGATAGGCTCCAGCATACCTGCGACCCTAGAATAAGCGGCTTAGAAAGTGGGTGGATGGAAGGGTGACAGCCCAAATATCTTAACAACTATACCACAATATAAACAATACAAAAAAGTTTTTTAAACATCAAAATAACAATTTACAAATATAACACCATGAAATACAGTATTTACAATTTCACATTTGGAACTCGACTGTGTGTGCGCACGCGCGTGTGTGCATGTGCATGCATTAAAATTGACCTACAATGCGTAACCTTCTACACACTCCACTCCACCCTGCTCTTCCACTTCCTCCTTGCTGTCGAGTGTTTTTACATGCAAAAGATCCATGCCGAGCTCTTATCAAATGCACTTCTGCCACCGTATGGCCGTTTTATGTCTTAAAACTGCTTTAAAAGTGACATATTTTCCTGTGCAGTTGTGTCATCATCTCTTTTCGCCTCTTACTGTCTGTCTTTGGGATCGGGCATTCGGGTTTATAAAAACTTATAAATATTTGTCTTTGGTATTGAATGAGTTAAACATGCAGAATTTAGAACTAACCATGAAACAGTAGTGGGACAGTAGTCCATCATTTGATTGATTCATTCACTAAGAGGTGTGCTTTGATACTTTGCCATCGTTTCTGGTATTGTTTCGAAGGAGATCATACCAGTATTCAGCCAGAGGAACCATAAACACAAAATAAGCAGAAATCCTTCGAACCCTCATCCCTCTGAGCCAACCAAAGCCTACGAAGCATCTTTCCCATAACAAACCTCTCTGTACTGTCCACAAACGCATCAGTTGAGTGTCGGGAACGTCGCTGTGAGGTCTTCTTTGTCCAAGATGGACTCAAGTATCAAGATTTAGTTGCCCTGTTTTGGATCTAAACACCTGGATTCTAATCCTCTGCGCAATGGTTGAAGGTATCCCCGAGATAGCCGCAATGTGCATCGGCCTGGTGGGGCTGATCGGAGCGGCCGCCACCACCGGCATGCCCATGTGGAAGGTAACGGCGTTCATCGGGGAGAACATCATCGTCATGGAGACCCGCTGGGAGGGCTTGTGGATGAACTGCTACCGCCAGGCCAATATAAGGATGCAGTGTAAGGTGTATGACTCCCTCCTGTTCCTGCCTCCGGAGCTCCAGGCCGCCAGGGGTCTCATGTGCTGCTCGGTGGCCTTGTCCGGACTGGGTCTCATGGTAGCCATGTTGGGACTGCGGTGCACCTCGTGTTTTCGGGGTAACGAAAGAGCAAAGAATGTGATCCTGTCGGTGGCGGGTGGCATGCAGCTGCTGGCGTGCGTCTGCGTCTTCATCCCTGTGTCGTGGACAGGTCATGTGATCATCCGGGACTTCTACAACCCTTTGTTGATTGACGCCCAGAGAAGAGAACTGGGGGAGGCTCTTTACATTGGCTGGGTGACGGGAGCCGTTCTTTTCAGCTCCGCCTTGTTGTTCATCTGCAGCCGCCAGACATCGGACAAAAGGCCAATGGCTCTTTACCACCCGGCAAACTTGCTAGGCTACGAGGCCACGCCGAGGAAGCCCGTTCCGATGAGGTATCAGCCCATTTCAAATGTTTCCAGCCTCACATCCGACGCCTACCAACCCTCCCTGCAGCGCAGCTCTGCTGCTCGTCAGCTCGTCAATCCTCAATTAGCGACGAGCGACGCCGCACTTGTCACAGCACCGGTTTTCTTCAACCCAGGCCAGCCTGAAAGCGCATCGCTTTTGTATCCAGGCAGCGTGGTCCAACATTCGTCCCTGAGAAGTTCCAACCCGGTCGGAAGTCTGTACACGCCAATCAACTCCTTGTACACCAGCCACAACAGCATGCCGTACGCGCTGACGTACAATCCCTCCGTGTCCTACCTGTCCAGTCTCCAGCCCACGCCTCAAACTCCGGTTTTCATTCAATACAAAGCTTCAAGAATCGAACCAGAGTCTCACAGTGGGAGTGCTGCAGGCATGTACATTTGAGGAAAACTCCCCTTTTTGTTGCAAGACAAGCCAGTGGCAACATTATCACCAAAAAAAAAACAGAAGAAGATATTTGCATGTATTGTACTTATTGACTATTGAATGAATAATCTTATGCTGTGCGCCACCACAGCCACTAGAGGGCCACTGTCATGGAAGCATGCCGGTTGACTTGCCCTGACAATGAAGTCTAGTTGCTGTTTGAAACCATTTTAATACCAAACATTCCGCATTTTATGGGTTTCCCACCACTGTATTTATGTATCACAGGTATATAGGTAATAAAAACAGCTGTAAACACTCAAATTAGACTGTTTGCAGAAGGGAGAGGCTTGTTTACTTGCTTTTTAGTGAAGACAAACCTGTTTGTGTGGCACCAGGGTGGTATCACGTTTCCACAGACATGTCAGATGAAACCTGCACAGTGGCCAGTAGAGGTAGACGGCAAAAGCTCCAAACATAGAAATGATTCAAACACACAAACACCGTAGAAAAAATACATAAAGAAAATGCTGCAAATTCCAAAAGCACACACACACAAACCCACGAAACAACTGAAAAAGACGTTTGTAGGCTCCCTGCACTACACTAACATTACCTTTACTAACATTAAAAAAACTAACAAAAAAGAAAAAAATCAGCAGTAATTTTACCAGAATAAAAAAGTTGTAATCTAATGAGAAAAAGTT
Organism: Dunckerocampus dactyliophorus; assembly: GCF_027744805.1. NCBI lineage: Eukaryota > Metazoa > Chordata > Actinopteri > Syngnathiformes > Syngnathidae > Dunckerocampus > Dunckerocampus dactyliophorus. Next base: position 4,249,391 of record NC_072830.1, read on the forward strand.
GTAATTTTACGAGACTATGGAGGTAATATTATGTGGAAAAATAATATCATCATTGCAAGTAGACAAGTTGAAATATTAAAGAAAAAAGATATATATGTATATTTTTTTCAAGTTGTAATATGATAAACAAACAAAACAAAATAAAGGAAAATTACATTGGGGTAAAAAGTTTGAATGTTACAAGAATAAAGTCGAAATATGGGAGTAAAGTCATAATTATGAAAAAAAAAATTCAAGAAGAAAGTTAAAATAGTTGGGAAAAAAAGCAAAAATGGAAAAACCTAAAAAAAAATGCAAAGAAAAAATTATAACAGAAAAAAAGAGAACACAAGAGAACAAAAGTTACAATTTTAGAAGAGTAAAATAATGTAATTTTAGCAGCACAGAGTTGAAATATTGAAGAAAACATGTTATTTTTTTAAGTCATAAAAGTATGAGAGACAAAAGAGAAAGTTGTATTTTTTGGAAAAATAGGTTGGGGAAAAAGCTATATTATGAGAATAAAGTAAAAATATGGAAATAAAGTCATAATATTATGAAAAGGAATTACTTAAGAGGAAAGTTGACATTTTAGGAAAATGAAAAAAAAAACATGAAAAATGGGGGGGAAAAGGGCAAAGAGTCAAGTTGATACTAACAGGCTTTTTTACTAAAATGACGAAGGATATGCAATTTCGTCTTGAAATACTGTACATGTAAATTCTTAGCATATTGCTTTACAAAATATCAAAGTTTCATTTTTCACTGAGTGGCCCTCGCTGGAAACAGTTTGGACGTCCCTGTTCTCATTCATAGATTTTGAATAGAGCTAAGGTGTGTGACTTGAAACCTGTCAACTTATTAAAGAAGTCAGTGTTTACCAACGGCTGGTGAGTACTCCCTTTACTCACCATTAGATGTCACCAAATAACACGGTGAAAAGACACTGATGAGGGGGAAGTCTTCCATATTCCATCAGCGGGTGTCTGACAGCAAGTGGTGCTTGTCTCCATCATTTGTTTGACTGCCTGTTGCACAAACACAAACACCTTAGCAGCAGGCTGCAGCAAGTAATGATGTGTTCTTGTGTTACCCATGTGCACTTTTACCAAAGTAAAATTGAAATGAAAAATAATGTGGTTAAATAGACACAGCCCATAATGACTGCAGGTGTACACTTAGTATTAATAAACCTCATGAAGAAGTGATTCATATATCCTAAGCGAGCCTTCAAAATGGCCACTTTTGGGAGAAATACATTAACTAATGCCTTCTTAATATTTTTAAACAGTCTACAACATGATATTGTTTCCTTCAATTTTGTTTCAAGGGGAAAAGTAAGTTATATGAACAGGAATAATCTTGTATTTGACTCCGAGACTGTGTCGAATCGGCAGTTCGAGACAGTAATCTTCAAGGCAGCGACCAGTTTGAAGATTAGATTTGCGTTTGCATCACAGACTGCAAGGCAAAGATTTTAATCATCATTCCTCGGTGTACCGAAGCAAAGACGTTGTCGAGGTCGACCACACTGACAGATTTGAAGTTAATCTTCACGACGTATCCATGTTAGCGGATCAGCTGCTCGCCCGCGCCCTGAATTGGGCGCCTGCACGGGAGGCAGCAGCCACACGCAGCCGCAGCAAAACCGGAAACGACCATAGCGTGCTCTTCAGAGTAAAAGCTACAATTTCCGGAAAACTGCTAGCTTAGTATACAGCCTGCCGTATGGTAACAATAACCACTACAGCCTAACAATAAACATTCGTTAGACAATGTATCGCCACAGCCTCATAAATGCAACCTTCTTTTCTTTCTTGTTGCGAGAGTTTGCTCGAATTCGGTTTACTTTGAAATTTACAACCGGAAGCCGTGTTTCCTGTCCGTGCTGACTTGGCAGCTGGAACATCCTGGTGGTCCCCCTCCTCCTTCAGTCGCTTCCTTCTATTCAACTCTGCACCGGGAAAAAGATGCTATAGTGACACAATGGGATACAAAAAGCTGTGTGACGCGTGAAGGATTTTAAAATAATACAATCTGGAGATTTTGCAGAGAAACAACAACACCTGGAATGTTTCCTTTTTTCCTCATCATAAGACGTGAGACAAGGATGCGGGTCGGGAGCCAGTTTGTTGTGGTCGGTGATAAAAGGACTGGCAAGATCTCAGCATGAGTTACCTGGGGCAGGAAAAGTGATATCCATGTTCTTTTGGACCCCCGAGGGAGGACCATGGCTAAGAGGAAAGGACTGTTATTGTCTCTGCTCTACTTGATAGCAGAGTTCTGGCTCAGTTGGCAGCAGGTCTTGAGGATTGGTGAGTAACTTTGTCTTTTTTTAAAGGTCCTCTGTAAATAAGATGAAAACTGGAACCTCAAAACCCATTCTTTTTATGTTGATTCGCCAATAAATAGTCTAAAGTAAGTTGAAATGTTGATAATAAAATGCTTTGTCACCATTGTATAACTCAAATCATATAATTGGGATTGGTTTAAGCACCTTTATAGTATGAAAAATATAAAAGTGGCCCCCATATCCTTTTGATTTTTCAGTTTGCAGCTGTCTGTGGAAAAAGCTTGGGCATCCCTATTCTAAAGTAACCAGGAATTGCATCAGCATCTCTAATTATTACTTCTGAATTGAATTAATAGCTAATTCTATTAACAGAACTTCTATATTACTTTTAGTTCCCATCCTGCCTGGATTATTTCTTCCAATAATAATAATCATCATCATCATTATCCTGAGAGTGTGTGTTGTGCCTCAGTGGAACAAGATCCAAAATCATGTTAATCCACTCTGGCGTTCTGCTGCCAGAGTCTCCCAAGGCTCGTCCATGTTGACAGAGCGGGTCAAAGGAGGACCGATGCATGTGAACGCATCGCAGCTGGCACGGCTCGTCTTTGGCTCGCAGCCAAGTGAAATGGATACACACACAGCTATGGAATAACCAGTGGGCCGGCCACTTTTAAATCTGGCCTCCCTCCTCCTGGCGAGAGTCATTGGAGTTTAGCGACGAACCCTTTGAAAGTTGACAAGAAAGGGTGCGGAGGCAGCGCATAATTAGTGGGAAACGCGGACACGGCTCTGTTCGTTTCTGATGCAACCTCAATAAAAGCGCACAATTAGATCCTAGTCTGCCAGTGAGTGAAACTGCTTGATGCATCACACAGATGATGTTTTAAACAAGGGCACTCCGAAGGAAAGCTGGATTAGGGTTAAACTATTTTAAACTGCTTTATCTTACCCTTAACACCCAACCCCATAACCCCAAACCCTAACCCCATAACCCTAACGTCAACCTCTAATGCTAACCCCTAAACCCATAAACCATAACCTCAACCCCAACCCTAACCTCAACCTCTAACACTAACCCCAACCTCAGCCCTAACTCTATAACCCTAACATGTTTATTGCTGACAAACAATTATTTTGCAGTCAAAATTGAATGCACTGCTGTCTTACGGTCTAAGTAGGAACAACAATGTTCTATGGGACATTGGCATTGAAATAGGAGTTCAGAACATTCAGAGAGGACACCCACCATCCCATTAACACGAAAAAATCCAGGTAAATTTCTTAAAAAAACTGAATTCAAACAAACTGATGGCTACTTGGGCACTTGGTGGACGAACTCCCTTCAACGGTCAGCAGGGCGGGGCTCAGCCTCGTCCCCCCCGCCCCGCTCCGACATCCGTTGTGAAACTTGACAGGCTAGCAGGTCGGCACGGCTCTTCCCGTGTCAATCTGTGCTCTATGTCGCTAATCTGTCTCAATCATCTGCGCGTCTCCGGGAGGCCTAATCTTTGTCATTCTCATCACATGCTAATCTCTCCCATATGGTACCAGGCTCGCTCCAATTAACAGCCCTCTGTCTTGGCAAGTGTCTGCGTCAGATTGGGACGGGCTTTCGCTCTTCTCACTGGGGTTGGTAATAATGGTTAAATCCCTCTTGTCCCCCCACCAAAGCCCTTAAACAACCAAACACTAATCGTCTTTATGCAGAAACTCCCCAAATATGGCAGTGAGCGAATGGGATGCTGATCTCAATTTTCCTTGCCAAAATTGCAATATCTATATACAGTATATCTATGTCTATATCTGATAACGTGTTGGTGTCATAACGTCTTGTTCATCTTCCTGCACCAACCAAAACACAATCCTTAATTTATTCAGTGGAAAGGTTGGGGGGCCACCAGTCAAACAAAGAGAGCTCAGTGCTCCACATCAAACGAGGATCGTAGGCTGCTTCGGACCGCCTCATTCATTCTCGGGGCTGGCTCGTGCCCAAGTTGGAAAGGTCCTGGTGTGCTTGGTTCGAGAGAGAGGAGAAAGTAAAACACTACATGATTGTCCTTTTCCTTCCTAAAAGACTCCCTTTCATGGGAGAAATGCACGTCGTAAAAGCGACGGACGCCAATCGGAACCAAACAATGAGTTCAGCCATGTTTCCACTGAGTGGTACAGTTCAGTTCAGTTTGCTTTGTTCTTGTTTGGTACAGTAAATATGGTCTTCTTCTCTCTTTTTCCTCTGCAACACGGTAAGCAGTCAGCGAAGATTTTGTCTGATGATTGTCTGTCGACCAATCAAAGGGCGACGCTTTGTCGCCCTTTGAGTGTTTCCAAGAAGTGGAACGGCACTGATCAGCCAAGCCAACCGATCCAGATCAATTCCAAGGACTACCAGGATAGCTGTGTCCACCGCGTATATAGCGTGACATCATAGTGCGACACAATGTAACGTAATGTAATTTCAAGATAAAAGAGCGTTAGAGTCTCCAAAAACAAGAACTCCAAATGGCTTTCAATCATCTGCCCGTTAGAAGAACAGAAGTGACAGTTCTCAGGCGACCAATCAGAGGCCTGCAATGCGTGAAGCTACCCCCTATGGGGGTTTCCGAAACGCGGTACAATACGATCAGTGTCGGTATCTTCGGTCCTGTATGTAACCTGCCTGGTTCGGCCAATCCTGCGTTCTGCCCTGGGCTCAAACCAGGGTCCACAGAATGACAGTACTCGATGTCCAGCACGACTCTCAAGGTGTCAGGGAGTGAGGTTTACCAACGTACCTTCGCACATCTGTTACACGCATACCCGTCAATGAATTCAAACGAAGAAGATAACTCGCTACAGTACTGAACGCTGACATTATCCAAATACAAGAACCCAGAAAGTGTTGAAGTCTTTTTAGTCATAATCCACAATATTTACAAAAATAACAAACCAGTAGAATGAAAGTGCATGTTGACCATAGTGATTCTAGCTACTCTTTCTGTAAGGGCTGTCAAAAAAGTGGTACAGCTTTACAACAAAAACACACACACACCCTCAAAAAGTAGTATACCTTACCAGCTTCTAGTACTGGAGCTTCGAGATGCTCTTCATCTTCATCTGAGCTCTGAAGGGAAGGGAACAGAAGCAACGTAGCTGGAGGCTAATCGCTGCTTGTCTCCCTGCAGCATGATCACACTTCCTTGTTTTCCTGACCTCCCAGCATGCATTGCCCCACAGCATTGTCTGCCCTATTAACAATCGGATCACTTTCACTCGAAATAACAGTAAAAAATAGCAAATTGTTGTGTGAATCATTTTGCAACATGACAACGTCAACTCCTCTGGATGGCATTATTCTGCTCAATACAACACTGGTATGGAAACAGGAGTTGAGAACACCCCAGAAGAGATTCTATTAACTATTATCTATCTATTTTCGTAAGCCCCAGTTTTGATACGATTCCTTTTTTCGTCAAAAATTTTCACTTCAACTTTTTCCTTAGTTTTTGTACAATATTGCACGTAACAAACTAGTCCGATTGCCCTGCGCTGTATCGTTGCACAGAATCGAGTGCCCAAACAAAGCACCCTACGCATTGCTGACACACAGTCCGTGCATTTTTTATTGAGTGTGACTGCTAAATAACCCGCCATGGGGCCAAAGATAGTTGCGCATGGCAGCAATTTGTTAAAGAAGGTGAGAAACACAATTGAATTCCGTTTCGCCAGGATGTACTAGAAGTCCACATCAACAATAAGTTCCATCCATTCCTCATTGATAATTATTTCACATAATTTTCTGCATGTTAATTGTAATTGTTCTCTATAGCATTTATTTTTTGGGTGTCTGGAATAGATTAATTGGATTTCCGTGATTTCCTTTGGGAAAAATTGCCTCGTTTTTGCAAGTTTTGGCTTTTGGAACAAATTAATGATGAAAAACGAGGTAGCACTGTGTTGATTAACTGCAGAAAAGAAGCAAACTGTAATTGTTTTGCTAGTTTTAATACGTTCATTCATTATTAAATGACACCAGGCCAAAATATTTCCATTTTGGCTGTGAACACAAATCATTAATTGTGTAGGTTTCCATATAAAAAGTAAAAGTAAACGTAACTGTAACTCGATAAAGCAATTTTAGTAGAAATTGCGTGTGACTGCTGAAATGCTGAAGCTGAACTGAAATGTAGCATATCCTAGAAATGTGTTGAAATTGATTCCCCGACTGAGGATCGTACCAGCAACCATCCGGTGCGAAGACGATCAGTCTACAACCCGAACCATGCCACAGTGCGCTGAATGTTATATGTAATGTAAAAGGAATTTCCACCAATAGGGGGCGATATTGAAATTGTCCAATCATTTTCAATGGGGGAAAAATGTCGCAGGAAATATTAATCATGGAAATGTATGAATCTGGATCGAACCAACAAGAGTCAGGTTGGGAAACAACCGCTTTACCTCCTGAGCCATGTCACCCTGCAGAATAAGCAGACTATTACAGTAATGGAACATGTCAAATGAATTTATAATAAATTCAAAAAATAAATTGCCCATTCATTTTCAATGGGAAAAAAATCATAGAAAATATTGAATAATGGAAATCTATCTAGAAACGTATTGATAGATAGCCTACATGTCCTGAATGAGCTGAAAATGCTGCAGCGGTTAAGAAATGGGAGCAGAATTAAAAAACAAAAGAAAGGAAATGGCGGAACTTCAAATGTTGGAATGTAAAGATGGAGAATGATTGATGAAATGTACAAATATGTTGAACGATTACAAGACAGAGACTGACAATCGAATCAGCAACCATTCGGTTGGGAGACGACCAGTCCACCACCTGTGCCATGCCATCCTGTAGAATAAGTGGAAGAATGCTTCTCAGCCTTCACACAATTAATAGAAAGTTGACATATTTTCACCGATACTTGGAAAAACCACAACAGCTTTAAAAAAATTTGTGTTTTTCTGGCATATTACAGCATTTGCATGGCAAAATATCTTGTTTTCATACCACCATAATTGGTGTCATGGCACTTCGATGCTCACTTTACTGGAAAATAGTCCACTTTGAACACACTGTAGTATGATAAACTAGTACATGTCATGTAATCATGCATTTAGCAGTTTCCTTTGTTGAAATGAAATGAATGATTGAGTTTTTGTCTTGCTGAGTGGATGCATTGACCCTGCAAACCAAACGTGCATGATGCTTTTTCCTGTTACGTACATTAACAAAAGATGCCACTTATGAGACACTCAGATCTATAAATTAATAAATTAAAAACAACACATTATAGAACGCCGTAGAACTTCCGTACGAGCGTTTTTGCATTTAAAAGTAGAGCGAGGCAGATGAATGCAGTGCCATAATGAGTCAGTATGAAGCTGCGTGGTTCTAATGAGCTTTCCAGAGGAAGATAACACGCTTGCTCATGGCTGAAGCAGCGATTGCAGCTCACACATTCTATCTTCAAACTCATTTCCTGATCTATAAAAACATCAGCTTCTTCCCTCTTTTTAATAACAAAGAGCTCCGTGTCCTTCCATGGAGTCATTATGCTTCTGTTGCGTGTTGCCTGAGGCTGATTTGATGTTACTGATTGTTTGGACCAGCGCTCTTTATGCTGAATTGCACACTAACAACCGTGACAATGAATCAAGAAAACTATTGTAGCTTGAAAGAGAAATGCGGGGGACATTCACTTTGTTTGTTTGCATGCGTGGATAGTCTTTCCCTTTCCTGTTGATGTTAATGTGTCTTGTTATCTTTCAATCGGAAGATTTTCTTTTATTTTCAACATCTTTATTGACTTAGAGGATTTAACATTGCACTTCCTGTGTCAATTGTTGCTAAATTACATATGGGATTATACGGGATTATGTCCATCCATTCATTTTTTCCACTTATTAGGGTCCAGAAAGTGGGGGCAGCAGTGTCAGTAGGCAAGTCCAGATTTCCCGGTCCCTGGCCACCTCCTCCAGTGGCGTTCCCAGGCCAGCTGTGAGACATAATCCCTCTGGCGTGTCCTCGGTCTGCCCCGGGCTTTCTCTCGACTGGGTATGATCGAAACAACACACCAGGAGGCAACCGGACTTGATGCCCGAGCAACCTCAACTGGCTTCTCTCGATGACAGAGCTCTCTTGGAGTCCTTTGATCTTGCTCTTCTGATCAACGACCCAAAGTTCATGAGCATAGGTGAGGGTGGAACTTACTGTAGATCGACCGCTAAGCTTTGGCGTCTGAATCAGTTCTCTCTTCAAAACCACGGTCCTGGCGACCGCATTACTGCAGAAGCTGCGTCGGTCCGCCTGTTGATCTCACGCGCCAGCCTTCCCTCACTCATCAATAAGACCGCGAGATACTTGAACTCCTCCGCCTGGGGCAAGATCTCACTTCCAACCCGAAGGGTGCAATCCACCCCTTTTCTACTGAGACCCATTGCCTCAGATTCGAAGGTGTTGAGTTTCATCCCAGGAGCTCAGCTGAAAACCTCCACAGTAAACACTGAATGTCACAGCCTGCAGAACAGCAGAGATGAGCTTCTAAGACCCCTAAACTGGACCCCCTCAATGCCATGTCTGTGTTTTGAAATTCTGTTTGTGAAAACTATCAACCGAATTATTGACAAAGAGCAGCCTTGGTGGAGGCCAACATTTAATTCCGGCTCCTGCTTCGGTTGCACGAGGACCAAATGGCACGTGGAAGTGTGCCACCAGCCCCGTACTCCCAGGGCACACCCCCGCAGGACAACCGCGAGGGACGCAGTCAAATGTCTTTTCAGAGTCCACTAAGCACATCTGGACCGGTTGGGCTAACTTCTTGGTAGCTTGGATAACTTCCTGATAGTATGGTTAACTTCCAGGTAGCATGGCTACTTTCCTGGTAGCTTGGATAACTTCCTGGTGGCATGACCAACTTCCTGGTAGCTTGGATAACTTCCAGGTAGCATGGCTACCTTCCTGGTAGCTTGGATAACTTCCTGGTAGCATGGATAATTTCCTGGTAGCCGGACTAACTTTCTGGTAGCTTGGATAATTTCCTGGTAGCTGGACTAACTTTCTGGTAGCTTGGATAACTTCCTGGTAGCATGGATAACTTCCTGGTAGCCTGGATAACCTCCTGGTAGCTTGGATAACTTCCTGGTAGCCTAGCTAACCCCCTTGTAGCTTGGTTAACTTCCTGGTAGCATGACTAACTTCCTGGTAGCTTGGCTAACTTTGTGGTAAACTTTCAAGTCGGTTGGCTATCTTCCTGTTAGCCTGGCTAACCATTTTCTTCCATAAACTTGCAGCATTTATCTCATGCATGTGTTTTTGGGGTTTGTGTGTTTTGCCATTTGCAGCATTTTCCTTTCGCATTAGTTTTTCATACTGCAGCGTTGATGTGATTGCGGCATTTTCAATCATCCCATTGGACTAAGGTAGAATAGAAGAATTAGTCCCCCAAGCAAACTTTGGATAAGAGGGCACACCCTGGACTGTTCAGCAGTCAATCACAGGACATCATTTTATGTCATTAAATGACATGTTTTGCATATAATATCTTGCTCATCTTATTTAGCAAAATGTAACAGAAACAGCTTTCAGTGTAGTATGATGCAGTTGTACACCACAGCAATAATAATTATACTATAATAATGTAATTATATAATGTATAATAATGTATTGCCACCATTATTGGTGCAAAACTCAGCTGAATCTACTTCCCTGACGCCTTCATTCTTGTCTTGGCAGCGTTCTGGAGACGATATGATTCTATGTGTGTGATTAGAGGTGGGCTACAGAGACGTAAATCAGTAAATCTAGTTTTGTGTTGCTGCTATTTTGGCCTTGTGTGCAAAGTGGACCATCTGTTTGGAAGTGACTAGTAAAGAAGATGAGGAAAACAACAAAAAAAATGGCAACCTCATGCGCCTGTTTGCTGTCTGCGCTCAAAGCCTGCGTACTCGGGAGACCGGACTTGTTTCTCGCAAAGAATTAGGAAGTATTTTTAACCGGTCCTCCTATAGCGGCCGCTCGCTGAGGCTCAGCGGCCGTAATTAGGATTAGCACTTTGGAGCATGCTTTTAGCCAGCAGACAAGGCTCTCTCAGTTTGGGCTTTGAGGCGCGGCTGCCGCCAAAGAAAAAGGTCATTCACAATCAAGGTCTCGACGTGGGCGTATGAAAAACCAAGAAATACCTTTTCCTAATTGCATTTTTCATAGACGACTGCAATGACCTCTCTCGCTTTTTGGCTTTTTGTGGAGACTGAAATGAGGCGCAAGCATTCAGTTTGTACTTTTTATCCTTTCTGGAGTGGATGCTCATTGGACATCTGTTCCAGGGTCAACCTGTCACCACTGTGAAACCTTTATGTTACATGGAACATTTTAGCTGTCAGTATAAAAAGAAGTTAAGTAGACGATTAAAAATATGTCCACTCACCCTCGGATGATGCGTGATGGATGCACAGCGCGAAAGAAAGGTGGAGAAATATTAGTTAACATTCTTAATAGTCATACAGGTGTAAAAATACACTTCAGTAAAATAAATAGCATACATTTGTGTACACACCGTCAACTCTAATGTTGGAAAATGGAGGGATTACAGCATGTGCCTGGGGAGTGGGTCTCTTCACACTAACACGGGGGTGTCCAAAGTGTGGCCCGGGGGCCATTTGTGCCCGTGGCTGATTTTTTCATCGGCCCTCGGCACATTTTAAAAATACAATTTAACAAGAAAACTAACAAAAACATCCAGAAAAAGAGAAGTGATTTTGGAATAAAGCACAAATATTAGAATAAAGGCATACTATTAAAAAAAAAATGTAACATTACGACAAAAAAAAGTTTATGAGCATAACGCAAAAAAAATAAATTCACAATAGTTTTCACAATAATTTTCGCAATATTAGTAACACAAAAGGACTAAAGCTTCAATTTTGGGAAAATGAAATTGGGAAATTATGAGAATAAAGTTGAAATATTACGGGAATAAAGTCACAGTGTTATGAAAAAAATTACAAGAAGACAGTTAAAATACTTCTAATATTGAAAAACAGCAAAAATGGAAAAAGGAGCAGTGGAGAAAAAGTAATAATACACTTTGACAGTAGGCGTTAAATATATACACCTTGTCAGCATATCTGCATATGGGTTGGGTTGCAAAAGTGGCCCCCCTATTTGATTCTTTGGTTTTACCGTATGCGACCATCACTGGGAAAAGTTTAGCTTTGTTGTCATCTTTTTTTTTAGTAGTGAGCAAAAAAAACCCCATGTCCACGAAAATAAGCAAAAAAAAGGCATGTCCACGTACGCTCCTCCATGTGCTGCTCATGTTTATGGAGCAGTTGAGTTAAGAGCTGCCTGCTTTTAAGAATGATCTTTTCCACTTCTTTTTATTGGCTTCACGGTGCATTGGAGGGCTGCAGTGTTTCCCACAGGACTGCGATCTATTTGTGGTGTTGAAAAGACACTTAACATTTTTTAAATTAATTTGGTTTTTATTTGTTATTTACTTTTTTGTTTAAATGGTTCATATATTTATATTACTACAAAAATTATAATAAACTAATTACAAAATTAATAAAAACATTTATTGTATTAATTTAGTTTTTATTTTTTACATCTATTTTATTTGTTGAAATGTTTCATATATTGATAGCATATTAAAAAAACAGTAGCAAAATAAATATGTCTTTAAAAATCAAAAAGAGACTTTCCTGCTAAATGTATTGTTCTGTCAATTTTGACAGAAAACGTGTACCACATGCAACTGGAGTCTAATTTTTTTGTTGTCAAACCCATTTAAAATGAATGATATAATTTCTGCTTGGCACCTTGACTTCTAATTTCAATGTAAGTTTGTTGGTAAAATATTGCTAAATGAAAATCATAATACAGTAATGAAATGTGTATAATAATAATACTAACAATATCATAAAGTGCTTATAAATTTACAGTATCTGGTTTCACAGTTACCGGCGGCCCTGGTATCTAGAAGGGTCTGAATGTTGCTAAATGTAGCAAAAAAGAGTCACTAAGTTGGCAAAACCGAACCCCTTCTTGCTACATCTTCTTATTCTCTGGCAGACAAGGTGCGTTTTCATGGGTTTATGAGCGAGGGCAAACAGGTAGAAACTCTATTTGTGGCGGGCCATCACAAATAAATGAATGGTCAGTCATCCCTCGCCAATATAGCGGCTTGATTATCGCTCCCTCACTATGTTGAAGTGAGGGAGGAAGAAATGAATTAATTAAAAATGATGGCTGTTCGGTGGTAGGCTGTGGTCTATTATTCATCAAAACATATTCAAATACAAATGATATGTAGTCTTCTGGTCACTAGGCAGCAGTAATTACATTATATCACCTTAAAAAGTTCTCCCATTCCGTGTGGAAGTGGTAAGATTTTGGCTTCTTAAGTTTAGGAGAAATAAATTCAAACGCTGGGTTACACTTTACGCTCGAATGAGTCGCACAAACTCTGATTCCGTACCTTTCTAATTTTTGTATTAATTTTTGTATTAATTGTATGGAAGGCTTTTGTAAGAGCCATAAATATGTGCAGCTGTACATTTTCTGTGGTCTATAGCGTTAGTAATTTCCTCCAGGATTTCAATCAGTGCCATGAAGGCTGAAATGTTAGCTCTGTATCCGTATTGACTGTCTGCGAGTCCTTTGAATAGTAGTGCTGCAATCGCAGCTCGTCATTCTTCCCACCGCTGGGACTTAAACCCCGGCAGGAGAATGTGCTTACAAAAGGCATGCTGAACACGGCAAAAGAAAATAAAAACATGACTTAAAACACACCTTGTTTCAGCGTTTCTTTATGCTTGAACTACTGTGCGTGAGGGTAGGCTGCCTCGTGTACTGTAACTGTCGGTATTTCTGTACTTCAGCTGCGACGATCTCCTGCTCGTCTGCCATTTTTTTCCGCGTGTCTCCGTCCGCGTAGTTAGAACAACTTGGTGCGTGGAGCCGGAATTTTCTGCATGAAAAGGGCCTCTCGAGGGGGCGTGGGTCCGGAAATGACGTCATTTGTCCACATGGAGCCGCACGGACCTCGTGGACGCGGAAAGCATAAAACAGGCTTAAGATTTGCGCAGTGTGTTGTAAACAAAGAATAACAGGAATGTAAAGGTGACTATAGGCGTGTTATTTCATGTCTACAGGGCTCTAATAATCTTCAAAAACAGTATTTAGAAAGTCATAAAGAGGTTTTATATGCTCTAACTGTGAAAATATTCCATTTAATTAACATTGAATCTTATATCGCGGAAATTCATTTTTCCTGGTGAGCTCTGGAACCAATTAACCGCTATAAACAAGGGACGACTGTATGGGCAACACCGGACTGTTGCTTTAACACTCAAACTCCCAAGGCAGTCATTTTGACTGTTTTCAAAATTTGTCATAACTTGGTTAAAAAAAACCCTATGTACCCAAAGGACCCTGACTTTTCCTAAATGTGTGTATATTTTATTCTAACATTGTTTTATCATTAAAATTTCAAAACACAAAAGAGTTCTGAGTGTTACTACCTCGAATGACCATAGCAGTCAAATTGACTGCCTGCTTTTTACAGGGGGTGTCATATTTCACTATTTGCTACATTTTTCCCGCCCTTCCTCCTGCTTTATTGGCTGTTTGTTTTTTATGCTCTGTGATGCTAAAACCTAGCTATAGCTTCACTCTAAACCCAAGGGAGACAAAAATGACAAGTAGAAAGAAGGTGACAGCTATGGAGGCTTTAGCCTTGCTTCAGAGAAAATGGTTGCAGTTCAAGTTTGCATGTGTAATTGCAGAGAAGTGTTGTTGTGTCAATTCAATCAAACACTCAATCACTGTAGTTTTCATTTAGTGTCCTGATGTGTTTTTTACCTATTCCACCAATTTATTTTTAGATCCTTTTAATGATAATCCAAATTATATACAAAGAGTCAAAATGACTGCTATGGTCATTCTAGTAGTTGCAGAATTCTGGTAGACCGAGTGTTAATGGGATCGATGGAAGCGTCACAGGAGCATCCGGTATCATCCTCCACAAACCAGAAAGCAGTCTGCTCAGAAAAGAGCTAAGGTGCAGTGAAAAGGAGGTGACGGTTAGCATGAAGTGCTAACACTGCATGAAGTCATAAGGTCAGACATGGCATGTCCGTCACGACAGAGTGACAAAACGTTTTCCTCCCATTCGATGTGGAAGTGGTAGGTTTTTGGCTTCTTAAATTTAGAAGAAATAAATTCAAGGCTAACTGGTTAGCTTGCTAGCTAGCAGCCGTCTTGAGACTCTGCCACAGAAGAGTTGTGCGGTGTGGTGTAAACAATGAATAGTAGGAGTGAAAAGATTACTATATGGGAGTTACTTCATGTCTAGAGGGCTCTAATTACTTAAAAAACATATTAAGAAAGTTAGCATACAAGATATAAAAATGAATAAATACTACTACGAGCAGTGGATCCGGCCTATAATGATGTGGAAGTGTGGCATGAAGTCACTTTTACCAAAAGCTGCAATGACGACCGGTGAAGAATTTAGGCTGAGTAAATAGGGCAAGGTCGGAAGAGGTCAAAGCTTTTCTCCAATGGGATTAAATCCACTTTCATATAGAATGACGGGACTGAAGGACATCTGGGCAACATTATGTCATTGCCACAGAGAATCAATGCTGCTATTTTAACACGAAACATGAAATCACCGTCATTGTAAATGTGATTGTACGTTCATTCACTCATAAACACATTATAACGGGACCGTCTGTGACTGTGACCTGGCGTTCCAACTCCGTACAGTAGGTTCATTGCCATTCTTAAAACGCATCATCAAAATGCGTAATCTATCGTGATCGTTTCGAGCGCTCCTCCCTCCCTTCTCATGCAATGGACTGTTCCGTGTTACTGCGCATGTGCAGATTGACTCAGGATGGCGCTGTTTGGGAAAAAAAACAAGCAGCGGTTACCCCAGTGCAGCGGAGAAGAGGAGAAGGCGGGAGGAAAACAGTGGCGTCAGAAGGCATCGACCTTTTTCACAGTCGCCACAAACGTAGACACACGACCACAGCAGCGGCACCGCTGTCAGCGTCAGCCGCGGAGAATGCAGTAGTGACGCTTTGCATCACAAAGATGGGAGTATTAAAGCGGTAAACTGTGTTAAATGTTGCTGAATGTTCTTATCAACTACAGTAAAATTCACTTGTTAGGTAATAATAAACCCCCCAGGAGGATTTTAAGGACTTCATCTGGCTCAGGAAATAGGAACATTTTCTCATGTTCATATTTAACATCATGTAAAAATCAATAAATAATACTAAATACATTTAAAATAGAAAAAACCTTTTGTCAGTGCAGGACGAGGATGTAGAGGGCCACAATGAGTGGGTTGCCTTGGGCCCCCAAATGACTAAATACGCCCCTGCTACTAAATCAGCTCTACCATGAGAGTTTGTCTGCGTCTACCTCGGTTTGACTCGTCCAACGATGCCGTTTTGTCGTCTTTGCGCAGGCGGCATCTTCGAGACGCTGGAGAACGAGCCCATCAGTGTGGAGGAGCTGGCCTTTAAATTTGCGGTGACCAACATAAACCGGAACAGGACCTTAATGCCAAACACCACGCTGACTTATGACATCCAGAGAATAAATTTGTTTGACAGCTTCGAGGCGTCCCGAAGGGGTAAGAATCTCGTCTTTTCCTTTTCTTCGTTGTGTTCCGTCATTCAAACAGTTTTGCCGTTTCAGCCTGCGACCAGTTGGCGCTGGGCGTCGGCGCCGTGTTTGGGCCCTCGCACAGCTCGTCGGTCAGCGCCGTCCAGTCCATCTGCAACGCCCTGGAAGTCCCTCATATCCAGACCCGCTGGAAACACCCGTCAGTGGACAACAAAGACAGCTTCTACATTAACCTCTACCCCGAATACGCCTCCATAAGTCGAGCGGTGCTGGATGTGGTGCAGTACTACAAGTGGAAGACCGTCACTGTCGTCTACGAGGACGCCACGGGTGAGTCACAAAAGCAGCGTTATTGCAGCCCTTCCCACATATACTGGACATACGCAGCATCTTTTTAACATTATTAGAGCCCTCTAGACATGAAATAACATCCCTATATTCACATCTACACTCCCAACCAATATAGTAGACATAACAAGAAAAAATAAGACATATTAGACACAGAAAACCAGTTTACGACATTCTAAATATGGTTTTTAACATTATTAGAGGCCTCTAGACATGAAATATTCACATTTACACTCCTGCTACTCAATAGTAGACATGATAAGACAAAATAAGACATAGGGAGACCCACTGGGAGAGTTCCTTGTTCCTTTTTTATAACTTCCTGATTTGTACAGTACTTCCTGGCTATGGTCTCGTCAAGGTAACATTACTGACACCTAGTGACCACTTTAGAATACATCATCACAACGTCTTTGAATTCATCTTCTGTAATGCCTAATATTTGTATTTTGTTCCATGTAGCCGTTGTTATGCTTGAAAATGCTTCATTTAGGAAAAAATATAGCAAATTTGCGCAAATATGGAAAGTTTTTGACTAATAACAGTCTTTATTCAAGGACAAAACAGCGATGATTTGTTAAGTAATATATTTTGGAGAACCGTGATTGAGTGAAGCCGTGAAATTCAAAGGGCGAAGTGGATTTTTTACATATACCATGCTGTACATTTTACCTGTATTATCAGGTTTTTATAAATGATTACTGACCTATGGTGAATAAGATGAGTTTTCTGCAAAAAAAATGGCACATTTTTGGAGAAAACAATAATTTTTTCAAATTAAATTTGTGAAATTTGTGAAATTTGTGGCGTCGCAAATGCTAAATTGCAAATATGCAGGGATCCATCCTGGTCCTGGTCCAGAGGTTTGCAGTTAATCTTCAACAAATGCTCAATTAATACATTCCTTTGTCCTTTCTCTTTGTTGTTTTTTGTATTACAGTCGTCCCTGGCCACTTTGCGCTTCAAATTTTGCGGCTTTGCTTTATCACGGTTTAACAAAAACACTTTAATTAATAAATCAGCACTGTTTTATGGTTTTTATTATTTCTATTCCTATTATTATTCTATTACGTATTTTATTATTATTACTATTACTCCAAATATGCTTATTTGTGCAAATTGTATGTATGTTTTGCCTAAATGAAGCATTTTCAAGCATAAACATGGCAAAATTAAGTAAAATATAAAAATATAAGGCATTCAAAGATGCGTCAAAGAAGTTGTGATATGTAGTATTCTACATTGGTCACTAGGTGTCAGTAATGTTACACTGATGATATAAAATTGCCACCGCAGGAAGTACTAATAATGTGACTCTCCTAATGCTAACGTGTGAGTCTACATACAGTTGTGGAAAAAATGATTAGAGCACCCTTGTTTCTTCAGTTTCTTCTTCAATTTAATGCCCGATACAACTAAAGGTAGCTTTGTTTGGACAAATATAACAATGACAACAAAAATAGTTCATAAGAGTTACATTTTTTGGCAGTACAATGCTAATAGCTATTCATGTAAGAACTTAAGTGATTTTGGTTATTATCAAGAAACGCATGGAAGTTGCTAGATATCAGCTCTGCCATTATAAACTCTTATGAGCTATATTTGTTATCATTAAATTTGTCCAAACAAATGTATCTTTAGTTGTAGCCGGCATTAAAATGGACCAATAAACTGAAGAAACAAGGGTGATATAATATTTTTTTCCATGATTGTATATTATGTCTTATGTGTCTTATTTTATCTTATTGTGTTCACTACTTCATGGAAATTCACTTATTACTGTTGAGTCTGGAACCAATCAACTGCGATAAGTGAGGGATTATAGTCGTCCCTCGCAATATTGTGGTTCGATGATCCCTCCCTCCTTATATTACGTTTTTTCAGAAAGTATTTAATTGCTACGTGATCGCTGTTTCGTGGTACACTACGGCCTATTATTTTTAGTCAAAACATACTGAAATACAAGTGGTCACTAGGCGGCAGTAATGACACAAAACATTGAGACATTAGCTTACATGACTACCTTAACACTGCATGGAGTCGTGAAGTCAGACACGGCGCGTCCCACATGATAGAGTGAAAAAAAGATCCCCTCCCATTCCGTGTGGAAGTGGTACATTTTTGACTTCTTCAGTTTAGAAGAAACAAATTCAAGGCTAACTGGAGAGGCCGTAGGCACGAATTGGCAGCCATGTTTCTGTCAGACTACCCCAGCGTAGCTGTGGCTACACATGTAGATTACAACCACCAGTGTGTGACTGATGAGTGAATGAATAATTGGTTCACGTCATTGTGAAGCGCTTTGGGTGCCTTGAAGCTATAAAATCGAATCCATTATTATTATTATTATTTATTAACATTGAATCCTATATCGCGGTCTGGAAAGCTATGAAGGGAAGCACGACTGTCCTGTATATCACAATTACTAGTACTAATAACGCATTCATATTTTCATTTTTGGAATGTTTACATTATATTCGTCACACAACTGCTGTTTTAAATCTGATTAAATATCATGCTGTGTTAATGATAACTTTTTTTTTTTTGCTGTTCAGTAAAAAGCATCCCAATTTTACAATAAAAAAATCAACATGAGACAAAAAATATTTGTTTCTTTCATGCATGATTTACGGTATTTTATTGTGACTTGATTTCCATTTAAAAAACGAATGAGACGTGATCCATTTGTGTTGAAGGTCTGATTCGTTTGCAAGAGTTGATCAAAGCTCCGTCCAGATACAGCATTAAAATCAAGATCCGCCAGCTGCCGACAGGAAGTAAAGACGCGCGTCCTCTCTTGAAGGAGATGAAGAAGGGGAAGGAGTTTTACGTCATCTTTGACTGCTCCTACCAAACATCAGCCGATGTGCTCAAGCAGGTGAGGACGCACGGCCAGCAACACCCGTTCAAGGCTAAAAACCCCCAATGAGAATACTCCAACTTTCAACGTCTTCCTGGGTTATTATGGCTCCTCCTTGGCTTAATATTGACCGTGTGCAAGATTAGTCAAATTCCATTCCCCTGCAGAAATCCTGTGTTTACATCCAAATCCCAGCAGAGCCTATTTCAGAGCGAGACATACACACATTTAGAAGCAAAATCTGCACGGAAAATTAATTGGAAACACCATGCTAACACCGTGTGCACCCTCTTGGATAGTGGCTAATGTTGTTTTGGTGGATAAAGCTGCACTTTGAATGCACAGACATGATATCTGACTGAGATTTTTTGCCCCGTGTAGATCCTGTCCATGGGGATGATGACGGAATATTACCATTTCTTCTTCACCACACTGGTAAGGAACCGCTCGGTCAAAAACACGTAAAGGTCATTTGAAAGGAACTGCAGGCCACTGTGGTCCGATGATGACAGTTTACATGCTAATCCTGCTAATCCATCCTAAATTGAGATGTGTGCTTTCCCACGAGAGACGCAACGATTACGTAGATCGGGGGTGTCCAAACTTTTTTCCCTCCAGCGAGGGCCACATCGTGAAAAATGAAAGGATACAACTTTGCCACTTTGTTGTTTTGTAAAGCAACACATGTAGATATGCGAAGAAGTGATATGTATTTCATCAGCATGTGTGGAATGCTAATAAAATGACATCGTACTACAAGTTTATTCCTGTAAAACCGATTTTTTTCCCCTCATTGGATTACGCTTTTTTTCTCTTAACATTTTTGCATTAGTTTAATCAAATTAAAGCTGTTGTTTTACATTTTGGATTTTATATTTTTATTTTCCAATGTTATTCAAATTTCCTCCTGTAAATTTTCTTCTCGTAATTATGACTTTACCCTCATAATATTTTGCCTTTTCCCCACCCGAATTTTGCAACTTTAGTGTGTTTTGTTTGTTTCTCAAAACACTACATCTTTTTTTTTTTAAAGAAATGTATTTTTCTTTTTACTATTTCAACTCTATGCTACTAAAATTCAATTCCATTTTTCCTCATCATATGATTTTATTCTAACTGCAACTTTATTTCTCGTTGGAATACGACTTTATTCTCGTAGAGTTTCTGCTGTTTTTTCCCATTTCTGCTGATGCTTTTTGTTAAATTCTTCAACGAAAAAATAAAAAAAATTACAAATTCATTCTTTGTTTGTTTCTCGTATTATGACTTTTCAAAAAATATATTTTTCACTTTAAAAAAAAAACTTTTTTTCATATTTCAACTTTATGCTCCCAAATAATTTTTTTCATAATATTACTTTATTGTTATGAAATTACGACTTTTTTCTCTTAATATTTTAACTTTATCCCTGTAAAATTACTACAGCTTTTTCCATTATTTTGTTTGTTTTTTTTGGTTTTCATGTGAAATTATATTTCTAGAATGGACCCCGGGCCGCACTTTGGACACCCCCTGACGTAGCTCAACGTAAAGCATCTGTGCTTTCTTTGATGATAACCGAGCAGGATGTTTGCATTTAAGTAGAAAAGTATTAGAAAATTTACCATACGTTTCTCATACATTCATTTCTTATCAATTGGACCGCCACAAATAGATTTGCCGTCACCTGGAAGCCCTCTTGAACACATTATAATGGGACTGTCTGTGTAACTCCACTCATTAACACACCTCATTCGCACCTGTCTGCCAGAGAATAAGAACATGTAGCAGGGGGGATCAGTGTTGCCAACTTAGCAGCATATATTAGACCACCCTTGCTTCTTCAGTTTATTGGTGCATTTTAATGCCTGCTACAACTAAAGGTACATTTGTTTGGACAAATATACTGATGATGACAAATATAGCTCATAAGAGCTTGATAATAACCAACAAGTTCTGACATGAATAGCTAGCATTGTACTGCCAAAAAATGTAACTCCCAGGAAAATATGGTTTGTTATTGCACTTATATAATGTTTTGTGTCCATTATCCCGTTTGAACACGGGTGTCCAAAATGCGGCCCAGGGGCCATTCGCGGGCTGTGGCTGTTTTTTTATTGGCCTGTGGCGCATTATTATGAAAATATTAAACAATACAAGAATAAAATCCATCCATCCTTCTTCTATGCCAATTCACCTAACACGGATGTTTTTGGAACGTGGGAGGAAGCCGGAGTACCCGGAGAAAACCCACGCAGAAATAAAGTCAAAATAATCAGAGCAAAAATATTCATAGTAAAATAATATTATAAGAAAAAAGAAAGAAAGAATTGGAAAATTAAAAAAAACAAAACATAAATGGAAAAAAGGCAGCTGTAAGAGAAAAAAGTGGTATTCTATAGAGAAAAAGAGGGTGTCTAGGCATGTGAGTCTGCCCTTCATTGTCTCCGTCCCTCACAGGAGGAGAAGATCACGCTTCCACTCTTACATGTGGTTTTCTATATTTACTACAACATTAGTTGTAGTAGCGTCTCATAGCATATACTAACAGTGGTGCATTCAAGGACCACCGAACAAAGTGCAAAATATTAACGCTTGACAAAAACATCATCAATAAAATGAAAAAGTGACTGACATGAAAGCATGTATGGCTCTTCTCAACGAGCAGCGGGTGCCCTCCCCCATCTCAAAGCACTCACACACATTCATTTGTAGCGCTAAATATATTTGTTTTGCTTTTTGCGTGTTTTATTCACTTGTTGTCTCCCTTGACGTTAGAAAGGCTTTGTTTTTTGAGGGGTGACGCCAGTGTCGCGTCTCTGCAGGACCTATTTGCGCTCGACCTTGAGCCGTACCGCTACAGCGGCGTCAACATGACGGGCTTCCGGCTGCTCAACATCGACAACCCTCAGGTGGCCTCGGTGGTGGAGAGGTGGTCCATGGAGCGACTGCAGGCTCCTTCCAAAGCAGAGACGGGAATGATGGAGGGAATGATGACGGTGAGATCGGATCGGATTACTGCTGGCAGAGTTTGCATGCTTCACCCACGTAGCGGCAACCATGGCCTTGGTGCCAGATGTTCTTCCTCTTTGGACGCTTTTATGACTTCCCTCAGTAACGTAGCACGCGAAAGCCAACAAAAGCCAATAAAGAAAATTAATTAAGGTAGGGTTAACGCAGGGGTGTCCAAAGTGCAGCCCGGGGGCCATTTACGGCCCGCGTCTGCTTTTTTATTGGCCCGCGGCACATTCTAAAAATATATCAAGATAAGAAAAAAAAATGGAAAAAGGAATTTTTAAAGAATTAAGTCAAAAATATTGAGAAAAAGGTTGCAATCTGACAAGGAACTAACTTGACAAGAGTACCGTTGTAATATTAGGAGGAAAAATAACCTCATTTTAGGAGCAAAAAGTTGAAAAAAGACAGAAGAAGTCATAATTGAATTGAATATTATGATGAGAAACAAACAAGACAATCAATAAAGTTGTCATTTTTCAAAAATTAGGTTGCAGAAAAATATTATGAAAATAAAGTCAAAACATAAAGAGAAATTAATTGTTTTCTAACTTCTAAGATTGATTTCAACGGCCAGATTTGCCAGTTAATTCAAGCCCTTCCATCATCAAACTGCACACGTTCAGGACATTCAGGCTGCCTATTTTTCAGATGACAAAAATTTGTTTTACGCAGAATTCTAATTTTCTGTAAAAAACGATCAATTGTTTCCATTCCAACATCAAACTGTTCAAAACATTCAGGCTACCTGTTTTTCACATTACTACAATTTTTGCTTTTTACGCAAAATTCCCACGTTGCTCTAAAAACGTAACAATTGTTACTGCTGCCACATTTCTCAACCGGTTGAAACCATTCCAAAGTCAAAATGCACAACTCAGTCAGGACATTTAGCGTTCCTGGTACATCGCGCTATTATGCTATGTGTTAGCATGCTACCAGATGCACATTCACACGATAATAACAATGTCGCTGTAGCTTGGTTAATATGCAGGTCACATGTAGTGGAGCGTTGTTGGTGAGTTGTTGCTGCTTGTTGGAGATTTTTTTCAGGAGGCGGAATACGTGCGTGCCAGTACGTGCATTCTTAGCTGCCTTTATTTTTTCTTTACAACGCACAGAAAAGAAAAAGACATCGTTCATGTCTCACATAAGGATTGTGGATGATGGGCAAAATTCCACAAAAAAGTGCCCTTTTCGTTTAATGATGTTAGTGATGGAAGTGCATAGTTTAATGTGTTGAGGACTGAAGAATAAATAGGACATATTTGGACAGTCTAAGAGCTTGTGAAGCAGCTCGTTTCATTTCCACATTTACTTGTTTATTTGCCTTTAATGAGGGTCATTAAAGGCTTGTGGTTATTTACAGTTGTGGAAATGGTAAAAAATAAATAAATATATATATATATATATATATATAATAAATATATATATATCAACATCATTACCCTGCATGCTAATGTTGCTTGTGAACTGGGATGTGAAATGAGGCCGTTCCAAATATCCAGATTGAATCACCGGGAGAAGACATGGAAACTCGCAAACAGCAGATCTATTTTGGGAAACACAACATTTAATTGGAGCTCCTGTCAGCCCTCGTTGGAGTCTGAGCACAGCAAGCGGCCATGCTGCTTTGTGATTGTGTAAAAAGGCCGCTTAGGCCCCAGCCAGTTGCTAAACTGTCAATGTTGACGAGGGGCGTGTCTTTGCAGACGGAAGCTTCTCTGATGTACGACGCCGTCTACATGGTGGCGGCTGCCTCGCAACGGGCCGCCCAGATCACGGTCAGTTCGCTTCAGTGCCACCGACACAAGCCTTGGCGTTTTGGAGCACGCTTCATGAACATGCTCAAAGACGTGAGTTGGCTCCGTTATACTGTACCACCTTTGCAACCCTCCTCTATCACCAACACACCCACCTGACCATCCATCTACCTGCAGTATCCATCCATCCATCCATCCATCCATCCATCCATCCATCCATCCATCCATCCATCAGTTGGTTTCCTTAGCAAAGCTTATATCTTCTAAACCAGGGGTGTCCAACGTTTTTCCAGCGAGGGCCACATAATGAAAAATGAAAGGATGCAACTTTGCCACTTTAATATTTTGTAAAGCAAGACATGTAGATATGCTAACAAGTTTATTATTTAATCTCAGCTCTGTCATAGAGGTAAAAAAGACTATTATTTGTACAAACTTCGGTCTTTGCTCTTTTTTCCCAATTTGTGGTGTTGTTTTTCTTCTTAAATAATCTTTGTAAATTTTCTTTTTGCAATATTATGGCTTTATTTCCAAACCTATTTTGACATTATTCCCATATTTTAACAGAGCCCGACCGATATGGGATGTTTGGGGCCGATGCTGATACAGATAAAAAGCCGGTATCCGATATATCGGCCGATATTGTACCACACGAATCAGACAGGAAGTGGTAACATTTGGAGTTGTGGCGGGTGTTAATGGAGGACACTGGCATCATGTTTTGCCCGTTTTGTGGCAAACAGTTGAGCTGCTTGACGTGCTTTTGTTGCACGTAGCCGGTCGTTGGAGTTGTTAAATGGTACTTACCAGATGGAAGGAACAGATGTACGACAGGAGCCCATCAGATATTTTAATGAGGGGTACAATCCCCTTCTGGGTGGTCTAAATGTAATGTTTTGCTTTTTGTTAACGTGTTTTGCTTCTTCTCGGCCACCAACATTAACCGGAAAAGGAATGTACCAACTCCCCGGAGCTGATCCCAACCTTATCACATCTTATAACTGGGATTTGGCACATTCCCCTTCCTGATGTTGTAATTGTAATTTGTTTTGCTTTTTGTTAACGTGTCTTGCACTTCTCAGCCACCGTAGTATTGGTCTTGAGAAGCAGGAAGTTATGGGTAGCGCGCATCCCTAATCCTTAACAGGGGCGACTGTTGCGGCCGTAACCCATGCCAAGCTAAAAACTAAAAACTAAACCCTCACTTGCTAATAATAATAATAATAATAATAATAATAATACATTTTATTTCTATTTCACTTTATATTTTAGCAATCTCAAAGTGCTACTGAGATACTGCCGCAGAGGAGAAGGCCCGGTCGCCCATGGTGCGGAGCTTGGTTCTGGGGGCTTGAAGGGTGTTTTAGGTTGCTTAAGGTATTGGGGGGCATGTCCGTGAATGCACTGATGGGTGAGGAGGGAGACCTTGTATTCTATTCTAAGTGGGAGGGGAAACCAATGAAGCTGTTAGCCCACCACTCAGCTCCCTTAGCACCGGAACACATTTACAGCAACACACACCAGCACAAGTCTTATTTATGTCTTGTAATGCCTACTATATTGGGTAATAGGAGTGTAAAGGTGACTATAGGGGTGTTATTTCACATCTAGAGGGCTCTAATAATGTTATAAAGCGTGTTTAAAAGGTCTTAAACAGGTTTTCTACGCTCTAACTACAAAAATATTCCATTTATAAATGAGGAATCCTACTTATCACGGATGGGCCTGGAACCAATTAACGGCGATAAATGAGGGATTACTGTACTTGTGAAAATATGCCGGTAAAAAATACTGTCAAGGTTGGCTTCTTTGTGCAGCATGTGTGTTCATTAGCACATTTGCATCCTTTATGTCAGGTGGGTTCTTGTTCTGTCACGGGCCATGTACACTACTGACACCAGAACATGATCAACAACACACAGACACATTTGATTGGTGAAGATTAACACAAAAAAACCCCCAAAAAACAGCGACTTAATGGCAGAAATTCATCTGGATTTAGCGGTCACAGATGTGTGCAGTAAGACTTGGATGAGGGGAAGTTATGCATCGAGTTTGCGGACGTAAATGAAATACACAGCGTACATTATTTCCCAAATGCAATTGGTTTGCCTTCAACTCGCATTTAAAACGCCCCACAAGAATGTCTACCTTCAAAACAACACAATTACTGTAGCTTCACTCGAGAACACCTTCCAACTGTCTTATGTGCGCGTTGAAGACACAAGAGCACAAAGGATGGCCCATTCTCTTGAAATGTACTTTGCAGCCAATATTTCAAACATACACACACAATTACACCTCGACCTACACACCGCAAGGCATGCTGGGTAACCCGCGGTACTCGTTCCCAACATGCGAGCCATCAGCTGCCTCTTGTTACTCGGCCAGCGACAAATCGAGCAACTTTTTCTGGTCCTATCGGACACATTTGGAATCTGATATGAAAGCACGTCTCGCTCTTCTCAACGAGCAGCGGGTCCTGCGGGTCCCCCATCTAAAATCTCGTTTTTGACAGTTAACGAGAAAGTTAATTTGTATTTCTAAACATATTTGTTTTGCTTTTCACGCGGTTCGCTCACTTTTTTAACGCGCCAATGCAGATTACGCAAATTTAACGATGACGTCTCTCCACATTTGCCAGAGCAGGCTGTCGAGGGCTAGCTAGCTAACATCCATTTAACCTAAAAGTGGTCGTGTATGAAGGGTCATTTCTTTCTTTATTCCAATGCACTGAATTTATGTAACTGCATTTTTTGCGTTTGAATTTTACCCCAAAAATTGAACAAAAATGTGTAAGCAAAATACATGTTTTGAAATGCAGTTTATTAAAATATGAAGTTTAAAATTCACTTTATAAAAATTCAGTGCAAATAAACTAATAAAGAAATTTGGCATATTGACTTCCGGGAAATGAAGACAGAATCAATCGACTGTGAAATATTCCGTTTATTAATAATGAATCCCACTTTGCAGAAATTCACTTATCGCGGTTGGGTCTGGAACCAATTGACAATTGGATCAATGAGGGACGACATTAATGAGAAATTCAGACAAAAGCAACTTGCACATTGTAATTCCACCAACGGCGACATATTCATGTAAAATGGATAGGATTATTTAGGAGTGACAATGAGGCGATAAAAGCTTCACGTGTGAATACGTCTCATGTCTGTGAGACGGAGCTGACTTCATTAGCAAGTCCCGCTGCCCACCCACTGCTCTCCACTCAGACAAGAGGCCAAGTCTGCCTGCTCCATTTATATCACCACCACACACACACGCACACGCACGCACACACACACACACACACACACACAAACACACACAGCGCAGTCCAGCCAAAGCAGACATGCCCATTAAGATGCCTTTGTCACTGTTCATGGCCCCTACTCATCCATAATTCATTTCCCAAATACTTGTTTACCAAGGCTTCTATTGGATTTAGCATTTTGGTATATGACAATTTCCAAAAAATAAATTGAGATTCACTGTTGGTGTTTTGTGCTCTTTCTTCGTCGACTGCAGGCGCAGTGGAACGGCTTAACAGGACAAATCATCATAAACAAGACAGACGGCCTGCGGAAAGATTTTGATTTAGACGTGATCAGCCTCAAGGAGGACGGCTTGGAGAAGGTGAACCGTCTGACCGCTTCTGTCATCTGAGTAGACCCTCGTAGACACTCAAGCATGACAAAAGTTGTAATTTCATTTTGTGTGTGTTAGTTTGAGATAAACACACGTGTAAAGCAACACAAAGAACACTTCTGTATCGTTAAATACATCTTTGATCCTTTCTTTTTGCAGCTTTTTACATATTTAATATTTCCACTCAAACTAAATATACTGTAAATAACATCATGTATTATTTATATTTGTTTCCTAGGCAAAGCGCCCAGTTAATTGTGCTACCTTTTCACAATGCTATCAATTTAAAAGTGCTCTTTCTTTATTGTTTCTGCAAGATAATCGCGGGCAACAATCGCCTGAATAAAGTGTGGAAAAAGGTCTGTACTTTAGCTGCCCCAAGCAGACTAAAGGAATACTAACAGTGTTTACCAATTGACCCGTTGCTCTCCTCCGTAATTGTCCGTCCCCTTTCCCCATTGTGTCCACGTCTGGTCTCTCCTCTGTTGTGATTTGATTATGTTTTTTTTACCCCCTTTTTTTGACGCTCCATCTGTTGATTATGTCTCACGCACCAACACGACTAGTTTTGATTGTCAGTTGTCACGTCTATCCTCACAGATTGGTGTATGGAACTCCCAAACTGGCCTTAATTTAACAGAAAACAACAAGGACATGGGCACAAACGTCACAGACTCCATGGCCAACAGGACCCTCATCGTCACCACTATTCTGGTACGACAAATAAAATACCCATCCATCCATGTCCAATAAATGAAACTGTGTTTCCCAAAGATTGAATGGAGGCAACTGGATTCTCCTTGTTTGTTCACCTTTAATCCAAGACGCTTCTTCAGTTTTACATTTTTAAGTGTGGTGTTTCCCTGGTTTATGTCCCTGGTGGGTGTGTCTAGCGGTTCTAGCGGTTTGAAAGGATACTAGATCTGCAAATTTTAATATCTGTGATTTTAAAAATAAAAGGTTTGTATGTTTGTATAGGATTGTTGTTGTTGTTGCCTGGCATGGCTGAGGAACAACCATCCTGCATACCAAGAGGTTGTTCGTATGACCGGTGGCAAAACAGCTTGTTAGTGGTCACGCTTCCCATGGGCTGAAACAATCTTTGGGGCGGAGATGTCAGGAAGATAGGTGATGGTGCAAACCTCGGCCTCTGTTTAGAAGGCTTTTCTAGTTTGACATAAATGGCCTCTTTGAGGCCACTTTCAAACTAGTGGTCCTCCCTATCCAGAATCTGGACATCATGGTCCACAGAGGAATAACCCGGGCCCAAAGAAACCACTGTCCCATGTTGTGCCATGTGTTTGAAGCCTTTTGGATTAAAGGTGAAACGTCTTCAACAAACAAGAAGAGTCCAGTTGCCTCGATGCAACCTTTGCAGACTACCATGACCTGGATGACTGAGAATCTACACAGACATGTTAACAGTGTTTTGAACCACATATAAAATATGAGGAAAAACTACGACTATGAACCCAATGTATCCCTGAAGAAGATATAGATACCGAATGATACATTTGCTAAGGAAGGACTATCATGTCCCGTTGCAGGAAAATCCTTACGTGATGTACAAGAAGTCTGATAAGCCGCTGTATGGAAACGACCGCTTTGAGGGCTATTGCCTGGACCTTCTCAAGGAGCTTTCCAACATTTTGGGCTTCTCGTATGAGGTGAAATTGGTATCAGACGGTAAATATGGCGCCCAGAACGACAAAGGGGAGTGGAATGGCATGGTGCGGGAGCTTATTGACCATGTAAGTGCCTTCACACTGGAGGATGTTGAAGTGATCCATGTCAGACTTTTCTAAGGGGTGCTTGTCACGGTCACCAGGTGGCCGATCTGGCAGTGGCCCCCCTCACCATCACCTACGTGAGGGAAAAAGTGATAGATTTCTCTAAGCCCTTCATGACTCTGGGGATCAGTATTCTCTACCACAAACCCAACGGCACCAATCCAGGGGTTTTCTCCTTCCTCAACCCACTGTCTCCTGATATCTGGATGTATGTGCTGCTGGCCTGCCTTGGTGTGAGCTGTGTGCTCTTTGTCATCGCCAGGTAATGTGGTTTCATTTGTTCAGAATCAGAACCAAAAGCAATAAGCAACTCTCTAAATACACAAAAGGCTTCTTCAGCAGTTGTAATGGTCTCTGTCTGGTCCTCCAGGTTCACTCCCTATGAATGGTACAATCCTCACCCCTGCAACCCAGACTCAGACGTGGTTGAAAACAATTTTACCCTTATAAACAGTGTGTGGTTTGGTGTTGGAGCACTCATGCAGCAAGGTAAGCTTCTTGAGGTGTGTCACTGATCGGTTGGTTGTTTCATTGCCAAATGATGTTTGTGTCGTCTTTCAGGGTCTGAGCTGATGCCCAAGGCTCTCTCCACGAGGATAGTAGGTGGAATCTGGTGGTTCTTTACGCTGATCATCATATCATCCTACACTGCCAACTTGGCCGCCTTTCTCACTGTGGAGAGGATGGACTCGCCCATCGACTCCGCAGACGACTTGGCCAAGCAAACCAAAATAGAATATGGCGCCGTGAGAGATGGCTCCACCATGACTTTTTTTAAGGTAACTGCCAGAATACCACATACAAATACAACAAATAAGCACGATGCATTGACTGGAAATCTACTGGTGGAACAACTAGACAAGTAAATTAGCTGGCCTAACAAGTTTTCCTAAAGACCGTAATCCTAATCAAGGTTATGGCGTAGGGCAGGGGTCTCCAACTGTTTATGGGTCACAGAGCCTGTCACATGCAAGACAATAATTTGATGGACTGGGAGATCATGTGTCACAGGTGGTTGAGAATGAGGTTGTTTTGACTGCTCTGCTGTTAAAACACACAAACATAAACCTTTAAAATGACTTGAGTCATTATTTACTTGAGGCCATTTTGATTCTCCACAATTGCAGAGCAGGCAAAGGCTAGCTCGAATTCATTTAACTTAATACTGCCTCCAAAGTTTTTATTGCCATTGTCTCATTAGCGGAATTATTATTCCAGTGGTGGTCATGGGCCAAGGAAAATGTGAGTGCAGACATTTTTAAAAAGTTGCCGTCATTGCATCCCTATGTGTCACTTCCTTTGTGCAGACTAGCTGTGAGCAAAGGATTTTAGATACTGAGCCACATCATCCAGATCTTCTACTGTTTAGCCATTCCTTGTATTTAAACAGAAATCCAAGATCTCCACCTACGAGAAGATGTGGGCCTTCATGAGCAGCCGGAAAAACACCGCCTTGGTAAAGAACAACCGCGAGGGTATCCAGCGGGTCCTCACCACTGACTACGCCCTGCTTATGGAGTCTACTAGCATAGAGTACATCAGCCAGCGCAACTGCAACCTCACACAGATCGGAGGTCTGATAGATTCAAAGGGCTACGGCGTGGGAACCCCAATTGGTATGGGATATCAGTCACGGCAATTGCAGAGCCCATCATGACAATGTTTCTTATCCTTTTTTGTTATATATTTCCGCAGGTTCACCTTACAGAGACAAAGTAACCATCGCCATCCTGCAGCTTCAGGAGGAAGGCAAGCTGCACATGATGAAGGAGAAATGGTGGAGGGGCAACGGCTGCCCCGAGGAGGACAGCAAAGAGGCCAGCGCTCTGGGTGTGGAGAACATTGGGGGCATCTTCATCGTGCTGGCGGCCGGACTCGTCCTTTCCGTTTTTGTCGCCATCGGAGAGTTTATCTACAAGTCCAGGAAGAACTTGGACATCGAGGAGGTGAGCGTCGGCCAGTGCGAATGGCACAACAAGTATTAACGCATTGTTGTCATGTTTGGGGACGCGCTGGAGGACTTGAACGCGACACAACTTTGAGCTGCGCCGACGTTCCTCTGAGGTTCCACGGAGAACTGTGTGAATGTGTCGAACTGCATTGTTACAATCAAAACTTTTTATGGCAGAGTTTAGTGTTTTCTGTAGTTTTGATGTAGACCTCATGAATATTTTAATCGGAATACATTAAAACCCTTTTGGGAGGATTTGACACCATGATGCTTTGCCATGGCCTTTCTGTTTTACGGGAAACGAAAATGTCATTCCAGTTTTTGTAGGCAAGTGATGGTAAGCATTCCCGTGTTTAAAACAAACACACTTCTACGTGCTCATGTATTTGGAAAGATCTTTTCATTTTACCGATGATTATTGTTTCTAAATTAGTTGTATTTATCAAGTTACTTTGTGTTTTTATTTTCTTGAGCATGTTGGTGTCTCATCAGCATTGTTTCGGAGTGGGAAAAACAAGTTACGTGAGAACATTACATCCTTTTAACCCTCTTATTGATGCTTGTGTCTTTTCCTTGCCTGCCATTTAATCTTGAGTTGTAACTACATGTTTTTCATTTGTTAAGATGGACTCTTCTATGAAACATTCAATTTATATTCAGTTCTTCACAGCAGTAATCACAGAATGGTTTATTTACCACAATACATTTGTCCATCCATCCATCCATCCATCTTCTTCAGCTGAGCCAAGGTCAGGTCGCGGGGGCAGCAGCCTAGGCAGGGAAGCCCAGATGTCCCTCTCCCTGGTTGCTTTGTCCAGCTCCTCCTGAGGCGTTCCCAGGCCAGTTGAGACACATAGTCTCTCCAACGTGTCCTGGGTCTTCCCAGAGGTCTCTTATGTGCCCTGAACACCTCACCAGGGAGGGGTCCAGGACGCATCCTGACCAGATGGCAGGGCCACCTCATCTGGCTCCTTTCAATGTGGAGGAGCAGCGGTTCTACTCCGAGTTTCTCCCAGATGACAGTGCTTCTCACCAGACCTCTGAGGGAGAGCCCGGCCACGCTATGGAGGAAACTTAATTCAGCCGCTTGGACGTGCCATCTTGTCCTTTCGGTCACTATCCAAAGCTCATGACCATAGCTGAGGGTAGGGACGGAGACCGACAAATTGATTGATAAATTCAGAGCCTTGCCTTATGGCTCATTTCCCGCTTCACCACAATGGACCGATGCAGAGTACGCATCACTGCAGACGGCGCACCAACCTGCCTGTTCATCTCATGTTCTATCCTTTCCTCGTGAACAAGACCCCGAGGAACTTAAAGGGGAGTCATCAATCTTAAGTATGTTATTAATTGTTTATAATTATGTTCTACATTCTTAGATTTTTTAAAGCGAATGGTAAATTTTCAAAAATGACATTTACTGTATAGTTCATGGTGCCAGCCATGATGAGCCAGCTCTCGCAGTTCAGATACATTGCTTGAAGTGACACCATCGGCGTACTATCACTCAGGTAAACAAACATAGCGGTGTTCGAGACAGAGGATGTTTACAGTCATTATAGCAAAAATTTGAGAGATGTGTTTGAGGAGGAAGAAACATTTGGCGATGAAACAGAGAACTTGCAGAAAATGGACTTAAGCCTTAAGACATGGGGATGAAGATTGGTCGCCTGCAAAACACAGAATGGTAGGTGTAAATTACCTTCAATGATTGTTTTAAATCGGCTCCTTAATGACCGAAAAAAGGCATTTTATAGCCTGTTTGATATGTGGCCCTACACTGCGGATGAATGTTCACCGTCGCCGCCCCCCACAGAAACCTATCACTTTTGAAAGATGTTTATGTTACATGCATAATGATTTGCAGCCTTGTCTCTATCGTGGAATAGTGTTTACACAAAAGATTATGTGAACACGACATGAGTTACTCTCTGGTGCCAACTTTGACGTAGTGGTCATTCTTTGTTGTCCCCTCCCCCATGTACCAAATAGCATCCTTTTTCAAAATGCGTTTATACCTTACTTTCAAGCCAAATGCTGCTTGTAAAGGTGTTCCTTCGAAGCAGTAGTTAAATGATCACGGCTAAGAAAAGAACACGAGGTGGGCATACCTCTGTTTCTCGTTCTCTGTACTTGCTTCGTCCATTGTTGTCTTAAACCTTCCTCTTTTGGAAAAGCATAACTTACAGTCACTCGAACAGTATGAACATCCAGCAGCAACACAACATTTTGGTATGACTACTATTTTGATGAAAAATATACTGAACCAAGTCGACAGTCTACCTCGAGAAGCGTTTGTTTACTCTGCTTTAGCTGAGAGGTGTCACCCTGATGACGTCACTTCCGGAAATGAGGCAGAACTGCAAGATAGTTTGTCACGGCGCCAGCTATACTGAACGATAAATGTAATTTTTTTGCCTATTTACTGTTCGCTTTCAAAAATCAAACAATGTAGAAAATAATTACAAAGAATCAAAGTTGATGTATCACGTCAGGGACACTTTAAACGCCTCCGCTTGGGGCAGGATCTCATCCCCAACCCGGAGATGGCACTCCACTGTTTTTCCGGGTGAAAACCATGGGCTCTGACTTGCAGGTGCTAATTCTCTCATGAGCCACGTCCCACTTGTCTGTGGACTGATACCGATACATTTGTTTCACCATCTGATGATACTGTTCTTCTGCTTCTTCTATTCAACATGCACAAGAGCTAAGACTCTGGGTGCCATCTCCAAAAGTGCATTCTTCCGTTAGTTAATCTAATGTATCAAGAGACCGGGGTGCTTGTTCGCTGGCTCGCTGGGGTCAGTACGTCCTCTGGTGTGTCTCACTTCACTGGGAGATTACAGCATTATAGCCCTCCTTTCCATAATCCTGTCAATGAAATACTACCCTCAAAATGAAGTTCATAGAAACGGCGGCGTGTAATCAGGATACAGTCGCTAAACAGCTTACACGATTAATGTGTCACTAAATGTCGTGGACCTTATGTTGGGAATGATAGTCAAGTATTGTGCCTTTCTCAGGGTAACACTGTGACCCCTGCAACAGAAACTTCAAATTAGTTTATCCGCATTGGAGGCTGCGGATCAGCGTGGGGTAATACTAGCATCAGAAGTAGTTCATTCAACAGCGTGAACTGGTGTGAACACCATTGTCATCCAAGTAAGGAGTGTATTGTTTGGCTTAAAAATGAAAGCTATTTTTGCAGCAATTTGTCCCTCAGAATTCCTCTACTTGTAATATTAGTGATTTAGCATACATTTGCAAGTGGACAAACCTCCAGATGTTTTAATTAATTTCTAATCCTCCTGTTTCCTAATCCTTTACTCGCAACTGTTGCTTTTCACGGGATAATCGCCGGTATAATTGTGAAAAGTAAGCACTGTAAAAAGCAAACAAGCCATGTACTCTGATAAAAACAATGTGAAACACAGACTGTATGGTTTCAGTATTTCATCAATGAAAACATCTGACAGGTTGGGTGGAGCAGAGACAGACGAATGCATATCAAGACGTATCCAGTTCAAGTGTTCCTTGCATTAATCTGGCCTTGTAATGACCGTTTAAGGTTTTGGTATTCTGATGAATTCCAGGATTGGGCTTAAAACTGCTTTCATTTTGTTTGCCGGCCTTTAATCTTCTAACCCTGCGTTCTTAATCAGAACTCGGAGCAGGTTTTTAATCTCTCATGAATGAGGCCGCGGATTAGCAGCCTCTGACCTTGCGATGCTGTACAGCTGCTTCCTCCTCAAATCAAGTCTCTCTTCCTTTCCTGTGTCGCTCACAAAAAAAAAACAGGATCATCATACTTTTTTTTTTTTCTTTTGCATCACAATTCAAAAGGGTAGATGAAAGACTCGAGCGTTAGGAAAGAACCCTAATTGTGGAATGGAAGTGCCAAGTAATTGAAGGCGACTTTTGACAAGTGGTAATTTGAGGATGTTCTTCCCATGTGTGTCACGCCAGCACAGGGTGATGATATCTCATGTCTGTGCTGTTGTCATCACCATGCAATCCTTTTTACTTGCAGCTTTGCATGTGTGTGTGTGCGCGCGTGTGTGTGTGTGTGTGTGTGTGTGAGAGCAGATTTCTACAAGATGAGAGACACCATGGGTGTCCAAAGTGTGGCCAGGGGAACATATATGGCTTGTGGCTGTAATTCTATTGGCCCGCAGCACATTCTAGAAATATAATTTTAATTGTTTATGAGAAACAAACAAAACAAAAAATAAAGTTGTAATGTTTGGAAAATTAGGCAGAGGAAAAAGTTCTAAAATTAAGATGAAAAAGCCAAAAATATTATGGAATTAAAGTCATAATGTTTCAAGAAGAAAATTTTAACAAAAGGTTAAATATTTGAGAAATAATAAAAAAAAAAAAATCAACAGCACAAAAAAAAAAAAAAAAAAAAAAAACACCAGAAATTTTACAAGAGTGAAGTCAAACTACTGAGAGAAAAAAAGGCATATTCTAGCAAAAAAAAAAGTTACGGGAATAAAGTAGTAGTAATGTGAAAAAATGTAATTTTAGTTGCATAGAGTTGAAATCTAAAATATATATATTATTTATTTATTTATTTTTATTTTTTAAAGATGTGATATTATGATGACAAGCAACAATGTTGTAATTTTAGGCAGGTGAAAAAGTTACAATTATTATAGTCAAAATGTTATGGGAATAAAGTCAGAATTCCAAGAAGAAAATTCACAAGAGGAAAGCTGAAATATCGAAACCCGTTTCCGCCATTGAAAGAAAAAAAAAAATCCCGATGGAAAGTCATGGTAAGTAAATTATGAGCTAAAAAGTCAAAATTATGAGCTAAAAAGTGGAAATTGTGAGATACAAACTGTGCATGCATCCCCTTCTTCACTGGAGCCTTTGTCACATGGCACTCGGCACATATTTTATCTAATAATTTCGACTTTTTATCTCTTTATTATGACTTACCATTGTGATTTTTTTTACTTTCAGTGGTGGAAATGGGCTTCCATAGAAATAGTTGTAAAATAAAAACAACAGGAGCAGAAATGGAAAAGCTGTAATTCTATGAGAATAAAGTCAAAATATTATTTGAATGACAGAATAAAGTCACAATTTTACGAGAATAAACTTGTAGTATGAGGAACATCATTGAGTTGAAATATTACATTTTTGTTTTTAAAGATGTAATATTATGCGGTCCTTTGTGTGACAATTACTAACGTGCCGTCACCCTGAGGTTTCCATGGAGCCCAGCCATCCTGACTGTTGATCTGCAGCACCTGGGAGGCCACTCCCATGAAATAAAAGGGCTCCACCTCCAGCGGCTCTATTTCTCTCGTCCTCATGGACTCTTGGCTGCACCATGCTGTTTTTTGTTTGGCTTCAATTTGATTATTCTTTCCTTTCTCCACCTTTAATGTTAAAATAAATTATTTAAAAGGCTAATTTAGTTAATTAAGTTGTAATTTTTAGGTTATTATAAATTAATTATTAGTTACTAGTTGTTAAAAATTATGTTGAGGAAGAAGTTATAATGTTATGAGTCAAAATAGTCAAGTCAAGTCAAAATATTATGGGAATAAAGTCATAATTACGAAAAGAAAATTTACAAGAAGAAAGTTGAAATAGAAGAAAAATAGCAAGAGCTGATATGGAAAAAACAGCTGTAATTTTATGAGAATAAAGTCTAAATGTGAAGAGAAAAAAGTCATCTTCTAAAGGAGAAAAAAGGTTCTCATTTTACAAGAATAAAATAAATGTCATTTTTGTAGCATAGAGTTGAATTTTTTTTTTTTTTTTTAAAAAGCTCGTTTCTAACGTAATACACTAAGTCCCCAACTTACGAACACAATTGGTTCCAGACGACCGTTCTTATGTGGAATTGTTCTTAAGTAGGGGAAAAGGTAATATTACCAATGATATAGGTACTACATGTACGTGTATACATATACAGTATATGTGTATGTATGTAAATATGAGTTTGGATGCAGTAGTAATATTAAACCAGGATAATTAATGAAAAACACAATAATAAAAGTGATATAATAATACATAATGATAAATGTTATTTACCTTTGAAGAGGAGTGGTCGAGCATACGTCGTTGTGGTGGAGTTGGAGGAGGAGTTATTGAAAAAAAGGACAAATGGTCGTCGTGGTTAGACTCTTCTAAAAGAGGTAGTGTTCTGTGGGTGGTGTAGAATTAAGCAGGCCTATTAACTCTTCATAAACTTTAATCACACGCTCTGTCCGGGTTGTATAATTTAGCTTTCCATTTAGCTTTATCTTCCCAGCTTCTAATGCTTCCTCTGTTGCTCCCATTAGCAGTGTCACAGTGCCCTCTACTGGTCAAGCATGTACAGTAGCAGTATAAATACTGATGAGCGACTACAAGGCAAAATAAAATAAAATATAGACCAGTCGGCTTATGTTCGTATCCGCGAATGTTCGCTAGTCGGATGTTCGTAAGTTGGGGACCTAGTGTATGAGAAACAAACAAAACAAAAATTAGGTTGCAGAAAAAGTAATATTATTGGAGTAAAGTCAAAATATTATGGGAATAAAGTAAAACATATTACAAAAATGAAATTTACGAAGATTATTTAAGAAGAAAGTTGAAATATTTGGAACGTTTTTTAAGAACTATAGCAGAACTGGAAAACACTGACGGAATTCTACGAGAATGAAAACAAACATTGAGAAAAAAAACTTTTTACAAGAATAAACTTCATATTATGGAGAAGGATGTCATTTTAGAAGCCTTTCACCTACATCACAAAGATAAAATTCATTTTTTAATAAAATGTAAATACAATACAACTTGTAATCATATGTACATGGGTTGGTTTGCAAAATATCAAAGTGGCAAATCAAAGTTGCAATCTTTCATTTTTCACGATGTGGCCCTCAGTGGAAAAAGTTTGGGCACCCCTGGAGTATGCAGTAAGAGTAATGACCAATATGTTGACTTGTGCTGCCACCTACTGGCACTGTGGTGTGTTTCACATGGCCATTTGAAAGGATTGTACGTACTGTAGGCAAAAAAAATGTCTTTATTAGAATGACAATCATTTGATAAGAAAAGTGGCATTGCTATCAATAAAGGCTCTGGGTTAATGTGCAACAGTGCTTCAGAATTAGGAAAAAAAATGCATTAGTTGTTTTAATAGTTCAAGGCACATTTTGCATCGATGAGCATGTTTTCTCGTGAGTACTCATGTAACACGTTTAGGTACGGTGGAACCATCCGTATCTACTTTTAACAATGTTATCAATAATGTATAATAGCAGTGACAGTAACCTACAGTAAAAAGTTCAGTTAGTGCTGATTTGCATATTTGTTCCGTGAAAGGGCATAGTGGTGCAATAATACAGTACCAGAAAGACAACAATAATTAGGAATATTTGTTGATGTGTGGAAGTAAAGAGGAGGGGAGTTTTCCCTGAGAAATCAAACAATTCTTATTAGGATGAAGACTGATAACCTGCTTGGTCATCACTGTACTACAGTAAAAAGCATTCAACATATACAGTGTGGATATATTTTTCTGTTAATTTAAGATGCAGCAAAAGCAAAATCCATTAAAAAAGAAAAAAAAAAGTCTGGATGGAAGTCCCTGGACATGACTGATTGAAACAGAGAAGGCCAACGAGAACCTGTTTTTAACGTCCAGCCTGCTGAGACTCGAAAAATCAACTTACCACTTTCCCATGAGGCCTTACTTGTTGTTATAGGCAAGGTGTGGCGAGGGGAGGGAGTCAGGAGCGGAGAGCTTGGGTAGGAACTGCATGTGGTCCTGGTCTGAGGTGAACTCCACGCTCTTACATAACCTGCACAGACTCTGGCGGGTTTCCTCCAGGTTCTGTTCCAGCTCTGCTCGCTCCTGAAGCAGCTTCTCTTTCTTGCTTTTCTGGAATAACATTACGATTAATGACTACCTGGTGTACTTATGATACAGTCACATAGACCAGGGGTGTCCAAACCTTTTCCAGGGCCACATAGTGAAAAATGAAAGGATGCAGCTCTGCCACTTTCATCTTTTGTAAATCAGCACATGTAGATGATATGCTAAGAAGTTATACAGTGATGTGAAAAAGTGTTTGCCCACTTCCTGATTTCTTCTTATTTTCATGTTTGTCACACTGAAATGTTTGCCGCTTATTCTCATTAGGGTCGGGGGGGGTATGCTGGAGCCTATCCCAGCTGACTTCGGGCGAGAGGCAGGGTACACCCTGGACTGGTCGCTAGCCAATCATAGGGCCCATATAGACAAACAACCATCACTCACATTCATACCTATGGACCATTTAGAGCTGCCAATTAACCTAATATGCATGTTTGTGGGAATGTGGGAGAAAACCCACACACGGGAAGAACATGAAATCTCCACACAGAGAGTGGAGATTGAAACCCAGATCTTCCCGATCTGCTGACTGTGTGGGCAAAATGCTAACCACTCACCCACCGCGCGGCCATACTTCAGATCATCAAACAAATAGAAATATTAGTCAATTACAACACAACTGAAGACAAAATGCAGTTTTTAAATTAAACTTTTTATTATTAAGGGAGAAAAAAAAAATCCAAACCTACATGGCCCTGTGTGAAAAGTGATATTGCCCCCTAAACCTAATTGGTTGGGCCACCCTTGGCAGCAACAACTGCAATCAAGCGTTTGTGATAACTTGCAGTCGTTAGAAGATGACTTTATTCTCTTAATATTTTTACTTTATTGTCATCAAATTACAGACATTTTTTTCAACTCCGCTGTTTTTTTTTTTAAAACAACTATTTCTATTACTAACTATTAAATTTTGTCCTCATAACTTCTTCCGCACCCAAATTTTCCATACAAGCCAACTTTATTTGTTGTTTTGTTTCTCATATTACAACTTCAAAAATAACATCTTTTTTCTTGAATATTTCACCGTTATGCTACTAAAATTATGTTATTTTTCCTCATAATAATACGAGTTGATTCTTGTAAAATTTGATCTTTTTTCTCATTAGAAGATGACTTTATTCTCATCCAATTACAGCTGTTTTTTTCCATCTGTGCTTTTGTTCTTTTAAAAGACTATTTCAACTTTCTTCTTGTAAATTTTGTCCTCAAAATTCTGACTTTATCCGCATAGTATTTTGAGTTTATTCTCGTAACAACTTTTTCCGCACCCAAATTTTCTAAAAATGCCAACTTTTTTCGTGCTTGTTTCTCATAATATTATAGCTTTAAAAAAAATAAAACATTTTTTCTTGAATATTTCATGGTTATGCTACTAAAATGAAATTATTTTTCCTCATAACATTATGACGTTATTCTCATAAAATTACAATTTTTTTCTTTTAATGTTTAGACTTTATTCCTACAAAATTACCGCTAATTTTTACATTTTTGCTGGGTTTTTTAACGTTTTTTTGTTGAATTATATTTTTAGAATGTGCCGTGGGCCAATAAAAAAAACAGCCTTGTGTGGTAGCACTTTGGACACCCCTGATATGTATATATGTTATAATTTGATGCTGATGCTATTTGTGGTTTTTGGAACTTGTTGAGGTCTGTGTTGTTTTTTGGCGCTTTTCTTGATGGTTGAATGACACTTACTAATATTTTGATTTCACCGTCCAGCTGGTGTATGCTTTCCATCTTCCTTTTCCTGCACCGCTGCGCTGCCGCACGGTTTTTGCTGCGCCTGCGGACGTCGTGGACAAACTCCAGCTGCTCGGGGCTCATGTGATGGCGCTTGAGAAGCTGCTGGAAGGCACTACGACTCAGCGTCGAGATCTGCTCCACCGGGAACGGAAGCTGGATCTGGAGAGTGCGGGGACAGATGTTATTGGTTTCATTTGAAATGTATATTAAACATGCCGTTGGGAACGTGAGGATGACCTCTGCTGCTCTTCTGTTGTTAGCTTCCGTATCTCCATCTGTGTCCATGTCTGAATCCTCCTCCGAGTTGAGCGAGGATATACAGGGGCTCTTCTCCGACTGGGACATAGTGTCGGTGCGTGAGCTTGGATCCTCGCCTGTGTCGAGCTCCCTGAGAAAGGGACAGTCTGATGGATTGGAGCTCAGGTCCAGCTGTTTGAGCCAATGGAATTCTGAGGCCTTTTCTGGACTACTGTGGTCCACAGAGTCCAACGGCGGGGGAGTCTGAGCCTGAGACTGGCACAGGTCGGACCAAAAACCCTTGGCCAGATGTTCGGCCACTTCCCTCTCCTCTCTGCTCCTCCCCGGGTATCCCTCGTCTTTGTCTGACTGACTCTGTTCTAACAACTGAGTGCAAACTTCTGAGCCGAGAGGACAAGAACCGAGGCCACAGTCCGGGTTCATGCCAAGTCTTTCCACAGTGTCTTCAACTCCTGGCTCCATCAGGTCTGGTGGGTCCTCCGCTGCTGAGAGCTCACATGGCAACCCGCAGTTGGTCAGACTCACCTGGCTTTGGCTGCAAACATCTTCCACGGACAAACACATCTGAGAGGGATGACCCGCTGCGTCCGGATCAGGCAACGACAACATGGGACAAACAGCGCTGGCTGATAATTCCAGAGGCAACGAGGGCATTTGAGTGCCGCAGGTCTCCAAACAGAAGTCGCCTTCTCTGCCCCGAGGGAGCAGAGGAGTGAAGTCTGTCTGCAACTTTGCCCCGCTCGTAGCCGGGTCGAGACCCTGACAGCAGACTGTCCGCTTGACCTTGTTCGGTTTACGCTCAGAAAACTTAGGGATGAGGAAATCGAAGCACGCCGACTCCAGGTTGCGAAATCCCAGGAATTTTGCGCAGCTTTGAATGGCATGGATGTTGTCTTTGCTGAAGAGCAACTTGGACGTGTAGGCAAACTGCAACAAAGGTTCGAAGCCTTGCACCGTCACCTGTGGCAGGAAGGGTGGAACATTGCTAAGAATGAGACATAAGAACATGTAAAACTGTCTGCTCCAACAAACCAACAAATGCCCCTTACACACTCAACACAGCACAGGTACTATTTCTGGTGCCCAAGCCTGTTGAGGCAATACCAAGCAGGTAACCTAAAGGGTCCCTGACTTGATTTATCAACTTTCCTTAAATACGTTATATATTGTTTGTAATTATGTTCTACATTTTTGAAAGCCAACGGTAAATTCACAGAAATGACATTTACAGTTCATGGTGCCAGCCATGACAAGCTAGCTCTTGCTGTTCAATCTCATTTCCCGAAGTGACGCGAGACGGAGTACTATCACTCAGCACATTGCGGTGTACGGGACAGAGGATGTTTACAGCGATTATAACCAAGATTTGAGCCATGTGTCAATAGTTTTCAAGGAGGAAAGAAGGGAGAAACATTTGGAGATGAAATAGAGAACTTGCAGAACTACCATGGACTTAAGCCTTAAGACATGGAGATGAAGATTGGTCACATTCAACACAGAACGGTAAGTGTAAATTACTCTGTAGTTGCTTATCCTTCAGTTACTGTTTTAAATCGGCTTCTTAATGAACGGAAAGGGTTCTTTATAGCCCATCTTACAGCCTAGTCGCAATCATGGAATAATAGTGTTTAGAAGACATTATGTAAACAAGACATGACTTACTCTGTTCTGTGGCAACTTTGACGTTTTTTGTTTTTTTACCCCCCCGTGTACCAGCAGAATAGCATAAATTTTCAAAATGCGTTTATATTGTACTTTCAAGCCAAATGCTGCTTGTAATGGTGTTCCTTCATAGCAGTTTTCAGTGAAATGATCACTGCAAAGAACAGAACTCGAGGTGGGCATCCATCTGTCACTCGTTCTCTGAACTTGCTTCCCATTGTTGTTTTAAACCTCTCTCTTTTGGAAAAGAAACAAACTTACAGTATCACTCGGATACCCTGAACATCCAGCAGCAACACAATGTTTTGGCATGACTACTATTTTGATGAAAAATATACTGAACCAAGTTGACCATCTACCTCGAGAAGCGTTTGTTTACTCTGCTTTTGCTGAGAGGTGTCACTCGGACGATGTCACTTCTGGAAATGAGATTGAACAGTGGGAGCTAGTTCATCATGAGGGGCGCCATGAACTACGTCGTTTTTGTAAATTTACCGTTCGCTTTCAAACACCAATGTAGAACATAATTCCAAACATTATGTAACACATTTAAGCAAAGTTGATGAATCATGTCAGGTAGCCTTTAAAGGGACTTGAGGCACCCTTTTCCTCTTAATAGTAACATGCTCATTTATACATACTGTATACTGAAATCAGAGAAGTACATTATTTTTCAATAAATGCAGCTCTTTCAAAGGGAGTTCTCGACGCTGACCTCGTGAGGCAGGGTGACAACGGCATTGTGTCTGGAGTCGACGGTGACACAGCCTTGGAAGTACTCGCTGCAGGAGGCCAAGACGGACGAGTGGGCCCGAAAGCTCCTATCCTCCACCACCACGGTCACGTCGCACAGGACGTCCCGCTGCCTCTGCTCGTTGAGACACTGCAGCACGTGAGCGCTGTGCACAGCCGACTGAAAGGTGAACACTGAGGCGCGCTGACCTTGGAGGAACATGGTCAACTCTCTACGCAAGAGTCCAAATATTAGAAACAACCCTTAGTATGACGCAGTGATGCAA
This sequence comes from Dunckerocampus dactyliophorus, assembly GCF_027744805.1. NCBI lineage: Eukaryota > Metazoa > Chordata > Actinopteri > Syngnathiformes > Syngnathidae > Dunckerocampus > Dunckerocampus dactyliophorus. Next base: position 4,293,220 of record NC_072830.1, read on the forward strand.
AGTACAACCACAATAATAAACATTATTAAATTAATATGTCTTATTGGCTTTGCAAAGAAAACTAAATATTTTTACAGCACTTGTATTGGATCCTGGTAAATATTACATAATAGATGACATAACACAGCAGTGGCGTAGCTCAGGAAAGAAAAATAGGAAAAACACTTTCAAACCTGCTAAGCTATCCGTAAATTATGTCGACAACAAAATGAATTCAGTGAGTGAGTAAACAGTCTTGGGTGAGCAGAAAAGACGCTCCAGAAAATCAACTTTTTTGGAGATGTTGATTGCCCATCATAAAGTCCAATTATATACAATATAATTTGATATATTACGAAGAAAAGAAAAAAAAACTTCATATATACAGAATATCATGTATAATTATATATCACTGAGATATTGTGTCACAGCATTAAATACCCCCCAAAAATAATGTTTTTTTTAATTTTTATTTTACTTAATCACTAGGTCAGGCAACATTTTGGCAATTTTGTAATACTATACGGTATACAATAATGAAATAATGAAATAAAGCTAAGGCGACTTTTGTAAGACTATACTTAGTGGAGACTTTATTAGGTACACCAACACAATGCAGTGTTGTTTTCACTGGCATCGATATGTTGGTTAATTAGCTACATTTGAGGGACAAAATATTAGGAACCTCAGCATGATTTAGTGCAGATCTACAGTTCTTTATGAATCCAAAAAGTGACAAGATTAGACGCTCCCGTATTGGATTAGATGATGAAGGTGTACCCCAATTAAGTGTTCGCTAAGTGTATACTTTAACCAATACACTACCTCGCTCTGGCCACACTATCAAAACTAAATACGTGTATAAACCATCGAACCTGGATTTTAAGTGACTTATAAGCCTAAGAATCAAAATAAACTCCATATATTAGCTGGTCTAACTTGAAATTTAAGATAGTCGAGAAAAGTCGAAAATGCTGACTCATGTTTGGACAACTTGCGCGACCACAACGAAAAAGTCAAATCCAAAGTTTACGACGTATGGGTTCATTTTGTCGATGAATGTTTAAAAATGTTCATCAAATATATCTGACCATGCTGAAAGACGCCACAAATTATTAATACGAAGTTTTCACAAAAAACTGTACTCCTTTAGGCGAGGCCGTTATCGACAGCACAGGCGAGCGCATTTGTAAACTTGATTTAAAAAATAAATGTACTATCTACTGTAAACGTAGATTCAAAGTAATTCGATTTATAAAAGTACCGACCTTCTGTGTCAGCTCGTTAACGGTACCATTTGTGCCGTTTGAGTCGCGACGAATCTGCCCATCCGGAACCACAGTCAGCAAAAAGGAGAAGCAGGTTTATGCGCATGCGCAGTGCACAAAACAGCACACCAGTTTAGCACACATTAAGTCTTTTAACAAGTATTTTTTTTTTGTATCTCTTTGCATATTAATGCAACCGTTAAGGTATTTCTTTAAAATGACACCCACCTTCAATGAAAATGAACATTAATGATTTTGTAAAAATGTATTTATGACTTTGTTTGCACATCTTGACACATTCCCATGACTGGGGGGGATACAGCTGCAAACTTGCGGTTGATCTCCCAACACCCCCTGAATAAATGTCCTCTGAGAAGTCCTAATAATTTCATCGCAGCTCAGTTCAGAGTCGCTGACAAACAAAAGAAGCTGAGATAGGGCGAGACTCCATATGATGAAGAGCTATCGAGGCACTAGTTGTGATTAGCAGAGCCTCTCGTAGAACAGGAGGTAGGCTTGGCTGCTCTGCACTTTGCTCTCGCTCACGGGCTGCACGCTCGTGTCACTGATGTGGAACCACGATCCTCCTGAAGATGGACACAGGTTGCAGAACACCATCAATACGTTTTACAATCACGCCGCCCACGCTCAGTGCACCCACCTTCTGCCACCAGCCTGCCGGAGGATGAGGCGGAGCTCTGCGGTCGTACTTTCACGTACGCCTTGTAGTGTCCGGACCTCATTGTGCCGCTGTGCTCTACGACGCCGTACAGGCTGTACAAAATATGACTTTCACCCTCTGGCACGTTCTATGTGGAGAAGAAAAAAAATTTCTTAGGGATGAGGTGATAATAGCACAATTAAGTTGCATCCAAAAGATGAAGAAATGTCTTACTTACCTTACTTTTGAGGGCACAAAAAGGGGCGAGATCCAGTATCACAGGGAAGGGGACATGTCGGTTCACCTTACATATAGTGTAGCCGTTCTACAGACAATAAAGAGGTAGGCATTGAGCAGAAGACACGCTGCAGTTTGATGAGAAATGTGGGAACCAGGGGTGTCTAAATTGCAGCCCGTGGCTGCTTTTTTATGAGACGTTCTAAAAATATAACTTAACAAAAAACACAACACGACCAGCAAAAACGGAAAAATCAGCAGTAATTTTGCAAGAATTAAGTCAAAATAAGGGAAAAAGTTGTCATCAAACGAGAAAAATCGTAATGAGTACAAAGTTGTAATATAATGAGGAAAAAATAATGTCATTTTAGTGTCATAAAGCTGAAATATTAAAGAAAAAAAGACAATTTTTTAAAGTCCTAATATTGGGTGTACCCCGCCTCTCGCCCGAAGTCAGCTAGAAAAGGCTCCAGCATACCCCTGCCACCATAATGAGGATAAGCAGCATAGAAAATGGATGGATAGATATTATGACAAAAAACAAAAAAAACAAACAAATAAAGTTGTAATTTTTGAAAAATTAGGTTGCGGAAAAAGTTATGTTACGAGAATAAAGTCCAAATATTATGGGAATAAAGTCAGAATCATGAGAAGAAAATTTCCAAGAAAAAAGTTGAAATAGTTTATAGAAATGGAAAAAACAGATGTAATTTTACGAGAATTAGGTCAAAATGTCTAATGACAAAAAAAGTTAAAATTTTACGAGAATAAACTTGTAATGTTATGAGGACAAAATAATGTCATTTTAGTAATATAGAATTGAAATATTGAAGAAAAAAATCATAAAATTATTACAAAATAAAGGAAAATTAGGTTGGGGAAAAAAGTCAGAAAATTATGGAAATATCATCAAAATACTATGGGAATAAAGTTGGTTGGTTGGTTGGTTTAATTTATTTCGAACACGCATATGTCTGAAAAGGAGTAGGAAGAAGCAGAGCTTATTTAATCCTACCCCCTCTTCGTAGCACATCAATTGCTAATACATGTGTGTACATACAAACACTTGCATACATATATATACACCTACATCTGCACCTACAAAAGTACGCGCATTTTTACATATACAGTATACAGGTACACAAATGATAAACAAAAAAAAAGTTTTTATTTTTTTTTTTCCCCTTTCTCCATTTTTTCCTCCTTCTCCTTTCCTTTTCCCTTTCTATTTATCCTGTCCTTTCTCTCCTGTTGATATCCACATCGTCTTTAGTGTTGCACTGCTAGTGACGCTGGGTTTGTATACAAGAGTTCCTTTTATTAATTATGTCGAGGTTATTGCTGTGGAATGTAGTCCTTCTCTGTCTTGTAGGGTGTTTCCTCCATTATGCTTATTATCATAGTAATATAATGTTTAATATGCATCCAGAACACTGATATCTTGGACAACAAGCACTCTTGCGACTCCTGGACTTCCTTTTAGTTTGATGTAGATTTTCCCGTTAGTGCTCCAAGTGTTTTGAATCTTTCCTTGCTTCCTCAGGTCTCGTGCTTTTTTGGCGATGTCAGAATTGCGTTTTGTGAGATGCTCATTCATGTAGATGTTGGTGCCGCTTAGCTTCTTTCCCTGTTTCAGCAGTGCAGTTTTGGATTCCCTGTTGGTGAACTTAATGATGACAGGTGTGGTGTTGTTCCTGCCATGGAGTGGGACGCAAGTGTCAATACTGTTGACATCGACATCCACCTCCTTCGAGTGTAGGAAGTTAGCAATCTGCTGCTTTATTGAAGGAACATCTCTTGACTTGGGTGTGATTTGGAGCCCTGTGAGGACCACATCATTCATTCGTGCCATCTGATCCATCTCGTCAATGAAGTTTTTAATTTGCTCCTTGATATTCTCCTTTGCTTCCTCAAGGGTGGTGCGAAAGTCAGCATTATCCTTCAATAGTGCCTTGATTTCATCCTGTAGAATGTTGATATCATTGCATAATGCTCTATTTTCTTCCCTGGGGTCTTTAGCGTCCTTAAGATCAGTACATGAGGTGGCTTCCATATGGTTTATAGCCTCCTTGAGAGCAGTGCGCAAGGCAGCGTTATCTTCCAATAATGCCTTGATATCATCCTGCAGAACCCTAACATCCTTGCAAAATGCTGTATTTTCTTTACGGTTTATCGCTTCCTGAAGAGCAGAGCGCAAGGCAGCATTGTCATTCAACAGTACCTTAATGTCGTCCTGCAGAGCCCTGATATCTTCCACAGGGTATTTAACCTCCTTAAGAGCAGCACCCAGGTCTGCATTTTCATCTTGCAACTTCTTGACCTCTTTTGTTAGTTTTTTGATATACTTGTTCTGTGCTCTATTTTCTTCCATAATGTTTGTGATTGACTTACTCTGTACTCTATTTTCTGCCATAATGTTTGTGATACCATTCCTTATCACTGCATTTGAAGCTGAATGTTTCTCTGCCATTGAATGCAGTTTCTCAATTGCTTGCATTATTCGTGGTAGAGTGATCTCTCTACCCTCGAGGAACTCCTTGGAAGCCTTCTTAAACTCTAGGTATCCTGGAAAAAGGGCTTCTATTTTTATGTCCACGTCAGAGCCTGAATCATTTTCCTCTTCAAGTTCAGAGCCAGTATCATTTTCCTTTGTGTTTGACATTGTTGCTAAGCAACCTCTTTGAACTTCAGCAGTTCGCTAACTAGCTAGACTTGCTAGTAGCAGGTATCTATACTTGTATCTGTACCTCTTGACTATCCAAGTTAAAGGAATTCAGATGGGAGATTCAGCCATCAGCACTGATCCTGTGCTCATGAGGTGTAGTCAGGAACGCACCAAAATAGTTAAAATTTCCAGTATCATCAACAGAGCTCCTGCCATACACGTCCTTCCCCGTCAAGGGGAAAAAAAAAAAAAAAAAGTGATAACATGAAAATAAAATGTAAGATTAATTCAGAAGAAATCTGAAATACTTTGAAAAAAAACCCCCAGTAAAAACTGCGAAAAAAAAGAGCAAAGTTGACACCAATAGGCTTTTCCACCTATATGACAAAGCAGAGATGCATTTTTTTCTTGAAATAGATGTAACTTCTCAGTAGGGGTGTCTTAGAAGAGTCGACTATTCAACGACTGGATGTGGAGGAGTCTAATTCAACTATCAATCTTGCCTTCGAATTGTATTGTGTAGTTCTGAGCTGCTGTTCAGGGTGTGGGCTATAGGTGGCAGCGATGTCCTGCATCCTGAGAAGTGCTGACTACTTTTCTACAGTCATCTTGCTGTTGTGTCATTCAGCCATCATTACAGCATGAAAATGTCATGTGATCAAGACGACAACAAGGGATGGTGCCAACGGCTGTAAATAAATCGACCGTGGAAAAAATCTAACAAATCAGATTCAACATAAGAGCAGTTTCAGTGGCAGATTACTATCACTGCCTCGCTCCAACGACAAAGATAATTCCTCTCATGCGCCTTTTCACAGGGGGGAGCGATAAAATGTCTTGCTGTCTATCGGATAAAATCGGCTTCCACCATGTGATTGGGTCATCTGGTTACCGTACAACATTCATAACTCTGGGTCACACTCCAACATGGCAGGTGCGGTATTGCTGAAGAAGGAAACGCCACCATGCAGACACGTCCGCGGTGTATTCCCATTTTATCTTTTATTGGAATTTGTATTGGATTAGGGATCTGACTCACAGAGGTTTGTTACAAAAGCCTAGCAATAATGTTGGTCATGCTGTGTAATAAAAAAGTAAATTCAGCAAGACTTTGGTTGCATTATTTTTAATGCTTTGAAGAGCTATTTTCATAACCATATTCAGTTCCACAAATACATGTTTGTAACATCCACCCATCCATTTTCTATGCCGCTTATCCTAATTAGGGTCGCGGGGGTATGCTGGAGCCTATCCCAGCTAACTTCAGGCGAGAGGCGGTGTACACCCTGGACTGCTTGCCAGCCAATCGCAAGGCACATGGTGGACAAACAACCATTCACACCCACATTCATACCTATAGACAATTTAAAGTCACCAATTAACCTAACATGCATGTTTTTGGAATGTGGGAGGAAACCGGAGTACCCGGAGAAAACCCACGCATGCACAGGGAGAACATGCAAACTCCACACAGAGATGCCAAAGCGGAGAGTCGAACCCAGCTCTTCCCGATCTTCTGACTGCGTGGCCAAAACGCTAACCACTCATCCACTGTGCGGCGTGTTTGTAACAAAAGCTTATTATTCAAATAAATAAATAAATAGGTACTGGATCAGATCAGCAAGACTATACAAAAAATCGGATCGGATCAGAAGCCAAAAATTGTGGATTGGGACATCCCTACTTAGCATATGTACATGTGTTGCTTGACAAAATACCAAAGTGGCAAAGTTGCACCTTTTCATTTTTCACTATGTGGGCCTCGCTGGAAAGGGTTAGGACACCTCTGGTGTAAACTATTATCATCATCCTGCTGGATTACCTGTTGAAACCTCTTCAGGTGAAGCGTCAGCACCGGCGGCGGAGAGGAGATGAGCATTTGCTTCAAGGCTTCAGTGTAGATGTTCTTCGATCCTGGAAAGGAACAATCCAAGAGTGACTTGAGTCCCACCCAGTCACGTGCACGTGTCTTATTCATCTTCTACCTGCAGTTTTGTCCTTGCTTGCCTGCCGTTTGGTACAGGTGACGCACAGGAGGCTGTTGTTCTGGCTGAGGGTTTCTTCTTCTGTGAAGTGGAAGAGACATGACTCCACTGAGCACTCCTGCATGTCGGGGGAAGACCTGCTGGCCAGAGTCCGGAAGGCCAGCTCCGGGTCCTGGTTGACGACCGTGTATTCCTTCGCCTCCTCCTGCGCTTCGTCCTCGCTCTCCGCGCATGTTTCCACCGCGTCCGAGTCAACAAAGGCGTCGTTCAGGTTGATTTTCTCCATCTCGCCCACGAGCTGAGCATCCGCGTCGTCTTCATCGTCATCTTGAAAGGTGGCGTCGGAGCGTCGCATCTCAGTTAAGGCGGTGAAACGATTGGGGGCCGATGGTGACGAGTCTTCTTTCTCCTGCTCGTCAGGTTGGACCTCCTCGTTGGTCTTCAGGTTGCGTGTTTGTGCAGAATGACTTTTCTTCTCAGCAACCTCAGCAGGGTCGCCCAGTTGGCGCTCTGTGCCGCTTGGCAATGTCACACTGCTCAAAATGACTCTGCTCTCAAGCTTCTGCTGCCTCTTTTGATGCTGAAAATACAAATAAAAGCTGTTAAACCTAAAAACAATACCTCAAACAAAGCCTTCCAAAGAGTCACCTTTGCTTGCTTCTTGGCCTGCTTCTTGGCTTTCTTCAGCTGGTACTTGCTACCCGTGGGAATGTCTTCACTTTGACTTTCCCTGCCATCCTCGCTCAAGTCGCTGCCTTTCTGAACCGCTTTCTTCTGGTTCTTCCTATAACCCTGTAGGAATAGATAAACATAAATGCATAATATAGCTACCTTAAAGCTGCAAAATGTTTTCATATGTCAAATTCAAGCAGGACCTGGGCATCTTAAAGCTACACAGTAATCCTGCATTTATCTCGGTTAATTGGTTCCAGACCCAACGGTGATCAGTACATTTACGCAAAGTAGGATTCCTTATTTATAAAAGGAAATATTTTCATAGTTAGAGCACAGAAAACCAGTTTACAACCTTCTAAGTACAGGTTTTAACATTATTAGAGCCCTCTAGACATACAGTAAAATAACACCCCATAGTCACCTTCATAAGCCTATTACCCAATATAGTAGACAAAATAAGACAATAAGACATAAATAAGACATAATATAGACTCACACATAGGCCTGTCATGATAACAAGTTTTGCTGGTCGATACTTGTGCTACAAATTGTAGCACATCGATAAACAATCAACCATCAACATTTTTGAGACCATTTTTTAAATTAAATGGATAGTTTGGATTTTTTGACATGAATTTGTATGACATCCCCATCATCAGAAGACTCACCCCCCCCATTTGGTCCCACGAGTCCAGTTGTGGTCAAATTTGCGTGACGAGGAACGTAGTTCTGCGTAAGTTGCTGGGTCTTTTAAGTAAAAAGTTTGGCTTCTCAAATACATTTGTATCATAAAAATGCCTCCTCAAAAGAAGAAAATCAGATCTCACAAATTGCTCGGTGTTATATTTGTCTCCCGCCGTGTCCCTGCCCACTGTCGCCTCTCTATTTGTGTGTATGTGATGAAGATGCGAGCATCTTCATCCGCGACGGAGTGCCGTGGCCATCTTGTTTACATGTGGTCCACAGTGGAAGAAGATGCAATAATATGTTTACAACAATAAACATAAACAATAACAACAATAGAGTAAAACCACAAAATTCTAAAAATAATAATACATAAAAACTTTTATTTCCAATAAATGTGTAAAAATGTTTTTTTAAAAAAAGATCTTAATCTGAAGTAAGACCCAGATGAAAATTGTTTGTCTGCAAAGGAAACTAATCAATAGGCTATCTATTTAAACTATACATAAATAACTTATGTGGAAAGTGTGTAAATGATAATAAAAAGCTTTACTTGATCAGAAACCGGAAGAGAAAGGTCCAGAAACATCTCAGTGACCACAGAGACCTGTGAGAGCAAACCAAGAGGCCAGTTAGTGTTGTCCTTTCATGTTTTTAAGTGTTTGTGAGGATGACAACACTGACCGTCTTACACTGCTGACACATTATCGTGCTGGTCATTTCGCCGCCAAACACCTGGTCGACAAAATTCTTGGGGATGCCGTTTCTCTCATACTCTGCAGTTCAAACCTTGCCGTTAGATGACGATTTCATTTCAAACTCTTTCTTTTCAGATAATAGTGCAACATTTCAACCTACCTTTCACAATAGACTTCAGCTGCTCTCCATCCGTGACGGATTGTTTGAGTGCCTCTGTGACGGCAGAGCTTACCCTCTAAAAACAATCATTTGAGGATTCCTTATTTATAAGTGGAATATTTCGGTAGTTAGAGCATAGAAAACCCGTTTACAACCTTCTAAATACGTTTCTAAACATTATTAGAGCCCTCTAGACATGAAATAACACACCCTATAGTCACCTTTACACTACTATTAGCCAATATGGTAGACATAATAGAAAATAAGACATAAATAAGACATATAGACACGCACGTTAGCATTGGGAGAGTTCCTTATTGTTGTTCTTTTTACTATGTGCGGTGGCTATGGTCTCATCAATGTAACATTACTGACACCTACTGACACTTGTAAAATAATATATATCACAACACGTCTTTGGATGCATCGTCTAAATGCATTTAATTTGTATTTCACTTCATTTAGCCATTTTTACACTAGGATTCCTTCCTTTAAATTGAATATTTTTGTAGTTGGAGGATAGAAAACCTGTTTTTAACATTATTAGAGCCCTCCAGACATGAAATAACACCCCTATAGTCAGCTTGACACTCTTATTACCCAATATAGTAGACATAATAAAAGACAATATGACATAAATAAGACATAATATAAACGCTCATGTAGCATTGGTAGAGTTCCTTGTTGCTCTTGTTTTACTTTCTGTTCTGCAGAGTACTTACTTTACCTCATCTGTGTAACATTACTGACACCTAGTGACCAGTGTAGAATACTACATATCATCACAACGTCTTTGAATGTGTCTTTGTGAATGCCTTATGTTTGTATTTCACTTCATTCAGGCATTTTTATTTTTATTAACATAGTTTGAAAAACCGTAATAGAGTGAAGCCATGAAATTCAAAGCGAAAAGTGGCGAGGGATTATTGTATTTCTATTTCCATTACTTTATATTTTATATGGGGAAAAAGTATTTCAAAATTAAAACTTTTTTCCCCCCAAAATTAGACTTTTAAAACTTGATTTTACGTTCTGGAGAAAAGCCGTGGTGCTTGTAAATGTTTTATTTAACTATATACCGGTAATAAATTTTAATATGTGCACATGTAAACTGTTTTGTCGATCATATGTTTTTAATATGTTGAATGAAAAAATAGATTTTTCATCTCAGTGAATTTTAATCTGGTTAAATAAAGGAATTACACACAAAAAATGCAAACAATGAATTTCCATGCATTGAACCCAGTGTTTCCCCAACAGTCATTCATTTGTGGCGGCCCGTCAGGAATAAATTTGGACCACCACAGATAGATTTGGCGCTGCTTAAAAAAAAATATATGTTTTAAAGATTTGGCGCTACCAATTCACCCTAGCTAATAAACACATTATAATGAGACTGTCACTATTGCTTGTTGTTACAACTGCGTACAGCAGATGGCATTGGAACTGAACACATCGACACCTATACCATAACAGAGTTTTTGAAAATCTTCACTCTGGCCGGAGTTTTGCGTCACGGTCAGTTATGCAAATTAGACATAATCTATCCACAGATGCATTGCAGTCCTGTGGGAAACACTGGCATCTCACAGAGCCATTTTTGCTAGACAGTGTGTACTTTGGGCGTGATAAACATGAGATGAGTGTGCATACTTTGCTCTCCTCCGCTCTCATCCCGTCCAGCAGGTAGCGCAGGAGCTCCTGGCTGTCCTGCTGCTGAAACCCCTTGAACCTTGCAGCCCTGCGCACACAAGACATCACGCTTCAACAGCTTTGCCTGGACAATTACGCCTCTAAAGTGGCACAGAGGTTAAACTCATGTCACGATGATGTCACACAAAACTCTGCATCTCAGAGGACAAAAAAAGGAACTAGTTACATGCGGCGGATGAGTAAGTAGCTGGAAGAATACATAGTTGTGCATAGCTACAATGACCAACATCACAACATCACATTTGTTCTTTTTAGTTCACTTTTTCCCATTGTTATGTCTCCCAAGCGTGATGCGGACTAATGCCAGGGAAGCAGTCAAGGAAAAAGAAAGTGAACTTACACATGGTAAAATGTTGCATCTGTTTAAACCCTAGTTACCTCGGGGGTACAAGACCAAACTTCATCTCCTCAGCGTGCGCACCTCCCACCTGAGTCTCCGTTTAAAAGGTTAACCTCCCCGTTGCAGGTGAGACTTCTAAGTCAGGGGCGAGGGGAACTCACCCAGGTTTTCACAGCCCACTATGTGGCGGCCCCGCTACATCTAGACTACACACAATAGAGTAATCAATTTATATTGGACGCAATGCTGAACTCTTTACTTAATAGCGGCTCCCCCTCTTATGGTTAGTTGCTCTTGGTAAGGGCCTGGGATAATCTCATCTATTAGCAATCAGAAAAGGAATTTTCTTGAATACTCCTTAATCATGTAACATCAAGAAAGACTCACGGTGACACTCTTGTATGATAAGATAGAAAAAGAGTTTAATAGGATAGAAACGCCATAACCATCATCAAGGATAAAGATGGTATCTTTGAATATGCTCCTATAAAATGGACAGTGATAACAGTGTAGTGCACTCATTATTCCAACGTCCTCCTTCCAATAAGCCAGTTCCCTCTTTTGCAACGCCCCTTGCAGTGTGCCAGACAACCACAGGCCTAAAAGGAATTGTTCTTTTTATAACCAGGTATAATTTTGGTTGCAACTTACACTAAAACTCGATTTAAGCCTAGGTCACAACCGGTTGTACCATTTTTTTGGTCTTGCCATTTTTGGCGTTCCTCAAATAGCTGGGGTTTTTTTGTTGTTCGAGGAGAGCGTAGTTGTGGTGACAATGAAGGGGTAAGATTGTGACATGCATGGAGGACGTACAAAATATCTGAACGTATGTTGGCCGCACTAATTACGCATGTGTGGTGCACGACACACATACGGAGTCCGCAAGTGCGATGTACAAAAACAAATTGACATTTCGCCCAAACCTGACACCAGCAAAACTTAGGAAAGACACATGTTGGCCATGCGGACGATGCACGAAGACGTACAAAGTGTGTAAGTTTGTCTTGCAACCTGAAAAAAATGTAAGTCCCAGTAGAGTTTGGCATGACAAAGAACCTCAGCAGTCGGTCTATGGCTGAAAAATCAGCCTGTCACATGCGCACACTCTGTGTTTCTTGCGTTTTTTTGCACGTAGACCGGCTGTAGGAGCCCGTACGACCAGTTGTGACCTAGGCTTTACATCGCCATCCTAGGAACACAACTTAGGGCCTCCTGTACACATCTCTGTCCTGGATGCTCAGTACAATATGGCTAGGTTGGCAATAGTAACACAGAGTTTCCCATACATTCACTTATGTGTGGTCCACCACTAATAAATGTGAACCACGATCGTGAGCCGTATAGTGACATATTAGATAGTAGAAGGTTTAAAAACATGACATCACGTCGCACATTTCTTGTGACCGAAAAGCACACCGAAAAGCTCAGTTTTACCAGTCCACACACAAACGAGTCGGAGTTATTGGAAAATCTCCACACGGTTAGTCAGTAAAGGCTTTATGATGGCGACACAGTTTGACTCAGGTTCATTGGATTGCCATTAGTATTTCCCATGAGGAAAAGAAAGCGCTCACTTTTTACAAACTTGAGTGAACAGCTCCCGCGGCGTCACCACACCCTTCTTTGAATCTTGGATCTCATTGAGCAGCTGATACATGGCCACAGTCAGCGATCCAGGCTGGTCCAGTTGCACCACAACAGGCTTCTGCGCTCCAAAACATAAAAATAAGTATCATATACAGTATAAACCCTCGCCGCTTCAAGCTTCACTATGCATATTTAAGCATTTTTTTTTAAATGAATGAAGCATTTTCAAGCATAAAAATTGCTAAATGAAGTAATATACAAATATAAAGGCATTCAGAAGACACACTCAAAGACATTGTGATGATATGTAGTGTTTTACAACATTACATTGATGGTCACTACAGGAAGTACTGTGCAGAAACAGGATGTAAAAAAGGAACAATGACAATAAACTCTCCCAATGTTTACGTCTGAGTATTGTTAATCTTATTTTCTCTTATTATGTCTAGTATAATCGATAATGAGAGTGTATAGGTGACTGTTGGGGTGTTATTTCATGTCTAAAGGGCTGTAATTGTGTTAAAAAGATTATTCAGAAGGTTGTTAACAGGTTTTCTATGCCATAACTACGCAAATATTCCATTTCTAAATAAGGAATCATCCTTGGCGGAAACCCACTTCTCACGGTCGGGCCTGGACCCAATTAAGCTAAATAATAAACGATAAACAAGAGATGAAATACTAGTTAAGAAGGCATTGTAACACACCAGCATGGAGGTGGCAGCAGGTTGGACGCTGAGCTCAGTTTTGTTGTCTATGACTTTGCTGAGAGTCTGTCTCAACAGCTGTGTCTGAGAGAGGTTCTGCAAAAAAGAATTAGCGACAGATTTTTAGCCTTCTTCTTGCTGCCGTGTCAATCACTGCTCACCTGGATGACGGCGTTAAAGAAGCACGTATTTCCCAGGTTGCTCAGTCCCCTCACGGGAACGCTGCTGCCGTCTTCCGCTGCGCTGCTGGAGTTCTGAGCTTCCTTCTTGGCACTTTTCTTGTCACGTCTCTGGTTCTCCATATTCTCCTTGTCCTCATCTTCCTCTGGGGCCTCCTTTCGTGGTCCTGCCTCCACGGCGCTGTCTTCTTTATTCAGCGGATAAAGACACTTTCGAGCCAATGTGGAAAAACTGACATTTCAACGCCCTCAAGGACGAAATATTGGAAGCTGGTTATGCCTAAGTCACCATGTAGCACAAAACTTCAGGGGTAATGCATTAACTACAGTGTTTTACTTTTTCTTTGGCTTTTTTCACTACATACTGCAATTCTATGCCCATTGTTAACTGTGCGTTTTGTTGTGCTTGACCTCATAGAGGTTCCAACGTCCTTAACGCCTCAGTGTTACCTATTTTCTGTGCGTTCTCTTTGAGATCCGACTGCGATTTCTTTTTGATGTTGTTCACCAGCTGAGCCAGCTGACTGGTTCTGGAGTAGTGGACTTCGTCGTCGCACTCGTAGCACCTGAGAGGTTGGCCACACGCGGTGAACAACAACAATAGAATTCCCCGCACAGGAAGTGCTGTCAATGTCTGACCAACTCACCAAACGCTCCAGCTGTCCAAACTGATGACGACGCAGTGAGGATCCGAGCGAGGGGTTTCATAATGCTTGATGGCGTGCTGGTTCTCAGAGCTTCGGCCGCATCCCTTCAAGAAAATAACCTTATTTTTTAATCTAACACAAAGGTTTTGTGAAGCAACTCAAATATTCCAAACCAAAATGTTGTCTGCTGATTTCAATACATAGCTTATTTTTATATTCTGATATTTTTTCCAGCTTAGATTTCACAAACCGCTTCTAAAATATGCTTTTAAAGAACTTTCATGACATATTACGAGACCTAGCTCAAGTATTCCAAAACCAAAATGGCGTCTGCTGGGTTAAATACTTGGTTTATTTTTAGATTTTGCTATTTTTACCAGCTTAGATTTCACAAAAAGCTGCTAAAATGTACTTTTAAAATTTTTTTGTGACATACTACATGACGTAACTGAAGTATTCCAAACCAAAACGTGGAATACGTATGTTATTTTTATATTCTGACATACTGCATTTTACCAGTTTAGATTTGATAAAAAGCTGCAAAATATACTTTTAAAGAGCTTCCGTGACATATTACGGGACATAATTCTAAACCAAAATTTAATCTGATGAGTCACATACATTTATATTCTTCTATTTTTTACCAGCTTAGATGTCACTAACAGTTTTAAAATATGCTTTTAAAAAACTTTCATGACATATTACAGGATGTAGCTCAAGTATTCCAAACCAAAATGTCATCTGCTGGGTTGAATACGTCGTTTATATTTGTATTCTGCTATTTTAAACGGGCTTAGATTTCACAAAATGCTTCTAAAATATACTTTTAAAAAGCTTTCATGACATATTACATGACGTAACTCAAATATTCCAAACCAAAATGTTGTATGCTGGGTGAAATATGTAGTTTATCTTGATATAATGCTAATTTTACCGACTTAGATTTCACAAAAAGCTTTGAAATATACTTTTAAAGACATATAATGCGATCTATGCGATGTAACTAAATGCCATTTGCTGGGTTGACTACGTAGATTATTTTTATAGTCTGATATTTTTTCCATCTTAGATTTCACAAAAAGCTTCTAAAATATACTTCAAAAATAGCTTTGGCGTCATATTGTGAGAAACATACTGAAAGAAACAAACCTGAATGCCGTCTGCTGGTTTGAATACGTATCTTATTTCAAAATTATTTAAAAAGTTTGAGCAAACGCAGCAGAGTTCATTTTAACCAAGGACGACTAGTGTGAACAACCAATAAAAATCCACAGGTCACATGGTCACTCACTCTGTGGCCACATTTCATGCACATCCATACGGGTGTTGCTGCGTCTTTCTCATCCTCTGCGCCGGTGCAGATGTTCTCCTTGTTTTCTTCATGTTTACAATCCTGGCAACTTGTCCAATCAGAGTTCCCAGATATCTTCTTGAGGACAGTTTGGTCTGCTCCTTTTCTAATGTGCCTGCAAACTGGACCTAGGACGAAAAGAAATGACTGATTGCAGAATAGCATCATTTGCATGAATGTGTGTAAGTGTCAGAGTGCTTACCTATCATCTCAATGTCATCATCCTCTCTGGAGCTCCTGTCCTTAGCCCTTTTCTTGCCCATGCTCGCCTATGTGCCGCTGCAAGTAGACACAAAAGCGAAACACAGAACACGTTGTTTGTCATATTGCTTAAAAACAACCACGTATGTGAATTAGTTCAAAGCCGGATTCGTCAACGCAACGCTCCAACGTGAATCACCTCCCCGGTAGGTACACTTACTTGCCTCAAACGGAGGCGGAACACGTCACACTTTCACTTTTGCGTACTTTCAGCAGACGCCAGCTTTAATCCGCACATGGTTATCTTTGCAAATGCTCCATGAAAGTGTGAGAATTTGGACACATACCGCGCAAAAACAGCGTTGGTTTGGCAGCATGTAGAAAGGAGGGGGAACAAAAACCAAGTGACACAGTTTTCTATTGTCCGGTGGAGCACTTCCTGTGCGTCGATCAAAATGTCCCGGTTGGCAACATGCGTCAGTCGCGAGCATGCTATGCTAAGGTTTGAACATATGGGGCATGTACACGCTTCTTTGGGCGTATTCAACGTGGACTTGTTATTAATATCGGCTGAAAAACTCTCATTTTAATCATGAAAAACAACACATAGACGCTGGAACTGTCTATTAACTAACCAGTTGGTAGCTATAATACTGTAGTTAGCATGTCGTTTCAAGAGTGGGCTGCATCCCAGCTTGCAGAGATAGAACTTCTCACGAGCATGTTCCCCACGCATGAAGAACTGGAAATGGTGGACCACCTGGCAATGGCCGAGCTCCGCGACTACGTGGACGGATCATCATCATCACCTCCTTCCTCCAGACCCCAGTTCGTCATCAAGCAGAAGCTACAGGATGACAGCACAGAGGGAGTAAGCAAAGTGTACAAGTCGACTAATATACAGTCATGGAAAAAAAAAATTAGACCGCCCTTGTTTCTTTAGTTTATTGATCCATTTTAACGCCTGGTACAACTAAAGGTACATTTGTTTGGACAAATACAGTATAATGATGATAACAAATATAGCTCATAAGAGTTTATAATGTAAGAGCCGATATCTAGCAACTTCCATGGTTTTCTTGATAATAACCAAAATCACTTAAGTTCTTGCATGAATAGCTATTAGCATTGTACTGCCAAAAAAATGTAACACTTAGGAGCTTTTTTGTTGTCATTGTTATTCTTGTCCAAACAAAGCTACCTTTAGTTGTATCAGGCATTAAAATGAACAAGAAACTGAAGAAACAAGAGTGGTCTATTCATTTTTTCCCATGACTGTATGTCACCGATGATGAAGTTTTCTTATAAAGTTCTCATTGAAAAAGTTCCACAATGTTCTTGACACTTTTTAAAATTATGTTTCTAATCTTCACAGGTGGATTTTATACTCTCCTGTACTTTTCCATCAGAATATCCCAGTGTCATCCCAGAGGTAACGATCAGGTGAGTCACATTTTATTGTAGTTGTATGTTATAAAATCATGTAAAAAAAATCAATATACATGATATATTATTTTTAAAAGATCTACTGTATCTATAAACACATTATGCAATACAAAATTACGTTATATATTATATCTGTTTTCCCTATTATTATTATTATTATTATTATTAAATCTATTATATTCTAAAATATAGAAATATAAATTAAGCACAACATGTGTACAATGAGAACCCAAGTAACTAAATGTTCAATATGATGCTATGATATGATTTCTTGAGTAAACATAAAGGAATTAAATGAAAGGATGCAAGGGCATCAAGAAAAAAAATCTTTGTGTTGTAGGTGAAAAAAAATATTCGTCGTATAAACTTGTGCTTTTGCTCACCTCCCCACTTTTGCTGTTTTTTTTTAATTTTCAAAATAGTTCCCCTTTTTTCCTAAGTAATCTTCATAAAGTTTTGTCTCGTAATATTATGACTTTATTTCCATAATATTTTCCCAACCTAATTATGCAGAAATGACATCTCTATGTTGTTTTATTTCTCATACTATTATGACTTTTAAAAACCATGTTTTTTCTTCAATATTTCAGCTCTATGCTCGTGAAATGACAATATTTTTTCTCATATTCAAGATTCAAGAGAGTTTTGAAAAAATATTCAACTCTCTTGAATCTTGAATATTTTTTCTCATATTGCGAGTTTATTTTTTTAATAAAATTGGGACATTGTTTTTCTTGATAGTCTTTTTTCTCTTAATATTTTGACTTTATTCTCATAAAACTACAGCTGTTTTTTTATTTTTTATTTTCCACATTTTTAATTTCAACTTTCTCCTTGTAAATTTTGTTCTCGTAATTTTATGACTTTATTAACATAATATTGTAATGCTTCCCCAACCCAATTTTCCAAAAATGACAACTCTGCTTTGTTTATTTCTCATCATAATGACTTTTTTTTCTCTTCAATATTCCAACCATATCCTACTAAAATGAGATTATTTTTCCTGGTAATATTACGAGTTCATTTTTTGTAAAATTGAGACATTTTTTCTTGTTAGAACACAACTTTTTTCTCTTAATATTCTTTTACTCCTGTAAAATTACAGCAGTTTTTACATATCTGCCGTTTTTTTAAAATACAATTTTCTGTCACGATTCGGGTTGGGCGAGTTGAGGCTGTCGAGTGCTTAACCACCCCAGTATGCAGAGAAGAGGCGGTGGCGTGCAAATAAAGGTCTTTCATGGCGCAGGTGCAGGAACTCTCAAATGAACAGGAGCAAAAACAAAAGCGACAGAGGAAAAATCGAGGTACAATGAGCCAGCACCGCACTCGAGGCGGTGCTGGGCTTTAAACCCCACTAATGTCAATTGCCTACAGCCGCGTAGCAACCACCTGGAGTGAAGCGGCTGCAGATTCCTCCCAGCCGGAAGTGCAGCTCGCCAAAATAAGAGCCCAGGACAGGAAGTGCTCGCTCCTGTCCTGCGGAATATGACAATTTTCCTACCATTTCAACGTGTTTTGTATGTTTTTCATAATATTACAACTTTAAAAAATGCTCTTCTGAAATATTTTAACTTCATGCTGAGATGTTATTTTTCCTCATAAAATTACAATGTTGTTATTGTAATATTGTAACTTTCTCATTAGCTTACAAGTTTTTTGTTCATATTTTGACTTTATTTTTGTACATTTTCTGCTTTTTTTCATGTTTTTGTTTTTTTTTCTTTTTTTTTGTAAAATTATATTTTTATAATGTGCAACGGAACAATAAAAAAATTACCTGCGGACTGCAAAGGCCCCCGTTCCCCTCTTTGGACACTGCTGCCCTAATTGTAAGCAGCACTATCCATACTGTTTTGCAGTCGTATTTCCATTTCTTTTCGATGCCTTGCAGAGATGTGTTGAGTTGAAAAGTCTAGATGTGGAATTTGGTGATCCCGGGTGAAGGACTGTACTTGCCTCAGGTCTTCTGGACTGAGCCGAGCCCAGCAGACGCAGCTGCACTGCGGTCTCAACGCGTACCTCACGGAAGCCTGCCTGGGGGAAGTGTGCGTGCTGTCAGCGGTGGACTGGCTGAGAGACAACCTGCAGGACTTCGTTAACAAGAGGAGCCCGTCGGCTCCTCTTGAGAGGGACGCGGCCTCGCTGCAGCGGCAGGAAGCCTTCAGTCGATTGTGGATCTACAGCCATCACATCTACAACAGCACCAAGAGGAAGAACATCCTGGAGTGGGCGAAAGAGCTCGGCTTGACCGGGTTCAGCATGCCTGGGAAGCCTGGGATTGTGTGTGTGGAAGGCCCACAGTCGGCCTGCGAGGAGTTCTGGTCCAGGTAACTTCAGTTTATATGTGGATGTTAATTTATCACTGCAGTATCTCACCTCGTTGTCCTGCGATAGAGTGAAGGTTCTCACATGGAAGCGGATCATGATTCGACACAGAGAGGACATTTCCCTGCTGGGCGACAGTGCCGACTCCCTGCGCAAGTTCTCAGGCTTTGAGGAGGCCGTGTTTGACCCTCACGGGACCAGAGGCAACCACATGGACCTGGGCCTGCTCTACCAGTTTTTACAGGAGAAAGGCTGCTGTGACGTCTTTCAAATGTATTTTGGGATTGAAGGCAGGTAGAGGGACTTTGGTTCATTTGCAAACCAGCGATGAAGCGATACAGCCAACAACTGTGGGGTGTAAAGCCAAAAGAACATGTTTGTAATTATGTTTCCACACCTACAGTCATGGCTCAAAGCAGTGTTTCTCCAGAGGACCATGAATATGTTGTCAAGGATAATTCATATTTGCAATTTTAATAGCGCTGCATGCCCCGCAGAGCCCGTTTGTTTCGCTAATGATACTTCTGTCCGGTTCTATTTGGGCTATCTTGACATCTTCTTTTATTAAGTCTATTGATTTAATCCCAAGAATTATAGCGATAACATCGCTGTCCAATTTACTTTTAACGATAAGGCAGATCAATGCTCTGTGTCCCCACACCCAATTAAAACTCGGGAATACCCACCATGGGTTTTTTAATTGCTAATATCCCAGATAAAAATCACACATATGTTTTAAAAAAAAATAGCTCCAGATGCTTTACATCATTTTTATAAAACTATAAAACATATACCTGGAAAAAACAAATCACAAGCTATGTATTTAGTAAGTCATTTAACTGTGCAAATATAAGGTACAGCATTTTCTGTGATCACTTCTGTGCCTCCACTGCACGTATTTTACCTTTTAAAAATTGTAATTACTGAAAGGAAGTCGACTGCTTCAGGAAGAGCAGCCTTTGTGTGCTTGTTCCAATCTGTCCAGCAGATGGCACTGTTTAATCATCAAACCCGCTGCAGTGCTCGCAATGGCGTCAATCACAATAACGCCAGACAAGGCTAGCTAATTAGCTACTCCAAATTGCTGAAAACCTACTCTAAAGCAGCTAAATATCTTCTTAATACCATAGTGTTGGTTTCATTGATCATTTTAGTACAGTTGCCATTGATTATTATTTAACTAAGTAACAATTTCGCCCCATTTTACAGTTAAAAAGAAAAATAAAGCACAAGCTCATCAATCAGGCTCCTATTAAAGCCACATAGAACCAATGTTTCTAGATCATTGACATTGGGGCTGCGTTATTGACCAGCTCTCTGTGCCTTTGCTTGTGGTGCAGGTCATTAACAATCCTGATCAATACAGGTAACGGGTCACTCATCAGGACGTACTTTCTTCTTTTTATTGTCACCCACAGCCTCGTTGTAGCCTCCATCTTGGCTTTGCAATGTAATACCACATTTGTTGCAATTCATTCTTTTGACTGACAATTGTAAAAAATAGTACTTGTGGTAGCAGCGTGTGTTTGATGCTGTAGCGCAATTGTACAAATAAGATTTGTGTCATTTTAAACCTGTTTTATTCCATGGTAGGTGTCAAAATCAGCCCTCACAGAACATTGTAGATGGATTTTGACGAGAATCTAGAATCTGTTCGCTTCAACCTAGCAATCTGCGCTAGCATGAATATCAGTGAACTAACTGAACTGGAGTTACTATTCATCGCCTTTTTAGTTTATGAAGATTATACAACAGTGTTAGCCTGCCAGCTAGTTTTGCAAACTAAAGATAAATCTTGCCTGGAGACATCTGCGTTCTCGCTAGGTGGACGGTATTGTCTTAAAGTTACAAACTACTGAATAACTACAGAGAACTCAAACTTATTTAATGAAGTACTTTTTCATTCAAGTGGCTAGCGACTCACTAATGAACATCAAACTAGTGCTTTAGTTAATATTCAGAACTTTAATCCACAAAGTTTTGCGATAATACAACGGTGTTAGCCTCTTAGCTAGTTTTGCTTGCTAAAGATATATCTTGCCTGTAGACGTCAGCTTTCTTGATAGGTGCATGGTGTCTTAAAAGCGAGATACTACTGAATAACTACGTAGAACTCAACTATTACTTAAATGGAGTACTTTTTCGTTCGAGTGGCTATTGAGTCGTTAATGGACATCTTCACTACAGAAAGCCTACGTCAAATATCAAACTAGTAAATGTAAATGACCTCTGCTGAATGACTATATAGAACTCAAGGAAACGTGTTTAATCAAGTACATTTTAATTAGTGTGGCTAGCGAGTTGATAAAGGACATTTTCACTATAGAAACACTAACAGTGAAATATCAAATATCAATGAACTAGCACTTTAGTCACTATTCATAACCTTTTTAATCCATTATGTTTCATGATAATACAATAGTGTTAGCCTGCTAGCTAGCTTTGCCAGCTAAAAAGCGTTCTCGCTAGGTGGAAGGTATCTAAAAGTTAGACACTCTACTGAATAACTGTATAGAACTCAAAGAATTACTTTGAGTACTTTTTCATTCGCGTGGCCAGCGAGTCGCTAACGGACATCTTCACTATAGCAGCGCTAACAGTCCAAGAATGTAGTGCTTACACCGTCGCCTTTACTTTTAAAAACTTTCCACTGGTCTTTTCTTCAAGGCTTTTTTTCTGATGTTTGCCCTACTTGGCCCGACGCCATCATGTCCCCATTATAGTCATTTTGGAGTGTCTTTGAAGATGCATAGATAATAGGAGCTCTTGTTAATGCAAGCAAATAGCTTGGCAAATTACTGCGGGAAGCGTCCATCATCCCTTGTTTTCTGGCCAACTCTTTGTGAAACCCCCTTCTTTTTTTCCTCCGCTAAACTTCATTCATACACGATTTTCTGGTATTTTTTCTTTGTTTTCATCAGACAAAAGCCCAATTCTGTAGGTCTATTGGACTGGTGAGGCATATAATTGAATTAGTTTGCAGCACCACGGCGCGCTGTTTCAACACAGGGATTTGATCGTGTCTCCGTAGCTGGCTCCCAGTCAGAGCAAAGCTAACATAAACAATATTGTCTTGTGTGACTTCGGCAGAGGAGAATTACGATGAACAGTTTCCAAACTTTGCCTGGGCACTAGACTACAGAGGCGACAGATACACTGTATTTATTGAGCCGGCTCCAAAGCTTGACTGCGTGTTTTTTAAGTCAACAGTCTCGAGAGGCAAACTACAGAACTCACGTCCTTGATTGGCGCTTTCAGTGAAATCCTCCAAAGTAAACTTGCTCGTCAAAGCAATTAAAACCACAAATCTGTCGTGGTATTGGGAAACTTAGCCCGACAGCTCTTTGGGATTCTGGCCCCTTCTCTTTCCCGATGACCCCCTGAAGGTGAACCCTTGTGTGGCGATCCGTCCCATGAATACTAAATAACTGCGGGATTAAACATTTTCTCTCTTCTGGCTACGATCTAATCAGTTGTCTTACGAAGCTGTCTGGCTGCAGTAATCCCCGAGGCTCGCTATCTTGCTGACTGGCATCGCAAAAGACGACTGGCACGCCGCTCTGGAACTATTCAAGCTGGTACAATCCCACTGGTGCTTCCCCGCTTTTCCATGCAATCTTGCCGCATGTTAAGAGGGGAGCTTTTTGGACAATCCCCAAAGTGATTTTCTAATTGAGTATGTCGTATACGTAGCGTTGGATTGAGTTTTTGCCGGTAGCAACACAATGACACGTGTCTGTTTGGAGTTATCCACGCCAGCTGGTGGTTGTACCAGAGTGCATTAGTGTGTTTTCACGTATACACCAAACTGTACTCATACTAGCACCCTTAGGCGCCGTCCAAACGGAAACATTCCTGGGATTTTTTTTGACAAGTTGAAAAGAAATTTGCGTCCACACTGTGCCGGATCAGTAAAGCGTTCCATCCAGACGTGAACGGATCACTGGGTGAAAACCACACTTACGCTGCAGACGGAACCACATGACACACTAAACTACGGAAGAAGAAAGAACGCATGTGCGTAAGTCCGTCCACTGACGAAGTGGAATTACTTCTACGAGTCATTTCGGAGAATATCCATTCATCCATCTTCTATGCCATTTATCCTCATTAGGGTCACGGGTATGCTGGAGCCTATCCCAGCTGACTTCAGGCGAGAGGCGGGCTACAACCTGGACTGGTCGCCAGCCAATGGCAGGGCACACATAGACACAACCAATCACACTCACATTCATACCTATGGACAATTTACAGTTGCCCAATTAAGCTAACATGCATGTTTTTGGAATGTGGGAGGAAACCGGACTACCCGGAAAAAACCCACGCACGCTCAGGAGACTGTCTGTCAGACTGTTGAAATGTCGTCAAAGCTCACTTCTGGCCACATGACAGCAACGGGGTGGCGGCTGGTCGATGATGTCATCGTTTTTGTAAACGCTGTCTACATGGAAACGTTTCGATTTTCCCACTCTGGAAGCCATGTTCAAAAAATACCGTTTCAGGGCACACCAAAGGCCGTTTCCGTGTGGATGAAATGATAAAATACTGAGCCGTTTTGACCTGAAAGCATTTCCTTGTGGATAGCCCATTTGTCAGTCGGTCCACGACTCGGCATGGATTCAACTCGGTTCGGTTGTGGTGCGAAAGCAGTCGCATCCGCACAATCCAACGTAGCAGCTTTCAGCCTAAACTGCATAACGATGACGTGCTGGGAGGCAGTGTAAACACATGGAACTGTCGACTGAGGTTGCTTTTGTAGACCAGTAACTGGAACTGAACAGGCCACAGTAACGTTTCTTTCTTGGTCCAGATTTGTGTTTTATTAAGAACGGCGACGCTGGATGACAAAGCATTGCTCTCAGCGATGTTTAATTTGCACGTTGTTTAATTTGACTTCCAGGGTTCATTTGGATGCTCAACGTGAGCAAACAAGACACTTTGACTTGAAGTGATTGCTTTGCACTCAAACGTTTGTTCATTTCTGTCACGCGTGAGCCCCATTTGTTTGAGGTTCGTCTTGGCAAATTTGGTAGAACATAAATGATTGTTGTAATTAATAATACTGTCCTCCCTCGCAATATTGTGGTTTGATTATTGCTCCCTCGCTCTGGCGTTTTTTCATAAATTAACAATCGCTGTTTCATGGTAGACTATGGTCTGTTATTAGTCAAAACATATTGAAATGCAAATGATGTGTAGCCAGCCATGGATGCAGAGTGAAAGCAGGTTCTCCTCCCATTCCGTGCGGAAGTGGTAAGTTTGTGGCTTCTTACTTTGTCATAAACTGGCTTTCTATGCTCCAACTACAAAAATATTCCATTTATAAAGAAGGAATCCTACGTGATGGAAATTATTTTATCAAGGTTGGGTCTGGGACCAATTATGACTGCAGTTATCTGTCTGAGTATGAAGCAGAGGTGGGAGCAAGTCAGTGTTTTGTAATTCTCAAGGTTAGTCTCAAGTGTTGAGTCAAGTCTCTAGCAAAGGCGTGCAAGTCCAAGTCAAAACAAGACCGGTTGAGTCACGTTCAAAGTCGTGTGCTTGAAATGTTCCGAGTCCTTGCAAGTCATAATCACTGTTGTAAAATGCCATTTTAACAATGTAATTTATTACATTTGACAAATACAATGAATGCATTTGAATTTTTTGAAGAAACTAAGACAAGTGCAACAAGAAGTCACAGAAAAAGAGTGCTGAGAAAGCATTCAGAATTTAGTCAGTGCCCAGAAATATGATCCACACCCTCATTGTTTGTTTTTAACCAGACTGGACGCTAATAGATGCATTCAATGAGGCAGATTATGTGGGAAAATGTTTTCTTGCTGGAAAGGGCATAATAACAATCACGTTAGTTGAGTACTTGGAATGGGGACGCATTTTCAAGTCATCAGACTGAAGTCCGAGCCAAGTCCCAAGTCGATGTTCAAAGCCGAAGTCGAGTTGCAAGTCTTTGATGATATTATCAAGTTGAGTCCAAAGTCGTCAAAATTCTGATTGCAGTCTGACTCGAGTCCAAGTCGCATGACTCGAGTCCACATATCTGCCTAGCCGCCACTCCATTGTCGATAAAACACAAAGGTGGTGTTGATCTTGCTGCCACGCACATCGTGAAGGTAAAAGTAACCATAAATGTTCATATATCCCATTCATTCATTCGTTCATTCTTTTCATTTTGAATTGTGTTAGTCATTTAGACTGCGTTAGTCATGCCAGAACTACAGTCAACCGCTGATGACATCATAGACTGACGACTTCTGGTTCCCGTTTCCATGAATTAGCACGCTAGTAGGATGCTAACAAGGACATTTTGTGATAAAAATACACTAAGAACACAGTTTCACTCACGCACTGGATTACGTGTGTCATATTGTACGCTAACCGGATAATGTGCGTAAACCGAGGCAAAAATTTTGCGTAAACCTTCAACGTTAAGCGAAAAACACGCTAACCCGAGGTTCCACTGTAATATGGCAACTAAGATGTACATTCCATGTAAACAGCTGCTATGGAAGAAGCATAAAATACTTACAGGCAAACACGTTCTAAGGCTCAACAAGAGACAGGCTGACACATTCAACGTCTTAATGGTAGCAGACTGCAGTCATCCCTCGCAAGATTGAGGTTCGATTATCATTCCCTTGGTATATTGCGTTTTTTCTGAAATTAATTAAAAAATGATGGTCGACTATGGTCTATTAGTCAAAACATCGAGATACAAGTGAAATTCCTTTATCGTGGTCAAGTCTGGAACCAAATGACCGCTATAAACGAGGAATGGCTGTACAAACACACCACAACACAGCACGTTGTCTCCACCTTGAGGAGGGTTAATGGATGACACCCAGCTGCATAAAAACAATTGAATAAAAGCCTACGATTTTTTCCCCAGGTAAAGAATCACCTGTCTAAAGTGAAGCAGATCAGCAGTTTTCAGGAAGTCCAAACGATACAATAGTGCCACTAATAGAGTAACAGTCATGTCTCACTGCCTCCCGAGTAAAGTTAATTCCAAATGTCTCATTAAAGCACTTGAACGCATCAAGTATCCAATTAGTTGTTCATTTAACCACAGCTTGTTTTGTTTTTTTTAGTGGCCGTGCCAGTTTCATCACTCTTTGAGTTGTGCTGGCTAATTTAAACACGTCTTCCTGCTGTCTTGCTATACGCTGTACGCAGATTGTATGTAAAAAATAGCTTCAAAATAATGGCTTAAAAGCAGTAAAAACATGCTGTGAAACGCCATAAAAAATGCGTCTGTGTTGTTTCGCTTTCAAGAGGAATTAATCTCAATCAAACAGATGCTGTGATATTCTATAGCTGTCATTTTATTGGAGGAATATCAGTCTCCCGCTTGCTGATATTCCAACTTTAATTAAGTCTCTGGTGGATTCTTTGGAGGGCGCTCAAGTGCTGAAAACCAAACAGATGGCATATTATTTATTACATACCTTATGCCACAGGTACTCACACCCCCACCCCCCCGCACCCAAAAGACTTCCCAAGACAAGATTTCCCTTTATGTACTCTCCCCGGGGCGTCCACGCTTTCTGGATTGCGCCAAACGCTGCGGGGGAGGTTTGTTTTAATTAGCTCCAAGAACACAATATAGAATAAATCAAACGACAGACAGAGCATCCCTGGGCAGACTATTTAAAGACGCGCGCGGAGGATGAATGACTTTTGAATACTGTGAGGAGGGCCCTCGCAGTCATCATCCATCTACGGGGCTGCACGCGGCCGGACTAGCAAAGTGGAAGAGCTCAGCGGCAAACAAGGGAATTGTATCCGTGCGCACACATTCATCCAACCTAATGGCACGCTGATGCGCCCGCTGCCGGCTTCATGTTCTTTGTTGCACATCATTTGATGCCTTCGAAGTTTGCCGGTGCTCCGTCACAAGTGGCGGGCCCCGGATCGCTTTTATCTCATCCAGTGTGATTACGCAACACGCGTCTCGGGATATTATAATCCCGCAGATGAGGCGTGAATGCCGGGGCTATACGTCAAAGGAGGCTTCACGGGGCGCCGCGTTGGAGGGAGTGTGATTTAAAGCAACATTATGCAACTAGTTTATCTCACAATAACGGCGACTAAATCAGCTTGATGGTTTACATCTGTTATGTAATAGTCTGTTTGTGCAACAGTGGAAGGGGATATTACCATGATGCGGGGAATACTTACTGTATTTTTGTCAACTAATACATAGCAGGGGTGTCCAAACTTTTTCCACCGAGGGCCACATAGTGAAAAATGAAAGGATGCAACTTTGCCGCTTCATATTTTGTAAAGCAACACACGCAGATGCTAAGAAGTTACAGTATATACAGTAGGCCCTACATACACTGCTCAAAAGGGGAACACTCAATTCACACTCAGTCCAAAGTGCTGCGCCATTATTCAAACTGTCCACAGATTGACAATCATTTTCACAATCTGTTGAGCAAATGGAATAGACCACAGGTGGTGTGCTTTTCCACTTCAATTTCGGGTTAATTTGATTTCCGTTGATCATTTTTGTGTGATTTTGTTGCCAGCACATTCAAGTATGTAAAGAGACAAAAGTATTTAACAAGAATATTTCATTAATTCAGATCTAGGGTGTTATTTTAGTGTTATTTTTTTTAGCAGTATATATATATATATTTCAAGAAAAAACTGCATCTCATATAGTTGAACAAGTGTATTATTAATATCAACTTCACACTTTGCTCCTTTTTACCCCATTTTTGCTGTTAAAAAAAAATTCAAATGCTTTCTTTCTAAATAATCTTTGTAACTTTTCTTTTTGTAATTGTAATTATGACTAAATTCAGATAATATTTTGACTTTATTCTCCTAATATTACAACTTTTCCCCTTTGTTTTGTTTGTTTCTCGTAATATTACGACTTTTAAAAAGTAAGATTTTTTTGTTTAATATTTCATGTCTTGGGTTCTAACTTTTTTCTCTTGATAGTTTGACTTTATTCTTGTAAAATTACTGCATTTTTTGTTTGTTTTCTTTTAAATATTTGAGGAATGTGTCCCGCGGGCCAATAAAAAAGCAACTGTAGGCCGCAAATGGCCCCTGGGACGCACTTTGGACACCCTTGACTTAAAAAGAAATACAGTTGTTCCTCACAATATTGGGGTTCAATTATCGCTCCCTCGCTATATCGCAGTTTTTCATAAATGAATGAATTTATAAATGATGGCTGTTTCGTGGTAGACTTTGGTCTATTATTAGTCCAAACATATTGAAATACAAGTAAGTCTCACTGAGACATTACCTTACAAGTCATGAAGCCAGCCAGGACATGTCCCACATGATAGAATGGGGAAAAAAAGTTCTCCTCACATTTCGTGTGGAAGTGGTAAGTTCTTGGCTTCTAAATTTAGAAGAAATATATTTGAGGCTAGCTTGCTAGGTAGTTGGCTGTTTTTTTTCATTGCAGCATAAAAGTTGTACAATGTGGTGTAAACAACAGGAGTGTTATTTCATGTCTACAGAGCTCTAATAATGTTAAAAATATATATTTAGAAGGTCATAAACAGGTTTTCTATGTTGTAACTATGACAACATTCCATGTATTAACACCGAATCCTTGAAAGCAGACAGATTATATCCGTGTTTGAGGCAAAACAAAATGTTCACACACGTCGTATTTGACTTTGGAAAACAGTGATGGACATTTTTGCCTCTTTGCTGATATGTTGTGGACCAAACCACTAACTGTTTGTGTTTGGTCCATCTAGGGCAGCTGTGCTCACACCTTTTCAACGTGCACGCTACTATAATTATAAAAGTATTTATTATTTAATTATAAAAGTATGTATGTTATATATGTATACCGGGGGTGCACACATTTTTCAGCTCGCAAGTTCCAAGTCGACATGAGCTGTCTCTTTCTATAAAACATATACCTGTATATAAAATCTAATCGGTAAACCACAGGGGTACCTCGGTTAACGTCCGCCCCGGTTAGCGTGTTTTTCAGTTAACAACCAAAATTTGGCCTCGGCTTGGGTTAGCCCGCTTGTCGAGCGCTGGGCTCTCCAAGCGTTCCCACAATGAACCGCGTGTCAAAACTCTTAACAGTTCCTCGTCATGCTTCACTACGGCGCCGTTTTCGGCAAGAAGATTGATAATATTGACAAAATATGAATTCCATTTCCTACTGTTTGCAGCTCATGATTGGCCACAGATCAGCAACTACAAGGATTCCAAAACATTAGGAAAGAAAACTTCTCCGCCGTATTGTGGCGATTACAGACTTGAGGTTGTGAGTTGTGTGTACGTCGGCGTTGATAATCTGAAATTAAAAACGTCCTTGTGTGTTCTGTACCGTGCTTCTCCATCTTTTTGTCTTTGACTTCCTTAGCCGGAGAATTACACAAGCCAATTTACATGCTCGGATAGTGAAAACAAGCGCAATTACTTGCTATTTCCGCATTAAAAGGGCCTCGCTGTTCCACTGGAAGTGTGTCAACACTCTTAGAGCTTTTTCTCCACTTGTCACTAATCTACAGCAGCGCTGTCGGATAAAAAAAAAGGGGGGGGGAAAAACGCAGTCGTCTTAGCGATTAGCCTGGGAAAAAAACGACTTTTGAAGTAAGCAGCACATGCGGAGCGTTCAATCGCACAGACTTAATGTTCTCCACACTTGTGAAGCTAATATGTTAAAAGTAATAATGTTTCTTAAGATACCAATGCACCCCTGAAGGGCTTTTCCGGGAGAGTGTTGGGCGACGATAAGCGCTTATTGTGAGCGTCACCACTGATACGGACGCTGGCCACCGGGCATCGAGGGGGATCGCTTTCCTCGCAGGAGGCCCTGGCGGGGGTCACGCTGTAATTGTTACATAGCCCAGGGTGCGCTTCTCTCATTTTCAAGGGGAACTCTACGTTTCAGTGCAACATTTTACATGACACACATCCCTGGATATCCAATTACGAAATGATAATAGCTTCTTAGCACCATTTCCCGCCCGCCATTATTCGCCGCGGTGTCAATTTGGAGCTTAACGGAGCAGTGAGCTTTTAATAAAGCCGAGGATTGTGATAGCCAGAGTGCTGTTTGTTTGTGCTGAGGCGGGGATGAGGCGTCGTGGCGCGAAGCCGGCAGATGGTTGGCCGGAGAGAGTGTTGATAACGGTCTCACATGAGTCTGCTGGGAAGCAACATTACGCCCAAGGTCAACGGCAGCAGAAGAATGGAGCATCCTAATGACTGCAGCCTCACGGTTATTTAACACCATCATTTGGACCGGCTGTTGCAGAAAAAACAGTCAGCACCAAATGTGAGCACCGTTTGCCTCACGTACCGTATACCTCGCCGCCGTTCCTGCTTGAACACAGCCTATTATTAGTCCAAAAATATGCACAATTTAAGCAAAATTTAATGTATTTTTTGCTTAAATTAAGCATTTTCAAGTATGAAAATGAAGTAAAATGCAAATATAAGGCATTCAAAGACGTTGTGATGATATGTAGTATTCTACACTGGTCACTAGGTGTCAGTAATGTTGCATTGATGAGAAAATAGCCACTGCAGGAAGTACTGTACACAACAGGAAGCAAAAAAAGAACAACAAGGAACTCCCAATGCAAATATGTCTTACTTATGGCTTATATAGCTCCTATATTGGGTAATACCAGGGTAATGCATTGGGTGAGCATGCTGGGATGTTTTCAGCTCCCAGGTATTGTGTACAGATCTTTGCAACATGGAGGTTGGTCGTGGATGAATTCCATCAATAAAATGCACCTGCGTTGCGGATGGAGTGGCCCATGGTTGGGTTATGCTATGGGCAAGTGTATGCTACACAACGTGGCCCTTTAATGACCTCATTCCTTTGGTGGGATCAATAAAGTGCAATAATTTCGCCTCCTATTAAAGTCCAGCAAACATGAGCAAACATGAGCGCCATGTTGAATTACAAAGTGCTTATCTTCCACTTTTGTTCCTCTGTGGGGTGCAGTCGACATCACAGAGGCGGTGCTGACATCTGCATGGGGAGGGGGACATGACCTCGTATCCATGGTCCACACAGGTTCAGCATGATAGCACAGTAGCATGATTGCATGGTAGTGTGATGGCATGGTAGCATGATAGTATGGTGGCGTGATGGCACAGAAGCATAGCATGGTCGTGTGATTGCACGCATGACAGCAGGGTAGAATTGGAGCACAGTAGCATGTTGGCATGATAATATGGTAGGGTAGCATAGTATGATAGTGTGATGGCATGGTAGCATGATAGCACAGAAGCATAGTATGGTCGCTTGATGGCACGGTAGCATGATAGCAGGGTAAAAAGATAGCACAGTAGCATGGTAGCAGAGTAGCATGTTGCATGATAGCATGGTAGCATAATATGGTAGCGTGATGGCATGATAGCATGATAGCACAGAAGCATAGTATGGTCGCTTGATGGCACGGTAGCATGATAGCAGGGTAAAAAGATAGCACAGTAGCATGGTAGCACAGTAGCATGTTGGCATGATAGCATGGTAGCATAGTATGGTAGCGTGATGGCACAGTAGCATGATAGCACAGTTGCATGATAGCAGGGTAGCATGATTGCACAGTAGCACGGTAGTGTGATGCACAGTAGCATGATAGCACAGTAGCATACTAGCATGATAGCAAGATAGCACAGTAGCAGATGATGGCACAGTAGCATAACATTGTTAGCATTATAGCGCAGTTGTATGTTAACATGATAGCACAATAGCGTGATAGCATGAAAGCACAGTGCTACGGTAGTATGGCAGCGTGGTAGCATGATAGCACAGTAGTATGATAGCACAGTAGCATGATAGTGCAGTAGCATGATAGCATGATAGCGTGATAGCACAGTAGCATGACAGCATGTCAACATGATAGCACAGTAGCACTGTAGTATGGCAGCATGGTAGCATAACAGCACGGTAGCATGATAGCACGGTAGCACGATGATGCATCCACACTGATGCTCCTTTTCATCTGGCAGCTCAGACTTGAAAGTACATTGGGAGTTTTTAAATGGTAGACCTCAGCAAAAGCAATATGGTTCTTGCTTTTCCCAAGAGAACTAGCGTGTGACACAGTCTGCTCGTTGAGACGTGTGACTATACTGGAAGCAAGTGACCTTTGACCTGACCTGTCTCAGATCCGGTACAGTCCAACATTATCAGGGTTCTTGCTGCCCATGCGTGGCCAGGCGACACTGTGTCTGACGCAGAACAAAATCAATAGGGTTCTTGTGTTCAACCATAAAAGTCACATAAAAAGAAGAACAATAAAATAGAAGAAAAAGAATAAAAGAAAAAAATAAGAAAAAGAACAATACAAAACCTGAAAAAAGGACAATAACAAGTTGACACTTTAAATTCATATTTTAATCTTCTGCTTCTTTTCTGCGCGTCTCTGCTTTACAGTGGCATAGTTGAAAACTCAATATTTAATATTAAGCTAGGAAGAAAAAAATGACACTCACACCCATATCCATACGCACACACCCCCCGCCCCCCCCCACCCATAAAAAGCTAATTACTTACAGCAATTTGAAAAACATTTTTTTCTTATTTTTTTTTCTTTCTTACAAAACGAGTTCTTGATGGCGTGAAAAGAAGCGTTGGTGCGTCATGTGACTTTGATACAGTGACGGCGGGTTTGATTCACCAACGTTTGCAGCAAACTCAAAGGCCATAACGGTGATCCTTGTGTCCACTTTCATGATCAAGACAAGGGAAATAAGAACGTAAAACCACCAGCGTACTCATAAGAACAGCTACAATATTTTGGATTATATAGGAAGTGTCAATCATGGTCATAAATACATACAGTTTCTCTCCCCCCCCCCACATTCGAATCCCAGCTTGAAGGAGTCATTGGAGCCACACGGAAAAGAACAAAAGATTAAAAATGACAAGAAACGGTTTGTGAACAACAACAATTAAGCAGCAATATTAAGAAGAAAAAAAGGCATTTTTCATGAAAAAAGGCAGAATTTTTATATTAACAAGTGAACAATTCCCACAAGCTATATTTGCAAATAATAAATAATGTCTTTGTTATTAGTTTTTGTACATCACGTTGATGTTACAGCAATTCATGTATTCATTTCGGCTCTCCTGAGGTAACATTAAGACTTTTTCTCTCGTTATTACGTTAATTCTTGTCATATTACGACTTCATTCTGATATTATTACATGAATTCTTACAATATTACGACTTCATTCTAATATTACTACATGAATTCTTGTAATAATGACTTTATCCTCATGAAATGACATCATTATTTCTTATATCATGACTGTCTTCTTAGAAAAAGGACAGTACTAGTATTTTCTGTAATATTTCAAATTACTGTCTTGACATAAAATTCCAACATTATTCTTATATTGTAACATTTTTATTGAGTAAAACTTTGATTTCTTGTAATATTAAGACTTTTTTCCTGTTATTACAGTAATTCTTGTAGTATCACGTCATTCTTACATGACACTAATTCTTTCTTTTATGCTCATAAAATTTCATGCTCGTTTACATTCAAGTTACGACATTCTCATATTTTTCTCACAACATTTTCATTCATTTCTTGTAATATTCTGACTTTATTCTCATAAAATGACAACGCAATGTCCTGCAATATGACCAATTTATGAGAATTAATTTGTAATGTTACAACTTTGTTCTTGTAAAATGATGATTTTTATGTATTTTAAGAAAATATTTTGATATTCTAAATGTTTTATTGTAATATTATGACTTCACTGTCAAAAAAATTACAACGCAATTTCTTGGAATATGACAAATTTATGAGAATTTATTTGTTTTTGTACAATTATGATTTTTATCTATTTAAAAAAATATTTTGGTATTCTACAGTTTTTAATTGAAGTATTAAGACTTTATTCTTTTATTACATTAATTCTTGTAATATTACAACTTTATGCTCATAAAATGACCTCATGATTTCTTATACTTCAACTGTATTGTCATAAAATTATGACATTTTTCGATTTTTCCTTCTTTCTTTCCTTTTTGATATATTTTGATTAATTTCTTGTAATATTATGACTTTATTTTGATAAAATTACAGTGCAATTTCTTTCAATATGACACATTTATGACAGTTTATTTGTCATATTACAACTTCGTTCTAGTAAAATTATGATTATTTTAAATTTAATATGATTTTAATATTAAAAACACTTTTCTCATGATTTTTTTTTTTTATGACTTCATTTTTATACATTTTTCAAGTGTTCTTTTCAGTGTGGACGTGCTACTCCTTCATAGAAAAAAGCAAACATGGCGAATGATATGAAAATTAAATTAGAACTACTGATTTTTCTTGACCAAAATTCCAATATTTACATGTTATTTACATGGGTTGCGTCGAAACAGCCCCTCGTTAAAAAAAGAAAAAGAAAAAAAGGCTGATGGAACACTTGAAATACTGTACATCATCGCTGTCCAATGTAAAGCATTTGTCTCCATTTTTTTCCCCGAAAATTCTTATTTACGGACAAAAAGCAATATGGATGACACGTGCTTTTCATTGGACGGACGCTCCAATGTAGAAATGCGCCAGGGATCCAAGACTTAACAATATTCTTCACCAATATTTACGTAAGCAAAGTATATAACAGCGATATTGACACACTCAGCATAGTTTTTTTTTCCCAGGAACGCCCGCAAGCTTTCCACTCGCTTCACATTAAACCACAGGATGAACTGTGAGGCGACGCTGCTCTTCTTTCGTCTGGACTCAAATCCTGAGACGAGAACCGGGTCTCGGCGTTCCGCTTCCTCCGCCAGCCCTCGCAATTTGTGCTTTTAACTCGGTAGCGTCTTCTTCTGTAAAAAGTCGGAGCGGGAAAAGGAATGGCGCCGAGAGAAAGCCGCTTCGATCAACAAACAACCGAAAGATTGTGCTTTTTTTCTTTTTTCGGGTGGACTTTGGGATCTCGCTATGCAGTGTTGCGGCGGGGTACACATCCAAAAAAAAAAGCCTCCATTGAACATTCCTGCTTGCTAAAACAACTCCCAAGATATCGTCCGCGAATTGCAATGAAATGAAGCAGGAAGTGGGCGATCGTGTGGTCACATTGAGGCAGCTTCAAATTGCATGTCTGTTGCCAAAAAAAAGGCTAAATGAAATATTCCTTCTTTTCCTCTGCGTGCACGTGGTTGCCTTCCGCGTTGATGATAGCGGTGTCGGCGTCGGGCGCGTCCTCCGCCCCTTTGGCCTCGTGCGTTAGATACGTCCCTGCGCACACAACATAAAACACAACGCACGCCAGCGGTTCAGGCAGATGTAAACGTGCCGCTCTTCGCTCGCCGCGCTCTCACCTTTATGTCTGGCGAGGTAGCGCCCCAGAACGATGATCAAACACAGCGTGATGAAGACCACCACCGCTACAACGCCGCCGATTAGCGCGTGGTCGGGGCCGTGCTGTCCGATGGCGTTTGGATCTGACAGCAGACACAAGACAGAGACGTCTGTAGTGGAAATAGGATGTTTTTCTCCAGCAAAACATACAATATCACACAAAAATGACAGCAAGCATTTTATTACAGTATATGGTCTCCAGGGACAATACTACAGACAGTCAAGCTGGATGCAGCGATCCCTCGCCGCTTTCAAAATGTATTCATTAACAACGTCCATGGATCAATGCTGGGATGGATACATTACAGGGAAAAAAGGGTGAATTTACGGGAATAAAGTAGTACATTTACGAGGAAAAAAAGTCCTAAATTTGCAAGAATGCTGAAGTTATGAAAATAAAGCTGCACATTTATGAGAAAAAAGTTGTAAATTCACGAGAAAAAAAGTCGTAAATTTACAAGAATGCTGAAGTTATGAGAAATAAGTCCTACATTTACGAGAAAAGTCATACATTTGTAAGAATAAGTCGTAAATTTACAAAAAAAAGTCATAAATTTACAAGAAATAAGTCCAAAAATGACAGGAAAAAAAGTAGTAAATTAACGAGAAAAAAAGTCATACATTTACGAGAATAAAATCACACATTTACAAGAAAAAAGTCGTAAATTTACAAGACAAAAGGGCGTGAATTTACGAGAATAAAGTCGTACATTCATGAGAAAAAAGTCATAAATTTATCATAAAAAGGCCAAAATTTACAAGAATAAAGTTGTAAATTTACAAGAATAAAGTTGTACATTTATGAGAAAAAAGGCCTAAATTTACAAGAAAAAAAGCCGTAAATTTACAAGAATAAAGTTGTACATTTACAAGAAAAAAATTCCTAAAATTACGAGACAAAAATGTGTGAATTTACGAGAATAAAGACGTAAATTTATGAGGGAAAAAGTCATACATACTGTATACAAGAATAAAGATAAAGTCATACATTTACAAGAAAAAGGTCCTAAACTTACAAGAAAACAAAGTGGTAAATTTACGAGAATAAAGTCATACATTTACGAGAAAAACTGAGAAATAAGGCGTGAATTTACGAGAATAAAGTAGTACATTTACAAGAAAAAAAGTCGTACATTTACAAGAATGCTGAAGTTATGACAAAGTCGTACATTTATGAGAAAAAAGTCATAAATTTACTAGAAAGAAGTCGCAACTTTATAAGAAAAAATCATACATTTAGGAGAAAAAAAGTAATAAATTTACGAGAATAAAGTCATACATTTACCAGAAAAAAGTCATACATTTTCGAGAATAAAGTGTTACATTTACAAGAATGAAGTCCTAAATTTAAGAGACAAAAAAGCCTAAATTTGACCAAATGTCACATAAGCTCCTCCTTCTCATAGCTGTCTCAGGCAATGCCTGTAACATCAAGTTCCGAGTTTTTT
Organism: Dunckerocampus dactyliophorus; assembly: GCF_027744805.1. Lineage (NCBI taxonomy): Eukaryota > Metazoa > Chordata > Actinopteri > Syngnathiformes > Syngnathidae > Dunckerocampus > Dunckerocampus dactyliophorus. The sequence goes on from NC_072830.1 coordinate 4,330,541, forward strand.
CTGGTAAATTTCCAACTTAATGCTCGTAAATTTACGATTTAATCTCGAAATCCTAGATTATTTGAATACTCTGTCGTAACAGGCATTGCCTGAGACAGCTATGAAAAGGGGGGACTTATGTGACTGTTGGCCTTGGGCATGTGGAGGGGGTGGGGTATTCTTTTATCTTTACGACCTTTTTTTTTCAATGTGGCCCTAATACTCAGTCGTAGAACACAGACCATTATTAGTAAAAAAAATGCATATTTGAGAAAAATTGCGGAATTTTCAAGCCTAAAAATGGGCAAAATTATGTAAAATACAAATACAAGGCATTCACAGGACGCTTTGAGGACGTTGTGATGATATACACTAGTCACTAGGTGTCAGTAATGTTACACTGATGAGGCAATAGCCACCGCAGGAAGTACTGTACAGAACAGGAAGTAAAAAAAAAAACAACAAAAAAAGGAAGAACGAGAAGGAAGTGTCCCAACGCTATCGTGTGAGTGGTTATTTTCCATCATAATATTACAATGTTATTCTTGTAAAATTGCAACTTTTTTTTCTCTTAATATTTAGATTTTATTCTTGTAAAAATTACAGATTTTTTCTTCTGTTGTCTGATTTTTGGGGTTTTTTTTTTTTTGGTTTTCTTGTTTTTATGATTTATTATTATTTTCTTATTATGTCTACTATATTGGGTAACTGGTGTGGCGATCAGACATTCTATGAGCATCCCCAGGAGGGACCCGGCGCACCCTAATAACGCGATACCATTTGTTCTGCACTCTCTAGCTCCGCCCCTTTCATATCCTACACCTGGGATTGGTACCCAACACCAGAGTGCCAAAAATTCTTTGGATTTTGGTATATTACAGTATGTCTTATTTTCTCTTGTTATGTCAACTATATTGGGTTATAGGAGTGTAAAGGTGACTATGGGGTGTTATTTCATGTCGAGAGGGCTCTAATAATGTTAAAAAGCATATTTTGAAGGTTGTAAACAGGTTTTGTATGTTTAATGTGTCTTATTTTCTCTTATTATGTCTACTATATTTGGTAATAGGAGTGTAAAGGCAACTATTGGGGTGCTATTTCATATCTAAAGGGCTCTAATGATGTTAAAATGCATATTTAGAAGGTGGTAAACAGGTTTTCTATGCTCTACCTACATAAATATTCCATTTATAAGTAAGGAATCATACTTGTCGGAAATTCAGTTATCGCACACTTAAGGAATTTCACAAAACATGTTATGAAAGAAGTGTTTAACATTCTCAGGTCAAGTTGACCACTTCTTTAGCGCCATTGGAGTTCACAGAAAGATCCTTCAACACAACTGGCATTATGTTATTACTATATATATATACAGTATACTGTACAAATAAAAGGTCCAAGAAAAGGCCCTAGTATTAAACCAGTGTATTGTACTGTGCTGTACTGTATTGTACTGTATTGTACTGTATTGTACTGTTTACCCAGAAGTGAATGAGTTGGCATGTTTTACCTTTTGAGTGCAGCTTCTCTCAATTACATGAGCAACGCCCGCAGGTGATGAACTCCCAAAGAAATGGAGCATGCATAGATTGCTCTGGTACAAGTGTGTGTGTGTGTGTGTGTGTGTGTGCGTGTGTGTGTGCGTGTGTGTGTGTGTGCGTGTGTGTGTGTGCATGAAACACCTCCCATCTTTGAGGACAAAAGCAGAGGCGGCAGAGCGGTCAACTCATGTAGCAAAAGCAAAGCTTATTTTCTGGCTGGCTTTGTTAGCTCATCAATCAGCAAGCACATGCTCTCTGTCATGTTCGCCAGCGTGGAGGTGGGGCCAGGAGGCGGTCCAAGGGGGTGGGGGTGTGGGGGCTGTGGTTGCCTGTTGTGGTAATCGGCAGCAATGGATGAAAACATGGCCGCAATAACAAACCGAAAAACAAAACGACGAGTAAGCCGTCTCAAACTGTGGATGAGTCATGTGACCTGATGTTCACAGCAACGTTATGGATTCATTAAAGTCGCCTTTAGTCGCCGGGGTCTCTAATTAGCGGCTGTAGGCAACCTCCTGATGTTGTCTCTTTCGCCAAACACTGCAGCCATTTCTCAGCTGCACGTAATGGCATCATCCTGTCCCAGGGGTGTCCAAAGTGTGGCCCGCTGGCCATTTGTGGCTGCGGCTGTTTTTTATTGGCCTGTGGCCATTCCAAAAATATAATTTTACAAGAAAACTGAAAAAAAAAACCTAAAGTGCAAATATTACAAGAAAAAAGTTAATCATTTTACGATAATAAATCATAATTTTACAATAACGTTACAATGAAAAATAATGTCATTTTAGTAGCATAGAGTTTAAATATTAAAGAAAAAAAACTTAAAAAATAAAAATAAAAAAAGGTCATTATATGGAAAATAATCAAAACAATAAAGTTAGAATTTTTGGGAAATTAGGTTGTGAAAAAAGTCAAAATATTAAAAGTAGTATTTGAATAAGAACAAAAGTTGCAATTTTATGAGAATAAACTCGTATTATAAAGAAAAATAATGTCATTTTAATAGCATAGAGTTTACATTTTAAAGAAAAAAAACATTTTAAAAATAATTTAAAAAAAGATCATACAGTATATGAAAAATAAACAAAACAAAATGAAGTTAGAATTTTTGGGAAATTAAGTTGTGAAAAAAGTCAAGATATTAAAAGTAGTATTCGATCAATTTTATGAGAATAAACTCGTAATATTATAAAGAAAAACAATGTCATTTTAGTCGCATAAAGTTGAAATGTTAAAGAAATAAAACTTTTTAAAAAGTCGGACTATTATGCAAAACAAAATAAAGTTGTAATTTTGGAAAATTTGACTGCGGAAAAAATTCTAATATTCAGAGAATAAACTTTCAATATTATGATGAAAAATAGTAACATTTTAATAACATAGAGTTTAAGTATTAAAGAAAACATATATTTGTTTTTTAAAAGTTATAATATGACAAACAAATAATATTTGAAAAAAGATTATTTAAGAAGAAAGTTGAAATATTTGGAACATTTTAAAAATGGGGGGAAAAAGATCATAATAATATGCTACATGACAAAGCTGGAAGCTGACAAAGATGGAGTTTTTTCTTGAAATATATATGAACTTCTTAGCATATCTTTACAAAATATCAAAGTGGCAAAGTTTCATCCTTTCATTTTTCACTCTGTGGCCCACCCCTGTCCTGTCCGCTGCTATCTTGCTGACATCGCCGAGTAATTAGGACACGTGGACTGAATAAAGCGTATTAGGGAGCATAACGGGCGGCTGGTGACAAATGCGGGCTGGAGCAATGACACGTATTGCCTCCCGGCGCCACAAGTTAATCTTCCGGGCTGAGATGATCCACTGTGGAGGAGACCGCCGCCTGGTGTGATGGACGCCCTGAGGAAAGACATGCAGCTTCCACCTGCTCCACCCTTCATTGCTTTCACTTTGATATTTTGTTTCATCGGATGGAGTTGAACGGAAATGCTTGGCAACAAAACATCACCACGACAGCTTCTTGACCTTTGCGGAAACTCGGCTCCATGAATTCTACCTAGCAACAAGTGACGTGTCGCTAAACACATGACAACACACCTGGTCTGCCAGAGAAGAAGAAGTCTTGTCAACCTAACCACTCACAATATTTAGCGAGTGATCAAACACCCTCTGGATATTCTTTTTCAAAACAGCTACTAGCCATGCCAATTTTAGGACTATTATTATTATTATATGGTGCAGTTGTATTATTCATGCTAATATTGATATTATTTATTGCGTTGTGCATGTTTTTCTCTGTGGCACGTGCATGAAAGAAGAAGAAGAAGCAAAAAACACTCACCGTAGACAAAGAGTACATATTCAGCGCTGCTGGTCCCCAGGTGGTTGCTGGCCTCGCAGCGGTACGTGCCGTTGTCCGTTTTGTTCAGCGTGGTGATGGTGAGCTCTCTCCCCTCCACAATCATGCGCTCCATGTCGGGCAGCTCACCTCCGTCTTTGGACCACAGCACCGGTTCTGGTCTGGGGAAGTCAAGACACGACACAGGACAGGTTGTAGTGGAGGTCAATAACAGAGATTATAAAGTGGATCTAAGCCAATTTGGGGTGGGTAATTGGTTCCAGAATTTCGGCAAAGTATGTTTGTTTATTTATAAATGGAATATTTTGGTAGTTAGAACATAGAAAACCTGCTCACGACCTTCTAAGTACGCCTTTTAACATTATTAGAGCCCTCTAGGCATGAAATAACAACCCTATAGTCACCTTTACACACCTAACTATAAAAGTACACTTCACTCGCTAAAGATACTGCAAAAAAGGATTAGGATTAAGATAATCTGTAATGCCACGTATAGAGAACATACGTATAGAGCACTATTTTGAAAATCACTATTAAAATGTGATGATCTGGTTGATTTTCAAACTGCTAAAATGATGCATAAAGCAAACAGTAATCTGCTACCTAAAAACGTGATACAATGCGTCTCGACAAGAGAGGAGAAGTATGACCTCAGGGAGAGAACAACGCTAAAAACCTTCAGCATCTCAGGATGTGGAATCCAACTATGGAACGGATTGAGCAAGGAAGTCAAACGATGCACTAAGATGGGCGATGTCAAGAAACAATACAAGCAGTTGATGTTTGCAAAGTGCAAGGAAGAAGAGTCTGTGTACATACAATGCTATGTCTAAACACGACTACACTCACTACTAACTCTTCCTTCTTGTCGCCTATTGTGTGACTGCGTTATAATATTCTCACTGGTTTTTCTACTAGTTATTATTATTCCTCTGTTTTTTGGCCGCTAACTCCTTCATTTTTTAACCGATTCAAACCATTCAAGCGTCAAATCGTTCAGCTCATTCGGGAATGGTGTGCCAGCTATTCAGATTTTTGCACAATCCCCCATTTTCCGAGATTTTTTCCATATTTTTCACATTTCTCAGCCAATTCGGACCACCACAGAATGTTCAAATCATTGGGGATTTTTGGTCTAGGAGGAGGAGTGGCTGTGTTCGTGGACAAACATCTGAACTGAAAAATGGTAAAGAATATATCATTTGCTATTGACAACATCTTATAACAACTGAAATCTGTAAAGAAAAAAGCAAAAATGTGTTAATAAATTGCTTATATAGAACTCCAAAGTCAAGGATTGGAATGTTTGAGGATTGGATTAAAACAACCTTTACAGACACACAGTAGGTCAACTTTCACATGTGGAGACTTCAATATTGATCTTCTGAATCCACATAAGTCCAAGGAAATAAATGACTTCATAGATACATTGAATGGTTTGAGTCTATATCCCAAAATCAGCAGACCAAGCAGAATAACAAACCACTGTGCCACCTTGATCCATAATATATTCACCAATGACTTGGACAACAACACAACTAGTGGCCTGTTAATCAACGACATCAGCGACCACCTTCCAGCGTTTACAATTTACAACGGACATTATAATAAAAGACAGATGGAGGCCCAAAAGACCTTTCAAAGACTGCGCACAGAGAAGAGCGTCAGCGCTTTCAGGAAAGATCTAGAAGAACAAAGATGGGAGAGTGTCTACAGTGCAAAAGATGTGGACGAACACTTTCTGAACACTTCTGTGGAGCTCTGTGACAAGAACTGTCCCTAGCGAGAAATGTCCAAGAAGCAAAAGAAAAACAATCAGCCATGGATGACAAAAGGAGTGGAAAATGACTGCAAGAAGAAGAATACATTCAACAGGAAATGTATCATACAACATACTCAAGAAGCAGGAAAAATATAAGACTTAAGAAAATAAGTTGACAACAATCTTGAGAGTGTGCAAGAAAGAACATTATAGTCAATTACTAGATAAGAATAAAAATAACATTGGAGCAACTTGGGGCATTTTAAATATTATATTATTATAAAAAACAGCACCAAGAAAGCAGACTACCCTCACTATTTTATGGTTGGAAACACTAATAAGGATGATATGAATGAGGTAGTTGAAATGTTTAACAGCTACTTTGTCAATACTGGACCAAAACTGGAAGAAGAAATCCCAGAAGCCTGGACAATGGAGGAAAGGAATGAAACCATAGATAGGAATCCTAATTCCGTGTTTCTCACCGATGTAACTAAAAAGGAAATCACTGACATTGGCAATAATTGTAAAGCAAAAACATCAACTGAGATCAGTGAGATCGTAGAACTGTTAACACATATCAGTAATTTACCATTTCAGACTGGAAAATTTCCTAACAAAATGAAAATAGCTAAAGTAGTTCCAATCTTTAAAAATGGAGACAAACATCAATTTACACATGACCGACCAGTTTGCTTATTACTCCAATTTTCTAAAATCATCGAGAAGCTATTTAATAACAGGTTGCATACATTTATGAATAAGAATGAATTACTAGCAGGTAGTCAGTATGGTTATAGAGCTAACATTTCAACTTCTATGGCCCTGATTGAAATCACGGAGGAAATTAGTAATGCTATAGACTACAGAAAGTGAGCAGCTGCCGTATTTATGGATCTCACAAAAGCCTTCGATACAATTAATCACAACATCCTAACAACAAAATTAGAAAGGTACGGAATCAGAGGATTTGTTTTGAAATGGGTTAAAAGCTAACTAGCAAACAGGAAGCAATTTGTAAAGCTAGGAGAATATACATCTGCAACTTTAAATATTATGTGTGGAGTACCCCAGGGGTCAATATTGGGACCAGAACTGTTCAATTTGTACATCAATGATATCTGTAAAGTGACAAAAGACTTAAAGTTGGTATTATTTGCGGATGACACTACTGCCTTTTGCTCTGGGAAAAGCACACAAGGGCGAATTTAAACAAGTCACAGATGAAATGGCCATATTCAAAAGATGGTTTGATAAAAACAGATTATCCTTGAACCTAAGTAAAACTAAAATAATGCTATTTGCTAATAGCAGAAAGGACACGTACGACCAAATACAAATAGACGGAGTGGAAATTCATTTCTGGACGATCATAATAGATGAAAAAATTAGCTGGAAATCTCACATCAAAAATATGCAACATAAGGTGGAGAGAAATACTTCAATATTGAATAAAGCAAAATTTGTTCTTGATCAAAAATCCCTCCACACTCTTTACTGTTCTCTGGTATTACCATATCTAACTTATTGTGTGGAGATATGGGTTAATAACTATAAAAGCAATCTTCACTCGCTAAATGTACTGCAAAAAAGATCAGTGAGGATAATTCATAATGCCGTGTATAGATATCCCTTATTTTTGAAGTCACAAAGATTAAAATGAGCTGATTTGGTAAATTTTCCAAACCGCTGAAATAATGCACAAAGTTAACAATTACCAGCTACCCCAAAATGTCATACAATACTTCTCTACAAGAGGGGAGAAACTGATCTTAAGAAAAAACTAAACTTGAAACACTTGAATGTGAGAACAACGCTAAAAACCCACAGCATTTTGGTATGTGGAATTAAATCATGGAACGGATTAAGCAAGCAACTTAATGCACCAAGATTAGCGACTTAAAAAAAACAATACAAGCAGTTGATGTTTGCAAAATACAAGGCAGAAGAGTCTTGAACTTGTTTTGTTATGCTCGTCTCTATTTATTATGATTTATTTATGATTATGCTGATTATTATATCAATTGTGAAAAAATCTTACCAATTACATCATCATATTGTTACATTACCTTATCATTATTCTATGTATTAAAAAAATCACATTTGGATTGCAGCAGAGTGCAGCACAAAAGGTATGGTGTTATTAGGGTGTGTCAACTCACATGGGGTTTCCTCTGGAGAAGCACTCCAGTTTGAAGTACTGTCCCTCCTGTGGGATGCTCATAGAATGTCTGATCTCCACATGAGGAGCGTCTGCAGAGAGGAGGAACAGAACGTGGTGACAAAAAAATAAAGGCGGTATCCGGCTCTCCAGGGATTGGGCAGCTCCCATCCCCGCCTGCCGTTGCTGCTAATCCCTTACCTGCATGCTAATCCTGCACTAATCCCGAGGGAAATGCAAAGCTAAACCTGCACACATACGTGTAATCTCACGTCTAGTGTTTCCTTCTCATTGCTAATCAACATAGTCAACATAATCCAGCTTTCTACGAAATGTGTGTGGGTTGTGTGGGTGAGACTCACAGTGGACCTGCAGGACTTCAGTGGTCATGTAGGGGTTGGACAGAGACACATGTTCCACCATGCAAGTGTAGGCCACGCCATCATCTCCTCTGTCCACCTGGAAGTACAAGCTGCTCCTCACCAGGAAGGACTTGCCCGTGGACATCACCTCCATGGAGCCTGACAGGGACAAACGGGCTTCAGCAATATTGCCAAGAAAATACATCAAAATGATAACACCAAAAAATACAAAAATAAGCATAAAATTACGAGAAGTCATGTCATAAATTGAGATTCTTTTTTACTGAATATTTTATATTGCAATATACTTTAATACAACTTTTGTCTCCTATTAATATACTTATATTAAACTGTATTTGAAATATTTGCTACTTGTATCTATATATAAGATACTTTTTGGAAAAGAGAAAGAGAATACACAGAGATAACATTGAAAGAGCAAACTGCATGATTTTATTTTATGGTTAACTATCTAATCGTAATATGCGGAATGAAAAAAAATTCAACTTTATTCTGATTTATAAAATTCTTATTTTATTTTCACAATATTACAGCATGTTTTGCCCTCATAAAATCATTTTTCTTCCTCATTAAATGATTACAAATTTATTCAACAGCTATTATCACTAAAAATGACACAAAATGACATTACTATTAATTCTAAAACGTTATTCATAATATTTAATTTCTCTTAAAAAACGTATTTTTTATTGTAATATTCTTGTCACGCTTTGCAGTGACACCACTCTGGTGCTGCAGGTGAGCTACCTATTGGTCTCTGTTTGTTTTGGATTTGGTTTCTCAGGTGTTTCTCATTGCAGGGCCACCTTGATGGGTGAAGCTACTGAACGAGCCACAGGTGTTCCTAATCAGAGCTGCCTCTTTATATTCACACCTGTGGCAGCAGGAAGGCGTCGTTTGATTGACCTTCATGGACTCACGCCACAAGCCATCGTCATCTTCCCAGACGCATTCTTGCTGCCCGTCTTCATCCTTGACCTTACACGGTAGATACAGTATATACTGTCTTTTTTCTATTGCCTTCCTGCCAGTTCGGTAGCTTCTCCCTGTTAGCCCTCCCGTTTGGAGTTTGGCAGTCTTTATGTTCGGTTCGCTTCCTTCGTGGTGCTATTTTGTTACTGTTTGCCCTGCACCATAGATTTTTGTTGTTATCCCTTTTTTTTCCTTCTTTTTGTTGTGGTACGAACTATTAAAGGACTTCCTTTTTGACACCACCCTGCCTGTCTGCCTTTTTGGGTCCAACCAAGTTCACGGCGTGACAGAATCAAACGACCACACTGATGGACCCTGCAGAGCAGGAAAAGATTTTTTTGGCACTCAAGGCTCATGGCCAGACTATTAGCCGCCATGAGCAAGTCCTAGAAGACATGTCGACCCTCCTTAAAGACATTCATGTCCGGACACTTGCCCAGGCCACCTCCTCTGAAGACCAGCCCTTACATGCTGTCCCAGTCACACCCTCCTTCATGCTGCCCAGTTCCTCCGTCCGGGAACCCAGCATGCCCCACCCGGCAAGGTTTGGAGGTGATTTTGGTCAGTGCGGGTTGTTCGTGCACCAGTGCTCCCTCATATTTGCACAACAACCAAGCACATACGCCACAGACTCCGCAAGGGTAGCATACATGCTTAGCCTCCTTTCGGGGCGCGCTGCCAGTTGGGCGTTGGCCATCTGCGAAAAGAAAACAGAGCTACGTGACAACTTACCCCTGTTTGTGACAGAGATGAAGAAAGTATTCGACCACCCGATGCGAGAGCGAGAGGCTGGCATGCGCCTTCTCTCCATCCGCCAGGGCAACTCCTCTGTCGCGGACCACTCTGTCATGTTCCGCATTCTCGCGGCCGAAAGCGACTGGGACGAGAAGGCACTACGCTGCAGCTACCTAGGAAGCCTCAGCTCCCGCCTTCAGGACGAGCTTGCAGCACGGGACGAGACAAGATCATTGGAGGAGCTGATCGCTTTGTCTCTTCGGTTGGATGGTCGGCTGCGGGAACGCTCATTCCAACGCCGAATGGAGACCCCCACCTTTCCACAACGGGCATCACCATCAACCCTTCCGGATCCCCTCCTTCCTCCTTCGGATGTCAGTGGACCGTCTTCGGGGGATTCCAGCGGAATCGAGCCCATGCAGCTGGGAGCCAATCGCCTGTCATCGACCGAGAGGAGCCGGCGGCTGCGCCTCCATTTGTGCCTCTACTGTGGGGAGGCGGATCACTCGCTCGCTGGTTGTCCGGTTCGCCCTGGAGGGCGCCGATCGCCTTCCTCCAGCGAGAGACCTTCAAAGGGCTCAACTGTGGTCGGACGTCTCCAGATCGAAGGTACGCTGTCATGGGGGCGAGAAGCATTATCCATAAAGGCTCTTGTTGACTCAGGAGCAGACGATAATTTTATTGACTGTGAGTTAGTAAAGCATTATAACATTCCTACTGTGTTGTTACCGTCTGCTAAGACTGTGCGCTCACTTGATGGTGGCCATCTTGCTAGCATTACTAGCCAGACTATTCCCTGTACTCTTCTCCTTGCGGGTAACCATCGGGAGACCATTAGTTTTTTGATAATCCCATCACGTTCAGCTCCGGTGGTCCTTGGCCTCACATGGCTTAAACAGCACAGCCCCACAATTGATTGGGCTATACTTAAAGTTACCAATTGGAGTAATCTTTGTCACAGTCACTGTTTGCGCTCTGCTGCTACACCCGCTTCTCACGCCAATCGTCCTCCACCGGCTCCTCCTGACCTCACTTTAGTGCCCAAGGAATATCACTCACTCCACAAAGTTTTTTGTAAGGATCGTGCTATGTCTCTTCCTCCTCACCGGCCTTATGATTGCTCCATTGAGTTGTTGCCAGGTGCACCTCTTCCCTCTAGTCGTCTTTATAACATCTCTCAACCTGAACAGAAGGCACTCGAGGATTATATTTCCTCTTCTCTCGCGGCAGGTCACATACGTCCATCGTCTTCTCCTCTGGCGGCTGGGTTCTTCTTCGTTAAAAAGAAGGATGGCTCGTTGCGACCCTGCATCGATTTTCGCGCCCTTAACCATATTACTGTCCGGAACAAGTACCCACTTCCTCTCCTTGATTCAGCCTTTACTCCTCTCCACAGTGCAGTCATCTTCTCTAAGCTAGATTTGAGGAATGCCTATCACTTAGTACGTATTCGCCAGGGTGACGAGTGGAAGACGGCCTTCAACACCCCACTGGGGCACTTTGAGTACTGCGTCATGCCATTTGGCCTAACTAACGCCCCTGCCGTCTTCCAGAGTCTCATCAACGATGTGCTAAGGGACATGATTGGGCGCTTTGTTTTTGTATATCTTGACGATATCCTTATTTTTTCCCCCTCTGTTTCTACTCACCATCAACACGTTCGCTTGGTGCTCCAAAGATTATTAGCCAACCGTCTGTTTGTCAAGGCCGAAAAATGTTTATTCCATTCCTCCTCCGTGCCGTTCTTGGGGTTTATTGTGGAGAAGGGCCAACTCAGACCCGATCCCGCCAAAGTTGAGGCGGTGGTCGAATGGCCGACTCCGACATCTAAAAAGCTTGTGCAGAGGTTTCTGGGGTTCGCCAACTTTTATAGGCGCTTTATACAGAACTTCAGCAAGGTCGCAGAGCCTTTAAATAAGCTAACATCTTCTAAGGTTCCCTTTGTCTGGACCCCAGCGGCTGACACTGCTTTTAGGCGTTTAAAGTCGTGTTTTACATCTGCTCCTGTGTTGGTTCACCCTGACCCGTCTCTCCCTTTCTTTGTCGAGGTGGATGCGTCTGATACAGGGGTTGGGGCCGTACTCTCCCAGCGCTCTAGCTCGGACCAAAAGTTGCACCCCTGCGCCTTCTACTCCAGACGCCTTAATTCTGCGGAGCGCAATTATGACATTGGTAACAGAGAGCTCCTGGCGGTCGTCCTCGCCTTGCAGGAGTGGAGGCACTGGCTCGAGGGGGCGGCTCATCCATTCATCATCTTTACAGACCACCGGAACCTTTCTTATATTCGTGCTGCACAACGCCTCAACCCTCGTCAGGCACGTTGGGCCCTCTTCCTCACTAGATTTCATTTCGTCCTCACTTACCGTCCTGGATCTCTCAATGGGAAGCCCGATGCCCTCTCTAGGGTGTTCGCCCCTCCGGTGGAAGTTTCTCCCCCTGAGACCATTTTACCTAAAGACCGGATTCTCGGAGCGCTCCAATGGGAGGTGGAGAGGCGAGTGGCAGAGGTCAACAAGGACACACCCCCTCCTGTCGGATGTCCACCTGATCGACTCTTTGTTCCTCGCAACCTCCGATCTGAAGTCCTCATATGGGCTCACTCCTCTAAGCTCGCCTGTCATCCCGGAGCCAGACGGACGGCGTTTCTCCTGTCACAGCGCTTCTGGTGGCCGTCCCTGCATGCTGACACCAGGAGTTTCGTAGCCGCGTGTTCAGTATGCGCGAGGAACAAGTCATCCAATCAAGCAGCGGCAGGCTTGCTGCAGCCACTCCCCATCCCCTCCCGTCCGTGGTCACACATAGCCATGGACTTTGTCACCGGACTACCTGCTTCCAGGGGCTTCACTACAGTCCTTACCTTCGTCGACAGGTTCTCTAAGTCAGCCCACTTCATCCCACTCCGCAAGCTACCCTCCTCCTTCGAAACAGCTAAACTTCTGGTCCAGCATGTGGTACGCATCCATGGTATCCCGCTCGATGTGGTGTCAGACAGAGGCCCGCAGTTTGCTGCTGCTACCTGGAAGGCTTTTTGCAAAACCCTTGGAGCAACTGTGAGTCTTTCGTCGGGGTACCATCCTCAATCAAACGGACAGACTGAAAGGGCCAACCAGGACTTGGAAGCAGCCTTGCAGTGTGTGTGCCACCAGCATCCCACTTCCTGGTCCCGCTATCTGCCTTGGGTGGAATATGCCCACAATACGTTGGTATGCTCTTCGACGGGTCTCTCCCCATTCCACGTAGCCCACGGCTTCCAGCCTCCCCTATTCCCCTCCCAGGAGAAAGAATCATCTGTGGCTTCTGTGGCCACCCTGTTGCGCCGGGTCCACCGGGTGTGGCGAGACACCCGGGCTGCACTTATGCGCACCGCCAAACGGAACCAGAGGTTGGCGGACCGACATCGCAAGCCTGCTCCCGAATACAAGCCTGGCCAGAAGGTTTGGTTGTCTTCACGGGACCTTTCGTTGGCCGGAGAATCCAAAAAGATGGCACCCAGATTCATTGGACCCTTTGAGGTCATCCGTATGGTTAACCCTGTGTCAGCCAGACTGAAGCTTCCGCCATCTCTCAAGAGGTACCCGGTGTTCCACGTGTCCCTCATGAAGCCTGTCTCCTCCTGCGAGCTCAGCCCTCCAGCAGTGCCTCCTCCTCCTCCTCGGTTGGTGGATGGCCATCCTGCATTTACGGTCAAATCTATTGTGGATGCCAGGAAGCGGGGCAGGGGCGTACAGTATCTTATCGACTGGGAGGGATACGGCCCAGAGGAACGTTCGTGGGTCTCTCGTTCTCTTATTCTTGACGTCTCCCTTCTTGCCGACTTTTATCAGCAATTCCCCGACAAACCAGGTAACCCTTCGAGGGGTGCCACTTAATTGGGAGGGGGGAATACTGTCACGCTTTGCAGTGACACCACTCTGGTGCTGCAGGTGAGCTACCTATTGGTCTCTGTTTGTTTTGGATTTGGTTTCTCAGGTGTTTCTCATTGCAGGGCCACCTTGATGGGTGAAGCTACTGAACGAGCCACAGGTGTTCCTAATCAGAGCTGCCTCTTTATATTCACACCTGTGGCAGCAGGAAGGCGTCGTTTGATTGACCTTCATGGACTCACGCCACAAGCCATCGTCATCTTCCCAGACGCATTCTTGCTGCCCGTCTTCATCCTTGACCTTACACGGTAGATACAGTATATACTGTCTTTTTTCTATTGCCTTCCTGCCAGTTCGGTAGCTTCTCCCTGTTAGCCCTCCCGTTTGGAGTTTGGCAGTCTTTATGTTCGGTTCGCTTCCTTCGTGGTGCTATTTTGTTACTGTTTGCCCTGCACCATAGATTTTTGTTGTTATCCCTTTTTTTTTCCTTCTTTTTGTTGTGGTACGAACTATTAAAGGACTTCCTTTTTGACACCACCCTGCCTGTCTGCCTTTTTGGGTCCAACCAAGTTCACGGCGTGACAATTCTATTCTTTTTTTTAGTTTCACTTGTTTCTGATACTATTTTATCTTCTTTTTTTACGTAAAATATTGATTTGTAAAAAATAAATGACCTTTCCCTTAAATAAATCACCAATATCAAATAAACTTCCATTTCATTTTATATTATTGTAGTAGTAGTAGTAGTAATTTTATTATCCTATTTAATATTATGATTTTTTTTTTACTTCATTAAAAATGACATTTTTGTGTTTTTTCTGATAATACTCTTTTCAAATTTTTTCTCAAAATCTTTAAAAAAAAAAAAAACAACCTTACCATAATACTGTATATCACTAATATCAAACAAACTGCATTAATTTAATTTTAGTTACAGTAGTATAATTATCATATTTTCTATTATTAAAAAAACTCTTTCGGCACTTTAAAAAATTACTTTCACACTTAAATTAAATTAAATTAAATTAAAATTGTAGTAGTATAATAGCCGTATAATTATATATTTTTAAATAAAACCTTTATTTCATTAAAATATTAATTTTACCCACTTTTTTCTCATTATGCTCTTTAAGCACTTTAAAAAATTACTTTAAAAATTACATTTAATTACAATAAAATTGGCCGCACGGTGGTCTAGTGGTTAGCACGTTGGCCAACACAGTAACAGCCTGGAGATCGGGAAGACCTGGGTTCGATTCTCCCTTGGGCATTTCTGTGTGGAGTTTGCATGTTCTCCCCGTGTGCGTGTGGGTTTTCTCCGGGTACTCCGGCTTCCTCCCACATTCCAAAAACATGCAGTTGAGGTTAATTGGCAACTCTAAATTGTCCATAGGTATGAATGTGAGTGTGAATGGTTGTTTGTCTATATGT
Organism: Dunckerocampus dactyliophorus; assembly: GCF_027744805.1. Lineage (NCBI taxonomy): Eukaryota > Metazoa > Chordata > Actinopteri > Syngnathiformes > Syngnathidae > Dunckerocampus > Dunckerocampus dactyliophorus. The sequence continues at coordinate 4,345,694 of NC_072830.1, forward strand.
GCCCTGCGATTGGCTGGCGACCAGTCCAGGGTGTACCCCGCCTGTCGCCCGAAGTCAGCTGGGATAGGCTCCAGCATGCCCCCGCGACCCCAATGAGGAAGAAGCGGTATAGAAAATGGATGGATGGATGGACAATAAAATTGTAGTAGTATAATTTTTGTAGTATATAGTAGTACAGTATAACTTAACTTTATTAAAAATCATACATTTTATCCTCACTTTTTCATAACTCTCAATTTTTTTTTTTACATATAAACAATCATTTTCATTTTCATTCTCAAAATAGTTTTTCTTTTTTAAAGGAATGAATTACCTTTATCTTAATAAATCACTAATACCAAACAAACAGTATGTAAATAATTGAATTGAATTTAATTAGGAGGAGTATTATTGTCCTATCAAATATGAAAAAAACCTGATGTACATCAGTAACTTGTTACTTTAGATAGCGAATAGATGATAGAGAATATCACTGCTCCTCCTGACATTAATAACACATCTTAAAAAAGTCCATGTTATGTATTCAAGCATGAATTTGACGTCTGTTGGCCGACACAAATCATTTGTGCAAACAAATGTTCGACACGTGAAGACATTTGCAATCTCAGCTTGATAAATTGAGCACGTCTGTGTTAGGAATTGTTGGAAAAACAAATGATTGGAGCGTAAAATAAATGTAAGACGTGGTGGAGGACGTGTGTGAGTGGCAGCTCACGCTGGCGTCAATGAAGGCACAACATGCTGCTGCCAGCTCTCGTCCTCGGGAAAGTAAAGCTTGAAAAGCAGAACCAAAAAAAACAAAAAAAGGAGATGCTTGGCGTTGATTGACGTTCCCCCTCAGTGACACTTTGACATGGAAAATCACATTTTTAAGTGCAGGCCTGAGACGCTGCTTTGTTCTCCGTGTGACAGACGCGTGGATCACTGCCGCCGTGTTCGCCCAACCAGTTCGCACGTGGATTCGCAAGTATAAGCACACCTCCACGTACACGAGTGCAGCACAACATTCGGAATATGACCAAACATTTCTCTTTCACTCTTATCAAATGATGATTTCATTGTCACAATATTATATCACTTTTTTCCTTACATGATTACAATTTGTTAAAGAAAATAGAGAAAACTATGTGTTATACAATATTTCGACAAACCTTCTCTTGTCTCGCAGTATAATGGAACACTGACCTCTTCTCAGGTTAAAAAATTCAGATTCAATTGATTTGTTTGAATTCTTATTAAATTATTTTAAAAAATATATGTTATAAATAAATATATATATATATATATATATATATATGCCCTGTGATTGGCTGGTGACCAGTCCAGGGTGTACCCCGCCTCTCACCCAAAGTCAGCTGGGATAGGCTCCCAGTGAAGATTACGCAGCATAGAAGATGCGTGAATGAATGTTATCTATATTACACGTTTTTCCCTCTTAGAATTCATTCCCCCCCCAATTAAATAATTACAATTTGTTAGAAAATATAGAACTACATATTGTGCAATATTCTGACAAACCTTCTCACTGCATAATGGAACATTGACCTTTCCTAAGGGAAAAAAAAGTCTGAATTTGACCTAAATTTTCTGTTTAAATCTTACGAAAATAGTTATAGTTTAATTATATTTATAATTTGATGATAATTATAATTTAATGTCATCAATATTAACACATTTTCCCCCCATGGAATCCATTTTTCCCCTCATTAAATGATTACAATGTGTTAAAAATATAGAGCTATATATTGTGCAATATTCCGGCAAAACCTCTCTCATTTCGCTGAATAATGGAACATCGACAGCTCTTCAGGCAAAAAAATTCTGAATTTGACCACATTTTTTGTTTAATTCTTATTAAATTATTTTCATATTTATGTTATAAATATTACACAGTTTTTTCCTCATAGAATTATTTTTTCCACTCAATGATTACAATTTGTTAAATACATATTATATAGTTATAAGTCAAACCTGTCTTAGCGGCCACCTTTATAGAACGGCCACCTGCCTATAGCAGCCACCGAAAAATCCCCCGCAGCAAATTTACATGTTATAGACCCTGTGTATAGCAGTCACCTGTCCACCCATTTTGTCTCCCTTGGTCAATATCTGACCACGTATAGCGGCCAAATTACCGACTCAAGTAGAAGCTTCATGCACAAAAAAGTTTGTTTTTTCAATCAATGAAGCCGTCGTGTGTAGACTTTAATTACTGAGTCCTAGCTCAGTCACAATCATTCACAAGATCCACACAAACTGTCAGTTGTTCCACATAAAAAAGCCGTCTTCTTTTGAGCTTGCTATTTCCTGGTCAAACATGTAACTTTAAGAGCATTTGCACCAAAACATTACCGCAAAGTAGGCTGGGAACAGGACGTGCTCCCAGCGACGCTACAATAAAAAAAAAAACATACGCTAGCATGCATGCGGCAGCGGGAGCAAAACTGAGTTCGGTTGTACTTAATTGAAGTATTTTAGAATGTACTCACGTTATTTTTGATCAATCCTCATCCACAAATCCATCAAAGTCCTCATCTTCTGTATTCGACACAAAAAAAGCCGTCTTCTTTTCCGTTCGCTACTCGTCTGTTAACTTGTCAGTGTTATTCAGCTCCGAAGCAAAGAAGGAAACTTCTCCTGTTGCTTCTGCCAACTTTATTTATTGAACGCGGCCACCAGACAGCAGCTCAGAACACACACACATCTCTCAGCATCGTCTCTCCTTCCTGCTTGCCCACAAGGCAAAGGTTAAACAAGCCCCACTACATAGCTGTCCAGCCAATGCCTGTAAGAAATGACACCGTTTATTTCCTGGTGTGCACTGGTCAATACTGTAATGCCGCTTGTTGTGGGGAAGGAGAGACTCACGTCGCCGATGCACTTTAATGGCTTTATTAACAGCGGAGAACACTGCAGGACTTTACATCCACGCCAACATAAACACACTTCCCAACTCTCTCCAAACTCACAGCTAGCACTGAGCCTAGCTCTCCTGCTCGGGACGCCCACCGTCACTTCCTGATAAACTAAAGCTGTAATGACACTCTGACGTATAAAAAGTAAAATATTAAAAACAAGCGTAAGACATTACTAGCACAGCTTTGTTCTGTGGGTCGTGGATATATTCTATCAGTTATTATTAAGCCTCTAGCTTCCTTTTAGTAAGTAAAAACCTTGGCTATGATTGCACTACATTGTCATGTAGACCTACAAAGTACACTTGGAAGAACAAGAGGTGTCCGCAGTCCGCAGTGCCCTCTACTGGTCAACATTATTATTATTTTTTCCCTTTTTTTCCTTTTTTTTTCCTCTACTGGTCAACATTCAAACTGGATGCCAACCTGTCTATAGAGGCCACCTGTCTATAGCGGCCACATTTGCAGACTCCCTCTAGTGGCCGCTATAGACAAGTTTGGCTGTATATACACAACTATATATTGTGCAATACTCAAAACTTTCACTGCATAATTGAACATTAACTTTTCCTAAGGCTAAAAAAAAAATCATAATTTTACCCAAATTTTCTGTTTAATTCTTATTAAGTTATAAATTTTACACATTTTCTCACAATTCATTTAATTATTGCATTTTATTCCCACAATGCTCCAAAACAAAACTCTAAAATTCTAAAATACAAAAATAAACCAACATGTTTTGTTTATTTCATTCAAGTATTGAATTTATTTATTTTAATGTAATTAAATTTGATGTTCTCAATATTGCACATGTTTTTGCTCAGGTGTACATCACTGCAAACTACAAGCACAATAATAAACATATTATCCATCTCACAACAGAGCGTTATTATTTTGTTACAAGTAATGTTTGGGATTGTTCCGGGGATGCAGGTGTGCCTAATGTTGTGTCCTGTGTTCAAAATCAAAAGTTTGTGGCTAACTTTTGACGAATTGCTCCACAAAAAAGGCGCATCGTCTCGCCTGAGATGGACAGCGCCCACACCCCCTCGCTGGCCCTTCAGGAATCGAACGTGTGCTCCATCTCAACAAGAAGGCTTCACATCCCGGCCGCGCTGCCATCAATCACACGGCCGGCCCGACAGACGGAGGCGGCAACAGAAGGCAAATCTTCAATATAAAGAGCAACGCCGCGTCTCGGCGGCCGACTGGAATGACTTTAAAGAGATGCGCGCTTCAAAAGTGAGGATAAAAAACATTTGTTTCTTTAAGATGTTGGTCTTTGTTTGTTTTTTTCCCCCAAACAGCAAAAAATAAGAGTGAGGAAAGCAATAAAACACAACATGCAGGCACTTGGTGAGTGTTAGGAAAGAGTGTAATCATCCATCCATCCATCTTATGAAGGCAGCAGGAACACATCACCCACAAAAAGTAGGGATCTGATCCAGCAGCCACCAAAGCGGATCCTCTCAACGCCCTGGCAATGAACAGAATCGGTGACAAAGGGAAACCTTGGCGGAGTCCAAGCCTCACTGGAAACAACTCCAACTTACTGTCAGCGATGTGGACCAAGCAACCGAATCATCTGGTCCGATACTTTATACTTCCAGGGTAACCCCCACAGGATTCCTCAAGAGATACGATCCAAAGCCTTCTCCAAGTCCACAAAACGTGTAGACTGGTTGGGCAAACTGCCATGCACCTTCAAGAACCCTGCCGAGAGTGTAGAGCTGTTCCACAGTTCCAGGACAAAAACCACACTGCTCCTCCTTAATCCAAGGTTCAACTATCCAGCAGACCCTCCTCTCCAGTGCCCCTGAGTAGACCTTAGCAGGAAGGCTGAGCAGTGTGATCCCACCATAGTTGGAGCACACCCTCCGGTGTCCCTTCTTAAAAAGGGGAACCACCGCCCCGGTCTGCCAAAGAAGAGGCACCACTGTCGATGTCCACGCGATGCTACAGAGTCGTGTCAACCAAGATAGTCCCACAGCATCTGGTGACTGCTAAAGCTGCATGCCGCTTGGCCTGGCCTTGGCTTGGGGTCTTCTGAGCTACTCTTTGTCTGTTTGGTTTCCCCTAGCACCTGCTTGTCTTGGGTGGCACTACCAGGGGCATAAAAGCCCCTGAAAACTTAGCTCCTAGGATCATTGGGACACACAAACTCCTCCACCGTGATAAAGTGATAGCTCAGGGAGGAGCTACCGAGACCCATCTCTTGAGCAGTCTTGGTGCAGACTAGGCTTGGGATGATGGCCTTCACACTTGACCAAACGAACCATACTAGCGGAGCAAACACACCTCTTAATGAACGAATGAATGTATGAATGAGTGAGTGAATGAATGACTGCTTACCTTGGACCTCCTTGTCATTCCTGAACCACCGGATGTTGGCGGCCGGCTTGCTGCCCGTCGTGGTGCAGGTCAGAGTGATGACTTCGCCCTCCAAGGCGGGACTAGTGAAACCCGTGATCTCTGGCCGCTCCGGTACTCCTGATTGGATAATACAAATATTACAGAGTTTTACCTTACTGACATACCCTAAATGCACCAATTGACTGCAAAGTCTCCTTTGTGGTCGATAAAGGTGAATAACCGCTGGGCCTCTAATGCCTGATGTCGTGTTTGATGAACGCCACAAGATGGCGGTAGCGGTCACTTAAACTGGCAGTCATGGACGGGAGTGGAAGTGACAGTGATGAACGCTGACCTAAGACGGTGAGGAAGGCCTTGGTGGTCTTGACGGGCATGGTGAAGAGTGAGCACGTGTACTGGCCCTCGTCCGCCAGGCTCACGTCGCTGATCCTGATGGTGAGCTCCTGCCACGATGCTCGCACCAGCTCAATCCGGTTGTCCCGCAGAGCTGCACGGACAAGGGCCACATGCACAGGACAGTCCGTTAAACACGATGAAAAAAACAAGATCAGAAATAATCTCAGCGTCTGAGATTACAAGATTGCAACTTCTATTGATTTTCACTCGCATGAACACTTCAGAATCACCTCGCTGACGTTTGCCGCTTGGACCCCCACTGATAACTCACCGCCACTTAAAGTATACACTTACACCCAGCAAACAATTACATCATATTTCTTTCAAAATCAAGCGCTCTGAACACAGCCAAAGCTTGGATTCTCAAAACTATGAATAAACATATGTGGAATGATGTACTTAGCGAAAACATGTGAAATAACTCTAAATATGTCTTATATTTTAGACTTATATTTTATGTATTTTTTTTGATAGCGCCGCAAACCCATGGTGTTCTCTCAATGAGCTTTATGAGGTAGTCACTTGAAATGGTTTTCACTTCACAGGTGTGCCTTGACAGGGTTATTCAGTGGAATTTTGTGCCTTATTAATGGGGTCGGGACCATCACTTCTGTTGTGTGTGTTCAAAAACATTGGCCTGTACCGTTAGAGCTATTTCGACAAAGTATCTTTACACTTAAACCAAATCTATAATAATTTAAATTAGGGCTGTCGACCAATTAAAATATTTAATCACGATCAATCGCATTTTGTCCACAGTTAACTCAGAATTAATCATATTTAATCGCAGATGAAAAAGGTTTTTAGTAATAAGTAGGGATGTAAATCTCTTTGTGGTCAATGATTCGATGCGCAACTACGATAACCAAATCAAGGTTTATGTAAAGGGATAACAATTTTGGAAATATGGGCCATTATTTTGTTAAAAAAACATTGTACCGTTAGAAATCCCACAGTTTTTGCGTGTTCAATGCGAGCTGTGTTTGAGCCCAGTCCTTGAACTGACAGTCCTTGAACGCACCTGCTAACTTTGTCCCATGCTGCACAGATAGACTATTTATTTTTTTTACCCTTTTTCTTTCACCTCACATTTGGTTCCAAGTGCTGATACTACGTGGGAATGCATAAAGGCAAGATTTGCTGACCTTATTGAGTTCTAATGTTCTCATTTGTTCCGTACACAACCTATCTGAAAAGCAAAGTCCAGGCTCATACTGGTGGATGGTGGGTTCAAAAATAATATACAGTTAGAAATCCCCCAGCTTTTGAATGCTTCATGTCCCACTTTGTTTGACCGTCCAGGAACGTACCTTTTCCCGTTCTCACGTGCTGCACAGAGAGATACTTTATTCATCTCCAAGAGAAATTCACACAAATGGACTACTATACTGTATTTTTACCCTTTTCCTTTCACCTCATATTTGGTCCCAAATGCTGATACTATGTGGGAATGCATAAAGGTAAGGTTTGATGGCCTTATTGAGTGCTAATGTGCGTGTTTGTTCGGTGTGCGGTTTCTCTGGAAGACAAGTCTGGGCTCGTGCTGGTGGATAATGGGTCTGTATTAATTTCGTGAATGTTGTTCCTGTCTTAGTTTTACACAATACATTGATAAATAAGATGGATTGGATCGCTGTGGTGTGTGTGCGTTTTGCTAATGTGTTGACTCGCTAGTGCGGTACGAATGCTAGTTGATGCTAGCACTGCTGGCTTTACAGCCATGGTCGGGGGCTGCCGTTAACTAGCAACTTGTACCCAATTTTTGGCTCTGAGTTCAGGGCAAAGAATCAGACCAGGACAACTTGCATGTTTTTTGGGCCACTTGTTTGCCAAGGTGCCACTGTATGGGACAGTAGTGAAGTGCCTTTTGTCTTGCTGCGAAAGGCATTATAATAAATGTTATTTATAAATAGATGTATTTATTTTTACTGATATTCTTAATTAATTCATCATTTATTATTATTTTATTATGAATTCATTATTAATTTTCTTAATTTTTAAATGTATTAATTAAATACTTTTAGTCATAAATAAATAAAATAAGACTAATTTAAAAAGTATTTCAAATTAGACAAAAACAAATAAATACATTACAATATATAAGCATGTTATTACTACAAAATAAGTTTAAAATGAATAAATAAAAAAAAACAATAATAAAAGGTACCTGACCTAATCTGACCTTTGTCCTTGATGCCACGGGCACCATGTCTTGGATAAAATCAGTAGGGTTCTTGTGTTGGACAGATCCTGTGTAGTTTTATTGAACTGCGGCAATGGCAACGCGGTACATCATCCATTGACCAGCATACAAGATGAATCATGAATATGCACGACGCTGAGGACCAACAGGAAGTGTTCTCAGGGGGAACTATTGATTTTTCCACGAGACACGTGCAGACGTGAGCGATGTACGAGTGCAGCAAGCCAACAGCCCTCCTCGCTGACACGTTCACAGGTTGAATAAAGCCAAGTTAAGTGTAATCTATTACCCACGCAGGTGGGGGGGAGGAGGTGAATCCCGCTATTAGCGTCGCCGCCGCCCGCAGGCCGAGACATGCGGGCCCAAGCCGGGGGCAGATCCGTCACAATCAGAGCCAAATGTCAGCGTCTGACAAAGATTGTTTTAGCCGGCGCTTGAGGAAATCAATGTGATGAAAAGGTTCATTTCCCCGAAAGCCCGTGTTGCTCGCTCGCTCTTCATTGTGCTCCGGAGGAGGAGGAGGCATAAATCTGCACGCTGACCTTGTACACGCGCGGGCCTTGCAGCCTGGCAGCTTAATGCGCACTACATCTCCACACATGGACGCCTCGCCAAGGCTGTCTCCAATCAGTAAAACAGACAGGACCGTTCCCCCCGGCCCACCTGCTGCCCGCTGATGCTAAGTCATGTTTGCACCGCACGCCGTGACAGCAAACACATGGGACTCCTCCTGAGAGAGAGCATGGCTTCTCTTAGACAAGAACGTGCCGTGACCCTTGCTCTCGTATTTGTTCGTCATCTTTTCTTGAAGTGCTGCGCACAAAAGGGTGAAAATTGGTGAAAACATGCAACCCCACTGTGTTACCTGTGCTATTATTTTTCTGACAAATACACGGCATGGTGGCGCTGTTATTAAACCACAGAAGTTGGATTGACTTGTTGAGTTTCTCACACAGCACTACAAAACCCCCACTGTAACTTTTGAGTGTGAATTGCCACCAAATTTGGTACACACCTTTAGGGCACTGACAAGCACATGTGTGCCAAATATGAGCAAGGTTGGTTGAAAAACATGGCCGCCATCAAGCAAAACATCTTTGCAGGGACATGACAGGACAGGACTTAGTAGTTAATTGTCCAGAAGTCGTTGATAATGTCTTATGACGAGAAAACTTTGACAATGTCTGTATTGCATGTATGCTAGCATGTCTTCCAAAGTATTTGGAGCACAACCCCTAGGGGGCGCCACTAATGCCATTTACAGTCATGTGAAAAAAATGAGGATACCCAATGGTGTAACTCGTCTACTCCTGAAGCGCTGCACACAAAAGGATGACAATTGGTCAGAACATGCACCCCCACTGTGTTGTCTGTGCTATTATTTTTCCGACAAATACACCACATGGTGGCGCTGTTATTCCACTCCATAAGTTGGACTGACTTGATGAATTTCCCACACAGCTCAATGTGCGCTACAAAACATCCGCTGTAACTTTAGGGTGTTTAGCCCAATCATAGCAAAATTTGCTACACACCTTTAGGGCACTGACAAGCACATGTGTGTCAAATTTAAGCAAGGTTGGTTGAAAAACATGGCCACCATCAAGCAAAACATTTTTGCAAAGACACGGGCGAGACTTAGCAATTAACTGTCTATAAATCACTGAGCGTGTGTCTTATGATAATCAAGCTTTGAGGATATCTCTAGCGCATTTATGCTAGCATGTCTTCCAAAACATTTGGAGCACAACCCATAGGAACGCCACTGATTCCATTTACATATGAAAAATGACGACGCCCAATGGCGTAATTCTTCTACTCCTGAACCGCTGTACAGTATTTGGAGCACAACCCATAGGGGGCGCCACTAATGCCATTTACAGTCATGTGAAAAAAATGAGGATACCCAATGGTGTAACTCTTCTACTCCTGAAGCACTGCACACAAAAGGATGAAAATTGGTCAAAACATGCACCCCGACTGTGTTGCCTGTGCTATTGTTTCTTTGACAGATATACCACGTGGTGGCGCTGTTATAAAACACCAAAGTTTGACCCTATAAGTTGGATTGGCTTGAAAATTCAATGCACTCCACAAAATCCCCACTGTATCTTTAGGGTGTTTAGCTGAATCACCACCAAATTTGGTCTACCCCTTTAGGGCACTGACAAGCACATGTGTGTCAAATATGAGCAAGGTTGGTTGAAAAACATGGCCGCCATCAAGCAAAATGTCTTTACAGGGACACACAACTAATTGTCCGTGATTGTTTACATTGAAAACGTGTCTAATGATAATTAAACTTTAAGAATCTCTTTATCACATGGATACTAGCATGTCTTCCTTTTGAGCACAACCCACAGGGGACGCCACTGATGTCATTTCCCGTTGAGAAAAAATGAGGACACCCCCAATGTTGTATCAGGCACGGCGGCGCCACTTTGTCGTGATAAAAGCATGCTAAGGAGAAATGTTTGAATTGTTCACATCATCCAGATGACAACACCCTGTGTCCACGTCTTTAGTCAAAAGTAAAACGTTATATTCATCTGAGGCCATGTCCACAGAAATGGAGGTATTTTTAAAAAGCCTCCATTTTTCAATGAGATTTGGCTTTTGGGCATTGTAAGTTACTGAAAACTGCAGCCTGTGTGAAGTGTTTCAAAATGTACTTTTTGCGTGGTTCAGCAATGAAGTCCAAAGCATCCCTGCAAAGAAATGTGCTTAAAGTACTTTAGTACGAACGCAGAGGCACCCCACCCTACACCTGGGTCCTCTATTTGTTCTAATTAAAGTCCTGCGACTGTCCACATCACTTGAAGCCCACTTTAGTTTTTAGTTTTTAGTTTTAGTTTTTAGTATGACATTTTCTCTTTAAACATCAAACCTGATTTTGGATCATCCTGGATTATGCAATCCCTCAGATTTCAGCAAGTATTTGACGGGAGCACACCTCACAGCGGACACTTTGCGTCCAAAAGATGTCGATGTTTTGTGTGAACACCACTGCTATCTTGCAGAGACTTCCTCACACTCTTCTTCACAATGCCGGAATTCATAGTTTCCTCTCAATGAACCACAGCTCCCCATAAAGGGCAGCACTTGTGTACACTGCCGCCTTCACGCTTGACTGTAAGCAAGACAATTAACTTGTCAAAAGACCAGAAAAAGACACCAGTTTTGTCATTATTGATATTTGAAGTGGCCAACATTGTGGGAAAAACAGTGTGCTTAATGTGCGGATGCTTTGACGTCACAATCAGGAAGACAATGCTTGATATGCTGCGTGCTCTTATGCCGCATTAAATTAAACAAGAGAGGAGCGTCACAATGTCATAGTACATGTTGGAATTCATGTTCCCCCCTCCATCAACAGTGTGGGCGGCACTCGTGCAGCCTCAGATCATGGCGCTACCGCCACCAGGCTCGGCTGTAGGCAAGACACAATTATCTTCACGAAAAGACCAGAAAAAGTCACTGGTTTTGTCACTGTTGACAATTTCAGTGGCCAACATCTATGAACAACGTGTGTGAAGACAACGCATGATATGCTGCATGCTGTGATGCCGTATTAAATTGAAAGAAAATAGTACATACTGTAGGTATATAGTATTATATCATAGTACATGTGGGAATTCATGTTTCTCACTCAATGAACCACAGCTCCTCAGTGTTGAGAGCACTCGTGCAGCCCCGGAATATGTTGCCAGCTCGACAATGGCTGTGTGTGGACTCGTTTTCAGTCGGTAGTAATTCTATACTGCTATGCAAGCTGTACAATGACGACTCTCAAGTATGTACTTTCTATAGTATTGTCCCGTTTAGAAGATGGTATCATTCATTTATGAATGATGCCCTTGCCAGGACATCTACGGCTGTGCACGTCTTCCTGTAGAGCCTCATGCATGTTACGCATAAGAGATGAGGACTGTGGTTTCAGACAAACGTACGTGGTCCAACCCGAGGAACCCGTCAAGGTTCCAGGTCTCTCGGAAGCCACTTGAGGCTCGCCTGAGCCGCTAACCCACGCACAGAAGCTTCCTCTCACGGTTTATACGCTCTCATGGGTGATGGATGGAGCCATTGAGCTGTCATCCTGCCACCACTTCCTCCCCAGCAGCCATCATCCCTCCTCTTTGGACGCGGAAAGAAGTGACAGGGACGTGCAGACAAATTGTGGTTACAAAGCTAAAAGGCAAAAATGGTAGGGAAGTCCCGCCTCTCTCATACTGCCTCCAAATATAGAACATTGCCGGGTCAGCTTTCATCTGCAGAGGTGATGTCATTTATTCGAACCACGACAATGACTTGCTTTTATGTAAGAACAATACTTAGTGTGTGTTTAGCACATCCTTACTAATAACAAAAGCATCACAAAGGATTGAAGTATCTGCAGAAGACCTCACCTTTCATCTCGTCTGAGCGGCTTCAGGGCTTTTTCACGCTAATAAGTCAGAGAGGAAATATCTTTTTACACAAAAACATCACTAATAAGTCAACCACAGATAATAAACTGTAGAGACACTATAAATCTGACAAAATTAAATAAATACAGACATACTGTAAACGCTAAGGACAGAAATGCATCTGTTGTTGCTCCAATATAAATACATGTATATACAGTATATATATATATATATATACAAAATTAAAAAAAACAATACATCAAAAATACAAATAATGATAATAATAGTAATAATAATAAGAATAATATGAAGTAAAACTTTTTTTGCTTTTATATCCCCTTTTTCCTCTCTTTTTCCTCACAATTTTTATGTATCATTTATTTAAAGGTGACCTGTTATACAAATTTTCGGGCCTTTTTATTGAGTTCTTGACTCGTATAGAACAGCTACACACAATAATAACCCGTACAGAAAGCTTTCCACTCCCGGTTCTCCTCCAGGCACGCCTCCTGCCGAGCCCACTCCGCTGTGATTGGTCACACTCCCTCTGCTCGCTGTATGCACACTCTATAATGCGACACAGACAAACGCTTTTGTCCGATTACTTCCACTAAATAAACACAGTTAGGACACTGGTGAATTGTTACTTACAGCTTGCTCTTCTGACTCTTCAACACGACAAAGTAACGTTGGAAAGGCGTCAGATTTCAACAGTTTGACGGATAGTCCAGCTTCATTCATGCTGTTCACAAAACAGTCCCTTACAAATGAGCGTATTTTTCTCTTGCTGGCCGGGAATCAGCAACTCCAACCACTTCTGCCTGATACTTGCCTCTTTAGGCACACCCCAACAAACAGAGCAGGCCTACAGCGTTTGCCTGGGCATGCCCATTTAAGGAAGTCCGGGTTGCGCTGACGTCAGTGGAACTCTGTGTTAAAAAGAACTTGCATGCAGAGCCATCCAAAACTGCTTTCAGGCCTCACTTCCAAATGCGCAAACGTCCTTATCTGACGCGTTGGCATCGTCTAACACGAGAAAACAACACTGTGACAACATTTATAGGCCAGACTAGATGAAAAGCATAATAGGCCCCCTTCTAGCAGGTAAACCTCATTCAGATAAAACATCTCTTCATGGCCAAAACAGCAGCAGAACACAAAGTTTCCGAGCAACCACACTGAGCAATATCTATTTCTTTCATACATTTCATATCAAACTGCAAACACATCCACACACACTTTATCTTTAACACTCAGCTCCAGGCTTTCTGTTCAGATTTTATTTGTACTTTTTAAAAGCACGGCCATGTTGAAGACAAAGCAGCAGACACACATCAAGGCTGTAAAAGCTTCTTTGGATTAGAGACACTACGACACACGCGGCGTGACAGACAGCCTTGGAGAGGTAGACGTGTGCAGGATGCAAACATATGGCCCCGCTGTCACCGACCCGCCCACCTCCCCTCTGGGGAACAACGATAGCCGGCAGAGAGGTCGACATTAAAGTACACGCCGGCGACAAAACCGTTTTGTCTTAACGAGAACGTGTAAGCCAGGAGCGCAAACGTCCTCCACAAGACGGATGGTTTGCTTGCTGACCTTAAAAAGCAGTCACATCTATAGCTCGCAGACACATTCTGGGTGGGTCATAGACTAAAAAGAAATATACTAATATTTAACATTTTAACAAGAAAATATAACAAATCATCTCAAATTTTGCCTTGGTTTCCGTACGCTGCCTTGGTTTTCATTGTTAGTGTGAAGGGTAAATCTGCTGCGAGCTCCAAAATAGAGAAGAGACGAGACAAGTTCTTTGAGAATAATGACAGGTACAATTTTTTACTCTTAGGTCCCAAAACAGTCCCTCGTCACCCATCTTCTATGTCGCGTATCCTCACTAGGGTTGCGGGTATGCTGGTTCGAGAGTGGAATGAACAGAGTGAGTGAACCCTCCTCTCAGTCATTCAGTCTCTTTGTCCCAGTGGGGAGAGGCGGGGCACTAACGAGTGTGCACTCGCTAGCTGTGTGTGTCATGTGCTACACGATGGAATACTTTCTCGGTGCCTGTTGTGTATAAAACACCATCTGATGTTAATTTCAGCCCGTTTGTTCAACGTCATTTTGTGACATGAAAAAGTTTGTGACAAAGACAATGAAATGAATAATACAAAATGCTGAAATTTAACGTTTCAGCTGCCGTGATTCCCCAAAAATAACACCTCATTGTGCACCAAACGCATCCAAGACATGTACTTTGAGCAAAGTCCCACAAAACATTACACCCCATTAAAGGTAAACAGCGTATTCCACACACAGTCTTGCTAAAAGTCAATCAAGGAAGCGTGAGTTTCAGATTATTTTCAGATTATTTTTCAGGTTATTTTCGGGTTATTTCTCTATATTTTTTGGCAATAACCAGACAACAATAAAAGTGACTGTGGTTCCAAATCTGAAATATTGTGATTTTTATTTTCATTGGGGTTTTTTGGTCTTTTTTATTTTGTGTACAGTGACATGACTTGGTTTACAGAGCGCATACTTCCTAACCCAAAGGTTAGCGGTTCAATTCCCGGGTAGGCATTCATCATGTTTTATCATTGCATCAAATTATATTACATCAGATGGAAGCCATTTCTACAACATTTCTTCATAGCTTCAGCTCAGATTCTAAACTATTCTGACGTTCATGCAACGTTTCAGCGTATTTCCACAGCATTTCAGTCCAGCTTCAGCTTCCAAACAGCTGCTATGTTCAGTCTACATTTTGATTTTCGTACCTTTTCAAATCATTTCAGTTTCGCGCCAGCTTTTCAGCATTCACACGAAGTGTCCACTGAAATTGAATCATCTAGTTTATTATGTTGTTTGTTTAATTTATTTTATTTAAAAGCTCTTGACAGTCCAGTTACAATGTTAAATACGCTTGAGAAATTAAAGTTGCTTTTGATATATTATCACTACATTCATGAACAAAATGGTCTCAAAATAACGTTGACAATAATATTTTTTAATCGACAATCATTTGTCGGACAATTATCCTCCAGCAAAATTTGTTCTTGTGACAGGTCTAATCACATCCATTTCTAACAACTTCAGGCTGTTTTTTTATATTATTTAAAAAATATATATCTTTTTATGTGTTTACAGTGTTCCCTCGTTTATCGCGGCGGATAGTTTCCCAAAATAGCCCGCAATAAGTACAATCCGCGAAGTAGCCAACTTAATTTTTCTCCAATGATTCTATATGTTTTACGGCTGTAAAACTCCTCACCATACACTTTATACACTTTTCTCAGACAGGCAATAACATTTTCTCACATTTCATTTTTCTCAAACACTTTCAAAAAGTTCAAACCTGCGTTTGAATGTTAATGACCAACCTACAGGTCGGACACAAGAAATTATTAAGTCAGTCACGCGTATTTCACTCCTGGCGCCACTCTGCTGTACGGTAGCGGTTTTGTATCCTTGTTAAAACAAACAGTTTGCCTCCTGTTGCAGTCCTCCTCCTTCGAACCTAAGATTCATTTACAAGCAAGCCAGCAAGCGAGCTAGCGATGACACAGCAGGCAGGGTGGCACGAACGAGATTGATTGACAATGGTCTACAGCCAATCAGGACGCAGAAAACAATAAGCAGTGCAGGCAGACGAGAAATAGAAGAAATAGACACTCAAGTTCCCACAATGCAATTTTTCTTAAAGAGCCTGAAACAGCGTTCATACGCACTAAAAAAAAAAAGCACTAAAAATCATCGAAACAGCGGTTATGCGAAGGGTAAACCACGACAGAGCGAGGGAACACTGTATTTTAGAAGTACACCTCTTTTAAATTTTATTATCTCAAATAAATGCAATATTTTCCAAAAATATTTTCCAGTCTTGATGAGGTACATCGGTGATCACCAACCCCTCTGAGCTTTAGTGCTGAGCCATCTCTGCGCAAATTGTACCCCCCCGATATATATATAGCGGTATATATATATTTTATTTATTTTGTAGAATTTTTTTAAGGTAAAAAGTACTAGATATTTAAAGCTTTGTATTTAAATACAAAGCTTTGTGTTATTATTGGTTGTTGGTGTCAACATTTCAGGTTTTTCTCATTGTGCATTCTGCTCTATTTTTACCATTTTTGCTGTTTTTTTAAATTTCCTTTTGTTTCTGCAGTGAAGCAATGACAAGTTAGCCACGGTCCGCATATGGGCCTTTTTTTTAGGGTTGCGTTCCCGGAGAGCGGCAAGGCGCACGTGCGTGTTCAGTGGTCAAAATGTGTGCCTGTTGGTCATTCTCCGGAAGGGGAGGGCACTGATGTAATAATCGCTTTTTTTCTAACATTCTTGCGACCGACCAAAGGCAAAGGTCCAAAAGGTCGATTAGTAGCTCGCAATCGACGGGTTGGTGACCCCCGAGATAAATAATTGATTGTGATGCATTATTATTTTAGGAGAAGCATTTTTCTAACTTAAAAAAATATGGTTATAATTGCAGTCAATGGGACCAAATAGTTCCAGACGGTAAGTGTAAGTATACATTCTGTATAACTTATGTTAAGAATTATATTAAAATAAAATACAAAACAAGTTCTTTCAGAATAATGAGAGGTTCAATTCAACCCGTGAGGCTCCGTTACAGTTTTTACCCTTAGGTCCCAAAACAGTCCCTCTCGTAAATGTAAAATACAGCAATATTTTTTCTCACTTTCACCGTATCAGCTTTCTTTAAACAACTTCAGGCAATGTTTTTTTTTAATTATTTAAAAATATCTATTTTTAATGTTTTTATTTTAGAATACACCTGATTTTTTTAATGGAAAAAAAACAGAAACATATCGAATATTTTCCAGTGTTGACCAGGTAAATCATTGATTCTGAAGCATTATTACTTTTGGAGCAGCATTTTTTATAAGATTTTTAGAACTTTAATTGGAGTCAATCCAGGGAAAGTACCTGACTATTCAAGACTAAAATGTTCCAGTAAGTCACGTAGGAAACCACATATGCGAGGGGAGGGGTGATCTGGAGAATGAAGGTCAGACTCGCATGCCGAGACACCCGAGGCCATTTGAATCAGGTGATAAGCACGTGGAGGACTTGTTTGGGAGATAAGAGGCCTCTAGCCTCAAGCAAATCATCACAGCAAGTCAGAGTGACATGAGTGTGTATCTCGGCAGAAATACATCCAGTGTGTACTGTATGCTAGTCCATAATTACAACTCATATTAGCACAGTCAAATGGGATTATGGACACAAAACATTTTATAACAAAGCATATTTCCTGACAGACAACAATGGGTGTGTGTTGACTCATTTTCAGTGGATAGTACGTCCATACTGCTACACAAGCTGTACACTGACTACTCTAAATGTCTGCAATACACCAGAAGGATAGAATACGCTCCTCCTCCTGCTCTATGACTGAGTGAATTTTGCGTAAAGTGAATGTAACAAAGCGCATGCGGCTTCCTAAAGCCAATCACTTGTCAGAGAGAGAAAGTATTTATGTCGAGCAGACGTCTGCTCTCAGGTTCATCCGGGCGACGACATTACATTAGTGGCTAACACGCTGACAGATGAACACCTCCAGCCCTTCCAGGACGGCCGCGCACTCCCTCTCACCTCCGTTCCATTTTATCAGCGCCGCACGTTCAAATTGGATTTGGCTCGGCCGGGTTGTAATTCATCGTGGACTTTGGCCACGCTCCAGCGGCTTTCCTCCCCTAGCGACGGCCTTCGTGAGGGCGGATAAATGCTAATTAGCCCCCAATCAGCCCACCCCCCCAATCCGATGTTGCTGTTAAGTAGTGACAAAAAGACATCATGTGACTTTATTCTTTCCAACATGACTTATCTTCTTACCTTTCTTGTCCCCAAAGAAGAGGGTCTGCTGTGCGGGGTTGGACCACTGGAGGGAGGTGTTGTCATTGAAATCCACCCTGCAGGTCATGTTGGCGGCCGCGCCCTCCAGCGCCGTCACGTTCTGAGTGATGGGGAACTGACCTTGGCCGCCTGTATTGGGGGGAGGAGGAGGAGTTCAGGTCATGGCTGTGGCAGGAAGAGACGGCTCGTTAGGACGAGGTCTTTCGTTTATGGAATTGCATTAACGCAACCGGACACGAAGGAAGGTCAACGTGTGGCCATCATGACATCACCGCCATCAATCTATTCATCTCTTTTCCATACGCTACCTGTGGAAGGTCATGAGCCAGCGCCTACACCAGGTGGCGCTGGCTCACTGAACCCTTCGAGCATTTTCTTAAATCCTAAACCAGGGGTGCCCAAAGTGCGGCCCGGGGGCCATATGCCGCCTGCAGCACATTCTAAAAATATCATTTAACAAGAAAACAAAGAAAAACAGCAGCAAAAATGGAAAAAATCAGCTGCAAATGTACAAGAATAAAGTCAAAATATGGTGATAGTAATGGTTGAATTCATTTTCAACATGCATACAAGTTACACTGGAGTACATCACATAGTACAATTCACAGTTCCACATGTCCAAAAAGGAGTAAGAAGAAGCAAAACATATTTAATCCTATTCCTCAACAACAACAAAAAAATCCAAGGAATAAAGTGATTTCTGGAAAATTAGGTTGGAGGAAAAAAGATCAAAATATTATGGGAACAATGTCATAATTACAAGGAGAAAATTCACAAGAAAGTTAAAATAGTAGAACTGAAAAAAACCCCATCATAAATGGAAAAAAACAGCTGTAATTTTACGAGAATAAAGTCAAAATATGAAGAGATAAAAGTCATACTCTAACGAGAAAAAAAGTTGTAATTTTACTAGAATAAATTTGGGATATTATGAAAAATGTCATTTTAGTAGCATAGAGTTGAAATATTAAAGAAAAAATAATCTGTTCTATTTTCTTCAAGTCGTAATATTAGAAAAAGTCAAAGTATTATGGCAATAAAGTCATAATTACGTGAAGAAAATTGACTACAAGAAAGTTTAAATATTTGGAATATGCCAAAAAAAAAAACAACAGCAAAAATGGGGGGAAAAATTAACTCGCTTTTTCACCTACATCACAAAGCTGAAATGCATTTTTTTTCAAATATATATTTATGAACAAGTATACTGCACAACACAGCAACAACACAACCAATGTTGGAATGCCAGTAAGGAGCAAACTGCTGAGTCGGCATTAATAGCGCTAGTGTGTGGATTGCCAACAACAATACGGCAACATAACAGCCATGACTTTCACACCAACTGCTGAATAAAAACCCTTTAAAGCGCATGCAGAGCTAGATCAAGTGGCCGGGTGCTGACCACTCATCATACTTCAAATGCAGCTACAAGAAAACTACATCAGGAAGTTAATAAGATGACCACTGAGCACCGTGCTCAGCTTAAGCTTAGCACGAACGAAGCTTAACATGAACGAAGGACATCTACCAAGACACGTCCGGCTTTCACAATAAAAGCGCTTTGCGTTACATCTTGTCTGACTGCACTGAACTAAAATCTGAGAAAAGTAGCTTCCAACACCATCAAATTAAAAGCACAAAGGGATTGCAGGCTCACCATTGGTACAAGCCTGGAGTTTGTTTTCCAGGGAGAAGATGGGCACATCGTTTTTTGACATGTAGGAGACAGGCAGTGTGCTGGCATGAATTAGCTTGACAATGCACAAAGAGAGCGTCGGAGAGAGTTAGACGTTATATACTTTCAGGTGAGCAACACGGCTATGGTGCGTTCAAGCACCGCTGGGAATAAACGCTTGGCAAAACATAATGAAACAAAACGACATAAACGTGAATAAAAAACATATTTTTTCCAGTGAAGTTCCAAAAAATGGATATGCATTTACATCGTATTCCATTCTGAAAGTTTTCCACGGCCCCGCCCACAGCGCGGTGGTTGGGGACCCTTCACCGACACTAGATCAGAGGTCAGGACTAGTCTGGGTTATTCCGGGATGCAAACAATGAAAGCTTTTCCTCCCCTGAGCATCTCACCTTGCGTGCTGCCTTCTCTCTGGACCCTAATTGAACGTACGGTCTAATTAGAGGGACCGGTTCTGTAGCCGGGTGCTGAATGGACACATGATCTCAATCATTAAAAGCTGTCAATGAGACCTAATCACCTTTCTTAGTCTACGTGTGTTCCACTTATCTCTTGGTGTGTTATTGAACTCCCCCAGTAGTGAGAGGACAGACTGCCAGATGAGTGCAGTAAACAGCAGCGTGCGTGTTTGCGGATGCATGCTCATCACCTCCGAGCATATCCTGGCTTCTCTGCCCCCCATCATAGGTGACATTGTCCCCGCCCCCTCCCAGGTACACTTGACCGCAGAGACACGTCGGTGGAGGCAGCAGCTGTCCGCCTCATTAGTCCGGCTCGCACCGGAGGGCCCCCCCGGGGTAGGCCCCCCCCTACCCCGGCTGCCGTAGATCGGTGGACCTTCCTTGACCTCGATTGTCCTGATGGACGCTGCTTGTCAGCTCAGGGACGAGGCCAGGCCGACTATTAATAGGAACGGGAACAGGATTCCAGAGGGGAACTTTTTACTTATTTGGCTCATTAAAAGACATCCAACAATGTCCTCATTTCATGAATTCATTTCAAGAATTCAACTGTCTGACTCTGTGTGCGTGTGTGCGTGTGTGTGTGTGTGTGCGCGTGTGTGTGTGTGTTTCCAATGGACTCATTTGATGCTCTATACAACATGAGCGCTCTGCTGTTTTTACAGAACTGCAAAAACTCGTGGATCGGTCTGACGTCAGTCATAAACTGATGTGGCTTGAGGGCCGCCAGTTGGACAACCCTGATGTAGGATGCAACTCTCACCTTGTGATAAAAACATCTGAAAATGCAGACAAAAGGTACATCTCAAATGAAAACCACACAGTAATCCCTCGTTTATCACATTTAATTGCTTCCACACACGACCATTCCATTCCATTCCATTTTATCCAGGTCCGGGTGACGGGGGCAGCAGTCTTAGTAGGGAAGCCCAGACTTCCCGGTCCCCGACCACCTCCTCCAGCTCCACCGGGAGGACACCAAGGCATTCCCAGACCAGCTGTGAGACATAATCCCTCCAGTGTGTCCTGGGTCTTCCCCGCGGCCTTCTCCCAGCTGGGCATGCCCGAAACACCTCACCAGGGAGGCGTCCGGGAGGCATCCGGACTAGATGCCCGAGTCACCTCCGCTGGCTCCTCTCCATGTAAAGGAGCAGCGGCTCTACTCTGAGCTCCTCCCGGATGACCGAGCGCCTCACCCCATCTCTTAGGGTGAGTCCCGCTACCCTACAAAGAAAACTAATTTCAGCCGCTTGTATCCGCGATCTCGTTCTTTCGGTCACGACCCAAAGCTCATGACCATAGGTGAGGGTGAGAGCTTTGCCTTCCGGCTCAGCTCTCTCTTCACCACGACGGTCCGGTACAGAGACCGCATTACTGCAGACGCTGCATCTACGCTCCAACCTTCGCTCACTCGTGAACAAGACCCTGAGATACTTGAACTCCTCCACCTGGGGCAGGACCTCATTCCCAACCCGGACCGTGATATCACGACTGTGATAAGTGAATTTCCACAAAGTAGGATTCCTTATTTATAAATGGAATATTGTGGTAGTTAGAGCATAGAAAACCTGTATACAACTTTCTAAATATGATTTTTAGCATTGTTATTAACGCTAACCCTCTAGACGTGCCATAACACCCCAATAGTCACCTTTACATTATTACCCAATATACAGTAGTAAACATAATAAGGGAAATAAGACATATAAGACACAATATAGACTTGTGCTCGTGTGTGTTGAAATAAATGTCTTCCAGACAGATGTAGTGACATCGGGGTTTTAGGGTTGAGGTTTAGCCGGATTACGGCCTCAACAGTAACCTGTGTTATTATTACGATTATTATGTTATTACTATTCCGAATGTGCGAAAATGAAAAGCCTGTAGTTTCAGGAAATCAAGTCTGGTGCATGTTACTTTAGTGACACCTTGTGGCCGGTGTAGAAAACTACATCGAATCAACGTCTTTTAATGCCTTATATTGTATTTGTATTTTACTTCATTTAACAATTTTTATGTTTGAAAATGCTTAATTTAGGCCAAAAATATGTCAGTTTTGCTTAAATATTCATATATTTTTTACAAATAATAGGCTGTCGTCAACCACAAAGCAGCGATCATTCATCAGTTAATACAGCTTTGAAAAAAGGCGCTAGAACGAGTGACGTAAAAGCATGTGGTCTACATGTGGCACGAGTCAAAGCTGGATTTGTCCGTGTGAGAGCAGACAGTTAAAGATTAAGGACGGCAAGGTCGCCCCCTCGTGTGTTGACGACACCATGAATAAACCTCTAAGTTATTGTCCTCCTGGGAAGAAGACCAGCCATACCCCCAGAAACGACTTTCATATCAGTCCTAAAGGCCAAATCATGTCAAGAGCGAGCATGAGCAGCAGCGGCGCCATCCTTTAAGCCATTATACAGTGTGTGGCGTGAAAGGAAGCCGACAGCCGCATACGCAGGTGACAGAAAGACACAGGTGACAGGAAGACAGGAAGATGCAGGTGACAGGAAGACAGGAAGACACAGGTGACAGGAAGACGAATGTGACAGGAAGACACAGGTGACAGGAAGACGCAGGTAACAGGAAGACAGGAAGACACAGGTGACAGGAAGACACAGGTGACAGGAAGACGAATGTGACAGGAAGACACAGGTGACAGGAAGACAGGAAGACACAGGTGACAGGAAGACACAGGTGACAGGAAGACACAGGTGACAGGAAGACGAATGTGACAGGAAGACACAGGTGACAGGAAGACGCAGGTGACAGGAAGACAGGAAGACACAGGTGACAGGAAGACACAGGTGACAGGAAGACGAATGTGACAGGAAGACACAGGTGACAGGAAGACAGGAAGACACAGGTGACAGGAAGACACAGGTGACAGGAAGACGAATGTGACAGGAAGACACAGGTGACAGGAAGATGCAGGTGACAGGAAGACAGGAAGACACAGGTGACAGGAAGATGCAGGTGACAGGAAAACAGGAAGACACAGGTGACAGGAGGCAATGCAATATGTTACTGAAACATATTACTCTTTTGTTTTGAGAAGGCAAACTCTTGACTTAATTGTCCCCACCAACTAACTACGTTCCTCATCACCAAAATCACACCAGAACTCGGCTCACGGGACAAAGTGGGGGGTAAGTCACAGTTGATGCACTACACCGCTGATGGGGATGTCATACAACTTCATGTCAAAAAATCTGAACTATCCCTTTAACACTAGAACTACCAAGAAGGGGCCATGGTAGGGGCCACGGTAGTTCTAGTGTTAAACCATGAATACTACAGTATTATACCTTATTAAAACATGAATATTACAGTTTTATACCTTATTAAAACATGAATAATAGACTATTAGAAAGTATGACAACATGAATACTACACCTTACTAAACCATGAATATTACAATATTAAAGAGTTTTATGGTTGTTTTTTTTGTGAAGGTGCGCTCTGAAGTGGTGTCTGCTCGTCCTCAGAGATCACGGCGCTCGATAAACAAATGAAAAATACTCTGGGCTGCTTATAAAAACAACAAAAACCACGAACCCGAAGTGAACCCGTTTGTCAATGAAAATGTGTCTTAATGAAATTGCGAGCCTTTTTATGTGTTTGCTTTTGTGTGTTGTGAATAATAATAGTAATCAAAACATCCGCCTGCCTCTTCAACACTAATTGCTCCCTTGGTGCTGCTTTAACATCACATATATATATACATTTCTACATTCATATATTTATATAAGCATCACATGATGCTGGTTTTTACCTTTCACCCTAGCTGCCTCACACACTTTCTGCTGAACAGCCTTCAAAATCAATACCAGTCTTGTTTGGTTTGTTTTGAAATAAGAAATGATTCTTCCAAGTCTGAAGATGAGTTGGGAAGAGAATGATGACTACGGAGAGCTTACATCTGACAGTTGACACCTCGGCTTTACAAAATCCATAGGGTTCTTGCTTTGCCATATGAACAATAATCTGTGAAAGTCTGAAAAAGGTGGAAGAAAAAAACATGAAGTCATTCAGGCTTTGGCGTTTTGTGCGGGATAGCATTCAAAATGAACAGGGTCCTTACCCAACACCAGGAACCAGCAGAGTGCTGCCCATTACACAATCAAATCCAACGTGGATCTGTCATCACTTCATATGACTCTTTTTAACACCTGATCACTGAATAATAGGAGTGTCACAAGATTTCACAAGATTCAATCGTGACAAGATTTATCCTTCAGAAAATAAAAAGTCTCATGGGCACTAGGCCTGGAATGATAATAAATCAATCAAATCAATCACACAATAAATTAAAACGAGCTCAATCGTTTTGCCGTCTTTAATATATCTCTACCCTCCAAACAGGCAGGAAGAGCGTTCACTGTGCGGCGCTTTCTTGGCGCGTTCCATAGAACAACGGCATGAACGGAGTGAGCCCTTTTGTCAGTCATACAGTATCTTAGTCTTGGAGGGTAGAGGCGAGGCCGCAAGCATTCACACAGAGTGCAGAAGAGTGTAACGGAGTAGAAATTAAAGGGTCCCTGAAATGATTTATGAACTTTGCTTAAATATGTTATGTATTGTTTGTAATTATGTTTTACATTGTTCAATTTTTGAAAGCGAACGGAAAACTCGAAAAAATGACATTTATAGTTCATGATGGCAGTCACGACGAGCTAGCTTAACTGTTCAGCCTCATTTCCGGAAGTGACGCCTTCGGTGTACTATGACTCAGCTACACAAACATAACGGTGTACGAGACAGAGAATGTTTACAGTGATTATAGCGAAGATTTGAGCAATGGGTCAATAGTTTTCGAGGAGAAAAGAAGGGAGAAACATTTGGAGATGAAATAGAGAATTTGCAGAACATGGATTTAAGCCTTTAGACACGGAGATGAAGATTGGTCGTCTTCAATACACAGAATGGTAAGTGTAAATTACTCTGGAGTTGCTTATCCTTTGATTATTGTTTAAATCGGCTCGTTAATGGGCATAAATGGGTCTTTATAGCCTGATTTATTTTATATTTCATCGGCTGCAGCCGCTGCACCCCCCAGGAAACATACATTTGGATGTGAAAAGCTGTTTATATAACATGTATAATGCTTTACAGCCTTGTCGCTATCATGGAATAGTGTTTAGAATACATTACATTACAACTTTGACGTCATTCTTAATGCCTTTTTTCCTGTGTACCGTCGGAATAGAATCCTTTTTCAAAAAGCATTTATGCTGTACTTTCAAGCCAAATGCTTCTTGGAAAGGTGTTCCTTCATAGCAGTCTTCAGTGAATCGATCACTGTAAAGAACAGAAGTGGAGGTGGACATCCATCTGTCTCTCGTTCTCTGCACTCGCTTCGTCCATTTTTGTCATAAACCTTCCTCTTTTGGAAAAGAAAACAAACTTAGCGCATCACTCGGATGCTATAAACATCCAGCAGCAACACAATATTTTGGCATGACTATTTTGATGAAAAATATACTGAATCAAGTCGACTATCTACCTCGAGAAGCGTTTGCTTACTCTGCTTTAGCTGAGAGGTGTCACCCCGATGACGTCACTTACGGAAATGTGGCTGAACTGCGAGAGCTAGCTCATCGTGGCTGACGCCATCAACTATAATTGTAGTTCTTGCAAATGATACTATTATACTATACATATTTAAGCAAAGTTGTTCAATCATTTTAGGAAGCATTTAAGTTTGATAAACTAATTAGTTCTGTTGTCAGAGCAGCTTTTTTCCACCTCAAGCTCCTGGCAAAGGTGAAGCCCTTTTTATCAGGAGTGGACCTTGAAAGAGCTATTCATGCTTTCATTAGCTGGAGGCTCAATTATTGTAATGCCCTCTATAATGGAGTAAATCAGTCCCTCCTCCGCAGGCTCCAGTTGGTACAAAAGGCAGCTGCTCGCCTTCTCACTAATGCTCCAAAACACGCCCATATCGCTCCAGTTGTCTTTTCTCCCCATTGGCTCCCAGTACATTTTACAACACAAGTCCTCCTGTGTGTGTTCACGGCCATGAATGGTCTTGCTCCAGCATACTTGGCTGATCTTTTCACTGTTAGTCACAACAACTTTGGAAGTCCCGAGAACAAGGTATGACAATTGGAGGGTGGGTGGGGGGAATCACTGTTTTGCTGCCTTTGCCCCCAAACTTTGGAAGTCCCTTCCGGCTGCTCTATGGCCAATCATGGAGCTACCAGTTTTTACATACTCATTTATTCAGACTGCCATTTGACACGTGATCACTCTTGCTGTTTTACAGTGCATATGATTCTGTGCATGTGCATCTATTTTTCTCTTTTAAAATGACCCTGTTCTACTAACCTGTTTTTTTATTCTCGGGACGCACCTTGGGCAACGCTGGGATGATATGTCATTCAAAATCAACGGGCCAACACTTCAAAATCGATAGGTTTAGAAGACAATGGCTTATTCAAAAGCTATAGGATTCTTGCGCTACCACTGGCACCAGTGACCAGTGTTTCCGCGACATGTAATTGATCGTGGTGGCCCGCCACTGCAAAATAAAAGCCGTCACACCTTAAAAATGATTTTTTAAAACTTGAAAACAATGTTAAGTAATATACTGTATGAATGGATGTAGTGTATATGCTATATACTGTACAGTGGTGTGAAAAAGTGTTTGCCCCCTTCCTGATTTGTTTTTTTCGCATGTTTGTCACACTTACATGTTTCAGATCATCAAGCAAATTGAAATATTAGTCAATGACAACACAACTGAACACAAAATGCAGTTTTTAAATTAAACTTTTTATTATTAAGGGAGAAAAAAAATTCAAACTTACATGGCCCTGTGTTGCCACCCCTCAGAAAGGAAGTAATTGAGATCTATCAGTGTGAAAAAGTTTATAAAGCCATTTCAAAAGCTTTGGGACTCCAGCGAACCACAGTGAGAGCCATTATCCACAAATAGCCAAAACATGGAACAGTGGTGAAGCTTCCCAGGTGTGGCCAGCCAACCAAAATGACCCCAAGAGCGCAGCAACGACACTTCAAAGTGGTCACAAAAGACCCCACAACAACATCCAAACAACTGCAGGCCTCACTTGCCTCAGTTAAGGTCAGTGTTCATGACTCCACCATAAGAAAGACACTGGGCAAAAACGGCCTGCATGGCAGAGTTCCAAGACCAAAACCGCTGTTGAACAAAAACAACATTAAGGCTCGTCTCAATTTTGCCAGAAAACATATGGATGATCCCAAAGACCTTTGGGAAAATACGCTATGGTCTGATGAGACAAAAGTTGAACTTTTTTGAAAGTGTGTGTCCCATTACACCTCGCGTAAAAGTAACGCTGCATTTCAGAAAAAGAAAATCATGCCAACAGTAAAATATGGTGGTGGTAGTGTGATGGTCTGGGGCTGTTTTGCTGCTTCAGGACCTGGAAGACTTGCTGTGATAAATGGAACCATGAATTCTGGTGTCTACCAAAAAATCCTGAAGGAGAATGTCCGGCCATCTTCATCCAGCTGAAACCAACTCGGGTTCTGCAGCAGGACAATGATCCAAAACACACCAGCAAGTCCACCTCTGAATGGCTGAAGAAAAACAAAATGAAGACCTTGTAGTGGCCTAGTCAAAGTCCTGACCTGAATCCTATTGAGATGCTGTGGCATGACCTTAAAAAGGCGTTTCATGCTGGAAAACCCTACAATGTGGCTGAACAATTCTGAAAAGATGAGTGGGCCAAAATTCGTAAGAGACTCATTGCAAGTTATCACAAACGCTTGATTGCAGTTGTTGCTGCTCAGGGTGGCCCAACCACTTATTAGGTTTAGGGGGCAATATCACTTTTTCACACAGGGACATGTAGGTCTGGATTTTTTGTCCTTTAATACTAAAAAGTTTCATTTAAAAACTGCAATTGTGTTCAGTTGTGTTATCATTGACTAAAATTTAAATTTAAACACGTAGTGTGTCGAGCTTTAGATCGTGACACTATCACACTCCAACAGGTAGCTGATATGCTTGCGGTAGATCACCAACTGAGTTCACCAAAGAATATTTGACACTTGTATTTAATGACAAATGAGCACACTGAGTGGAGATGTGCTTTGTAAATAAACTACAATTTAATGTTGGCAGTCACATTCAATACTGAAGCTCACCTATCTTTTCTTTTTGTCGAAGTGGATTTAATAATGTTGTTATTTGTCATAATAAAAAAAAAACATGCAGATGCAGCAGCAGCATGACACATCGGCGGCAGTCCCATGCAGCCCACCACCCCAGCTTCACAAAATCCTAGTGGAAGATTCAAGATTCAAGATTCTAGAGAGTTTATTGTCATATGCATAGTAAAACAGGCAGTTATACTATGCAATGAAAATCTTATTCATTCTCCCAAGAAAAGAAAGAAAAACATAAGAAAGAATAAGAACATAAGAAACATAAACATATATACCAATAAATTAAGCAACAACAACAGAAGAGACATTAATACAAATAAATAAATAAATAAATAAATAAATAAAGTGCTATGAGTGTGTGCGTGTGTGAGTGCTTCGTTGAGAAGCCTGATGGCCTGTGGGTAAAAGCTGTTTGCCAGCCTTGTGGTCCTGGACTTCAAACTCCTGTAGCGTCTGCCTGACGGTAGGAGTGTGAATAATGAGTGTTGTGGATGTGTGCTGTCCTTGATGAGGTTGTGTGTTCTTCGTAGGACTCTAGATTTATAAATGTCTTGCAGTGAGGGGAGGGCTGCCCCAACAATGTTCTGTGAGGTCTTGATCACCCGCTGGGGTGCCTTCCTATCACGTGTTGTACAGTTACCGTACCAAACAGTGATGGAGGCGGTAAGGACACTTTCCATAGTGCATCTGTAGAAGCAACTCAGGATTGTGGTGGACATGCCAAATTTCCTCAGTCTTCTCAGGAAGTACAGTCTTTGGGACTTCTTCATAATTTGTTGGGTGTTGTGAGACCAGGTGAGGTCCTCGCTGATGTGTGTGCCAAGGAACTTGAAGGTTTTCACCCTCCCCACCTCAGTCTCATCAATAAACAGGGGTTTATGCGGCTCCTTTTCCCTTGTTCTTGGGTCGATGATCATCTCTTCAGTCTTATCTGTATTGAGAAGGAGATTGTTATCACGACACCAAGCTATGAGGTCCGCCACCTCTCTTCTGTATGATGTTTCAACACCACCAGTGATCAGGCCGATGACTGTAGTGTCATCCGCAAATTTAATGATGCTGGTGTTGTTCTGGGAGGCCACGCAATCGTAGGTGAAGAGCGTGTAGAGGAGCGGACTCAGCACACACCCCTGTGGGGTCCCAGTGCTCACAATTCTTGAGCTGGATGTGCGATTGTGGACTCTGACTGACTGGGGCCTGCCTGTTAGAAAGTTAAACACCCAGTTACAGAGGGAGGGTGACAGGCCAAGTGTGAGGATCTTATTTGTGAGTTTGTGGGGGCTGACTGTATTAAAAGCAGAGCTATAGTCTATAAATAGCATTCTGACATATGTGTCCTGGCCCTGTAGGTGAGAAAGGGCTGTGTGGATGGCAGTGTTGACTGCATCATCCGTGGACCGGTTCTGGTGATATGCAAACTGTAGGGGGTCCACAGTTGCCGGGATGCTCTTTTTGATGTGGGTCATGACTATTCTTTGAAAGCACTTCATAACAATAGGAGTGAGTGCTATAGGGCGATAGTCATTCAAGCAGGTCACGTTGCTCTTCTTGGGTACGGGCACTATGGTGGTGGACTTAAAGCAGGTCGGTACAGATGCTTGTGCAAGCGACAGGTTAAATATGTCAGCAAGCACATCAGCTAGCTCTGATGAGCAAACCCGAAGTGCACGTCCTGAGATGTTGTCTGGGCCTGCTGCTTTTCGTGGGTTTGTTTTGTTCAGAACCCTGCGCACATCAGCTGATGTCACCATGAGAGGTGAGTCCTGTGTGCTCCCCAAGTCCAGCCACCCTCTCTGCTCATCAGGAGTTTGGGTGTCAAAGCGGGCATAGAACTCATTCAGCTCATCTGCTGGTGTGCTGCAAAGAAACACACGACCGTTGACCTGAGTCACACGGGACAACTTGTGTCAGGTATTACAAGTGAATAGGGTTCTTGCTCAGTTTGATGAGGAGACTACAGAATCAGAGCATGAAGGCCAAAAGGAGAAGAATGCAGATTTACGCTGTACACAACTTGAGATTTAAGGAGTATTTTACATAAATAAACATATTAAAGTACCCCCACTAGAATCCAAAATTATTTTAAAAGCCTGTGAAATGAGGAAGATAGGGCCCCTTAAAAGATGGCAACTCCTAGAACCAGAACCTCTCAAGCTGATTTTTGACTCGTTAGCGCACATGACTATAAAAATCATTGGGGTTCTTGCACCACTGGAATAAGACCAATGGAGTGGATCCATGTAGCTTCACTCCAGACGAGTCATGAGCGCAGCTTCATGGAATGCAAGCGTTATCATTTCTGGAGGCCAAGAAAACGATCCTTGCGGGCTATTGATTTTTGCGAGTGTGGGCGGCTACGTGGAGAATATCAATAGGAGGAGGACAGGAGCGGTCGCCAGCCAACTGGCAA
This sequence comes from Dunckerocampus dactyliophorus, assembly GCF_027744805.1. Classification (NCBI taxonomy): domain Eukaryota; kingdom Metazoa; phylum Chordata; class Actinopteri; order Syngnathiformes; family Syngnathidae; genus Dunckerocampus; species Dunckerocampus dactyliophorus. Next base: position 4,376,591 of record NC_072830.1, read on the forward strand.
GGTGGATCCACAAGCGATGAATGTAAATAAGAGCTTTATTGCTGTTGATGAGATGACTGCACGAGAAGAGTCTGTAGATAACGCCATGCCGCGATCTCGCTGCTTAATGTTGAGTCAAATAAAATAAATAGGAGGAAGATGCGCAGCAAAGGCTTTCAGCTGACTGCACCAAATAACAGCAAGCGGCGTGTTGATGAATGCTTCGGGAGCGTTCAAGCGCAGCGCTGCACAATCAACTGGAAAGTGCAGGCAGCGTTCAAGAGAAACCGTCGCGCCTCCCTTTATTACACACTTATAACTACTTATTTATTTTACCATACACAGCTACTGTACACTCTCACTGGACACTACATTAGGTACACTATAAAATATCATGTTTAATAATCTGCCTTTTCACAGATTATAATGCCCGGGTTTAGAAATGGGTCTCACATTATGCAGTGCAGTCGACACGGAAACAAAATAATACAAGTATTTAAAATATTACGTTAGAAATGAATAAAATGTCTAAAATTACATTGATGTAATTATGTAAATTACATTTATTACAATAAACACCAATCAAAACTGAGGATTAATATTTATAAAAGGCAGATTTTTATACAAATATGTTTATATATTTTGATAATACATTTAAAAATATTTTAAATAATACATTTTTAAATAAATATAATATAATGGAGTAATTAATCATTTTTTATTGTTAGGGCATAAAAACAATATATTATAAATATCTGCTAATAAAAAATGTTTTTGTATTAATAAAAAAATAAAAAAATAAAACAAAAATAATAAATTAAATAAAGTAGCTAAAATAATCCCACATTTAGATGCACAATACAAAATGGTGGCTTGAAGAAACTAATAAAAACGTACAAACGTATTTTTCTCTTCTGGTTGCGGCTTTCCTACATGAACACATGAGCATCACAGCTCATCCTCACGGTTAGGACATTTTGGGGACTTAATTTGACCTTATTTGTTGTGTAAGAGGTGCAAAATATTAGAAACGGGTGTCCAAATGATGTTGTGCAATCCACACGTAACCAAAATAATAAAATTATTACTTAAAATATCACATTAAAATACTTCAAATATCCAATTATATAGTACATGTATTACATTTATATTGTTATGAGAGTGCCCATCAAAACTGAGGATGAAATACTTTTAAAGGGCCAATGTAATGTTTACAGTATTTAGCTAATACATTTTTATATATTTAAAATATATTTTATATTATTATTTCATTATTATTATATCTCTATTAATTCTAACAGCACAAATGATTTACTATTTTTAGGACATCCAAAGAATATATTCAAATTATTTGCTAATGTAAATATAAAATCTAAGTTGAGCAATTTAAGTATAAAGAAAATATAACAATCAAAAAGAAAAAGTGCAATAATAAAATAAAAACAAATCCCACATTTAAATGCACAAAATGTTGTAGAAATTCCTAGAAATGTCCAGAAAAGTATGTTTTTCTCTTGTGATTGTGGCTTTTCTCCCATGACCAAATGAACATCCCCTGAGAAGACGAGAATTAATCACCACTAATGCTGCGTCTTGACAAAATTGTAATTAATAGGCCGGGCGTAACGCGTGCGGCCTATTTGCCAGCATGTTGGGAGAGAGTGTATAAATATTCCATGTAATTAAAAGTGCACGCCTCTGGTGGCGTGTGTGGCGAGAAGGAGAAATAAAAGAGACTTTGCCATCTCCCATGTGACTCCTGACGCCGGGCTGCTCGTTCTCGTCTTTGCTCCTTCCATCCTTCCGTCGGAATCACGGCGCAGCTCCGCCACTCGAAGCTGGCTTGGTGCGAGCGCGACACGACTTCTTCAAAGATCGCAGGTTTGAACGCCAACTCTTTTCCCTTGTGTTATTACCCCTTTCTTCAAAACTATAGTCTGTCTATTAAAGCTTGGATTTCATGTGCATATCTGGGTGATGGCGCCAGGGCGGCTTCTGCAGTATAAATCTTCCCGAGCTCTTCAAGGAAATCACAATAACAAGTTTTAAAATAACTTGCCGAGTTCCCTCAAGTTCATCTCCCGTGAGAGCAAACGCAGATGAAAAGTGCGGAGTGAGAATATTTTTGGCTCCTGTCGGCGACACTTTCTATCACCTCTTTAGCGACGTACTGTAAACTTCTCTCAGGGCATTTGTATCCATCGCTACTGGACTCGTCTCGTTGTCTTTGAAGACATTTTTCAAAGCTTTCTAGGCTTCGTCAGTTCATGCTCAAAGACTGGACAGGACAGCTACAGTATAGTAGTTTTTGCTAGTTCATGACTAGCTCGAGTAGTACTAGGTAGTCCATGCTCACTATTACATAGTACAGCTATGGTAGTTTGCTAGTTCATGACTAGATAGGACATCTCTAGTGGTCCTAACCATTTCATGCTCATGACTCGATACGGCAGCTCTAGTAATGCTAGGTAGTTCATGCTCACAACTACGTAGGACAACTATAGTAGTCCTAGCTAGTTCACAACTAGATAGGGCAGCTCTAGACGACAAAGAGAAAGTAAACACCTCAAATACTTGCAAAAAAATGTGGGGGGTTGTATTCGTGTTTGTTCACACATCCATGTTGGCTAGCAGGATACTTCCTGGTTCATGGATAATGACGTATGGCGCTACGAATACGAACAAGACTGAACAAGTTTGTATTCTGGCGGGGGAGAAATCAAACAATAAAGAGAAAAAAACTAATAAACTATTAAAATAAGTCATTAAAATAAGTGTAAAAAAATGTGGTGCATGTTTGTGTTTGTTCGTACGTCCACGTTAGCTAGCAGGCGACTTCCTGGTTCATGAAAAAGCACGAAAGATGCAACAAATACAGGTGAGAATGTGCATTATAATGACCAAATTGTTTGAGTTTAAAGAGTTTAAAATATTCTTCATTAAGAAAGTCAAGTTTGAAGTTTTTTATGGATGCATTTGAGGACACGACTGACAGTTGGTCTTTTGGCCTTGCGACAAAGTGACCCCGCCGCTCCACATCCATTTTAATCAGCGTTCTCTGTCAAAGGTGTGTCAAGCGTGTGTATTGATGGCATCAATGAAGACTTTGCCAGCAGCCATTCTCCGACCTTTTGGCCCGTGAGGAGCGCCAACGCAGCGTTAGCACCACAGGAACGCCTCTTGGCCTTTTCTGAGCCCGGGCTCAAGATGAAAGATGAGTGAATTTTGCTGTCAGGACACCTGCAGGCTGCCAAGGAAGCCCCCACCACACCACCACCACACCCCCTGGACCTGCTCAGGCTGCACAATCCGTGTGGTCCACGACATCGATCTCAAACAATCATTGTGAGCATTTTTAAGAGTTTTTACTGGTGCAAGCGAGTATATAGCATGCAACACCGACAGGTGAATTATCATGTAATATCAGCACACAAAGCAACACCTTCAATTATATTCCTTTCTCAGGAATTTATCTTTAACCTTCCGTTTAACCTTCACTCCTGCACACTTCACCAACGTTTGAATCTTTTATATCGCCACCCGGCTGCAAATAAGGATATTCTCCGCTTCTAATGAAATCTATTACTCCTCAACTGGCCGCCAAGGTAACATTCTTTCTCCTCCTTTGGCAAACACGGACCCTGAAAGCAATTTCACACAGCTAACAGCTCCTCTGTTTAAAGGCCATCACAGGCTCCTTCATGCAACCATGGTGCAATGAATACTTTTCTTGGGGAACACCAAGGAGCATCCAACAGCCATTCTTTAAAAAACCCACAATATAACCTCTAATCAGGGTGTGCTGATAATGGCCGCCTGTCACACCAACATGGAGACGATCACTTGTTGTTATTATTATAGCATTTATGTGTTCTTGCTGCCACCATTGACAACAAGAGTGACACGGCATTGATTAACGTTCACCTTTCTGTGGAGGGGGTGACAGAAAATTAACATGTAGGACAATTCATTTCAAATAAAAAGATTTCAAGCAGGATTTAGCAACAGTCATCATGATAAACACCTTTATTATCCATACAGCCAATGTTTAGCTCCCACATTATGGTGTTTTTCACCGTCAGAGGTGACAATAGTGTATTGTTAGCATTTTGTGTGTGTGTGTGTGTGTGTGTGTGTAGCTTTAATGCTAATGAGCTGTGTTTGTCTCCAAGAAGTGCTGTTGTGTGCGTGATCCACTTTGGACATTTACACTGTAACTCTTTCCCAATGTAATAGATACCATATATCACGTAGCAATAGCATAGCTGCAGTGCTAACAGTGCTAACTCACATTTTAACAGCAACATCACGCTAGGACAGCCTATTTGTTGAAGACAAACATATGTGTGGTTCTTAGGTTTAGTCAAATGGGCCCAAATCGGAGCCAAAGGTAAAAAGTGAAAAAGTGTGGGCATATTTACAAACCGTCTATTCTATCCACCTTAAAATAGAGGGACTTATTGAAATTAAAATAACAATGACACTAAAATAAATGCAATTCTGACCAAGTTTCATACAATTAGCTTTTAAACTTTTTTTTAAGATGTGTAGCGAAGCCTGCTTTTTTTATGGTGTTCGTAAATAGGTAGGGGCAGGTCAGAGGTGTTATGTCCATGAGGAAGGAAGTTTTTCCCTTAATTTTTTTTATCATTTGTAATTTATTTTTTCATATTTATTTTGAAGCTGTTTTTAAATTGTTTATATTTAAAAAAATATCAATTTTTTTTTATATTATATTATTTTCATATTATATTTTTAACTTTAAAACTGACCGACATCTCTCAAGAGCGGAGCAAATAAGTGAGGGAAATGATGGATTTTTGGTGCCCGTGAACACACATTACTGTTAGAACAGGGGTGTCAAACTCGTGTCATGGAGGGCCGAGACACTGCAGGTTTTCTTTCCAGCCAGTCACTAAAGCAGGTGATTTTAATGATCAACACCTTCAGTTTGAGGGAAGGAGCTCATCAATTAAATCACCTGCTGAAGAAACTGGTTGGAGAGAAAACCTGTAGCGTCTCGGCCCTCCAGGGCACGAGTTTGACACGTGTGTGTTAGAACATCATTAAACAGTCACTTTTGCATCATAGGAGACCCTCAATACATGCATCGCCAACTCACAAACACATCTCTTGTCCACTCGTCCTGGGAACAACACTTCCTCCTTGTCACTTGACAGCCGTGAGATGCATTCAAGGACACTCCGAAAATCACAACAACCTCTTCATTATGCGTGCATGTGTGGTCTAAATAAACAGAAAGGAAGAAAAACCCTAACTGGATATTCTTATCACTCAACTCAACTAACTCTTAGTGCAGAGGTACAATTTGATGCATTTAAGTATGCTCGGAAATCCCAGAAAATACATCTACACTCAAAATATGTTAATTCAACTTAAGTTAAGTGGTGTCTTTGAACGCAACTGTTCACGGCTCATAATAACATGAGTTTGCTTTTTGAAAAAGGATGCTATTCTGCCGATACACAGGAAAAAAAGGCAAGAAGAATGACGTCAAAGTTGCCACAGAACAGAGTAAGTCATGTCTTGTTTACATAATGTCTTCTAAACACTATTCCATGATAGCGACAAGGCTGCAAAGTATTATACATGCTATATAAACATCTTTCATAGCCATATGTATGTTTACTGTGTTAAAATAAATCAGGCTATTAAGGACCCTTTACGCTCATAAAGAAGCCGATTTTAAACAATAATTGAAGGATAAGCAAGTGCAGAGTAATTTACACTTACCATTCTGAGTTTTGAAGGTGACCGATCTTAATCTCCGTGTCTGAAGGCTTAAGTCTATGTTCTGCAAGTTCCCTATTTCATCTCCAAATTTTTCTCCCTTCTTTTCTCTTTGAAAACTATTGACACATCGCTCAAATCTTGGCTATAATTACTGTAAACATCCTCTGTCTCGTACACCGCGCTGTTTGTTTACTTGAGTGATAGTAGTCCGATGGCGCCACTTCTGGAAATGAGATTGAACAGCGAGAGCGAGCTCGTCGTGGCTGGCGCCATCAATGATGAATCTAAATTTTGCAAATTTACCGTTGGCCTTCAAAACTCAAACAATGTAGAACATAATTACAAACAATATATAACATATTTAAGCAAAGTTTATAAATCACGTCAGGGACCCTTTCATTTCTACTCCCTTACACTCTTCTGCACTCTGTGTGTATGCTCACGGCCCCGCCTCTACCCTCCGAGACGTTTAAGAGACTAGTGTTAGGCAAATACATGTGTGTTATCTTTTGGCTTGATTTAAAGCTGTTAATAAATACAAGTGTTAATAAATACAAATATATATACAGTATATATATATATATATGTATACGTATACATATATGTAGTATATGTATACATATATACCGTAAAGCGCCGTGTATAAACCGCACTTTTTTTCCACTGGTAAGAAGCAAAAAAACGGGTTGCGGTTTATACACGATGACAGGTCTGTGACCAGATGCAGAAATTGACGAGAAGTCCATTTTAGAATAGCCGTCCGTTGGTCAGACAGTTGCTTTGACCTTAGCGCCCTCTGCTGTACAGTTGCTGAAAATGCTTGTGTATGCAACTAACTTATCTGTATTTTCACACAGTGAAACCATCTCTATGTACACTGAAGCATTAAAACATTGCAGTTGTAAAATACAATACAACGTTGGAGTTTATTCAAATTCACACTGAAGCAATGCAATAAAATAATAATAGAGGAAAAGAGAAGCAGTGGAAGATATCAAAACATCTCTGAAAATTGCAAATTTCTTTATTTTGATTTATTATTATTATTATTATTATTATTAATCTGTGCTTAGCCATAATATTAAAGATCTAGATGCCGAAGTTCAGATTTCTTCTTTATTCTTCTCTTTGAAATTGCTTAGTACCTTTACGCATGTTGATTTGAGATGAAAGAGTTGGCAAGCATTTATGAACTAGAAATGTTTTTTTCCCCGCCGTGAGCCTGAAAATGGGGCTGCGGTTAATACACGGGTGCGGTTTATACACGGTGCTTTACGGTATACATAAATAACTGTGCCCAGTCATATCTTTCTCTTCATAAAATACAGAAAAAATTGGCATATTTTACACATAGTGGCAAATGGTGATTAATCATGATTAATTAATTTGAAAACTGTGATTTGATTAACATTTTAAATCATGTAACAGCCGTAAAAAAAATAGAAGAACTGTGCTAATGCAAGACCATGAAATGATCCATCAACACCATATGTATTTTACCAAAATGTTGGTCTAATTGTACAACATAAGGGGCGCCCATACACACTTGTACAGTACATACACGCATTTATTTGTGGCGGAACAAATAAACTACAAATAAATTTGGCCCTACCTTTATTCTTTGTTATTTTTTAGATTCCAGACCTGTTCAGATGTAACTCTGCTTCTTATCACACAGCATATGCGCATCCCATGACTACCTTAGTCGTGCACTAACGCATTATCTAACACACAAACAGCTGGCCTCCAACCCTCAGAGTTGATAATGGCATCCCTGTGACGGCTTGACGCAGTCAGATATTCATCAGGTGCTGCTTGAAGTCAACATGGTGTCGCCTTCACTGACCTTCGGTGACAGCCAAAGAGGAACAACGTGCATTATACCTAAATTGTCCCAATAACGAGGGAGAGGTCATATTTGTCACCAGCAGCCATCCCTCACGCTGACACAAACGTTGTTAACTCGCCGTCCAATAAAGCTCCACCACACTAAGCTATTTCTCTCCTTGATTGGAAAGATTTAACAAGTCTTTAACGCAACGCCGGCTAATTAGCACTAAATCTCCCTCTGATCCATTAGCGGGGAGAGCTAATGGCTAAATTACCTGTCCAAAGTGAGGCATGTCTGCAAACTTTTACATCTTCAGCTCGCTCAAGCTGCTCGTCACACCTCAAAATCTGCAGGGCGCAATACGAGGCCTTCCCATATCCCGCTGATCCCGTTATGGAGAATCCATACGTAATTATGGTAAAAGCAAAGGCTGTGAGTGCTTTGATTAATAACGTTCTCCTTGTCCTTTCTCTTCTTGGCCTCTTTGCAGTGTTCCGAAGTGTAACTGTGGGCAGCCAGCACATGGAATCAAGTCAATCAAGTCAGACTTGGGAATAGTTTAAGTCAGGATTGGCCAAACTTTGCCTAACAAACTTTTCCAAACTTCTGCAAACACTGACGACTGCTTCCATGTTTCTCAAGCCATTCCAACATCACAATGTTCAGTTCATTCAGGACACGATGGTTGTGCATGGACACAATGCAAAACATTCCCACATATTCCATAATTCTACATTTTCAATGACAGCTTTCCCATTGATAATGGACAAGTTCTGCATTTCTCAACCCATTCAAACCATTCCAACATCCAAACATTTTCCACATTCTAAAAATCCCCCCCTCCCCAAAATTCCACATATTCCAAACGCAAATGCCGTTTGAGCTTAGGAATTCTTACTACCTCCACATTTAACTGATTCAAACCATTCCAATGTCCAAACCTTCAGCTCATTCAGGACTTTCAGGCTATCTATTGTGCAAATAAAATACCCACTTTTCCCATAAATCCACATTTTCTGAAAAGCGTTTCAATTCATTTCTATGCAAATGATCTTCTCTAGTTGATATTATTAAATATGCTAAAACCAATCCAATGTAGGTCATCTGGGATTATCTTTTTCATGGTTTTCCTATAATTCCACATTTTCCATAACACACATTTCCTTTGTCTTAAGAATTGTTACTACTTTCACATTTCTTAACAGATTCAAACCATTCCAACATCAAAACTTTCACCTCATTTTGGACATGCAGGCTATTTTCCAAATAAAATTCCCACTCTTCCCATAATTCCACTTGTTTCATGAAGCATTTCAGTTCAGCTTCAGCATTCACACGCAATTTCTACACAAATTACTCACGTCTCACTCATCGGAGCTCACAAGTGATGCTAGGAACATCACATGTAGGTAGGATTGCAAGGTTTATGGTGTGTCTTTCTGTGTATATCTCATGTTAAAACGTGGACACCTGCGGCTTATAGACAAGTGCAGCCTACATGTGTAAAACATTTTATTTGTCTTTAAATTTGGTGGGTGGAATTATGTTCAGGTGTGCTTCATAGTCCGGAATTTACAGCAACTACGCTAAAACCGATATAATGTAGGTCAAGTAAAAAACAGCCTGCATGTCAGCTTTATGTTAAATGCAACAAAGGAAATAGTTTATCTTGGTAAAAAATTGAGCTATTTTTGGGGTCTCAGACACGACCGCCCAAAATCCACTCAGTAACAACTCCCTGTTGAGTGACAAAACATTATCTGCAACCAGGGTATCCGACTGACAACAAATCCAGAAGATATCTTCACAGGACGCACGAAAACTGTGAAAGTATATACAGTATATAACAAATTAGTATATAACTAATTTATATCATTAATTACATACAATTTGTTTGTGTAATTAATGCATGCGCACCAGAGCCAGCATGCCTCTCTGTTATGACGGCAGACGGAGGCACAGTGGAGCGTCCCCGCACAGTCACACAGAGCCTGGCGCTCTTTTATAACTTCATTCTGACAGCAGTACAATTCCAACACCATAAACTGTATGCATCTCCAACTCACTATTGACCACTTGGACCCCTCCCCCATCTAAAAATACAGACAGGAGCTCCATCTTGCTTTTCAAGTTTGTTGTCCCTTCTTGCAACATTTAAGTATGCTGGAAAGTACACTGACAACAAGTACATTTACGTAATGTCTCTGAATGCAACCCCTGATTGCTCATAATAACACGGTTTAAATGTGATTTAACTGTTCTGCTACTGCTAGACTATTGTTTGACAAATATATTTTTAGACTTGTGTGGTATCTTTTAGCTTGATTGACATATTCAGTTCATTTGGAGCTGTGCATGCATAAACATATACGTAATCCTGTCCTGTCATTTATCTTTCTCTTCATTAAATACGGTAAAAATGGACATACAGTCAAACCTGTCTTAGCTGCCACCTTTATTGAACGGCCACCTGCCTATAGCGGCCACTGAAAAATCCCCCACAGCAAATTTACATGTTATAGACCCTGTGTATAGCAGTCACCTGTCCAACGCGGCCAGCGGCCACCCATTTTGTCTCCCTTGGTCAATATCTGACCGCATATAGCGGCCAAATTACCGACTCAAGTAGAAGCTTCATGCACGAAAAAGTTTTGTTTTTCAATCAATGAAGCCGTCGTGTGTAGACTTTAATTACTGAGTCCTAGCTCAGTCACAATCATTCACAAGATCCACACAAACTGTCAGTTGTTCCACATAAAAAAGCCGTCTTCTTTTGAGCTTGCTATTTCCTGGTCAAACATGTAACTTTAAGAGCATTTGCACCAAAACATTACCGCAAATTAGGCTGGGAACAGGACGTGCTCCCAGCGACGCTACAATAGAAAAAAAAAAACATACGCTAGCATGCATGCGGCAACGGGAGCAAAACTGAATTCGGTTGTACTTAATTGAAGTATTTTAGAATGTACTCACGTTATTTTTCATCAATCCTCATCCACAAATCCATCAAAGTCCTCATCTTCTGTATTCGACACAAAAAAAAGCCGTCTTCTTTGCCGTTCGCTACTAGTCTGTTAACTTGTCAGTGTTATTCAGCTCAGAACCGTAGTACGGGCGACCTGACTCCAGCAAAGAACGAAACTTCTCCACCAGAGAGCAGCTCAAAACACACACACCTCCAATCTCGTCTCTCCTTCCTGCTTGCCCACAAGGCAAAGGTTAAACAAGCCCCACTACATAGCTGTCCAGCCAATGCCTGTAACAAGTGACACCGTTTATTTCCTGGTGTGCACTGGTCAATACTGTAATGCCGCTTGTTCTGGGGAAAGAGAGACTTACGTCGCCGATTCACTTTAATGGCTTTATGCAGGACTTTACATCCACGCCAACATAAACACACTTCCCAACTCTCTCCAAACTCACAGCTAGCACTGAGCCTAGCTCTCCTGCTCAGGACGCCCACCGTCACTTCCCGTCACTTCCTGATGAACTAAAGCTGTAATGACACTCTGCCGTATAAAAAGTAAAATATTAAAAACAAGCGTAAGACATTACCAGCACAGCTTTGTTCTGTGGGTCGTGGATAATAACAAGCCTAGTAGTGCTGTACAACTTTTATCCGCAGTCCCACAGTACCCTCTACTGGTCAACATTATTATTATTTTTTTCCCTTTTTTTTCCTTTTTTTTCCTCTACTGGTCAACATTCAAACTGGACGCCAACCTGTCTATAGAGGCCACCTGTCTATAGCGGCCACTTTTGCAGACTCCCTCTAGTGGCCGCTATAGACAAGTTTGACTGTATTTCACACATACGTTGTTACTGATGGTGATTAATCACGATGAATTAATGTAAAAACTGTGATTAATCTGATTAAAATGTTTAACCTTTTTACAACCCCAATTTCTACATTTCTTAACTGATTCAAACCATTCCGATGCCTAAGCCTTCGTTCATTCAGTCAGGATATTCAGGCTAACTATTTAATTTACACATAAAATTCCCACTTTTCCCTCAATTCCATATTTTCATAGAGCATTTCAGTTCAGCTTTGGCATACACATGCAATTTCTACAAAAATTGTCGTCTCCAGTTGATACCATTAACGTGCTAAAACTAATCCAATGTAGGTCAAGTAAAAAGAAAGAAAAAACAAGCAAGCGACAAAGCAAATAGTGTATCCTGGTGAAAATGGAGCTATTTTAGGGGTCTCTGACACGACTGTCCAAAATCCACTCAGTAACACCCCCTGTAGAGTGACAAAATAGTGAAAAATGTGCTGTGGGGCAAGTAAAAAAAAGATCTGCAGGCCACAAATGGCTCTCGGGCCATACTTTGGGCACTTTTAAGTGAAAATAGCAATGTAGAAATGGCAATTATCAGCACGCCCTCTTTATCAATTAAGGGTTCCGTCAGTAATGACTTGAGACGAGGCCATGTTGTGCATGCTCTTTAATGACTTCATTAAAATGTTAAAGAGGTCATTATACAAGACAGGAAAAAACAACACCACTTGCTCCCCCCCTGATAAAGTTTTCACGGCAGTAACTGCACTCCACTCAGGTGCTTCTCAAGTCCTCCCCTGTGATTTGACACAGTGTGGGGGGAGGACAGGCAATAAATAGCCCTCTGAGGAGGAAGAGGAGGGCGGGCAGTTTAGTTGTGTCTTTTTGTGCAGGAAACAATGACAATAATAATGTACCCACTACGGAAAGTGGCTCACAACTACTGTATTGTCTCCTAGTGAACTAAATGACATAGTTATATAGGTATGTATATATAAAAGCCAAAAAATGTGGATTGGGACATCCGTAATATTAATAATAGTCTATGTTTTATGTTGCGCGGTAAAAAAAAATCCTAATTTGTGAAACCGCTCACCGCCAATAAAGCTATTAGGTTTCTGATTGATACGTATCTTTCAATAAGTTCAGATTTGAGATGTAATAATAATCATTTTTTAAAAAGTATTGCAGAAAAAGTAAAGTAAAAAAAAAGTAGTTATTTACTGTATATATAGTACAGGACAAATTAAACTCCTGAAAAGGAATAATTAAAATTTCATGACTTACTATGGGTAAAATGACTTTGAAATGGAACAAAGTGAAGGTCGACTGGAAAGAATCAATGTGAATAAAGCCAATAAAAAACACTCGCCAATGTCCTTGAACCAGGAGCACCAACAAAACCCCCTTCACCCGAGTGTGGCTCCCTGCCGTGCAGCCTGACATGCACGCTCATACGGTACAGGGGCAGCAGCAGATGCACGCTTTGCAGAAAAATAACAGTAAAGAGAAAAAGATGCTTTGCCACGAGCGCCGTATGCTAATGCTGCCTTGCCGGCGGAGGGTTGGGGGTGGGGGAAGATAAAGGCCAAGGCACGCGGCACACACTTTATTGGGAGCACTGAGTGCAACATAAATCATGTACCAAGAAAATGGAGGCAATAACTCACCTTTAGGTTTGCTTTTTGTCCCTTCCACTGATAGCGTGAGGAGGGGGGGGGAGCAAAGTGAGAAAACAGCAGGTTAGAGTAGAAAGACAATGATAATTATCTGGCTAAGAGAAAACGTACATTTATTATTTAATATAGCACAAACGTGTTAGCAGACACAAACACCACTTTACATAAACACACACAAGCTGCACGCTGCGGTGGACAAGACACTCAACAGTGGACGCTTCATTCGGAACACCCGCACTTTATAATACAGCAAATACAAACACCATGCGTTTACAAGAGGTAATAACGTTTGTTTACTTTCCTTATTACTTAGTAGGCTTAGCGCCAGGACAGTGAGTGTCATATCTGATAAGTGTCGCAAGAAAAACATAAGACTGATGTATTGTTTTTCAAATTGTTTTTGATTTGACATTTTTATTGAAAAATTAAATTGATCATTTAAATAATAATATTAATTATTTGAATAGTTGAAATTTAAGTGTTTGTGCTGTAAAGGGGAGTAAAAAAATGACAAAAGGTGAGTATTAAGGGAATTAAAGTGATCAGCAACAATATTCCACATAAAAATCCCGCCTTTACAAAGTTAACAATGTATATTTACTTATTACGCTTATTATAACACAGTGAATGTTATGCACTCCAATTGTCTTGATTAGCTAGGCTATATAAAACCAATGTACTATTTTTTTTTAAATCACAAACAAAAACAGAATGGCGAGTATTAAGGGAATTAATGTGTACAGTGCAGCATCACTGTTTGTGTTCAAAAGTATTATTATTATATTATCTTTTATTTATATATTGTTTAAATATTAAACATTATAAGGAAATAATAATATAAATTATTTGAATTATTGAAATTGAAATATTAGTACTCTAAATGGGTGTAAAAAAATGACAAAACGCTAGTATTAAGGGAATTAATATGTACTGTACAGTACAGCATTATTGTTTGTGTCAAAATGTATTATTATTTTTATCTTTTTATTTTTATATTGTTTAAATATTAAATAATACAAGTAAATACTAATCTAAATTATTTTAAGAGTTGAAATGTAATTGTTAGTGCTCTAAAGAGGAGTATAAAAATGGCAAAAGGTGACTATTAAGGGAATTAACATGCACATTACAGCATCACTGTTGGTGTTGAAACACATTGCTACATTTATCTTTTATTTTTTACATTGTTTAAGTATTAAGCAATACAAATAAATAATAATGTAAATGATTTGAATGATTGAAATTGAAATATTAGTGCTCTAAAAGGGAACAGGTGAGTAGGGAATTGAAGTGAGCAGAACAGCATCACTGTTTATGTTCATATATTTCCCCCAAGCCATTTATATTCTGGGAAAATTATACAAGAGCTGAAGAAAACATTGCCAAATGACATTTTTTTGAGAGTGAGGAAGATACTAAAAGTCAATGTTGAACACATTACCCTGCAGGAGACATACTTCCCCATGGTAGAAAAGTCACTTTTCCCATTCATCATTATTCAGCATAATCCCTATCTGTACACTTTGCATTTTTGTGAGCAGCACTCTGATCGACATACTTAATCTTCTTATACGACCTCCTCGTAAAACCAGAAATATGTGAATGTGAATATTGAAAATCCAAGCGTACACGCACGCTGTAGGACAGAAAAAAAAAGTAATTTTCCAAGATAGCGTGTTTAAAAATGATGACTTCCTTGCTCATTCAGTCTATTTGGATTAGTCGTGCACTTAATTACTGTTTTAATGAAGTTAGCGGAAAATGACTTTAAACGCTAAGTGCTAGCATATTTACCATGACAAACAACCCTGCAGTGTATTAAATATGATGCACTTTTTCTAGGATATATGAAGATCTGTATGCTCAATTATTGCTATGATTGCTTTTAGTACCGTTGGATGACTTAGCTAAGCATTGCTAGGCTAGCGTGCTAATCGTTCACAATACAGTCATGTTAGTATTTTTTAGATATGGTATTTTTTTAAATTAATTGTTTTTATAATTCAACACCAGTAGAGAATCAAGGGTGTAAAAAGCTCCGCTAAGTGTTGTTATGTTAGAATGCTAGCATGTTTCGCTATTTCGCTAATGTAAACATGCCTGGCAGTGTCGTTAGCGCAACCTGCAGCACAAAGTAACGGTCAAAACTTTAGCTTTTTGTGGGTGTTTTTTAACATCATTTGTATTCCATCCATCCATCCATCTTCTTGCGCTTATCCCAGGTGGGGTCACGAGGGCAGCAGCCTAAGCAGACTTCCCTCTCCCCAACTACTTCATCCAGCTTCTCCTGTCGGATCCTGAGGCATTCCCAGGCCAGTTGAACGAGATAGTCTCTCCAACGTGTCCTGGATGTTCCCCGAAGCATCCTACCGGTCGGACGTGCCCTGAACACCTCCCCAGGGAGGCATCCTGACCAGATGCCCAAGCCACCTCATCTGGCTCCTCTCAATGTTTTACTACCAGATGACAGTGCTTCTCACTTGATCTCTAAAGAAGAGCCCAGCCACCCTGTGGAGAAAACTCATTTTGGCCTCTTGTACCCGCGATCTTGTTCTTTCGGTCACTACCCAAAGCTCATGACCACAGGTGAGGGTAGGAACGTAGATTGACCGATAAATTAAGAGCTTTGCCTTTTGGCTGAGCTCCCTCTTCACCGCAACAGACTGATGCAGAGTCCGCATCACTGCAGACGCCGCACCAATCCGCCTGTCGGTCTCGTATTCTGTTCTTCCCTCACTTGTGAACAAGACCCCGAGGTACTTAAACCCTTCCGCTTACGGCAGGATCTCATCCCCGACTCGGAGATGGAACTCCACCCTTTTCCGGGTGAGAACCATGGACTCGGACGTGGAGGTTCTGATTCTTCTTCCAGCCGCCTTACACCTGGCTTTGAACCGATCGGGTGAGTGCTGAAGATCATGGTCTGATGAAGCCAGCAGGACCACATCATCTGCAAAAAACAGAGACCCAATCCTGCAGCAACGAAACCGGATCCCTTCAATGCCGTGGCTGCGCCTAGAAATTCTGTCCATAAAAGTAATGAACAGAATTGGTAACAACGGGAAGCCTTGACGGAGTCCAACCCTCATGCAAGCTCTGACACCGGTCATACAGGGAGCAAACCGCCTAAATTAGGTGATCCTGTACCCCATACTCCTGGAATACGTCTCACAAGATTCCTTGAGGAACACGATCAAATGCCTTCTCCAAGTCCACAAAACACATAGACTGGTTGGGCAAACTTCCATGCACCCTCAAGGACCCTACCGAAAATGTAGAGTTGGTACACAGTTCCAAGACCAGGACAAAATTCACATTGCTCATCCTGAATCAGAGATTCAACTACCCTCTCCCTTCTTAAAAAGGACCACCATCCTGGCCTGCCAATCCAGAGGCACCAGTTACTGTATTTAAGGGAGAAATTTGAGGGATCCTGGAATGCTCAGAATTGCTTGTGTCTAGTAAAGACTCACCAAGTGGCTGTCAAGATTTACTTTATGGCACCATTGATTAAAGCAAAAATTCTGACAACACAGATGTAGTCCTACAAGGAGAACCGCTGCTCCTCATCCAGCCAGATGAGGTGGCTCAGGCATCTGGTCAGGATGCCTCCCGGATGCCTCTCAGAAGAGGTGTTCAGGGCACGTCTGACCGGTAGGAGGGCTTGGGGAAGACCCAGAAGACGTTGGAGAGACTCAACTGGCCTGAGAACGTCTCAGGATCCAGTGGGAGGATCTGGACGAAGTAGCCTGAGACAAGGAGGTCTGGGCTTCCCTGCTTAGGCCGCTGTCCCTGAAACCAAACCTTGGCTAAGCGGAAGAAGATGGATGGATGGCATCCTCTTAACTATTACTAAGATAAGCAGGCCATCAATGAACTTCAATTGTACCTTGTGTCTGATATAATAGTTAGCATGTAGAAATAGGGCGGGAAAAATCTATGTATTCATGTTATCAAGTGTGTATATTTAAAAGCTGGGGAATTTGACATTTTACGGGCAGCCATAAATAATCGTTTTTGGGGGAAAAACATACAAAAGCTTAACATTATCTAAAAATTGCTATTCTAGCATGCTAGCATGTTTCATTCCAGATAGTTCCACAGTGTTAGTTTGTTAGCAGCTAATTTGCTTGTGGTGTGGAGGAATAAAAAAAAATACAAAAGGCAGGAAAAGATGTAAAAAAAAAAAAAATCAGCACTACCTTCTGTTTCTGTGATTGAAATGTTTGTTTTAGACTTTATTAGCATTTCCCTGCTAGTTAGGCTAGCTTCACTGCTGCTCGGCACTCCGGCAGCAACATAAAAGGTCAGCCTTTTCCTTTTCTTGGACTTAAATGAAAAGGAAACAATGAGAGCGTGTTTGTCCAGTATTATTAGCGGAATAATTCCCTGCACTCAGTCAGAGCTAATTGTTGAAAGCCAATATTTAACAGATGATGGTCCGTGTGAGTGAAGAACGAGTTTAAGTTTAAAGTGCTGCCAGTGTAAATGTTTCCTAATGTGTTGAATTCATGAAAAAGGCTTTTGAATAACTCGCGTGTACTCGTCCATTAATCACTCGGCCGGGAACAAGAGTCACGGCTTTCCGACAGGAGATTGATGTTCAGATGAAGCTAGCACCAACGCTACCATACACCCCCTGCGACATCTATTACCTTTTTTGTTGTTGTTGTTGTTGTTTTCTTTCCTGCAGCCTTGAACTTTAGCGACTGCGCTTAAATCAAATCTTTGTTTTTTGGGGATTTGTTTGCCTCGGGCACTACCTTTTTAAGACGCAGCGTTTGGGACTCAAATGGCCTTTTTGACAGCGGCTGTAATAAGATGTTGTCCGTAAATCACCGCGAAGGATTCATACCTGTGCTTTGGTATTAAAAAGGCACACAGTGGCTTATGTCACGTTCAAAACAAACACAGCCCGGACCTCAATTTTACATTTATTGTGCTTTCACAGCCTTGTCCTTTCAGAGGACGCAGGCTTTGGTAGGATAAATGTGAAGCACAAAAGGACGGCTATTAATCAGGTCATCGTGACTTGTACATCCATAACTTTCCTTAAACATCTCATAATAATAAGGACAGCGCTGCAACGGCCCAACTGTAATGGCAGAAAGCGGTACAACGCTGGCGTCTACCTCAACGGCTCCTCTAATGCTAGAGGTGTGATGCTAACATGACAGTCTTTTTAGTTCCACGTAAGCCCTGTAGGTGTCAATATCGTGAGTTTCAAACTGTCAAAACAAGTCTTAAAAAGACGAAAAAGACATTTCTGTCGCACGTGGACTCTGAACGCTAACAGTGCTAACTCTCTTAAACGGTCCCTGATTAAGCCACAGTGACTTTTTAAAGATTTTGTGACAATAATGTGTGCTTTTGAGCACCAGACGTGATAAAATACCGTCTTCCTCAGAAACGCTCGCTTCTGACCCGCCCCTAGCTAGCCGAGCCCACCCATGAATACGCGCACCGCTTCATGGGGGTCAGCTCTGTAAAAATTCATACAAATCAGGCTCTGCGACACACCTTAAAAATGTTTTAAGACAAATTTTATGAAAACCAGGCAAGGATTAAAAAAAAATTATCATAAAAAAAATTCAAATTAATAAATATACTTTATAAATATACTTTATACTTTTCACTTTTTACCTTCAGGACAGATTTGGTCCCGTTTGACTTCCCCATATGAACCATATACTTTTGATATACTGTAATCCTGACATATTATACTGCTTTACCCATGAATATCTCATCAGTACTAACCAAATCTAAGCCTTCTATGCTCATCACTTGACAGAGGACAGCTTTGTATAAATGCAGGCTTCACTACACATCTTAAAATAAACATCTTCCAACTATCCGTCAGTCAGCTACGATGATTAGTCGATGATTAATTGATTATCCAGTTAAATCGACAACTAATTTGGTATTTCATTATTCATTTTTTAATTTAAAAATGTAAAAATCCTCTGATTTCAGCCTCTCAAATGTGAATACACGCTCATTTCTTTTGAGCTACAACAATTAATCGATGATTAATTGATTATCCAATTAATCAACAACTATTTTGATGTTCGATTAATCGCTTTTTGATTTAAAGATGTAAATGTCCTCTGATTTCAGCCCCTCAAATGTGAACATTTTTACATTTCTTCAGCGCTAAAACAATAAATCGATGATTAATTGATTACCCAGTTAATCGACAACTAATATGATATTTGATTTTTCTTTTTTCATTTAAAATAAAATATAAATATCCTCTTCCAAATAATAAAAAAAACACCAACACTTTACATCCCCTCTTGATCTGACCTAACCGTAAAAACTCGGATGATTTCCAACAATTTGCAAGCACAAAGCAGTCGATTTGTAGCCAGTCTACATCTGCATTGGGCTGGGAGGCTAATAGTCGCAACGGGGAATACACGCTGACTGCTTTCTGTATTTGCTGATGACTACTGAGGCCAGGGATTGCTTTCACAGCAGCACATTTAAATTCCAAACACCATCTCATACTTAGCTCAACACAATGCTGTCTTTTAGTCTTCTTATTTCCTCCCCGACACGAGGGGGAGTCCATTGAAGCGCATAACATTCCTGCTTGCCCAACATTGAATGGGCTGCTGAGCCCGCATCCACGTTTCAAATACATATTTCTCCCTAAGATGTCTTTATCATCGCTAGGAAAATGGTTTAAAAACAAAATAGATGGAGGGAATCACAAACGTGCTTGCTATTTATTATTAAAAAGGCACCACCGAGTCACATATTCATCTTTGTGATCTGATAGAAATGAAGTGAAGGATGACAACATCAAGGTAGGGTGCAGAGAAAGAACCCTTCAACTACGTAAATGAATTCCATCAAGCTCTCGGGAGGAGTGACCGCAAGTACAAGTACTGCACTATATCATACTTATGCTACAAGTGCATACACACACACACACACACACACACACACACACACACACACACACGCACACGCACACACACTCCATCATCTTCCTGGTAAGTCTGTTTCATACCTTTCAGACTCACAGTTCAGTTTGTCATTCCACAGCACAGTGATGGATTTTTAAAAAAAGAAGACAGTCTTGCAATCTATTTGCGGCAGTGGTAGGCGGTAATCGTCTAATTTGCACACGCGACCTTGGTGCATTAGCAAAAAACGACAAAAAACATGAAAAGCAAAACAAACACAAATGAACTTTCTTCGGTTGGTGCTTTTTGTCGTTTAAAAAAAAATGTCATAAACAAGACAGAGCCCCCTGTATGTATTTTTACATGGGGGAGGGGCCCTCGGGGTCAAAAGTATCTTCACTCGATTTGTCACTTGTCGTTTTTTTTTTTTTTTAAAAGAGTATCTAGAGCAGGACTGTCCAAAGTCCAAAGTTTTTTTTATTGGCCCTTGGTACGTTCTAAAAATACAATTAAACTAAACCCTCCCCCAAAAAACAACAGCACATGGAAAAAAAAGCAGTAATTTTACAAGAATAATGACAAAATATTAGGAGAATAAAGTCATAGTAGTCATAGTCATATATAAAAAGTTAATATTAAATGCATTATTTAATATTAAAATTTTTATAAATATTTAATATATAATATTAAAGACAAAAATATCTATTTTTTAAAGTCATAATATTATGAGAACCAAAGAAAACAAAGAGTGAAGCTGCAATTTCAGAAAAAACAGGTTGGGTAATAATAAATATTATAAATATTATAAGAATAAAGACATAATAAGAGAAAAAAATGTACAAGAAGGTTTTGTAATAAAATAAAAAGCCAAAAACAAAGTTGTCATTTTATGAGAAAAAAAGTCAAAATATTAAGAGAAAAAAAGTCATATTCCACGAGAAAAAAGTTCTAAATTGACGAGAATACACTATTTTCTTTGGAAAATTAGGTTGGGGAAAAAGTCATAATATTGCAAGAATGAGGTCAAAATATTACAGGAATAATATAGTAATAAAGTCTGGTGGTGTGATGCTCCCGGGATGTTTTGTTGCTTCCGGACCTGGAAGACTTTCTGTGATAAATGGAACAATTAATTCTGCTGTCTACCAAAAAATCCTGAAGGAGAATGTGGGGCCATCTGTTGGTAACCTCAAGCTGAAACCAACTCGGGTTGTGCAGCAGGACAATGATCCAAAACACACCAGCAGGTCCACCTCTGAATGGCTGAAGAAAAACAAAATGAAGTCACTTTCCTGACTTGCATCATATTGTTGAATCCAGTTGTTGCTGCTAAGTGTGGCCCAACCAGTTATTAGTTTTAGGAGGCAATCCCTTTTTCACACAGGACCACGTAGGTTTGGATTTTTCTTCTCCCTTAATAATAAAAAGTTTCATTCAAAAACTGCATTTTGTGTTCATTTGTGTTGTCATTGACTAATATTTAGATTTGTTTGATGATCTGAAACATTTAAGTGTGACAACCATGCAAAAAAATAAGAAGTCTTTTTCACACCACCGTATATGTAACTTGTTAGCATATCTACAGTACGTGTTGCTTTACAAAATATCAAAGTGGCAAACTGGCAGCCTTTCATTTTTCCCTACGTGAGGTGTTATTAAAATGTGATATTTTCCTTGACATTTTCTTCTTGATGTTGACACGTTGGGTGTCTGGGTCATTTCCATAAACTCTCCATAACGAGGACGAAGCGTCAATCTGGTTGCCTTCCGTGCGGCGGTGCCTTGAGCAAGGCGGCCGTCTTCGTCTGCACGCCAGAGAAAAACACTTTTCTTCTTTTAATAAGAGTATATATAAGTAGTAGCAACGTCTTGGCCCCCTTTAGTGGCGATCCCCAAAGAATGACTTTTTCTCCGCTGTGTTGGCTCAGCAGATGGAAAGACAGCCTGCCTGCACCGCGTTCCAAGACTCTTCAGCTTTTCTTTCCGGCCGCGGATGATACAGGTGCCTAGAGGACTTCGTCATTAGCGTTGCCATAGATACGACAGAAGCCTCGATCCTCCTTGAACGTGACGCGTCTTGCAATAAGTAGGCCAGGGGTGTCCAAAGTGTAGCCTGCGGCTGTTTTTTTTTTTTTTTTTATTGTCCTACGGCACATCCTAAAAATGTAAACTAACAAGAAAACCAGAAAAAAACAGCAAAAATGTTTATTTTATAAGAATAGAGTCTAAAATATCAACAGAAAAAAGGTATTATAATGAGAAAAAGTCATAATTTTACGAGAATAACGTAATATTATGAGGAAAAATAATGTAATTTTAGTGGCATAGAGTTGAAATATTAAAGAAAAAAAATTCCATTGTAGTATCACGGGAAACAAACAACAAATACATTTGTAATTTTTGGAAAATTCGATTGCGTAAAAAGTTATAATGTTAAGAAAATGTCAAACAAAAAGTCATATTTATGAGAAGAAAATTGACAAGAAGAAAATTAAAGTCATTAAAAAAAACAACAGCAGAAATTGATTGAATTTTACGAGAATAAAGGCAAAATATTAAGAGAAAAACAGAGAAGAAGAAGAAGTCACAATTTTACCATAATTAGTTTGTAATATTACAAGTAAAAATAATGTCATTTTAGTCGCAGAGAGTGAAAATATTACCAACTGTATTAAATTTAAACCAAAAAACAAAAAAAAAAAACCCAAAGAAAGTTGTACTGTAATTTTTGGAAAATTGGGTCGGGGAAAAAGTTATAAGATAATGGTAATACAGTCATCCCTCATCTACAGCAGTTCATTCGTTCCAGAAATGACAGCAATAAATGAATTTCCGCGATATAAGATTCAAAGTTAATAAATTTAATATTTTCATAGTGCATAGAAAACCTGTTTATGACTTTCTAAATACGCTTTTTAACATTATTAGAGCCCCGTAGACATGAAATAACACCCCTATAGTCACTGTTACACTCCTATCATTCTTTGTTTACACCACATTGCTCAAGTGTTAGACTGCAGGGACTCGAGCTAGCTAGCGAGCTAACAAGCTAGCGAGCTAACCAGTGAGCCTCGAATTTATTTCTTCTAAACGTAACTCTTTCACTGCCAAAGACGTCTATTGACATCTTTTCAAAAAGTAACGTTGACTACCAAAGAGCTACAGATTAAAGTCTTATTCATCTTGTGTGTAAATTTCTGACTTGTAAGCAATGTATTTCTGTCCCAGTAGGGGGCAGCAGTTCTCTTTTCCTCCAACCGGCAGTGACAGATTGTCTATGAAGAAGACGGATTGTGGGTTGAGAGAGGAAAATGGCGAAACACATGCAGAATTCGAGCGCAGACAAAAAATACAGGCAGCTAACACTGTCACAGAGCTCGTCTGGCGGTGGACCTGCCTTTAGTAGAGGTGAAGAAGGTAGAGGTGACAGGGGTGATGTACGTGACGTAGACACAAATGCAGTTGACAATGGCAGCCGAAGCAACAAGCTAGTGGTTAGCGTTGCCGGGCCGTGTGGCGCGACACCGGAGCCTGACACAAGAAGCAGTTCAGAGTCGGGTGACTCAGAACTCGACCCCGATTCTTCTGACGAGTGGCTTCCGTCTGGATGGGTCAACAGCAGGGATTCATCCCCACATCCAGCAGACCCCACCGCCACTCTGCTTGAATGTGCTTCTCTGCAGAAAAAGGTAGTTTTCTCTGTGTTTTGTTCAAAATCAGGTGTTTTTGCTGAAACTACCCTATGTTCTACCGCCAATATCTAGAGACCTGAAAAGGCTAGAAACTCAATTTTTTTTTCTGATGAAAGAAGAGAGTCTAAAGTGTCTTTAGATAGTTTCAATGTTCATGTAGTCCTAAAACTCAATATTCTGTGGGTCTTGAAAGTTCAGCAAAAATGCCCAAAAAGTCTGGCAGTATGAAGGGGAACTAATTTTTTAGAACTAAGCATGTGGGACATGCCATGGCTGACTTCATGACTTCATGCAGTGTTAAGGTAATGTCATGTAAGCTAATATCTGTTTTGTTTCATTACTTACAATACTCCATATCACTTGTACTGTATTTCAATGTTTTGACTCATAATGGACCACCAAACATTCATCATTTATTCATTCATTCATTTCTGAAAAACAATATAGTGAGGGAATGATAATAGAATCGCAATATTGCGAGGGACGACTGTAAATTCAAAATATTATGGGAATAAA
Source organism: Dunckerocampus dactyliophorus (assembly GCF_027744805.1). NCBI lineage: Eukaryota > Metazoa > Chordata > Actinopteri > Syngnathiformes > Syngnathidae > Dunckerocampus > Dunckerocampus dactyliophorus. The sequence goes on from NC_072830.1 coordinate 4,400,741, forward strand.
GTCATTATTATGAGATAAAAATGTACAAGAAGAAAATTTGGGGAAAAATATTTTGGGGAAAAAAACACAGCATAAATGGACTTAATTTTAGGAAAATAATATCAAAATATTAGAGAAGAACATTTTAATGAGAAAAAAAGTCACAATTTTACAAGAATAAACTGATAATATTACAAGAAAAAATAATGTAAATGTAATAAAACTGTTAATAGACAAACAACCCGAAATAAAGTAATTTGTGGAAGGTTTGGTTGGGGAAAAGGTTATAATATTATTGAAATAAAGTCAAAATACTACGGGAATAAAGTCATAATTACAAGAAAAAAGTTTAAATAGTTGGAAAATTTAAAAAAAACCCAGCAGAAATTGATTTAATTTGAAGAGAATAAAGCCAAAATATTAAAAGAAAAACATATTGTAACGAGACAAAATGAAGAATGAACCTGTGTAATGAGTAAAAATAATGTAATTTCAGTAGCATAATTTGAAATATTAAAGAAAAAATACATTTTTTTTAAAAAGTTGGAATATTATGAGAAACAAAGTTGTAATAAAGTTGTAACTTTGAAAAATTAGGTTTCAGAAAAAGTCATAATATGGGAATAAAGTCAAAATACTGCGAGAAGAAAATTGTTTATGAAGAAAGGTGAAATATAAAAAAACACAACAGCAAAAAAGTACAAATGAATACAATAACAGCACGTAAATCAAATAAACAACTAGAAAAAAAGTAAATAAAACAGATTAAAAAAATAGATAAATAAATAAATAAAAACCAAGAAGAGTAAAACCAAACAAAAACTAATAAGAAAGCAGGAGGACCACACAACCCACGCCGAGTTAAAAGCCAGAAAATAAAAGTGGGTTTTCAGACGAGACTATAACTTCTTAGCATATCTTTTTTTGCAAAACATCAAGCCGCATCCTTTCATTTTTCACTACGTGGCCCTCGCTGGAAAAAAAAAAAAGTCTGGACACCCCTGAAGTCGGCTAAAAATCAAGAGCGACGACTCCGTGATGCAGAGTCTGCATTAAGGTCACATGACGTCGTGGTGAGAGGCAACAGCAGGGCGGCCCCGGAGCCACGAGAACTGGAAGCGAGCAGGTGGCGACACGGCAAGCTGACAGGCGCTCCAGGCAGTCATGTGCTCATTCAGCTTTGAAAAGGAGAAGGAGACAACACCTTTTTTTTCTTCCCCATTAAAGCTAAAAGGCCACACCTGTTATCTGCACATGGCTGATTAAGGAAGCTTGAAATGTCCTTTATAGCTGCCACCTTTAAGGGACCACAATTTGGCTGTTTTTGGCTTTTTTCACCTACCTAGCTATCTCTCTATCTATCTACCTACCTACCTACCTACTTACCTACCTACCTACCTACCTATCTATCTATCTATCTATCTATCTATCTATCTATCTATCTATCTATCTATCTATCTATCTATCTATCTATCTATCTATCTATCTATCTATCTATCTATGCATGTCCATTAATTTTGAAAGACACAAGATGCCCATACCTACGTTTTCATATGTATGATTCAGTTTTCGTCTAAAATTTTCACCGATATTGCATGTAACAAACAGATTTGATGCTGATGCATTATTGGAAACATGGAAAAAGCAGCAGTAATCATGCAAGATTAAAGTCAAAATATTAAGAGAAAAAAGTTGAAATCTAATGAGAAAAGTCATATTTTTATGAGAATAACGTTGTAATATGACAAAAAATGACAACTTTAGTGTAAACGTTTTATTTAAAAATATTTTTTTTAAATATAAGAAATAAAAAAAGTTACATTTCTGCAAAATTACTGTAGGTTGGCGAAAAAGTTGGGAAAAATAAGTGAAAAAGTATTTTTTTAAAGTTGCAATATTGTAAGAAACTGAAAAATGAGTTTGGGAAAAAGTTGTAATATTATGGGAATAAAGTCAAAATACTGTGAGGAGAAAGTCCAAATAAAAGAAAACAAACAATTGCAAAAATGAAAAAAACAGCAGTAATTTTACAAGAATAAAGTCAAAAAATTAAGAGAAAAAAGTCGTATTCTAACAAGGAGAAAAAAGTTAAATTTTTACGACAAACTCATAATATTATGGGGAAAAATAAGGTCATTTTAGTAGTATAGAGTAGAAATTTTAAACAGAAATATGTCTTTTTATTAGGTTGGGGAAAAGTTATAATACTACGGGAATAAAGTCATAGTACTATGAAAAGAACATTTCCAAGAAGAAAGATGAAATATTTAGAAAATGTAAAAAAAAAACAACAGTAAAAATGGTTAAAAAGGTGTGAAGTTGACACTAAGAATCGTCATTTTCACCGATATCACAAGTTTTTTCTTGAAACTTCTTAGCCTATCCACACAAAATATGCAAGGGGCTCTTGCAGCCTTTCATTTTTTTTTTTTTTTAATGTGGCCCTCGCTGGAAAAATATCTGGACACCCCTGGTCTATGAAATAATAAGGTAAATCATATTGGCAGACAAACTATTTTCTATACGACGTATCTTGTTCAGGTTAGGTCGACGACACCTTGGATTGATCACCTGTCAGCCAAAATGTGCAAATTGATCCCACGAAAATGCGGCCAGGAGGCCCGGCTGTTTTTTTATTGGCCTGTGGCACATTGTAAAAATATAATTTAACAAGAAAACTAAAAAAAATAAAGAACTCAAGTACAGTAGTAATTTCACAAAAATAAAGCCAAATTCTTAAGGGGAAAAAAGTTGTATTCAATGAGAAAATATCAACATCGTAATATTATGAGGAAATATAAAGAAATTTTAGTAGCATGAAGTTGAAATATTGAAGAACATAACAATTTTTTAAAATTGTAATATTATATGATATGATATGATGATCATTTTTAGGTTGCGGAAAAAGTTATAATGTTACAAGAATAAAGTCAAAATATTATTGGAATGAAATCATTATTATGATACATTTACAAGAAAAAAGTGAAAATAGTTGGGAAAAAAAACAGCAGCAGAAGTGGAAAAAAACAGCTGTAATTTTAAATATGAAGAGAAAAACTTCATATTGTTACAAGGAATAAAATTTTTGAGAATAACCTCGCAATATGAGGAAAAATTATTCCATTTTAGCAGCATAAAGTTGAAGTTGAAAAAATATGCTAATTTTTTTTTAAAGTCGTAATATTATGAGAACAAAGTCATAATCACAAGAAGAACATTTCCCAAGATTATTTATGACAACAGCAGCAACAATGGAAAAAAAGCGCAAAGATCATATTGAGATGCACTTTTTTCTTGAAATATATGTAGAACTTCTTAGCATATCTTTACAAAATATCAAAGTGGCAAAGGTGCATCCTTTCATTTTTCACTATGCAACCCTCGCTGGAAAACGTTTAGACCCCCTTGGTCTACACCTTGGGTCCAAGCAGAAAACACCAGTGAACACCAGAGAAAGTTAAGTCAAGTGGATTTTCTACAACAAAAAGGAGATCACGACGGAGCAAAGAAGAGATTGTCGGGCCTCTAACAAGACAATACTTATCCAATCGAGCCACGTGGATGCTGCTGGATTATTCATGACGCTCCCCCCGTGTATTTTCAGGCCGTTATCAGATGTGCTCGTCTTGAAAAGCCAACGGAAGACGATGTATCAGGCCGTTACGACCCCTCAACCTCCTCTAAAACACCGCAATGACATAAAAAGAACACGCCGCATCTTCATCCGCACGCTTTTATTAGCCGGGGAGTCTTTGCACGATGAATTGAGACAAGTTCCAATTGGAGCCCGGCACCAATGAGACTTTAGATTGCTGTTTAAATGTAAAATAGATGATATCTGCAAACGTTCCCTTGGTAACGGCAGCCTATAACGTGTGTGGGTGGCCAGCCAGGTGCGTTTTGTGTGAATTAAAGAAAACACACACAGATTTGCTTGTGAGTACTGCATGTGCACTACATGCATACATGCACAACAGAACAAACCTCAAACCTCAATTTGACTCCCATAGGAAACTTTTTTCATAAACAGTACCGTAATCCCTCACTACGTCACGCTTCAAATTTCACAGCTTCACTATCAGGGTTTTTCCAAAATATATTAATTCATAAATAATTAGTGTTTTGTCTGCCCATTATTAGTCAAAAATATTCAGATTTAAGCAAATGTTAAGTATTTTTTGCATTTTGGCTAAATGAAGTCAAATACAAATATAAGGCATTCAGAAGAGGCATTCAAAGATGTGATGATATGTAGTATTCCACGCTGGTCACTCATGTGAGTCTATATTATGTCTTACTTTCTCTTACTATGTCTATTATATTGGGTAATAGGAGTGTAAAGGTGAATATAGGGATGTTATTTCATGTCTAGAGGGCTCTAATAATGTTAAAAAAGTGTGTTTAGAAGGTGGTAAACAGGGTTTCTATGCTCTAACTACAAAAATATTCTATTTATAAATAAGGAATCCTACTTATCACTTTCTCACTTACCACAATCAGGTACCAATTAAGCGCGATAAACAAGGGATTACTGTACTGTAATCCTGACATATTATAATGCTTTACTCCTGAGTATCTCATGCATACCTAACAGAGCTAAGCCTGCTATGCCCACCACTTGATGGACGCTTCGCTACACATCTTAAAATGCAGCCTGTCAGCTCTGCTGGAATCTGTAAGCGTCATTTACTTTTTTTTCAGCGCATATGCTAACCTAGCACGGTGTTAAAATGTGAGTGTAATGTTTGCACTTTAGAATCACATAGTTATGCTAGTGTTGCTAACATGTTACATGTTGTATTTGTGATATGTGGCATTTACAGTACTTACGTTGGAAAAGAGTTGCAGAGTGTATATCAAAGGTGGATCACGTACACAATAGCGCTTCATAGCGACACACACTCAAAGCTCATTAGCATTAAAGCTACACGCACACACGCAAAAAGGACGCGTTACTAAAAGCACTTTTAAACTGTCTGAATTCCAAGGCTGACACACAATTGTGGCACCTCTGTTTAAAACAGTTATAACAATACAACAAGATGGAGCTTCACGAGGATTGAACAGACGTGTAAAAGTGGCTCTGAGGCGCTGGAAGCCAGCACTCTTCACGGGGAGGAGACTCGGCCGCTGAGACGTAATGGATGGGACGTGTGCGCAAGCAAGCAGATGGGGGTCTATCTGGCGTCGCCCTCATTATTGAGCCTCGGAGCCCCGCTTTGCCGCCGTGCCACCTGTCCGGCAGGTCTAATGTTATTCCGGCACCTGGGCCGCCCATCACAAGCGATCATCAAAGTTGTGCTCTGAGGGCGTCCAGCCGCCCCGCCGCCGCCACGCTGTCACCTTGAGACCATGCGTTATTGGCCAGAAGACACAACTTGTAACTAACAGCTTGTTTTCAAGGGGAGGGCACTTAAGGCTTGGATGAACTTTTATTCTGATGATTTATAAAAGCCTTAAAAGTGCAGCTCCACTGCGCTAAACTCAAAGCTCTGCTTAGGTGAATAAAACTACCAGTCATTCCTTATTTATAAATGGAATATTTTCATAGTTACAGCATAGAAAACCTGTTTACCACCTTCTACATACGGGTTTTTACATTATTAGAACCCTCTAGGCGTGAAATAACACCCCTATAGTCACCTTTACACTCCTATTACCCAATAAAGTAGACATAAGAGAAAAATAAGACATTTAAGACACAAATAAGACATAACATAGACTCACACACGTTAGCATTGGGAGAGTTTCTTATTTTTGTTTATTTTTTAATTCCGGCAAAGACGCCGACGTTCCAATATACTACAAGCGTTATATCCCGCCCTCTTCCTGCTTTCAGCACGTAAAATGCACCAACATAAAACACGCACTAGCTATGTTTGTTGCAAGCTAATGATAGCTATTCGGCAAAGTTTAGCCACCAACGTTAGCTATCATTGAATGTGCAGTAATCCCTCGTTTATCGCCATTAATTGGATTCCAGACCCAACCATGATCAGTGAATTTCCACAAAGTAAGATTCCTTATTTATAAATTGAATATTTTGGTAGTTAGAGCATAGAAAACCTGTTTGGTACCTTCTAAATACACTTTTTAACAGTATAAGAGCCCTCTAGACATGAAATAACACATAATAAGAGAAAATAAGACACATAAGACATAGAAACCCTGCTTACAAGCTTCTAAATTAGGGTTTTAACACTATTATAGCTCATGAAAAAACATCCCTACAGTTACATTTGCATTCCTGTTGCCAAATATGGTAGACATAATAGAAAATAAGACATTTAAGACAAATATAAGACATAATATAGACTCACAGCTCGGCGCTGGGAGAGTTCCTTTGTCCTTTTTTGCTTCCTGTTTCTATACAGTCCTTCCTGCGGTGGCTATTGTCTCTATAAGTTATGTGTGTTATTTTATCTTATGTCTACTATATTGGGGAATAGGAGTGTGAAGGTGACTATGGGATGTTATTTTATGTCTAGAGGGTTCTAATAATGTTAAAAAGCTTATTTAGAAGGTCCTAAACATGTGTTCTATGCTCTAATATGTCTTATTTATTTGATGTCTACTACAGTATATTGGGTAATAGGAGTGTAAAGGTGACTATGGGGTGTTATTTCATGTCTAGAGGGCTCTAACAATGTTAATATTTAGAAGGTTTTGTATGCTGTAACAAAAATACTACACAGCAGTAGATAAAGTGGCCAAGAGTTTGCGTTGCTTCTACACTGCTCAACACAACCAGGAAGTACGGTTGCACTGAAGAGTCAAAATAGGTGTAAAACAAAAAAAACAGGGACAGATGTAATTAAAGTGTGACAAGATTGCAGAACATCTATAAAACACTCGCTATCGCCTGACAAATAAACAGTAATCAAGACTAACAAGTCACCAGTCAATCAGACGAGGCTGGTGAGAGCTAATATGTTAGCTAGCAGAATGAAAGGACGCATCCACGTTTCGGGGTACATGTACCAGCCAACGTCGCCTGTGAACACGCTGATTAAAAACCACGTTGACAACACAAAGACGTCGTATCGCTTTTGCCTGGCGGACGAGAGCGGTCAATAAGAAAGTCTGGGTGACTGACAAAAGGCAAACAGCTCAGAGGCCCAATCCCACCTGATAAGAAGCGTCACCCCAGTCACTCCTCACTGGAGGAGTTAATCGAGTCGGGCTGACACGGTTGAACCCAGATAATGGCCATAAATACCATTTTCTCACGCCGCCTTCCATAATTGGAGCTCTTTAAGCCGCCAATTTCTCGGGTCCACGGGTCGCATGTCGCAGATAAGACTCACTTGTGTGGTTTTGTACAGGACTTCTTCGCAGGTGCATTCATCACCTGAGGGATAAATCGTATTCCTCAGGGGTGTCCAAACCTTTTTCCACTGAGGGCCACATAGTGAAAAGTGAAAGGTTGATATTTTGTAAAGCAACACGTGTAGTTATGCTAAGAAGGTACTGCATATACTGTATGTTTCAGCTCAGCTTTGTCATATACTGTAGGTGAAAAAAATATGAATATCAACTTCACTCTTTACTTTCCCCCCTTTTAAAAAAAAAAAAATCCAAATATTTCATCTTTCTTCTTAAATGATCTTTGAAAATTTTCTGATCATAGCTTTATATTTTGACTTTATTCCCATAATATTATAACTATAACTATAACTAACGCAACTTCATTTTCCAAAAATGACAACTTTCTTTTTTGTGTGTTTCTCATCATATTACCACTTTTTTTTTAAAAATCACATATTTTTCAACTCTATGCTACTAAAATACATTATTTTTCCACATTTATGTTTATTTTCATAAAATTGTGGTGTTTGTTCTCCTAATATGTTTTTTTTTTTAACCTTTTTTCCTAAAGGCCCTGTCACACCTTGACGATTTAGCCAGTTTACGCCAACGTATGAAAAATTTGGCCAGTACGCTGGTGTATGTCGAATAAGTTATGGGCAGGTTTTGTATATGTTAACAGCACGCGGAAGCACGCCGGCATACGTCTATGTCGTCCAAAAATTTTGTGCCTGCATAAAACTTTTCGACATATGTCAATGTATGATTCATACGTCCCACATCCGCAGGCAATAAGTTATGCCATCGTTGACACCCGTTCACACACGTTATTTGTAAGTTATGCGCAAGTCACATCAACATACCTTGACACAAAACTATCTTTGCTTGACCAGTAGAGGGCACTGGCACTATGACACTGGGAATGGAACTAACATTTTTTTTTATTTTTTTGCGCTTTGTCTGAGAGAAACAATGGGCCTCATTCACGAACATCTTCTTAAAAGTCTTCTTAAGAAGTGTACTTAAGAAGGCGTGGGTTGGAAACTGCGCCACATTCATGACACGTTCTTAAGTAGGGATAATCGTTCGCACCGGTGTTCTTAGGTTGATGAATGCCAACTGCGATGCCCGTGCATGTGAGGCCTAATTTGCATAGGTCACCGCCTATTATTTCCTATATAAGGTAAAAAATGTGCCGTGCACAACAGGCAGCTGGAGGCGGAGATGGCAACGCGCAAGGGCAAGACTGAGAAGCAGCTGGACAACAAACGAAAGAAAAGCTTCAATTCTACTGAAATAGAGGTGCTTTTACAAGGAGTGAGCGAACACAAGACCACCTGATTTTCACGTGTACCCACCGGTCATCAGGCCATCCAAAAAGAGTCGGCATGGAGCACCATTGCAGGACACATAAATGCCATTTCCACGGAGAAACGCGCCACCGCAGAGGTTAAAAATAACTGTTTTGACTTAAAATAGACTAAAAAAAAAAAGACTGGACTGCACCGGAGGGATCTGGAGGAAACGGGAGGTGGGCCATCAATCAGAAACCAAACCATTTCGGAAACTCTAGAAAATATTTACACAATCATGATGGAAAAATAAAGTCAAAATACATAGTTTGTGTGTGACAATTTATTTTTTCTGTGGTTACATTTGATTAGACGCTGCCTAATTAATACAGCAGCCCCGTGCTCTGGCTCAAGACATGGCTGGGGGCGCATGTCGTTATCTGGGGGTGCTACGTGTGCAATAGACACACCACGTTTCATTGCCATGTTATTCTGATGATCCTGAACACCTGCAAGAACAGAGAGGGAAGCCTGAAGCCTGAAGCGGGACATCAAATATTGGTGGCTTTCAGCAAATAAATCTAATGGTCCCTTTACATTCTCTCTCTGCGCAGCGCACGTCCAGCCAGCTACTTTTTTTTTGATGAATTGGGATTTGAATATATATTTATCCATGGAGTATATTTTAGTTGTTTTGATGATAAATAATTGTTGGGATATTTTATTTGCACTACATTTTTTGGGATCAGGTTGCAAAATCCATCATGAGGGCGATTGCGCATTGAAAGTGCAAGCTTTGCTTGTGCGTAAGAGTCCTCCTGAGCGTTCGTGGAATTTGTTCTTAGATCTAAGAACTGTGAGTTAAGAACATGTTTCGTAAATGCCAAAAATCTTCGTAAGAAGGCTTTAAGAACACATTTGTGCATAAGAACGTTTCGTGAATTTCGTTGGACGACTTAGACGTACTATGACGTATGCCGGCGTGCTTCCGCGTGCTGTTAACATATACAAAAGTTACCCATAACTTATTTGACATACGCCAGCGTATTGGCCAAATTTTTCATACGTTGGCGTAAGCTGGCTAAATTGTCAAGGTGTGACAGGCGTTGGTCGTTGGGCATACATTGTGAACACCGGCAACACGCTACGCATTCGTTGATATAAGTTGTCTGTAAGTTAGAAAACGTTCCATCTAAGTTACTAATACGTCATGTTTACGTCAACCTCGTTATGAATACGCTATGTATATGTATTGAAAAAAACAACTGTCGGCAGTTCAACGTATGCCATCAAAATGATCACGTCAGGCATGCGCTGCCTAAATCGTCAAGGTGTGACAGGGCCCTAATATTTTGACTTCATTCTCATAAAATTGCAACTGTTTTTTGTCCATTTCTGCTGTTGTTTTTCTTAACATTTTCCAACTATATTTCAACTTCCTTCTTGTACTTTATCTTCTCGTAATTATTCTTGTAACATTAGAACTTTTTCTGCAAACTAATTTTCCAGAAATTTTTAATATTATTAGAGCCCTCTAGACATGAAATAACACCCCTATAGTCGCCTTTACAAATGACATAAAACCACAGGACATAAAAGCCACCTCGTTAGACGTGTTAGCAGCAACAGAGCAATAAAGAGCAGTAAAGTCTCAGTAAAGTCAGTAACTTGAATGCAGAAATACGCCAATAAAACCACGCCAGTGCTTTCAAAATGGCTTAAAGTGAAAACTCGACAGAAGTATTCAACACCAACGTTAAAACATTTCACGGGCTTCAGTCACAAATCATCAGAAAGTTGACACCGCCCCTCCCAACGTCTTAATTAAGCTCTGAAAGCTCGTAACACACAAGATTAGGCCCTCCAAGAAGCTAAGACTCCAATTTACTGCTGCTGCGGCACGGCGGCCGGCGTTATGGCGCATCTGTCGCCAGATGAGCGTCCCATAAGAGAGGAGGAGAAATTGGTCTGCTTTTACAGGGCAGCAGATATTGGCTGGCAGATTGCAACCCAAACAACATTCACAGCTCCACTGCAATAAAAGCACAGACTTGGGGCGGCCATCAAAAGTTGTTGACGAGGCCGAGGGGGCGGGGATTCATCTGGCCACAGGTGGTGGAGACTGTGGTGTCTCATTACATGTGAGGCCTCTGGGGAATTATAGTCACGTCAAAGAATGACGACACAGCCGATGGTGGAACTCTTCTACCCCTAAACCGCTGCCCACAGACGGCTCAAAATCTGTCAGAGCATGCGCCCCTACTGTGTTGTTGGTGCTATTATTTTTATCACAAATACGCCACATTGTGGTGCTGTTATTAAATCCCAAAGTCTGACCCAGCAATAAATTAGATTAACTTCAAATTTCTACAAAACATTCACTGTAACTTTAGGGTATTTTGCCCAATCACCATGAAATTTGGTAAACACCTTTAGGGGACTGATAAGCACATGTGTGTAAAATTTGAGTAAGATTGGTTGCAAAACATGGCCGCCATCTCACAAAATGTTTTTGCAGAGGCACAGATGGGATTTAGCAATCCATAAATCATGGCGCATTTGTCTAATGATGATAAACCTTGGAGTATACCTGTATTACATGTATGCTAGCATGTCTTCCAAAGCATTTGGAGCACAACCCATAGGGGGCGCTACAGACGTCGTTTACAGTCATGTAAAAAACAGCACACCCCATTTTGTAACTCTTCTACTCCTGAAGCGTTGCACACAAAAGGCTGAAAACTTGTCAAAACATGCACTCCTACTGTGCTGCCTGTGTTATTATTTTTCTGAAGAATACAGCATATGCTGGCGATGTTATTACATCCCATAAATTGAATTAACTTGAAATTTCTCACCTAACGCTGCAAAAAACCCACTGTAACTCTAGGGTGTTTAGCCCAATCACCATGAAACTTGGTACACACCTTTAGTGGACTGACAAGCACACGTGTGTTAATTTTGAGCAGGATTGGTTGAAAAACATGACCGTAATCGAACAAAACATCTTTGCAGGCACACTGGCGGGTCTTGGCAATTACAGTCATTGAGTATTTGTGTAATGGTTATCATATAACTTGGAGGATATCGGTATTACATGTACGCTAGCATGTCTTCCAAAGCATTTGACCACAACCCATAGGGGGGGCCACCAATGTCATTCATTGGAACACAATGGGGTGTCCTAACTTTTTCCTCAGGGCAGTATCCAGGCGTCACATTTCCGCCTCCCATCGACGGGACGGCACTAAAGTCCAATTAGGTCGGACAGAAATAGTCGTGCAAATAAATCATGTTCTGTGCAACACACGTCACGGCCTGTCAGGTGCGCAAACGAAATTACACTTCCCACAGCGAGCTCCAGCGTGTACTTCATTATTCCTTTCCTGGAGGGAATGAAAGTGCACTCAACGCACTTTTTCTCCCCCCTCCAAGCCGCACACCTCCAGTGCCATTATTTCTGACACCGGCAGCTCGGCCTGACAGAACTACTACGCCACAAGCATCTGGGCCAGGATCCGCCAAGGGAAAGCGGACTAATGAAGGTCTGGGTTATTTGGAAATCTATAGGCAGGCGGCGGCACTGGGGAGACACCGTATCGCCTCTGCTGCTGCATGTTCCGAATAATAAGGATTCTCTTTGTGAACTTCCCTGTTTACAAGTCGCTCACGGCCAGGCCGCCGTATCGCTCGCGCAAAGCAATGTTCTTTCATGAATAATAACAAATTATTCCGTTTTCTACAAGCTGTTGCGTTCATTCAATTTCAGCGCGAGGAGCCAGATGGAGGAGGTTTCAAATCTCTGAGAAGAACCAATGACTCATGACAGGAGGAAGGGATCCAATTTTGGGAGCGGAGGCACTTCCGCCAGACTTATCATCGGCTCAGCGACGACGCTCGCATTCGGCGGAAGCACGGAGCCCCGGATTGACGGGATTTACAGCCGTGAGTCACCACTCCTCTTCAACACCACCGCTTCCATGCTGGCATAGAACCATGGCCAGAACTTCTTCCCGATCGTGGAGTGGCGAGGCGAGCAGAAACAAATATAAGACCCAACACACTCATCTGCAAGTACGGCGGTACTTTCATCATTAATCAGTTCCAAAAGGTCAATTCGTCCTTTCCAGACACCCAAAAATATTAACAATTAATACATTGTATAGGGCTGGGATGTCCAAAGCGCAGCCCACAGCACATTCTAAAAATATCATTACACAAGAAAAAAAAAAAGGAAAAATCTGCAGTAATTTTACAAGAATAAAGTCAAAAATATTAAAAGAAAAAAGCTGTAATCTAATGACAAAAAGTTGTAATGTTACAGGAATAACGTCAATTTACAAGAAAAAAGTTGTTTAAATAGTTGAGAAAAAAAAAGCAGAAATAAAAATAAAGTATTAAAGAAAAAAGAAAAAAGTTGTAATCTAACGAGAAAAAGTCTTAATTTTATGAGAGTAACGTCGTAATATTATGAGGAATTATGAGGTCATTTTAGTAGCATTAAGTTGAAATATTAAGAAAAGATCGTGGTATTATGAAAAACAAAACAAATAAAGTTGGAATTTGTGGGAAATTAGTTTGCGGAAAAAGTTATAATGTGACAAGAATAAAGTCACAATATTATGGCAATAAAGTCATAATTACAAGAACAAAGTTTACAAATAGAAAGAAAAAAACAACAGCAGAAATAAAAAAAAGACGTCATTTTACGAGAATAAAGTCAAAATATTTTTTAAAAAGTTGTATTCCAACAAGAAAAAAGGTTGCAATTTTACAAGAATAAACACATAATAATATGAGGAGAAATAATGTCTTTTTAGTAGCGTACAGTTGAAATGTTAAAGAAAAAATATGTGATTCTTTAAAAAGCTGTAATATTATGAGAAACGCACAAAACAAAATAAAGTTATAATTTTTGGAAAATTTGAGTGGGGGAAAAAGTTCTAACATTATGGGAATAAAGTCAAAATATTGTGTGAATAAAGTTATATTACGAGTTAATATTACAAGAAGAAAAGTGGCATGAAGACAAAAGTAGCAAAGTTGCATCCTTTCATTTTTCACTATGTTGCCCTCAGTGGAAAAAGTTTGGACACCCCTGCTATAAAGAATAATTACCAAGCTTACAGCTCCCATGTCTGTAGCTGACTGACGGAGAGTTGGCAAAGCTCCAGGTGCCATTTTAAGACGTGTAGTGAAGCCTTATTTCTTAGAACCTGGCAGGCTTAAACAACAGGACAGGCTCATCTCGCAAAAGCGAGAGTTTGAGTGCTTTTTCTCTTAAAAGTGAAGCAAACAAGTAAGGGAGAGTGATAGATTTTTAGAGGGGCCATATTACTGTTAGAACATCATTCCAATGTCACTTTTGCGTAATAGGAGACCTTTTAAGAAAACTTTGTTTTATCTGTGAAAAAATTGTGGGTGTGAGAGGACCTGAAACAACGCGAAACAAAAAGCACATCCATCCCCTTTTTAAACTAGATTTGCACCAAAAAATACTGGATTCTGGCTGAACAAACCTGCCACAAGGTTTCATTGATGCTGGTTTTGTACATTTTTTGTGCAATTCCCGCCAACTAACAAGCATGAAGATGACTCAAAGCATCCAAACACACAAAAACAGTTCAATTATGGTCCTGTTAAACATGTTTGATATTATTATTGCACCTTTAGATTCACTCTAATAGCTTCTCATAGAAGGCCTTCTTGACATGCACACTCACATAGCACAATCAGTTGCGTAACACTTAGATATAGCACATGGGACTGGGACAAGAGGCAGACGTGCACACACACACACACACACACACACACGCACACACACACACACACACACACACACACAGACACAGGTGCAATGATCTCTCACTTAACTTTCACTTCCTAGAGTGGCGCGGCAACTGCTATATAGACACCGTGCACCTTCATTGTGGGCTCTTTCATCAAACTTCCTCCTTGATGTAAGAGTCCAGCTCTGTAACCACATACATTGCTCTTATTTTTAATGATTTCAAAACCTTTTTCCCTACTTCCCTAACCGTAGTCCTCCAAAAGTTATGCGGTCGCAAGAAAGCCGAGGTACCACTGTGCACAGTACACCATGAGTTTACAGCAAACTTTTTCACATACTGAAAAATAAACAATTTGCTCTTTTTTTCCCCTCATTTTCCATTAAAAAAAATCTAATATTCCTTCTTTTAAAACTTTCTCTTAATATTATAACTTTATTCCCATAATATTTTTAATTTATGTTGACTTTTTTCCCCAACCTAATTTTCCAAAAGTTAAAATGTTAATTTGTTTTTTTTTTTTGTTTTGTTTTTTTCCTCATAATATGACAACGGACACACGGTGGTCTAGTGGTTAGCACGTTGGCCAACACAGTAACAGCTTGGAGATCGGGAAGACCTGGGCTCAATTCTCCCTTGGGCATTTCTGTGTGGAGTTTGCATGTTCTCCCCGTGTGCGCGTGGGTTTCCTCCCACATTCCCAAAAACATGCAGGTGAGGTTAATTGGTGACTCTAAATTGTCCATAGGTATGAATGTGAGTGTGAATGGTTGTTTGTCTATACTGTATGTGCCCTGCGATTGGCTGGCGACCAGTCCAGGGTGTACCCCGCCTGTCGCCCGAAGTCAGCTGGGATAGGCTCCAGCATGCCCCCGCATGACCCTAATGAGGAAGAAGTGGTATAGAAAATGGATGGATGGATAATATGACAACTTAAAAAAAATTAAATATTTCACCTCTATGTTACTAAAATGATATTATTTATCCTCATAATATAACAAATTTATTCTCGTAAAATTACTTTTTTCTTGTTATAATGCAACTTTTTTCTCTTCATATTTTGACATTACTCACGTAAAATTACGCTTCCCCCCCCCGCCCCCCCCCCCACTATTTCGACTTTCTTCTTGTACATTTCCTTCTCCTAATTACGACATTATTCCCACAACATTTTGACTTTGTTTTTGTAACATTGTAACTTTTTCTGCAAACTTTTTTCCAAAAATTACACCTTTATTTTTTTTGTTTGTTTTTCATAATATTAACATTTTTTGAAATTGTGTTTCTTTCATATTTCAACTCTATGCTACTAAAATGACTTTATTTTTTACTTCTAATGAAATTATGACTTTTTCTAATTAGATTACAACATTTTCTCTTAATATTTTGACTTTAATGCTGATTTTTCTATTTAGCAGTTCCTTTTTCTTGTTTTCTTGCTACATTATATTTTAGAGTATGCCACGGGTTGATAAAAAAAAAAAAATCAGCCGAGGGCCGCAAATGTCCCCCGCTCCGCACTTTGGCCACCCCTGGTTTCCAGTCAGTAAAGAGGATGCAGGAGGATCAATGTGCATCAGCTGTGCATCACTCTTTAACCTTAACACGGCTTCCTGTACGCAAATCCTCCACACACACACACGCACACACACACTCTGCCAGAAATGGATCAGATGATAAGAATACTAACAGAGGAGGAGCGAGGCAGCTGTTGATGACCACGTCTGTGTCCCCGGCCGCCCCTGTCCGGAAAGAGCAAGCAGAGACGCCCAATATGTTGGCAGCACCCAAGCTCTCTCTTCCCTATTCTCTTTGACCCGACACTTTGCTGCCAAATGTCTCTGTTAGCTGATTATGCAAGGGAGCGAGATCTTCAACAGCAAGGCTCCTGGGACTAAACGCACAATCCTGCTGCTATTTTAGACGGCGACGAGCTGTGAGAACGAGTCAAAATGTCCCGTTTTAAAGTCACGCAGACCCACTGACACAATACAGCAGAAGAACCCAAGAGTGTTTGCCTCTGGGGGATGTCTACATGACATCTGGGCAAGCAGAAACGAGTGCAACAGCCCTGCAGGAGAACATAACCTACCATAATAACCCATTTTAAAGTCCATTTGATTTCTAAGTAACGTCCACGGACACAGCAGAGCGAGGGACTGCGCTGAATAAAGATGGAGGTCTGCTCCTAACAGTCACGTCGTATGAACATGGCAAGTTTTTGTATGCTGCTCACAACCCTAGATCCTACATCTGCTCATGGTATCACTATGTAGCATTTCCCAGTGTCGTGGAGTATTGAGAAGCGAAAACAAGACACAGTTTGAGGGAAAAAGGGGCTCCACTCGTTTATTCAAACCCAGTTACTGTCATTTCTGGACTATAGAGTGCAGCATTTAAAAGATTTAAATTAAATTTAAAAGAGAAACAAAATGTGTCCATTTAAAGGCTGCACTGATCTATAAGCTGCAGGTGTCCACGACACATGGGATATTTAGTACACAGAAAGATGCTACACAAAAGATTATGTAAACTTTTAATGTTGGCGCCATACCAGGGAGTTCCAAACCCCACAGTGGCGGGCCAGAGGGCTCCGTCAGCACCAGAGACTGGGGAGGGACGTTTGCCGCTTCCGGCTCATATGAGGAGGAGGAGGAGGAGGAGGAGGAGGAGTAGGCCACGACGCTATCTTAGGGACTATGTGGGTCACAATTTGTTGTTGGGGGGGGGCAGTGTTTGCTTGAGCTTAGCTCATGTTTACGTTTGATGTCGCTGGCGCGCACTTCCACCCGAATAGGTGGTGTATGTAGACTCTGCTACTCTGGAGATCTCTGGGGAGTCAAAGATTGGTACTAAAAACGCTGGTACTGCGAAGTCCAATAGCCACAAGCTCTTGTCCAGTGTAAGATGTCAAACCCGACCCGATGTGAGCAAAAGACCGACAAAACTCCAAATCTTGAAGAGAGGCTGGGCTTCGCTGTGTGTATGCGCCGCCATCTTGCATAAGTACAGGTCTTCTGTTAAAGACGCATATCATTTTCAATTCTTTAATAACACAAATGAGGCTGAATTTGTATCAAAATAAGCTATTTATAACAAAAACAAAGACATTCCATGTAAAAATGTATGTTCAGCAGCAGCAGTGGGCACCCCCCATGTAGTCAGAATGCTACAATCTTCATCACATGACATTTTCATGTGATTCCACTGCAGGGTTGATCGTCAAATAGGACTCCTCCAAATCGAATCGTCGACTATTCTAAGACACCCCTAATGATTACCGTTACCCACTTACAAAATCTGTCTACTACTACCCTCCATGAACCAGGAAGTAGTAGTTGTACTGCGTATATGGTCTATGCTCATTGTAGCACGGCGATGCTGGCCTAATACTTGGTGAGACTGCTGTGGGTGCACAACATCATCCACAGCCCGAGGCTCTTTCTCATCACAAGCAGCCCAGTCCAGCCGATATATTAATGTCCTCCTCCCAGTGGTCTTCACGAGGACGCGCTACCAGCCCACAAATATGCCGCCGCTCCTCAGGCCCAACTCATCTTTAGGGATGAGCTCATCACGGACACACAAGACAACATCGGTTTGGTGTTGATCACGGCAACAAGCATGTGAACATCCCAGAGAGATTAGAAAAAAGGAGCGAGTGAGGACGCTGGGTGAGTTTTCAATAATTTACGTTCACCGCCGGTCTGTCTAATCATTTCACCGGAGGAGACGTCAGAGCTTTTTTTTCCTGCCGCCTGGAAAAGTTCCGCGCCTGGACGTGGAGAGGCTTCTTCCGTAACGAGGAGCCGTGACAAATAGCCAGCTCAGCCCTCCTGCGTCAACGGCGGCCTCGAGCAACACTCAAGGGTCCCATCGGTGAGGCTTCAGGCAAGGCTGCCATTACCCTCCACCCTCGTAGAGATATCAACTCCCACGGAGGCTCCGTGTGAGGGATCTTGCTTCAGGCCACAATACTTCAAATGTGACCGCTGAGTTGTACAAGATCACTGGATTAGCGTCAGTCGTTTGGTTGTTGTCATGAAATTACACAATTCGACTTGCCGGATCAGCCTCTTGAAGTGACATTTATCATCCAAAAAAAACAATAGAAACGTCAAAACAGCTTAACAGGGGTTAATGAATAGGACATACTGTATGTAATTGTCATAAGTTAAGCACTGTTTATATTCAAAAAAATAAACAACAGAAATTGCTTGTGAATGCTGAAATGTAGAATGAATGTTGAAATATCCTACAAATGTGTTGAAATCTATTCACCGATTGAGGATCGAAGCAGCATCCATTAGGGTGGGAGACGACTACGCCACGACCTGTGCCATGCCAGAATAAGCAGAATGTTACATGTAATGTTAAATGTAAAATGAATTCCCACCAATAGCGGGAGACATTGCAATTGTCCATTTTCATTGGGAAAAAGTGTCACAGAAAATATGGATTTGTAGAAAATGTGGGAATTTTGATGTTGGAATGGTATATGAGTACCGTAATTTCCGGTGTATAAATCACTACTCTGTTCCTCATGCTTTGAACCTTGCGGCTTATACAGCGATGGGGCTAATTTGTGATATCGTGTGCTACGGAGCAGTCATTTTGCGCTTTGTGCACACGATAGAGAGATACTGGCAACGTTTGTGGTGAGGGAATTCGATTTGGTTCCGACACTAAAGAGGACGACCTCAGTGGTTTTAGTTCCCAGGAGGAGGAGGAGGACAGCAATGAATGACTTTCTGGTAGGCTACTGTTTAACTGGCCGTCTTACACGCACTGTTCGGCACTATTTGGAAAAAAGCATTTATTTAATTAAAAGTAATAAAAAAATTTTCTGTGCAACATCGTTCTGTGTAGTACATATCCCATTTTATGACGTGGACACCTGCGGCTTATGGACCAATGCGGCCTACAGTATATATGTACAAATCTTTTTTTTTTCTTGGCTTGTATACTGGTGCACTCCATAGTCTGGGAATTACATAAATTAATGGACAAAAAAAACGGCACAATCTGAAATGTTGCAACGTAAAAATGGAGAATGATCGTTTAAATGTATAACCATGTGGAACATTACATGAGGAGCCAACCAGTAACTATTGCGGTGGGAGACGACCAATCTACCACCCTGTGGAATAAGCGGAATGTTACAGTAATGTAACAGGAAGAACGCAAGTTTACTTGTACAGTATATGTTTTTCCTTCTCACCTGGGGATTAAGAGTGCAAAAAGGCCAAAGAAAAAGCAAAATGTTCAGTTAAATCCTTCAATGTTTGCAGACCAATTATTTTTTTATGTTATATTTGTATTATTTTAGCGCAAACGACAGACGTTCAATTTCTGAGGCTTTGGTTGACTTTTGGGATGTTTCTGCACAGTGATTGCAGCAACTAAATTAAGAGAAGTCACTCTCCGCAACGAGAAGCCGCCAGTGTTGCCATTTGTGACTCTTCTTCCTGCTTTTGTGCGGCGCTCCAGATTGCAAGCAGCTGGGCTGATGTGATAAAAGAACAAGATGACATTTTCATCTTTTTCAAATCTGGCAATTTGTTGGAAAAGACAAACAAGAAGCCAATCTTTCATCTTTGGCGCATCCTCCAATTAGCCGCACCACATCAAAACAGACGATGGAGAGCATCAGCGGAGAAAATGCAAAACTAAGTCAAACACGACGACCAACATGTTGTGTGTGATGCTTTCTTGGCTCCGGACCTCACCGAGCTTGTCCAAACGCCCCCCGCATACTGATTCCCATATCAGAGCTCATTTCCATAATCCCGCCTGCGACTGGAGCCGGTGTAATGAAGGATGCTAATGCATTCCTACAACAATGTTTCACTCCTCGCTGTGCCAATGCAAACAACGAGGCGCCATGACATCTGGCCCGGCGTGGCGGCGACTTTATCATCAAGAGGAAGTCAAAGAAAACATGATCCTGGCATTTGCTGTCCAACTACACAAAGCTTCAAACACAAACCCACTGTAAGTGCAGTGGAATCTCGGTTTTCAAACTCCCAGGTTTTTGTAGGATTCGCTTTTCAACAAAAATACTGCATGTTACATGTTACATTGTCTCGGTTATCACGCAGACAAACAAAGCATCCATCTTGGTGACTCAGTTTCTGAGATAAATGGATAGTGGTTCTTTTCGAGTTGGGACACTTTAGACAGATTTCCAGGCAGGGAATCCTGAACACTGAGCTTCTGCAACTGCAATGTTTATTATTATTATCACGTTATTCCATTTTTGGAAGTCTTAACTTGAATGAAAAGTCACCACAGTTTGCAAGCACATCAGGCCTGGTGAGAACTTTGGTATTGGAATGGTCCTGATCACAAACCACCAAAACTCAAGTCAGTACTGCCGCCTGTACATTTCTTACAAATTCTTTCACCAATCTTCAAATTCGGTGCAGATGTCTGCCACGACAAGACGCATTAAACAGTCTCAAGACATCCGTATTAGCAAAACAAACAGGAAGTTGGCCATTTTAGATTGGACCAAGCGGGCGAGGGCCTGTTCAATGCTGCTTGCAGCTTTAATAATCTTTAGTGTGTATGTTTGTGTGTGTGTGTGTTGAATACACACAGAAGGATGAATAAAAGTTTTTTTGTCCTTTCTTCCGTCTAAAAAGTATTGCGCACCCTGCGCTGATGAGGCGTTCAAGCATACTGTGTATTGTAGTTTTCTGTGTACTTTTTTAAAATTGTGAGCCAGCACTTTGGTAAAGAAGGTGGGGAACGCTATTGAATTCAACAAAGAAGTCATAGCAAAGTGCGAAAATAGCATCTGCTGGTACATTTAGTACATTAAAAGATGCTAAAAGCAATCCAATATACTGTAATTAGTTATGCAAAGCTATCTGAAGAAAACCTCCACATCTTAGCTTTATGTTACAGCTGATGAAGCAAATACGGCCTTGCAAATACAGTATGTTGAGAGCCAATCAAAAACGAGCTGTGGGCGGAAAATGGGGCCCAAGCCGCACTTTGGACATGCCTGCATGAGGTTGTGTGATGTACTCTATATGTGGGTACTTAATGAGCAGCCTTTGTGCAAAAGGCTGACTAAATAAAAGCAGATTTTAGTGCTGAAACAAACATTGAACGGAAGTGAGAGTGAACGTGAGACATGAATGTGTAACGAGCTCTTATCAGCGCTTGTCAGTCATTTTCTAACGAGCTGGAGCCGAGCAGATTAGCTGGACAATGTTGACTCACACATGAACACCACGCAGCATCCCAGCTAACGAGAGGGGGCGGCGGCCCGCCGTTGCCAGATGGGAAATGGCAATCTGTCGTACCAGACGCTTAAAGTGATCGTATTGTGAGGTAAATTATTGCACAAAACAACCTTCAAACATGTCAAAAAATTGGGATTTTGTTTTATATGTGTGGCATTAGCTGATGTTTTGTGAGATGAAGGCTGAGGGCTGAGCTTATTGTTTTCCAGAGATTCAACAACTCTTGTTGACGAGCTTTTTAGTAGTAATACTTAACAATGGCGACTAAGGCAACATCCGGATCGTTGATGGAGACACCAGTGCATAATATAATGATGCCCCACGTTTCACTGTCACTAATGGTAACAGCGTTGGAACATTTGAAATGGTAGCTTACCCGTACTGGAAAACAATAATAGTGTTATTTTTTATATTTTTACTCCCTACACTGTTCATATTTAACCATTGTCTTTATCATCATGTATCAACGTCCTGGATCGTAAATATTTTGAGACTTAATATGTTGATACAAAAGAAATAAACATCCGTACATTTAAACTGCTATAATGCAAGGTAAACAGGCGGCCTGCATCCTCATCTTCCCGCTCTTCCTTCTTTCGACACGCTCATTGGCCATTGTTCGCGTTTTGTGTTCCCTTGCTACATCGCTCGTCACTCGTGCATCACTACTTGCGCTCCACTTGTGCTACGTCGCTCGTGCTACGTCGTTCTTCACTTGTGCATCACTTGTGCTACTTCCTGCATCACTTGTGCTACATCGTGCGTCACTCATGCTACATCGCTCAGCACTTGTGCTACATTGTACATCACTCTTGCTACGTCCTTCACCAGTAGTATGGCGAGGACCCAATCTGTGCCCTCTGCCCAAACCCAGCGACTCTCAAACACATCTTGACCAGTTGTAGGACCAGCCTCACACAAGGCCGCTACACCTGGAGGCACGATCAGGTCCTCAAGAGTCTGGCATCAGCCCTTGCTGACAAGAGGAACACAATCAACTCCTTGCCCCAGAGAACTACCAATTCCATCTCTGTGCCAAGTTTGTCCCTTGAGAGGGACAGAAGCAGCCTAACCACCCCGCTACCAAACCAGAAGCTGGACGGCTAGCCATGGCCCGGGATTGGAAGATGCTAGTTGATATTGGCAAACAACTAATGTTTCGCCCAGAGGTTGCAACCACCGCCCTCAGGCCAGACTCGGTGCTATGGTCCCCTTCACTAAAGGTGGTGTACATCACAGAGGTCACGGTCCCATGGGAGGATTCCACCGAAGAGGCCTACGAACGAAACAAACTGCGCTACACAGACCTGGCAGCAGATGCACAACAACGAGGATGGAAGGCCAGGGTCTATCTAGCTGAAGTAGGATGCAGAGGTTTTGTGTCTTCCTCTACCATCAGGCTCATGAAGGACAAAAAAAGCAGCCAGTGGCTATGCAAGGACCCTTGCTGGGCTCAAAGCAGAGGGGGGCACACCTGGGATGCCAGATGTTGCCAATGAGCTCTGAGGTGTCATGGGCCTATCAGTGGGCCTATCATCAAAACACCAATGAAGGAGCGCCCCCACCTGACGACCCTAAAGAAGTTTGAAACCCCCTCACTTCCTGCCCTTACCTAAGGGTGGGGCGTGGGGAAAGGGGGGGGGGCTGAGCGAGGACCTGGTGGCGGGTTTTTGGTTCCAGGTCGGGATCTCACTGCCTAGCTCACTGCCCACCCCCCACCTTCCAGGCAGTACTCTACTCATGATTGGGCACAGGACACAGGCTCAGGCTTAATCACCCTGTAGTTGGCCGCCTTTGATGAGGGTGTCTAGTGTTGAAAGGCCGAAACACCCACTGATTCAAAAGGTACGCTACTGATGATGTGTCCCAAAATGTACATCCTTCCCATGGCTGGTAAAGTTCCCACGCCACTCTCAACATCCACGCCTCATGTCGTGGTTACCATCTATTGGCACAAAGGACATTTTCCATCAAGTCCCGTTAATTTACAAAATTGTCACTCCTCACTTGTGCTACAAGGCTCGTCCGTCACTCGTGCTACATCATTGGTCACTTGTGCATCAGTCGTGCTACGTCACTCACCACTCGCGCATCGTCGTGCCACTTGGCTCGTCACTCGTGCTGCATCGCTTATCACTTGTGTGACAGTCGTGCTACAATGCTCGTCACTCGTGCTACATCGCTTGTCACTCGTGCTACGTCGCCCGTCAGTCATGCTGCGTGGAGCATCACTCGTGCTACATCTCTTGTCACCACAGTACATCGTACGGAGCCCGTTCTACATTGCTCGTCGCTCATGCGCGTGTTTGCTTATAGCAACGTATCGAAGAGCTCACATTATCCTACATTGTGTTTTTTTAAATTATTGATCATACAGACAGTGAAATGATCGTGTAAATATGATAATTATCATACGTCTGGCAACTCCGTGTCGGCCAGCATTTGGCAAGACGGAAGGTGTCGATCCGCCTTCACCTGTGCTTGTCGGACATGAAGGTCGCGGGGCGGGAGGCTGGAGGCGAGCCAGCGCCTGCTGGCTGATGTCATGGAGGAGGGGGGGGGGGTTGTGGCCCCTCTGTGCCACCCTGCGCAGCCAAGTGGAAGTGGCGAGCGTTTATTGTGAGTGTGTTTGTACACGAGGGAAGGAATCTGGGGAGCGCTGGAGGCTATAGCCTTTTATTTCTATATTTTTCAAGATGTGATAGGTTCACTCTGCAGGCTGCCGCTCAACATCCAAAAAACCACTGTTTGACTTCCTTTATGCACGTACGAAACACACATTCAAACACTTTCAAACATCCAGATTTACACAAAGGCTGTTCTTAACTGCAAAATTATTTGTCTCCATGACAACAGCATTTATTTTGTCTTTTTTCTTATAAAAGTGGAAAAACGGTGGTAGAGTGAAGCCACAAAAGCTGAAGTGCAAACCGGCGAGGGACAAAATCTATCCGTTATTACTTAACTGGTATTGAAAACTGGATTTTAAACGTCTATTTCACCGATTGCAAAAAACGGTCTTGAAAAAGAAGGGTCGTCTTACATTTGAGTAAATATGATCATTGAAAAAACAATGAAAGTGAGGCTCTGAAACAATGACGGCATCTTCTCGCAGGTCACCTGAGCTCCATTCCTGACATTACTTTCCAGCAAAACTTGCGGTGACATAAATAAGCATGGTGCTTTTTAGCGTTTTACAGCAACACTCAAAGACTAGCCCTTTCAAACATTCCCCTGATGGATCCCCCCTGCTTGTGAGCAAAGGAACCTGCCAGTTTTTTCATGTGAGAATGCAAATGTGTTGCGCTTTAATAGATTTCAGCTGAATCAGGTTTCCGGAGAGAGGAAAAAAGGGTAAAAATAAAACGAAATAAATAATATAAAGCTCCAAGCTGTGAGATCACAGCCTCTTACCGTGCAAACGGAGCTGGGGAAAAAAAAATTCAATTCTGCAGCTTCAAACGCCGATGGAACCTGAATGCAAATAAAAGTCGTTGTGATTTATCTCCACGCCGAGCGCTCTCGTGCGGCGGCGTATCGAGCGCACCGACTCTCTGCTCGCTCCAAAAAAAGACCAGAAAAAAAAACCTAGAAGCAGACGGATGGATGACCTTCCATCCTCCTTGGTGGGGATGTTTGTTTGGAGAGCTAATCCTTCTCACTGTTCAAGGAAGCATCTGGACAGCAAGAAAGGCGTTGAAGTCGCTTTTGGGAAGTCAAATAAAATGAAGAGGGCATGAAAGTGAAGAACGATGGCTCATAAAGAAATAAATGAAGCAAGTAATGTGGCTGGAGGACATATTTTAAACTTTGTGTGCGCGGAATGCTAATGCCGACTTTATGACAGGGGGAAAAAATTCGTATTAAATAATAAATGTAAATGGACTTTCACTTGTAGAGAGCTTTTCTACCTACACGGTGCTCATCAAGGCGGCATCAGGAGCAACTGAGGCCATACTTCAGCTTGGTCAAGGGAGGACGGAAGATGGAACCAGCAACCTTCAGGTGGGAGATGCGAGATGAAGTCATGCCGCCCCATTATTAACATGATTTCAATCAATTGTTAAAATAAGTTAAATATCAGGGGTGTCCAAAGTGCAGCCCAGGGGCCATTTGCGGCCCGCAACTGTTTTTTTATTGGCCCACGGGACATTATAAAAATATAATTTAACAAGAAAACCAAAAAAAACCAAAAAAAACCAAAACATCATACCAAAATTGGAAAAATCAGCAGCAATTTGACAAAAATAAAGTAAAAATATTATGAGAAAAAAAGTTGTGTTCTAAAAAGAAAAACTCGTAATTTTATGACAACACCAACGTAATATTATGAGGAAATATGTCATTTTAGTAGCATAAGGCTGAAATATTAAACAAAACAGCCATTTTTTTTTAAGTCCTAACGTTATGAGAAGCAAACAAAACAACAAATAAAGTTGTAATTTTTGGAATAATAGGTCAAGGAAAAAGTTATAATATTAGGGAAATAAGGTCAAAATATTATATAAAAAAAGAGTTATATTTACAAGACAAAAAAAATCATAAGAGAAATGTTGAAATAGTTAGAATAGAAAAAACAGCTGAAACTTTGACAGAATAAAGTAAAAATATTGAGGAAAAAAAATCTTAATTTTACAAGAATAAACTCGTAATATTATGAGGAAAAATTATTTCATTTCAGCAGCATTGAGTGTGACAAAATGTGTTTTATTAGTCATAATATTATAAGAAACAAACAAAACAAAATAAAGTGGTAATTTTTAGATAACTAGATCAAGGAAAAAAAAAATTCATCAAAAAAATCAGTCATAATATTACTGAAATTAAGTCAAAATATTATGGGAATAATGTCGAGAAGAACATTTAAAAGAAGAAATGTGAAATAGGTGGAGAATTTTTAAAAAAGCAACAACGGAAAAGCAACAAAGCAACAACAATTGTCATTTTACGACAATAAAGTCAAAATATTAAGAGAAAAAATGTTATTCTAACAAGAAAAAAGTTGCAATCTTACGAAAATACTCTTGTCATATTATGAGGGAAAATAATGTCATTATATTAGCACAGACTTCAAATATTAAAGAAAAAATATTATCTTTTTCTAAATAAACAAAATAAAGTTGTCATTTTTGAATAATTAGGTTGGGGTGAAAGTCATAATATTGCAAGCAGAAAATTCAGGAAGAAACTTGAAACATTTAGAAAATGTAAAAATGAACTCAAGTATTCACGCATGAAGGAAAATACGGTGATAAAAAGCTGAAATACAAGAATGAAATTAAACAGTAAAAAGACGTGTGCTATACTTTTACCTCTGTGGTTGACTTGCACAGGAAAGGGGCATTGCAGGGGGGGGACACAGGCATATTGGGAGGAGGAAGTCTCAATAATAAGACCATTACACTGCTTGTGCTGTCATCACTGTCCTTTTCTTAGGAGCAGATACTTTCACTTTCAGAGACGGTCATGGCGCTTGAGCGGCTCGGCCTGGTGTTTCTTCACTTTACAATGTCTAATTTCACTTCACTTTTCACTTTCACTTTCCTTTTTTAGTTATGTTAGTTGACTATGGATGAAAATCTGACAAATCATCCTTCGCCTGATATAAACGTCACACATCCTGTTCCTCTCCAATATCTGACTTTGCTTGGTTTATTCCACTAAGTTTTGTTCTCCCTTTCCCACCGCGTCGTCAAGTAATGATGAGTCATGTGACTGTCAGCAAGCCTCCGTGTCCGACAACGGATCACCTCCAGGAAACGTCTCATCCTTCAAACCGTCCATGCGATCAATCTCACGTTTGTCACCGAGCCTTGGAGGTTGTGCATCTGACAGCCGCCATGATCGGCCGTCATCGCGCGGCGGTCTGATTCATATCGGAACGCTGTTCAAAAACAAAATTGACCTCTTCTCTTGAGGATTTACGACAGACAACAACAACAAAGCTCTAAAAAAATAGGCTAAGGACATAAAAATGATCTAATGCCAAAATCAGGCCAGTGTGAGATCTTTTCAGTTGTTCTGTTTATTTCTACTGTGCAAGGTGGCAGTTATCATTAATAACTGACGGGGGGAGCGATCCTATCAATAAATGGCATCTCTAGTTTGTGGTGGTGTGCTCGTACATGATGAAACATATCCTCGCCTTTGACTTTGTGGATTACTGCATTTTGAGTTGCTTTGTTTATTTCTCTTGTGCAAAGCAGCCGCTATCAATAAGCTATCAGATTCTTTTAGTGCCCATTCAGCGCTGCTTGTAGCTTTAAGCAATGTCCACAAGGGACAACTATAGCCCGCCAATCAAGGTCAAATTCTGTACGGAACGAATATGTCCATTAGGAGTCCTCACCTGAGATGCCTGCGGGCTTAGTCAGGCTCCGCCTACAGGCGTTTAGTTCCATTTATTAAAGATGGTGGTGTGAGGAAGAATTACGTTACTTGACGCGTTTACCGTTGCGCACCTGTACTAGTGTCTACCAAACGCACTCTGGGCTTTGAATTTTGGTATTTTTAAAATAGTTTCAGTTTGTTCTATTCCATTTAATGTAAAATGTACTGATTGAAAAGATGCCACTGATGTTATCGTCTATCTAAAGATAGTATCAAGTCATGTACACTTGGACATTCCAAAAACAATGGTACAAAAATACTCACGAGAAATAAAGCTCTTGCTTCTGAAAGGATGTGCTTGCGTTATTATGATTTCTTTCATTCAATTAGTGCTTACTTTGGTCCCGTTAAGGTAAAGAATATGGTGGGTATGAATATGGTGGGAGGTTCCAGTCAACGCTCCTTGCAGCTTTAAGCAATGTCCACGAGGGAAAAATAGAGCCCACAAATGGAGGTCAAATTCTTTTAGTGCCCATCCAACACAGCTTTCGGCTTTAAGCAATGTCCACAAATGACAAATACAGCCTCCCAAATGGAGGTCAAATTCTGTAAGGGCATATTCAATTCTGCTTGCAGCTTTAAGCAATGTCCGCAAGGGACAAATATAGCCTGCTAGTTGAGGTCAAATTCATGTAAGGGACAAATATGTCCATTGGGAGTCCTCATCATAGACGCCTGCGGGCTTAGTTACAGTACGTTCTGCCTGCAGGGGTCTAGTTCCATTTATTAAAGGTGGTGGTTATCATGAATAATCACCGTGAGGAAGAATTACGTTACTTGATACCTGTGCTTGATTTTTTTTATTTTTTTGGAATTGTTTGGGTTATTTCTATTATGCAAGGCGGCGCCTTCTGCAAAGTTGCATGACGTTGCGCCTGGTAACTGGTAGCGGTAGAATGAGACCATACCATCGCATTCTGGGGTTGGGCAGTTCCGTGCAGAACAATAGGTGTCCATTTGGAATTGAGTTGTGGTTGTACACACGTGCTACTGATACACAAACTTTCATGGAACTCTGTGCTGTAGTTCCTGCATAATCCTGCTCAAAACTACAAATGTGAAATACAAAGTCGCAGTATGACTCTCAAGCCCTCCAGACATTCAGTATGGAGGTCACTATCTGCCAAGGGAGAGGAAATAGTACTTATTGTACTTTTCATATTCTCAAAATAGGAACACAGAGAGTGGAAATTGTCTCTCAAAGTCTCCTTGAGTGGAAAAGGTGACCTGAGTCGGCGGGAAAAAAATAAAAAACCCGACTGGCAGGAAACACGCTGTTCCCGTAACCGTCACGCTGCCGCAGATTAGCTCTAATCCTCACACCTCATCTAGGAAAATGATGCCTGTCTGTCTCGCCCAGGTTGGCTCCGTTTTTTTACCAAGTCTTTAACGGGAAGGGAACTTCTTCACGGCCGCATAAAAACTCCATTAAGATGTGTATTAGCGTTTACTGCAGCTTGGAGGGAAAAGTCCCATTGAGACACAAAACTCTATGACAGGGGTGTCCAAAGTGCGGCCTGGGGGCCCATTTGCTGGCCGCGTCCCATTCTAAAAATATCATTTTTATATCATCAAAAATGGAAAAATCAGCAGTAATTCATCAAAATAGTCAAAATATGAAGAGAAAAATGACCTTGAGGAAAAATAACATCATTTTAGTTGCAAGTTAAAAATATTAAAGACATAAAAATAAACTCGTAATATTAGGAGGAAAAAGAGTTAAAAGAGTTAAAATATTAAAGAAAAAATTTTTTTTTAAGTCATAGTATTATGAGAAACAAACAAAACAAAATTTTGGATACATTTGGTTGGGAAAAAAATATCTAATATTACGTGAATAAAGTCAAAATATTAACAGAATAAAGTCATATCACAAGAAAATTCACAAGAAGTTGAAATAGTTGGAATATTTAAAAAAATGGCAAAAATAAAAAAACAAGATGTAATTTCACAAGAATAAAGTGAAATATTAAGAGAAAAACATGCACATAAAAACATATACTTATTCTAACGAGAAAAAGGTTCCAATGTGACAAGGATAAACTCATAATATTATGAGGAAAAATATCATTTTAGTAGCATAGAGTTTAAATATTAAAGAAAAAATATGTTGTTTTTTAAAAGTCGTAATATTATGAGAAACAAACAAAACAAAACAATGCAATTTTTGGGAAAATCAGGTTGAGGGAAAAGTTTGAATATTACAGAAATAAAGTCAAAATATTGTGGGAAGAAAGAATATATGAGGAGAATATTGACGAAGATTATGGCGGTAAAATCTTGAAATATTTGGAAAATTAAAAAACAACAGTAGCAAAAACAGGGAAAAAAAGAGCAAAGAGTGAAGCTGATATTAATGATATGCTTTTTCACCGATAAGACAAAGCTGAGATGAAATGTATCCAGCATAACTTGTTAGCATATCAACATGTGCTGCTTGACAAAACCTCAAAAGGGACAAAGTTGCATCCTTTCCTTTTCACTATGTGGCTCGCTATGTGAGTCAATTAATCTGGAGCTTGTTGATGACTGCACCTGCTGGCTAGGATGTTATTTTAGTTGGGATGTTTTCTTGGGAAAAATTCGGTCGTTTGTTTGCATGTTATATTTAATGTACATTGC
Organism: Dunckerocampus dactyliophorus; assembly: GCF_027744805.1. Taxonomy (NCBI): domain Eukaryota; kingdom Metazoa; phylum Chordata; class Actinopteri; order Syngnathiformes; family Syngnathidae; genus Dunckerocampus; species Dunckerocampus dactyliophorus. The sequence goes on from NC_072830.1 coordinate 4,431,377, forward strand.
TTTTTATGTTATATTTAGACGCTGAATTTATGTCAGGGAATTTTTTGTGTTTCGATTTTGTGAACCGATTTTTGTTCTTTATGTGAAATTGTGCAGAAAACTTCATTAATCAAGCAAAATGTGTGGTTGTGAAAAAACAAACGGTGTTTGAACATTTTGTTTTAAAAATTCAGTAAAAAAAAAAAATTAAAAAATCAGTACAATAAATATCATGTTTAAAAAAAAATCTCACGTACATTTCTGATTTTTTGTAAGATCCGTGTCACGTGACTACGTTTGAATTTTGAAACATTGAATTTATTGGCACTGAAATTTTTTTGCAATTTGTGTTTTTTTTGCACTGAATTTTTTTTTTTGCGCTGAATTATTTGTGTTTTGAGCAAACTGAATTTTCCAACTCTGTATTTTTAATAACCTGAATTTCAAAACATGCCTTTTGCTTACAAATGTTTAATCAATGAAATTTTCATCAAAATTCAAACACAAACAAACCAGTTACATAACTTAGTGTCTGAAAAGAAGAAACTTCAGAAGCGTAACTTTACATCACTTTCTAGCATGGGAGACTCACAGAATGTTCTGAACTCCTGTTTCCATGCCTGGGTTGATCAGAAAAATGCTGCCTGGAGCGCCTCTGCTGTTTGCAGCCAAGTAGTGCACTCCGGCAATCAATTTCACACCATCGATCTGAGTCTTAACGCTCAGTTAATGGATTATTGTGCCCGTCCCTGGATGATTCCATACTTTTTTTCCCTTCTTAAATGTGCCATGATGCATATCTAAAGGGGACCACAAGGGGGGATCAACACAACGCGAAGCATGTCGTGTAAAACTGGCTGAGAAAAGTCATCACACTCCTGCCGGGCCGTGATGCAGGCTAACACGTGCCTCGACATAAACCAATAAAGTTTGCAAATGAGCATGCTGATTTGCAGCAGACAAGCCGCATCCGAGAGCGCCGCGGACAAATCAAAAGCATGACAAGCTTATAAAAGAGGCTTTTCTTGTGTCTCGCAGGCATTATGCATTCCCTTCTTTTGCCAGCACCGCGGAGGCGAGTCTCGCTCTAATTAAACTCACCTCTAAATATCCTTGCTGACACCTCCGGAATACTCAAAAGCCCACAGAAAGAAACAAAAAAAAAAAAAAAAAGGGGACAAAGACACGGATTCGTTATGCGTGCACGCCAGCTCCGCTAATAAATTCCCTGTTTAGACGCCAGCCCAGATTAGCGTCGGCGGCGTCTCTCACTCGCTAAGTCGGAAAGGTCGACGTGTGATTTGATTTGAAGACGTCCTCAAAAGGTAACGGCAGCTGTCGCAAAACGACAAGCATCTGTAAGGATGAGAAGGCGTGCGCTTATCAAAGCAGCAATGAATGAATGAATCATCCAAACGCATCAACAAAGCAGCCAATGCATTCTAAATGACCTTTGCAAAGGCAGACTTCATGGTACCTAATCAAATGGCCAGTCAGAAATTGTTTTCTTCCATTTCCAAGATAAACTCACGCCTTCTTACTTAATTTTAGTGATTCTCAACTGGTGGGTCCAGGATCTGTTCTGGAGGACTCGCACGCAGCTGGTCAAAAATTACATTTCAAGTATGGAACACACAACCAGGTCTGGTTTTCCAATAAAATTAAGCAGTATTTTTATTCATCCATCCATCCACCCATCCAGCCATCTTTTTCCGCTTATCTGAGGTCGGGTCGCGGGGGCAGCAGCCTAAGCAGGGAAGCCCAGACTTCCCTCTCCCCAGCTACTTCGTCCAACTCCTCCCGGCGGATCCCGAGGTGGTCCCAGGCCGGTTGAGAGACATAGTCTCGCCAACGTGTCCTGGGTCTTCCCCGAGGCCTCCTACCGGTTGGATGTGCCCTTGACACCTCCCCTGGGAGGCGCCCGGGAGGCATCCTGACCAGATGCCCGAGCCACCTCATCTGGCTCCTGTCAATGCGGAGGAGCAGCGCTTCTACTGACTAATGACAGTGCTTCTCAACTTATCTCTAAGGGAGAGCCACGCCACCCTGCGGAGAAAACTCATTTGGGCCGCTTGTACCCGCCATCTTGTCCTTTCGGTCACTACCCAAAGCTCACGGCCATATTTTGATATTTCCCTGCTAATTGTGTAGAGTCTAGTGCAGGGGGGTCCAAAATGTTTCCACTGAGGGCCGCATACTGAAAATCAAAAGATGCGGGGGGCCACTTTGATGTTTTAAGTATTTTTTTTATTTAATAAAAAGGCTAAAAATACATTTAATTTCTTTTTGATACAATTTTTAAAATCCTACTAATATTCTAAAATTATTATTATTATAAATTAATTAATGAATTCATTAATATATATTTAAAGGCAACGTAGCTTTATTGTTGTTATTAGTATCAACATTTCATCTTCTTCTCTTTGCATTTTGCCTTTTGCTCCATTTTGCACCCACGGGCCGTACTTTGGACACCCCCGGTCTGGTGTATCCAGTAGTACAGTATATGTGCAGCTGTGTGAACAAGTGTTTGCTCCCTTCCTGGTTTGGTTTTTTTTTTGCATGTTTGTCAAACTTAAATGTTTCAGATCATCAAACAACTTGAAATATTAGTCAATGACAAAATGCAGTTTTTAAATGAAAATGTGTATTGGTTAGGGAATAAAAAAACATTCAAACCTACTTAGCCCTGTGTGAAAAAGGCATTTCTAAAGCTTTGGGGCTCCAGCAAACCACAGTGAGAGCCATTATCCACAAATGGCAAAAACATGGAACAGTGATGAACCTTCCCAGGAATGGCCGACCAAACAAAATGACCCCAAGAGCACAGCGATGACTCATCAACAAGGTCACAAAAGACCCCACAACATCCAAAGAACTGCAGGCTTCACTTGCCTCAAGTTAAGGTCAGTGTTCATGACTCCACCACAAGAAAGACACTGGGCAAAAACTGCCTGCATGGCAGAGTTCCAAGACCAAAACCGCTGTTGAACAAAAACAACATTCAGGCTTTTGCCAGGAAACATCTTGATGATCCCCAAGACCTTTGGGAAATACTCTGTGGGCTGACGAGACAAAAGTCAAACTTTCTGGAAGGTGTGTGTCCCGTTACATCTGGTGCAAAAGTAATGCCGAAGAAAAAAGAAAAAGAAAAAGAACGTCATACCAACTGTAAAATATGGTGGTGGTGGTGTGATGGTCTGGGGCTGTTTTGCATGGTAAGTATGCATGGTCCCCCTCATTTCCTGAATAAATCAACTTTGGCCATTAAATTATGTGTATTAACATTTTAAAAAAGCAAATATAATCTGTAAAAAAAAAAAATCAATGTGTTGTGTTTAAAAAACAAATCCATTTGCTTGGTTTGCTTTCAGTAAAAGCAGGCTGCACGTTAATGAGCATAGGAAAATGGGGGTCACGGGTTGAGACAATTTGCTCGCCCTACTTCAGACAGCAAACTACTTGAGACCGACCAACAGCGCCTCTGCTGGCTGCAGCCAAGTATTGCACCCCGGCAGTCAACGGTTATGCGACATCCAGACTACCAAGCAAGCATCATTTGTGTGTTTTTTGCGAGCCGCACGGAGTCCTTCAGAGCGGACGGGACGCCTCCGAGTGGCAGTTAAACACTTGAACAAACACCAACCTCGTGTTCGTTAGCGGCGCCGTCCCGGACAACAAAGAACGAGCGGCGCCAACCTGCTCGACGATAAAAAGCTTATTAGCTACCTGCGAGGATTAAATCTCATCACTGGAGGCAGCGGCGGTAAATAAATGTGATTCCACTTTCCTTTCCGCTCGGTAAATCCCGTGCATTTTGACTCCATTAGGAGCCCACATTAAAACCTCAGGCGGGCACGACTCGTTATGCCCCGTGAAATATGACATTGCCGTCACCTTTTGGAGACGCACCTGCCGCTAATCCGCTGCATTCGCTCACGAGGCGAAGAAGAAGACGTTAAGATGGGAGGTAAAGTCAGTGATTTAACACATAATTACCAACATGAAGGCCAACACGCGAGGGACTCCCAATCAGCTGCTTAAATTGTACCAGTATCACCTTTGACCTCAGCGACGGACGCCATCTTGTGTTGGCTAACTGTCAGTATTAGCACGACTCTTGTGGTGCATTTGAGTCAAAAGTTTGGAGACACTTGCTCATTCAATACGATCTAAAAGTGTCTCCAAATTTTGACTGGTGCTGTATTATAATTATGATTAAAACGGGACAAAATGAAACGTGAAAATGATATAAATGGTAAATGATATTAATTATTTCGTAAATAATATAAATGAATTGTACAAAAAAATGTAAAAACAAATGTGAAAAAGCTACTGAAATAATACAACTACAACAAACAATTATATAAGTATATTTAGATTTTATTTATTATTATTTTTGTTTTTATTAAGAAGTCTGGCTACCCAAATAAAGAGTTTGGAGTGTGTGTAAATGTTCCCGCACCAGTCCAAAATGTGACATTTTTGATAATAATAATAATAATAATAATAATAATAATAATAATAATAATGTAATAAAAATCTAATCTAAATCTAATAAACTAGTATAAACAATACTTACATTAAAATATATTTATAATATTAACAATTTAAAAAGAGTTGTTAAAAAAAACAAAAATTATTTTTATGTGGGGAAAAAATGCAATTAAAAATTGAATTTGTTTAAAAGATTCTAGTATAATAATCATGATTGTATATACTGTATATATATATATATATATATATATATATATATATATATATATATATATATATATATATATATATATATATTTTATTTTTTTTTGCTGGTACATTTCTGATACTGTATGATAATAATAATAATAACAATAACAACAACAACAACAACAATAATAATAATAATAATAATAGTAATAATAATAATAATTAATAACAATAACCATAGCAATGTAAAAATCACATAAAACAATGACACTGCTCTGGTATAAACATTACTTACAATAAAATCTATGTATAATATTAACAATTTAATAATTATTATAAAAACAAAAATAAAAAAATTATAATACAAAAATTCTTTTGTTGAAAAGATGTAAAAATAAATCAAGTACAATGATGGTGATTATATCGTATCCTTTCTTGGTACCCACCAGTGAAACACTCATTCAAAAGATGCAAAAGTGACTTTTTTGGTACAGTACAACAATTACAATAATAATAATGTCAAAAATGACTAAAAACCTACACGTACTGTATGTACGCTATTAAAATGATACATAATAAACGATGTAATAATTAGAAAAACAAAAACGAACTAATAATAAAAATATAGGACAAAAATTCAATTAACAGCGTAAATTTGTCAAAACGATATCACAACAAGTCAAGTATAATGATGTATAATGATGATACAATATTTTTCTTTTTTAAAAACGTGAATTTCCAAGCATGAGCGGCGTATAAATCCTGCATTTTCCATTTTGAAGCCCCCCCCCCAAAAAAAAGAGCAAAAAAAGCAGCAACTATGCAGGCGAAGCGGACTCAAAGGCGGCGTGAGGATGAGGCGCACGTGTCGATCAAACATGGCCGCTTCAATCATTTGGAAGAATGAAGAATATGAAATAAATCATTGATCCTTATTGATATTCAGGGTCACAGAGCCCATCCCGGCACGCGGTGATGGGAAACACAATGGATGGGTCCGCACTTCATCAGTGGCCTCCCGCATCATCATTCACACTTCCATTCATGCCGAGGGGCCATGGATGTGACCGGAATACACTTCGGCCCGGATGCCACCTCTCACACCACACATGAACGTAGTATGGATGGAAAAGAGCCAGCCATTTCGGTCAATTTTAAAAACGTCTCCATTTTGTGAAATTGCTGATGAATTGCATCATCTTGAAGCAACAGTCCAAATGGAGTGCACTACTCGGCCGCAACCAGCAGAGGCGCTGCTGAGTCAATCTCAACTCGTTTGGTGTCCAAAGAAGCACAACATGACGTCAACGATAGCGAACTTGCTAGCTGTGTGAGCTGCTTGCCGAAGAAGAAGCTCGCCGGCTAAATGAATCTTCGGTTCAAGGAGCAGGACGAGGAGGACGACGGCAGGAGAAATGTGTTTCAAGAAGGATACAAAAACGCGACAGCCGAACGGTGCCAGGACAAAGAGGCACGGTCAGAGGAGTGAGTACGTGTGAGTCACAATCATTTCTTGTGTCCGACCTCGTAGATTGATCATTCAAATTCAAACAAAATTTGAACATTGCGAGTATTTAAACAAGAGCGAAATGTGAGAAAATCTTCATGCCCGTCTGGGAAAAGTGTATAAAGCGTACGCTGGGGGCTTTTACAGCCAAACAAAGTTGGCTACTTCGCGGATTTCACTTTTGGGAACCTATCCCACGTGATAAACGAGGGAACAGTGTATTCAATAAACACCAGAAATAAGATTGCAAAGCCTGTTATGCTGAATGAAAACCAAAAAAAAGACGTATTGTGCAACGATGCCGTTGCATCTGCCGGGGGGATCCACGCGCTATGATGACCGCCGTACCGTGGTCCTTATGGAGTCCAGCGGATAACTCCAGCAGAAATAATGTGTAATATCCAGCAATTTCACAAGTGGCCCTACGTAAAACCTTACACGACGTACGTGGCGACACAGGCGTGCCGGGATGTCGCAACCAACGTGTAGGTGCATACCGCCACCTACTGTACCGGAATGTAGACGCGTTGTGCACGTACGCAGTGACAACCACAATCTTCCATCATAGAAAACACACGTAGAAATGGATATGATGCCACTTTCAAGTTAAAGGCGATGGATGCGGCTGTCGTAGGAGCAGCTGTGCAACTTTGTGTGTAATCTTCTTACGGGAAAAAGAAAAAAAAACATCTTCAACGGGTTTCGAAAGGCGTGGGACTACTGCCAGATAGACACGGAGAGCACACGGAAAGAGAGGGCGAGACAGACAACGTGTGCGACGAAGGAATTATGACGCTGTTCAATGCTGACATGGAAGAGGGAGAATTTAGAGGTTTTAGTTCCCAAGAGCGGCAATGAATGACTTTTCTGGTAGGCTTCTGTTATCTATGTTACGCGCACCATTCGGCACTGTTTAACTAGCCGTGCACTGTTCATTCGCAGTGTTGCACCACTGTCCTGTGATTGGCTGGCGACCAGTCCAGGGTGTACCCCGCCTCTGGCCTGAAGTCAGCTGGGATAGGCCCCAGCATACGCCCGCGACCCTAATTAGGATAAGCGGCATAGAACGTGTGGCTGATACGCCGGTGCGGCTCACATATGAGCAAATCTGGTTATTCCTCTAAATTTAGTGCTTACACGCTGGAATTTCAGCACGATAGAACGATCAAGTGGATGCGCTTTGGTGTCCAGATGGAAGTTAGATGTTTATTTAACCTTCAAGCATGTGTTGAGTCCATTATGTTCCACTTCCTTACACAGACGCCAATGAATGATGGTAAATAAAAGCCGATCGGAAAACAAACGACACACATTACACGGCCAGATGACGATGACGACGAGCCTCGCGGACACAGCAGCAACACTTTATAGGCCGACGTTACCAAATCGCTATGCAAGGTGAGCGGGCATCACCTGATCTGCTTTCCGTTCACATCTGTCGCATAACGACATTGGAGCCAAACTGGTTTGACGTGCCGCCCCACCGTCGGGCGCCACGGTTCCACGCTCGCTCACGGCGCCGTGTTATCACCCAGCTAATGAGGTCATTCGCCGCACTAAAGACATCATTTGGAGATGAAGTTAGCGCCACCCATCTGGCTAATGGCTTGCTCGGGTCTCATCTCCCATTAAAAGAGCCGTCACACAGGACAAAGAAATATATCCAGGCCCATTATTGTCCTCATCCAATTATTCCACAGCAGTTGACAATGCGAGCCTCAAAGCTCCTGACAATTGACACGTAATTGAACACGGATCCGACACAATGTTTAACGCACACGTTGTGTGCTCCAGCTACTGCTTTTTAATTGGCTTACACTCAGACAAAATGATTTCACTAAAAAAAAAAAAAAAGATTCAAACCTGAAAATGACAAGTGAAAAGAATTTGAAGTTGCGAAGACGCGAAGCAGCCACAATTCAAGTTCGTTCTGCAGATGAAGCAATTTCAGCGGAAATGGCGCGTGAATGCCGGAAGCCAGACTGAAATGTAAAACGAATGCTAAAATACCCAAGAAATGTGCTGAAACCTCTTCACCGACTGAGGATCGAACCAGCAACCATCGGCTTGGGAGACGACCAAGCTACCACCTGAGCCATGCCACCTTGCAAAACAGAGGTGCCCAAAGTGAGGCCCGGCGCTTTCTTCTATTGGCCGCAAATACGACAAAACAAGAAAATAAAACAAAGTAACAAAAAAAAGACCAGTAATTTCACAAGAATAAATAAAAAAGTATCCTAAAGCTGTAATATTAAAGGGAAAAAAGTAATTTTTGGAAAATTTGGCTGGGAAAAAGTTATAATATAATGACAATAAAGGCAAACTACTATGACAATAAAGCCGTAATATTCCGAGAAAAAGTTGAAACATTAGTAAATTAAAAAAAAAACAAGCAAAACAGTGTAAGATAAAGTTCATATAATACATTTATCTATACAGAGATGAAATGCAGGCTGTTTACCACCACCTATTACCCAATATAGTATACATAATAAGAGAAATTAAGACATAGAAATTAAGACATAGAAAACCAAAAATCCTGTTTACCACCTTCTAACCTTCTAAATACACTTTTGAATATTATTAGAGCCCTCTAGACATGAAATAACACTCCTATAGTCACCTTTCCACTCCTATTACTCAATATAGTAGACACAATACGAGAGAATAAGACACATAAGACATAAATACGACATTTCAGCATTGGGAGAGTTCATTGTTGTTGTTCCTTTTTGACTTCAGTGGCTATTGTCTCATCAATGTAACAATACTGACACTTCGTGACCAGCGCAGAATACTAAATATCATCACGTCTTTGAACGCGTCTAGCCATTTAGCCATTTTTAGGCTTGAAAATGCTTTTCTTAGTCCACACAATAGGTAAAATGTGCTAAATAGGCATATTTTTGGCCTAATAATAGGCCGTATTCAACCACAAAACAGCGATGATTTATTAACTAACATGTTTTTGAAAAAACGTGATAGAGTGAAGCCGCAAAACTGGAAGGGAACGATGAAAGTGGATGATTTATTGGGGATATTATGAGATCATTTGCTTGTAGGGAGCCTCCCTATGAGCTCCATGTTGTGGCTGCTCTGAAAGCCCCCAACAAATTGGGGTGATGTCCCCCTTAAAAGTGCTCTTTTGTTCTTCTGCATTTATTTATTCACAAGTCAGCAGCCGCAGCAGCAGCAGCAGAGTCTTTGTGAGGAGCGGCGCTCCTCGTCCAGTAATCAATGTTGATGAATGAGCAGCGAGTCTCTCTTTATTCCGAATAGAAAGTTTCCATTATCTCTTACAATGTATTCACTCCATCAACCTGACAGGGTCGAGGCGAGACGCACTCCAGCGCCCTCGCCGTGCCCAGAAGCCACCCTCATCCGTCTGTACTCCGGCTGAAAAAAAAAAAAAAAAAAAAATGCAATAAATTCATACAATGGTGGGAAAGGCGGAAAAGGCTGCTAAAATAACATCGTGTTAAGATGCTCAAATCTATAAACCCTGGAGTGCCATCCATCAAAGCTGTACAGATGGCATGACGTGCACGTAGTGTGCGCACAACAAAACCATGTTAGTGCTCTCAAAGTGGCTAGCTGCTAGCGCTCGTTCACGACGCTCTTTATTTGGAATAAGAATAAAATGTTTTCCATCACGACTGCAGCAGACGACCGCCAATGAAAAAGATCTAGATTCCAATCTTCATGCTTCAATGCCAGCGTGCTCGGGCATACGCTACCACGTAGCGTGCTCGGGCATACGCTACCACGTAGCGTGCTCGGGCATACGCTACCACGTAGCGTGCTCGGGCATACGCTACCACGTGGCGTGCTCGGGCATACGCTACCACGTGGCGTGCTCGGGCATACGCTACCACGTGGCGTGCTCGGGCATACGCTACCACGTGGCATGCTCGGGCATACGCTACCACGTAGCGTGCTCGGGCATACGCTACCACGTAGCGTGCTCGGGCATACGCTACCACGTAGGTGGCAGCAAGAATACACAGTACAGTAGCACGCTGCACGCACGAGCCACTGCACCACTGAATCAGGGGTGTCCAAAGCGCGGCCTGGGGTACATTTGGGACCGGCGGCTGTTTTTTTGGGTTTTTTTGGCCTGTGGCACATTCAGAAAATGTCATTTAACCAGAAGACAAAAAGCAACAGCAAAAGATGGAAAAATCAGCAGGAATTTTACAAGAATGAAGGCAAAATACCATGAGAAAATAGCTACTAGCTAATGAGAAAAAGTTGTAATTTTTACGAGAATAACGACATAATAATTTCATTTTAGCAGCATAACGTTGAAATATTAAAGAAAAAAAGCCTTTTTAAAGATGAAACAAACAAAACAATAAATTAAGTTGGAGTTTTTCAAAATTAGATTGCGGAAAAAGTTCTAATGTTGCGGGAATAAAGTCAAAATATTCTGTGAATAAAGTCAAATTTACAAAAACTAAGTTGAAATACTTGCATTTTTTTTTTAAACCCAACAACATTAATGGAAAAAACAGCTGCAATTTTACAAAAATAAAGTCCAAAATATCAATACAAAATACTTTGAATCTAATGAGGAAAAAGTTGTAATTTTACAAGAATAACGTCGCAATATGAGGAAAAATAACCCCATTTTAGTAGCATTAACTTGAAATATTAAAGTTGTAACGTTTGGAAAATTAAAAATAAAAGTTATAATATTACGGGAATTCAAAAAATTCTTGGAATAAACTCAAATAGTATGAAAAAAAACAACATGAATGGAAAAAACAGCAGTAATTTTACAAGAAGTTCAAATATCAAGAAAAAATAGTTATAATCTAATGAGAAAAAGTGGCATTTTTACGAGAATATTGTAGTATGAGGAAAAGTAATGTCATTTTAGTCGCATAACATTGAAATATCAAAGGAAAAAAGGAGTTTTTTTAAAGTCTTAATATTATGAGAAAAACAACAATGAATTAAGTTGTCATTTTTGGAAAATTTATTTATTATTTATTATAGTATTTATTATCTCGTAATATTAGGAGAAACAAACCAAACAAAATTAGGTTGGGGAAAAAGTGATAACATTAAGTTAAAATTACGAGAAGGAAATGTACAAGACAGCAAAAAAATGAGCAAAAATGGGGGGAAAAAGACAGAAGTTGATATTAATAATCCGCTTTTTCACCTCCTGTAAATGACAAAGTTGATGCACTTTTTTCTTAAAATATATATAGAAACTTCTTAGCATACCCTTTTTTAAAAAAATACAATATTTTGACTACTAGCTCATATTATTTTGCCTTTAATTGTAAAATGAAGTTGTTTTTTCTTGCAATATTTAGATTTGAGTCACATATTTTGCCTTTATTCTTGTAGAATTACGGCTACTTAATGTAAATATGACTTTTGTCTGTTATTAGTTTGTCTTTATTCTTGTAAAATTGTGATTTACATTTTTTTTTATTTTGACTTTAACCTTATACTATTTTGCCTTTATCTTGTAAAATTCAGATTTTTTTTCTTGTAATACTTTTGACTGTAATCACATATTTTGCATATTTTATTTTTGTAGAATTATGGATTTATTTACTTGCAATATTTTGACTTCAGCTGCGATTGGCTGGCGACCAGTCCGGGGTGTACCCGCCTCTTGCCCGACGTCAGCTGGGATAGGCTCCAGCATACCCCCGCGACCCTAGTGAGGACAAGCGGCATAGAAAATGGAGGGATGGATTTTGGCTTTAGAGTAGTCTCATATTTAATGTAAACATGACTTTTATCTCATTATTAAATTGTTTTTTAAACATTTTTCATATTTTTAAATTAGTCCTATATTTTGCCTTTATTTTTGTAGAATTAAGAATTTATTTTCTTGCACTATTTTGACTTTGGTCTGATATTTTTTCCATTTTCTTGTAATATTAGGACTTCAGTCTTCCAATAGTTAGTCTTTATTCTTGTCAAATTACAAATGGTTTTCTTGTAATATTTTGAATCTACAGTCGATCATTTTGCCTTTATTCCTGTAAAATTATGATTTTTATTTCCTGCTATAGCTGGACTTTAGTCACATATTTTGCCTTTATTTTTGTAGAATTGTGGATTTATTTTTGTCGTAATATTTTGCCTTTATTTTTGTAAAATGATGGATTTATTTTCTTGTCCTTACAGTCGTCTCATATTTTGCCTTTATTCTTGTAAAATGAAGATTTTTTCCCGTAATTTGTGGACTCGAGCGTGGCGCAGGTGATGCATTGCCTTACGGGAAGCGTGTTAGGATTGCTGCGGCGTTCTTCTGATTGAAAGGCAAAGAGTAAACAAGATGGAGGAGCATCTGCTCATCAATCAAAGTGATCTTTCAAGTGCATGATGAAACCAAAGAGTACATATTGCATCAAGGCTGCTGGGCTTTATGAGAACTTTCCTTGCAGCTGCAATAAAAGTCTAATAAAAGTAGAGAAAGACGAAGCGGTCGGTGCCTTGACATTTCAAACTGTCGTTCTTCCTCTCCAAACGTTGAAGGTTTTAACATTTGTCCTTTAAAGCGGCGTAAAGGCTGCTGATTAGCATTTCCATCCGCACGTGAACATATTTAAATGCACTTAATACCCTTAATGCTAGCGGAACCTACCCCGCCACATTAAAAGCTGGGCTGGCTGCAGGCAGCGCCTCGGGTTTCTCCGTCTTGCTGCAAAACCTGGAATGCAAACGCTGACAGTTTTTAAGCAGCTTATGTGAAGCTCGCCGTCTCTCCCGCTCCACACCTGCAGGAACGCCGCGCCCGTGTTCAAGCGTGCAAATAAACGCTAAGCGGCAATTAGAGGATGCTGGAGAGGCTCCTCCAAATGTGCAATCAGCGCTTCAGACGCCGTGCGAGCACACGTGCGAGCGCACGTGCGCTCCTTTGCTAGCCGAGCGGCCTTCAGCCGTTTCAGCCGCTTTCATCAGCGAACCTCCAGGGGCTCATTCCCGTCCGCTTCCAATATTTATGTTACCTGAAATTCCACCCATGCCTGCCGCACACTTTTTTTTTTCTACCCGTTTGTGTCGTCAGCTCGCTGGGATGCAAACAAACGTTCAACTTTTGGCAACGATGGACCAGCAGGTGGGGAAACGTTCGCCTGATGAGACGCCAGGAATCCCCTTTTCTTGACCTGACTGGACTGAGTGCTACTTTGGTCTCATACATTTTGCCATTCTTTTAAAAAGAATGACGTTTTTTTTGTATTTTGACTTCAGTGTCATAATTTTTTGCCTTTATTCTTGTAAAAGGCTAACTTTTTCTTGTCGTATTTTGACTTTTCTCATTTTAATTTGAATTTACTCCGGTAAAGTGATTTTTTATTGTAATATTTTGATTTTAGTCTCATAATATTTAGCATTTATTTTTGTAAAATTACTATTTTTGGAGTATTTTGACTTTAGTCACCTTTTTTGCCACTATCTTGTTCCATTATGACTTTTTCTAGTCTGAAACGAGACTAGTCTGACTTTATTCTTGTAAAATGATCACTTTTTCTTGTAATATTTGGACTTTAGTCTCATCTTTTTTCGATATGATATAGGCCTACTGATATCAACCAATCTCATTTTTATGCCAATATCGGTCGATAACATGGGTCAGCCTGTACTTTTGGACATCCCTACTTGGGAGTAGTCAGTGTCCACCTTGTATAGCAGTATAGATTGACTATACACTGAAAATGAGTCAACACGCAGTCAATAAAATATCTTGCATGAGTGCTGCGCGGAGCTGCGGTTCATTGAGGGGAAACATGAATTCCGACACCAGCGAGTCGCAAGGTCATTGCGTCTTATGTACAGTCATGCCGGTGGTAGCGTCACGGTCTGGGGCTGCATGAGTGCTGCCAGTATGGAGGAGCTGCGGTTCATTGAGGTAAATATTGACACTTTGGCCACAATTTGGACATGTTCACTGTGTGTTACTGTGTCTATTTCAGTGCATAGTGATGCTGTACACGCTGTACACTGACTACTCTAAAGTACATCCACGTTTACTTTCCATAGTGGAGTCCCTTGAGAAGAGGGGGTGTACGTCCAACAATGGATATTTTACAATGGAGTCAACATCTCGCAGCCCAATGGCTTCAATTTTGCCGCCTGATTTTGACCAAAGAGTGAAAATATAGCGGACCTTTATAACTAAGCATTAGCTTCATTACGCACCAGCAACGTACATCTCCGACACAAGTGGAATTTACACAACACGGGCAAGCCGGCTGCAGCCCAAAACTCCAAATAATGAGCCAATTAAAAAGGTGTTGAGCCACAAAGGAGGGAGGCAGCGTGCGCGCCGTGTCAAGGTCAAAGGCATTTAAATGCAAATAAAGCCATCGCTGAGGCGGCCGCGTACAAGCCAAAGCGTCTGGAGCAGTTTACCGTGCAGCAAATGAGCTCATTGAGCTTCCAGTGCAAATTGAAGCTGAGCAAGTTGGATTCCTAACGGGAAACACAAGCACAAGATTGCTGGCCGGTGTTTAGCCAGGCGGAGGGCTTGAACTTTAAACAATCCTAATCACATGTTAGCATGTGCATGAATCCTCATCACATGTTAGCATGTGTGCAAATCCTCATATCATCACATGTTAGAATATGCATGAATCCTCATCACATGTTAGCATGTGTATGAATCCTGATATCATCACATGTTAGCATGTGTATGAATCCTGATATCACATGTTAGCATGTGTATGAATCCTCATATCATCACATGTTAGCATGTTTATGAATCCTCATATCATCACGTGTTAGCATGTGTATGAATCCGGATATCATCACGTTAGCATGTGTATGAATCCTCATATCATCACATGTTAGCATGTGTGCAAATCCTCATATCATCACATATCAGAATGTGCATGAATCCTCATCACGTTAGCATTAGTATGAATCCTCATCACCTGTTAGCATACACATTAATCCTCGTCACATTTTAGCATGTGCATGAATCCTCATCACAACTTTGTATTAGTATGAATCCTCATCTCATGTTAGCAATAGTATGAATGTCATCACCTGTTAGCATACGGATGAATCCTCATCACATGTTAGCATGTGTATGAATCCTCATATCATCACATGTTAGCATGTGTGCGACTCATCATATCATCACATGTCAGAATGTGCATGAATCCTCATCACGTTAGCATTAGTATGAATCCTCATCACCTGTTAGCATACGCATTAGTCCTCGTCACATTTTAGCATGTGCATGAATCCTCATCACAAGTTTGTATTAGTATGAATCCTTGTCACGTTAGCACGTGCATGAAGCCTCGTCACATGTTGGCATGAGTTTGAATCCCCATCACCTGCTAGCATACACATGAATCCTTGTCACATGTTGGCACGTGTATGAATCTTCATTACATGTTAGCATTAGTATGAATCCTCATCACCTGCTAGCATACACATGAATCCTTGTCACATGTTAGCACGTGCATGAATTCTCATCACATGTTAGCACATGCATGAATCCTCATCACATGTTAGCATGAGTATGAATCTTCATTACATGTTAGCATAGTATGAATCCTCATCACCTGTTAGCATACACATTAATCCTTGTCACATGTTAGCATTTGCATGAATTCTCATCACATGTTAGCATGACTATGAATCCTCATCACATGTTAGCATGACTATGAATCCTCGTCACACGTTAGCCTGAGTATGAATCCTCATCACCTGCTAGCATACACATGAATCCTCGTCACATGTTAACATGAGCATGAATTTTCATCACATGTTAGCATGATTTGTAGCATTGATTTTTTTCTTGTAATATATTGACTTTAGTATCATAATATTTAGCCTTTTAGTCTTGTCATGTTAAGACTTGACTTTTAGAATATTCACATTAGATGTGTTTTCACTCATGTGACTGAAAGAATGCTTGAGAAAGTCCTGAGGCACACAGAAAAAGAGCGTCAAAGAGGCGTCCAGGGGCACTAAAAGAAGTTCTGTGCTTCTCGGGCTTGTGTTGCATTTTGGGCTGCCATTTGCGGGCCTCCAACGCCAAGCCAAACCTGCCCATAAACACGTCACATCATTTTGTCACGGAAAAGCAAAGAACAAGAAAGTTTGTCTTGAAACGCTGATGAACACTTAAAAGCAAACACTTCCATCAAGCTCGCCTCGTTGACGCTTTGCCACCACTTTGCTCTGCTTTGAATACCAAAGCGACCTTCGCCACGTTCCCGTACAAAGATGGCAGGCGGAAGCGCGAGAGGATAATGGAGACAAAGTCAATTAAAGCCGACGCAGCGCATCCTTCCCGCTGCTGACCTTGACAGGATGAGTGCACAAGTCGACTTTCCTCCACTTTCGAGTTTGAACCGTCCATGTTTGTTTTTATGCTCATCCAGCCGCCACAAAGAAGAGCTGTGAATTTCCCTTGGCGATGAATAACGTATGCAAGTGTTGGTCCTGCATGTGTTGGGATGCTTGCCTTTGAATGGGCTCAACTTCAGCTTCACTTCCAATCCGCATCTTAATTCGATACCAAATTGAAAGGGAAAGTAGAACAAGCATGATAAAGCGGTAACCAAAGTGGAAAAATACACACAAGCAGCGATAAAACCTCATTTTCGGGGGAATCTCCGCTCTCTCATCCTGCGCTCTGTGCTATGAGGCGTTCAGGCGCGATCGTAATTGTTTTTCGTTTTTATTCACGTACAGAATTCTATATTTGTATTATTATTATTATGACTACTAACATTTATTAAAAAAACACTAAACCAGAAACAATTAAATATAAACAAAAGGTAATTAGATATTTTTACTATTATCAGATAATTGTAATTATATATGATATGACAATAACACAAATATATTGTTGTTGTTGTATCATTCATTTCAAAAGAATACACCAGAAAACTGTACAGTAGATGACATAAACAAAATGTAATATAGATTTGGAATGAAATAATAGTCATCTCTAATACAAAAATAATAATATTTGATATCTTATATTATTTTAGATTATTATTATGACTATGTTAACCGTTATTTAAAAAAAAAAGAATAAACCAGGAAAAAATTGCAAAATAACCACAACAAAATTCTATGTTCGTCGTCGTTTTCTTCTTCTTCTTCTTCTACTTATTATTATTAGTAGTAGTATTAGTATTAGTAGTAGTAGTACTAGTAGTATTATAACATGATTCTAATGATGTAATATGATAAGAAGAGAAAATGCTAATAAGAGAACATTATCATTGTTGTTGTCATAGCATTCATTAAAAAAGCATAGTCAAGCATAAAAATGAACTCTACCCCATTCAAGTACAATAAAAGTCTTCGGGCTAAAAGCGAGCCGAGGGACGTCCATAAGGACCATGAATGCAGATGTCACTCAGGCAGCCACTAAGATAAGCAGGCTGGGTCAGGTCAGTCGTGAATGCTAACTGTGTAGAACGAATGTGTTCAATTCGGACTTTTCCAATAAACCACCTGAGGACCTGCGCTGTCATTGGAGATCCTTTCATTTGGAGAAAAAAGCGTCTTTGACAGCCAATCACACGGAATAATTGTCTGACAGACACTTAAATAAACATGATTTGTGTTTCTGGGATTTATTTACTAAGAAGTGCGTATTGATTGGCTTTCAGAAATGCAGCAGCAACTTGTGACAAACAACAAAGTAAAATGTCTCAAATAGCTGGCAGACGTTTGAATTCTTATTCATGAGATGTTCAACACTTGATTAAGAGAAGAAAATAGAAAACACAAAGCAACGAAAACAAATATTAAAAATAGGTGTTGGAGAAAGGCTCGACGGTCTGACGGCCGCCTTAATGAAAACGTCCATCACAAAAGGACATCGCACGTCCTACGAACATGTTTGCACACGTTTTAAGCAGCAGATACACACGTCATACAAAAACAAGCCATCACATCACAATTACACTGACAGCCTTAAAAAAGACTATCCCCTCTTACTGGCTTTGCTTCTTCTCTCTTTACGGCGCCAAGGCTGGAAGTACGACTGCCTTCCCAAAACGCTTGTCGCTTTGGCTTTCATTTGCATCAATGCATTTCTACACGTTTGGGTGGGGAATTAGTGAAAAGTACCAAAAATGACATCATAGCCTTCCTTCTAGGAACCAAGCACAATAGTAGTAAGGTGGAGCTAGACACACTGACGTGCTCTGATTGGTGGACAGAGTCACATGCCATGACGGACAGCCGTCCTCCACTTTTTGTGTGCGTGTTCCTTTCAGCTGCCACATTGGTGACCCCGACGTGATCCAGTTGAAAGGAACTGCCACCGTGGCGGTCCCAGCCGGGACTTTATTCTACAATCTCCAACGACAGAATGAATGTCAGGACAGGAAACGTCTATTTGGCTCCAGCCTAACGAAACATACACAAACCACGCCCCCTACCTAACAGCCGAATGGGTGAGTGGCATGCCCTCGAGTGTCGGTAAGCGTTCCAGGATGCAAAAGGGGAAAACCAAATAAGCATCAAAGGAAGCGACGCCATGTTAACTTATGCTTCCAACAAACACGCAAATCGAATGCGGTCATAACTGAGCTGTTGCAGGCCGCTGCGGCAGGCGTAGTGGCAGATGCAACGGTGGGCGAAAGCAGGGGGTGAATGTGGTAGTGTTTCAAAATATGACTTTTTTTTAATCAAACTCTTCACAACACTGACAGTCCCTAGTATGAACAACCAGCGTTTAGAGCAGCACTTCCCGTGCAAGCTCCCCGCACCACGACACAGCAGTCCAACGTCTAACGTGAAACTAACCTCGCCACGTATGTCTGCATGGTGGTGTTGCGGTTTCTTCTTCTTGCGGGTGGTGGGAGTCTAGTGGCAACCAGCTTTGGGGCGCATCACCGAGTGTGGCCCCGAGTCATGAGAGCTATACGGCAACCGGGTCGGCCCAGTCTCGTGGTGGACGCAGATATCATCCGATCTTCAAAATGCAGCGGACATCTCTAATTATTATGCAATATATTATCAGTACATTCATGAAACAATGGTCTCAAAATACTGTTGACAATAATATCGTTTATCGACAATTTGTAGGACAATTATCATCCGGCAAATTTGTCATCATGACAGGTCCAGGCGGACGCAGTATAGCAGACGCAGTGGCGGGCAAACACACGCAGGGAGTCAAGGTAGTAGGGGCGGAGGCAATGGCGGTGGACGCACTGGCGGGTGAGCGCAGGGGGCGTACGTGGCAGACGCAGACGCAGTGGCGGACAAACGCGTGCGTGAATGTGGTGGTGGCGGGCAAACACGGAGAGTGACGAAGGTAGTAGTGGCGGACGCAGAGGCAGACACAGCGGGGTGCGAATGCAGCGGGTCGACGTAATGCAGGGGGTGAACATAGCAGGGGCACACGCAGTCCAGCAGACAGTGGCACACGAACGCAGGGGGGTGTTGCAGAAGATGAGCGTAGGAGTGGTGAACGCAGTGGCAGGCAAACGCAGGGGCTGAGCGTAGTAGGGGCTGAGGCACTGTAGCAGACAGTGGCAGACATACTGGTGGACGAACCCAGGTGGGTGACGCAGGGAGTCAGGGTGGCAGGGGCGGACACAATGGCGGTCAACACGGTGGCGGACGCAGTGGCGGGCGAACGCAGGGGGAAAGCATAGTAGTGGCGGACGCAGTGGCGGTGGACGCAGTAACAGGGTAACAGTAACAAGTCTTGTTGAAACTTCTTTTGGAATAGAAACCCCCCCCCCCATAGTGTTTGGCACAAATTCCTGAATTTGACTCTTCATTATCTGCGCTGATAGCAGAGTTCCTCGTCACGCGAGCAATATGCTTGGCCGCGAGCTGGTTTCATCTCCGCCCCGGGCTGCCCGCCACTCTGCCAGCCGCTTGTAATTGCGATGTCAGAGGGGATGTTGTGTGTTTTCACAGCGCAATGCGTGCAGACAGATGGAGCGAGGATGCACACTGACATCCCGATGCTCGCGCACCGCGTTGGCCCCACAACAAAGGGGGCCTCCGTCGTGCAATAATGTCACACTCTGCCCCCGCAAGCTGTTGCGCGGCGGCGTGGTATTAGATACGCCAGCGCACATCCCATCTACACGCCTCCTGGCACGACACCGAGCGTGCAAAGATGACAGAACTTCTTAGTGACGTTTTGCACCTTGCAAGTCATTAACAGAACATCACAAAGTATGGCAGCTCGTCAATGCAAGAATCCTCCATCATTCATGGCCGCACCAATAAAACAACATCAACAACCGCTTTTCACGCTCATCAGGAAACTTTCAGCCATTAAAGAGGCCAGTGGCTGAATATATTACTCCAGGAATTAGTCTGGGCCAGCCAGGTCAAATCAATATGTGAGACGTAATGAATTTTAAAGGCTTTTCACCAACTTTAAATACGCGAGTGTGTGTCTCCAAGAAGTGCTGTTGTGTACTTTAAAAGTTGTAAACTTGTAATAGATGCCATATATCACATACTAGGTAGTAACATGGAGGGTGGGACAGGAGGACACAAACGTTAGCAACGCTAGCATAGCTCTGTGATGCCAAAGTGCTAACATCACACTCACATGTTAACAGCAACATCGTCCTAGGTTAGGCTGGTCGCTGAAGAAAAGCAAAATGACCGAAATGACAGTTTGCACATCTGTGGCTGACTGAAGGAGAGTTGGCAGAGCTCCATGCTGCATTTTAAGATGTGTAGCGAAGCCTACACCTTTTCAAAGCTGTTCTCTGCAATGTGGTGGGCGTAGCAGGCGAGCATTCTTGAAGTATTCGTGGAGTAAAGCATGATAACATGTCAGGATTACAGTATATAAAAATATGTGCTTCTTATGGGAGTCAAATGTGGCATTACATGCAAATATTCTATTCTATACACCTTGAAATAAAATGAAGCTTATTTAATACAGATAAATAACAACAATTTAGCCCTTTAAAGGTGCGTGGCAAAGCCTGGATTGGTCCAAGGTGTGGACGTACACAAGGGGCGGGCTCATCTAGCGAGGGGAGGGTCAGAGGCGTCATTCTCCATGAGGAAGGAGGTTCTTCCTTCATGACGCCATGAAAAGCCGCATCAAGTGAGGGAGATGACAGATTTTTGTCAACTCTTATTACCGTTTCTTTAAAAAGTCACTTTTGCATAAACCATGGTGTCCAAAGTGCAGCCCGCACGGGCCATTTTTTTTTATTGGCTCACGGCACATTATATAATGAATAATAATAATAATAATAATAATGAATATAATTTAACAAGAAAACTAAAAGCAAAAAACAACAACAGAAAAACTGGACAACCGGTCATTTTCCAAGAATAAAATCCAAATATTAAGAGAAAAAAGTAATGATAAAAAGTCATCATTTTACAAGGATAACGTCGTAGTATTATGAGGAAAAATCACGTCAAGTTAGTAAGCATGAGGTTGAAATATTTCTTAAAGTCGTAAGAATATGAGAAACAAACAAATAAACATTTTTGGAAAATTAGCTTGGAGAAAAAGTTATATTATGGGAATAAAGTCATAATATTACGAGAAGAAAAATTACAAGAAGAGAAAAAAAGACGGTAGAAATGGAAAAATCAGCTAATTTTATGAGGACAAAGTCATATTGTAATGTATTCTAATGTTATTAAGCCATTGAGTTGGAATTTTTGTAAAATGAGGTTGGAGAAACAGTAATAATATTATGTGAATAAAGTCCAAATATTATTGGCATAAAGTCTAAATATTATGGGAATAAAGTTACACTATTACCAGTGAAAAATGTGATATTAAAAAGTTGATATTAATAACACAGTAGGCTTTTTCACTTATGTCACAAAGCTGAGATGCAGTTTTTTCATGAAAAATATACAATGGTGTGAAAAAGTGTTTTTCCCGCTTCCTAATTTCTTATTTATTTTTGCATGTTTCCATCCATCCTAGAAGCGGGGTGTGCTGGAGCCTATCCCAGATGACTTCGGGCGTGAGGCAGGGTACACCCCAAAACAACCATTCACACTCTCTTTCATACCTTTGGACAATTTAGCGTCGCCAATTCACCGAAAATGCATGTTTTTGTGTTGTCACTGACTAATATTTGCATTTGTTTGATGATCTGAAATATAGAAGTCTGACAAACATGCAAAAAAAGAAATCAGGAAGGGGGCAAAGACTTTTTCACGCGACTGTATAATAACTTCTTAGCATATCTGAAGAAAATATCAAAGTGGCAAATTTGTCACTCTGTGGCCCTCGCTGGAAAAACGTTTGGACACGCCTGGCATAAACCCAACATGTCAGGGTGCAGTTGGCATGTGACTAAGTTTAGAAAAAATACGACTTTTCTTCTATCAAATTTGATTATGTTCCAGGTGGAAGTAAAGACGCAACACCAAGAAATAGATGATGCAAACGCGAGCGTCTGACTGCTTTCAGAAAGCATTCCCGCACACCTGAAGCGACGTTTACGGTACTCCAGGCGCCTGCCATCTGCTCTTACGGCTTTGACATTCATGCCGACTGCGAGACATCTGCACCGACGCTTCCTGACACACTTGGTGGGTGGAGTGAACCTTTACTGGATGGGGGGAAGAAAAAAATAATCATCAAATCAATCAAAAATAACCTTTGAGAAGTTGCTTATTCCAATTAGCATCCACGTCAATGGAAGTCTTTGAGTCAGCGTGAGATAATTGTGGTATTTCCGCGGCGAATGATCACACATTTGGTCTTCGGCAGCACAACAAAGTTGCTCAGCGCCAATTTCCTCCAGTGAGAAAGTGTGTTACATCGTCTCCACAAAAAGAACCTCACTTCAAATATGCGGCGGAGCAGAAAATGTTGCCCGTGTGATAAGCTCTTTGGAAGAGCACGGTGACAAGATATCCGCGGCATGCATGCGCCTTCCCCCGCGGGCGCAGTCTAAGACACACGTGCACGCACGCAGGCACGCGCGCACTCCATCAAGCGCTGACACCTTGAACACAAGGCGGCAGTTATCCAATCGTGACGACGCTCGCCGCAACGGATGCCAGGTGAGCGCTTAGTAAAAATAGGTCACAAAAAGTAAAGAAGAACTTTGGAGCATCTTTCCACCACATGCTCGCGATCAGTACGTTGCGTCGTTACATGTTTTTACGACCATTTACTGTATAAAAACTTCATGAGTTAAAAAATTGCAAGTAAAAGACTATATTTCGTCATGAAAATGCTATCTTGGTCGATGAAATGATTGCTGAGAATTCTGCCCGTGTGCAAGTTGAGGCAAAATGGAGTGCAGTACTTGGCTGCCGCCAGCAGAGGCGCTGTTGATTCAGTCACTAACATGTATCCCGCAGGTTGTGATTTTTTTATTACTTTTATGCAATGAACAAAAAAATTTATTTATAACAAATCTTATTTTACATTTATCTAAATAAATATTTATTTTTGGCCAACAAACGGCAAAAAATATCAAATGTATTGATTGAATATTTAAAAAATATATTTTGTAATATATACATTATTTAAATGTAATATTCATATTAAAAACACGCTATGTCATGTTTAGTCTTTTGCTTGCTTTGTGACTAAAAGGAAAAAACATTTGGATCGACATGGTTTTCATTGGGCAGAGACGATATCTGTGGAAAATTGCTTTATCTTTGTATTTTGGGCAATCTAAAATGAACATAATCATACTTTTAATAATCATTATTATTATAATTATTTATAAATATATAACAATAATAGTTAACGTTCATTTTCCTCCCTGTCTATCAAAGCTATTTTGTCAATTATACTTTGCAGCACTTTTGAATAATAAAGTTAGTCTACCTAGGAGAAAAAAAACATTTAAAATCAAAATAAGAATTCTTATTATTATTGTCATTTTTACATATTTAGTTATTTATTATTATTTGTAATTATTATTATAAGTATTATTACTATTACAGTAGTAGCAATAATAATAACAATAATAATAATTATTATTATATGAATTGTTTATTCAATTATTTTACTCACAATTAGTGTTATTACTATTATTTTATTTGACTTATTATGCAATACAGCACGTTTTATAAGTGCTGCACAAAATTATAAAGCTATAAATAATAAAAAGTACAAATTTGAATGTGATAAATACTAGTAAATGAAATAAAACAATACATTTAAAACAACAATAAGTACTACTATCAAGAATAGAAACGCTACCAATTAAAACATCAGTAAAATCAAAGAAAACAACAAGACAGATCATTATCTATGAATTATAGTATCAAATCCTACTAAATTCTCTTAAAACACAACAACGACATCTCGTGCGAAGAGCAAAGTTATGAAAAGTGAATTCTTTTGACAGGAACATCCCCCGAAAAGGAAGAATTCACGCAGTCCTTTTGCCATTTAGGAACGTGAGCCAGACAATGACGGCAGCGAATTTAATCGATGATAACAGTCGATGTGTTTACAAAAGGAAGTTAAATCACAAATGATTATCTATGCAATCTGTGCTTTTATCTTCTTGCCATTTTACTCTGTGAATGTCAGAGATGATGCAAAAAAAAAAAAAAAGAAGCGAAAACTCTGAGAGCGTTCCAAAACAAGCAGCAGAATAAATGAAACTAATTGAGAAGCTGACATTTTGCAACCACGACGGCAGGGAGACGGGTCGTTTGAGAGCAGACGTGTGCTTTTATTTGCTTTCTTTTGCTCTTGTTGCTTTTAAATATTCTCCGCAGACTTTTTGCCACATGCTACAAAATTAAAAAAATAATAAATCATCTCCAATCTGGCCGAGATGATTTCAAGGAGCAAAGAGAAATCAACGCTTTTCTTTGCCAAAAGGTGTCCACGTTGTGCAGCACCGATAAAGCCACCTCCAATATCCGCTCAACACCACTTTTACCTCCCCCAAGGTGGCGCAGACGCACACGCGCTCCTTCCCGCTCCAGTGAAGACTTCAAACTGCACGCGAGGCTTTGAATCGGGGGTGTCCAAAGTGCAGCCTGGGGGCCATTTGCGATCCACAGCTCTTTTTTTTTTTTTATCGGCCGGCAGCACATTCTAAAAGTTGAAGAGTTACAGTGTAACAAGAAGAGCAAAAATGAAAAAATCTGCACTAAAAAAATCAAAATTGTACGAGAAAAAAAGCTGCGATTTTACAAGAATAACATCGTAAAATTCTGGAGAAAAATAACTAGTACATTGAAATATTAACGAAGAAGTTGAAATATTGAAGATTTTTTTTGAAGTTGTAATATTATGTGAAACAAAACCAAACAAACCAAACAAAAATTAGGTTGCAGAGAAAATAAAAAAATTTACATTTTGCAAGAATTTAGCAAAATTGGAAAATGAGGTTGCGGAAGAAGTTCTAACGTTACAAGAATAAAGTCAAAATATGATGGGAATAAAGTGATAATTACAAGACAAAAATGTACAAAAAGAAAGTTGAAATACTTGGAAAATTAAAAAAAAACAACAAAAAAACAACAAAAGCAGCAGAAATGGAAAAAAAACAGCAGTCTTCTGACAAGAATGAAGTCCAAACATGTCATGAAAAATGTCACTTGTAACGAGAAAAAAAGTCTCAATTTTAGAAGAATAAACTCGTAATATTACGTCATTGTAGCAAAGATGTGAAATATAAAAAAAGATATATATTATTTTAAAAAGATCTTTTTTTCCAAGTCATAATATTATGAGAAACAAACAAAAACAACAAAGTGTTAATTTTTGGAAGGTTAGGTTGCTGGAGAAAGTCCAAATATGACGGGAATAAAGTCATAACATTCCAAAAAGAAAAGTTTCAAAAAAGATGGCGGTGACACCGAGTTCAACCGCGAATGAAGACCCTGCTGTGCTCAATTGTCTTTGTGAAAATGTGCCGAAAATAAACTCCATCTCAACACATCACATGACACCACAAACTACGCCCATGGAGCTTATTCAATCACATGTTGCCTTTAATATCCAACTTATCTGAATAAACCATAACATATTGCCTGCTGGCTCATGTACCTACGTCTCTTACCGCTCCCTGAAAGCGATCTTTTCCGCTGGCAAAAACCAGAATTATCGCTGTTAATTGGTTCCAGACCCGAACGTGATAAATGAATTTCTGCGAAGTAGGATTCAACATTAGCAGTTATGGCATTGAAACCCTGTTTACAATCTCCTGAATACGTTTTTTAACATGACTAGAGCCGTGAAGACATGAAGTGACACTCCTATAGTCAACTTGACTTGAGTATTACCTGATATAGTAGATCAACGCAGAGAAAAGAAGCCATATTAGACATAAATAAGATAACACGGACTCCCTCGTTAGCAGTTCCTTGTTTCTTTCTGGAACGTGTACTTCCTTACGGCTTCAAATGGATTCACACTCAGACAGAATAAGTGGAAGACGTAAATAAAACTCCTGCAGTGTCACAGTAAACGTGTCCCCTCGGGAACCTTAGCGAGGAGTCTGGTGCTGTTAACCGAACAGCGACACCTAGTGGCCAACAATGCTTCTTTTTCCTTTTATCTGTATTTGACTTCATTAGCTGCATCATTTAGCCATTTTTTATGCTTGAAAATGCTTAA
This sequence comes from Dunckerocampus dactyliophorus, assembly GCF_027744805.1. Lineage (NCBI taxonomy): Eukaryota > Metazoa > Chordata > Actinopteri > Syngnathiformes > Syngnathidae > Dunckerocampus > Dunckerocampus dactyliophorus. Next base: position 4,458,073 of record NC_072830.1, read on the forward strand.
TTTCGGCCAAGAACAAGTACACTATGCTTAAATATGCTTTTTACCAATAATAGGCAGTATTCATGAATTATTTTTTTGAAAAACAGCAATATAGTGAGGGATTACCGTACAGTCTTAAATAAACTATGAATTATTCATCTAAACAACTTGTAATCATTTTTAGCAACACAGAAATGTTTGCAGCATTATTTATTTAATCCTATGAACTTGTTTATTTAGAAAAATGCCTTTTATATTTATATTCATTTCATACAGCCTCCTCCTCCTCCTCCTCCTCCTGCTCCTCTTGGAGATCCACTCCAGTTTAACTTTGAGCCACAAAAGGGTCAATTACCCAAAGATAATCCATAACTAATTGAGGTGATTGATGGTGTAATTACGCCTGTTTACGTCCCGCCACATAATGTGCACTTTGATAAGCACCACAGCGGGAAAAGCCGCTTTAGGCCGTCTTGCAACCTCGCTATTGACTGTGCCGTTTCATAAAAACAAAAACAGAAAAGAGGGTCTGGGGGGTGCATGGCAATTTGTGGGGGTGCTGCTTGACTGGCAAGAGAAATGAAGGATCGCTTTGACGTCTGATGAACTATTCAGCACAGCAAGGACGCTCACCGGCCACCTGATTAGGCACAGACGTAACGCTAGAAGACAACGAGGGCATCTGCGTACGTCAGGTTGTTAGCGCCGGATGCGAGTCGAGCTATTTGAGGCTGAAGTATCATTACAAAGTTTACGGTCCATGACCTTCACGTTCGTTCTCAGCAGCAAAGCCGACTGGATGCGCAAACGCATTATTGTAATTTGATGGCGGCGTTCAGTCGATGGGTCACAAGCGCTGGACCATGTGAGTGCTTTGCTAACGTGTGGCGGGCCTAATGAGGTCTGTTGCACGTTTGAGCGATGCAAGCAAACATAAACTAGTGGACACACAAGCCAGCGTGGATGCAAGCTTTCAGGACACTTTTGATGCATCCTCCCTGTCATTTGCGAGGTCGTTTGAGGGCGGTGGGTTGTTCATGGCCGTGTGCACCCAACAGCACAAAGTAAGACCCCCCCCCCAAAATGAAACACGTACCTTCAAAAAGGTGAAAAGTTTCAAATTAAATGTTTTTTTTCAAATGTAAGGAATGGAAATACAGTCAGTCAGGGTCAAACTGTCACTAAATGCCACTTGATACTCCATCAGAACACAAAGTAAAACGTGAACAACAATGAACTCTCCCAATGCTAACAGGTGCAGTGCGGAGTGAAAGTGTTATTTCATGTCTAGAGGGCTGTAATATTGTTAAAAAAAACTATTTAGATGACCCTAAGCATGTTTTCTACGCCTAATGTCTTATTTTTCCTTATTATATCTATGGTATTGGGTATAGGATTGTAAAGGTGACTATAGGGGTGTTATTTCATGTCTAGAGGGCTCTAATAATGTTTAAAAATGTATTTAGAAGGTGCTAAACATGTTTTTTTTATGTCTAATATGTCTTTTTTCTACTTATTAGGTCTACTATATTGGGTAATACAAGTGTAAAGGTGACTTTCGGGGTATTATTTCAATTCCAGAGGACTGTAATATTGTTAAAAAAAAACTAGATGGCCCTACGCATGCTTTCTACAGTATGTCTAATGTCTTATTTTCCTTATTATATCTACTGTATTGGGGAATAGGAGTGTAAAGGGCTTTAGTAATGTTAAAAATGTATTTAGAAGGTCCTAAGCATGTTTTCTATGTCTAACATGTCTTATTTTCACTTACTGTATCTACTGTATTGGGTAATAGGAGTGTAAAGGTGACTTTAGGGGTATTATTTCATGTCAAGAGGGCTCTGATAATGTTAAAAAATATATTTAGATGGTCCTAAATCTGTTTTTTGATGTCTAATATGTCTTATATCCTCTTAATATGTCTACTATATTGGGTAACAGGAGTGTAAAGGTGACTATAGGGGTGTTATCTAATGTCTAGAGGCCTCTAATAATGTTAAAATTGCATTACAAGTTTGTATGCTCCACGAAAATGTTCGATTTATAAATAAGAAATCCTACTTTGCGGAATCATACTTGGCAGAAATTCATCTGAAATCAGACTCCCCGTGTGTCTTCCTCATGATTGTCTCATAAACAGCCAAAGAAAAAGTACTGTCAATCCTTTGGATCCTCGCTGAACTGAGCTCCGAGGCGATTTTTTTCATGAAATTCACAGTCGAATTCCAAATTTTAACTGTTCCTTTTCAGTCAAACACACCAAATTCCCACTCAAAAGTGTAGAGCGGGGAAGTTTCTGCAAGAGTTTTGCACCTTGTCAACATTCTAAGCAGTCAAACACGTTTACAACTCAAAGGTAAGTCGGCGTCTGTCAGCGTCTGCGCTCTAATTGGCCAATCACTTTGACTCAATCCACAAGTGACAAACATCCAGAGCGACAGTCACGCTATAAACGAGAGCGAACGTCAGCTTTCAAGTCGCTGATTGAGGACGGATGCGAGGGGAAAGGAAATGTGATCACCTGCCAGCAGATTAGCAAAACAAATCCTCGCCGTCTTGAAGGAAGGATGTGCTTTGCTTGATGTGATGATGATGCAACGTGAAGAAGATGAAGAGATCATCACACGGTGGACATACATCATCAGTTTGCATCACAGCCTTCACTTAGGAAAAATATACTGATGCAAATGTAATCTCATGTTCATCTCAATAAAAAGCGGCGTGGAGCCCCCACATTCACCGTATTCACATGCGAGATGTGCCGGATTTCATTCTTTTTGTTCTCCAAAAATAGGCCGTTTTCCACTGTTGGTAATCATTTACAAATACATGATAATAGAGGCCAAATGAACAGCATTTACACAAAAGTGTAAAAAAATCAATAAATAAAAATAAAAGTGTAAAAATAATGTAAAAACAAATCATTTCAAATGACTTCAAAGTGGAATTGTGGGTTCCTGTTTGCAACCATTTGAGAAGCGCTGGTTTAAAAACACCATTTTCACATATTTCATATGATTTTGCCCGCTGCTGTGTTCTGTTGCTGTATACAGTCGTCCCTTGCAATGTCACGCTTCGATGATCGCTCACTCGATTTATCGCGTTTTATCAGAAATCTATTAGTCAAAACATATCGAAATACACGTGATTTGTAGAATCGTGGTCACATTACCTTAACACTGCATGAAGTCAGCCATGGCACATCCCACATGATAGAGTGGAAAAAGGTTCTCCTATTCCGTGTGGAAGTGGTAGGTTTTTGGCTTCTTAAGTTTAGAAAAAAATACATTAGAGGCTAACTGATTAGCTCGCTATCGCACTAGCTGCTAGCGAGCGGACGTCTCGAGTCCGTGGAGCATAAGACTTGCAAGGTGTTGTGAACAATGAATGATAGGAGTGTACAGTAAAGGGTGACATAGGGGTGTTATTTCATGTCTACAGGGTTCTAATGATGTTAAAAATCGCGTTTAAAAAGAGTTTGGCTTCTCAAAACGATATGCGTTCAAAAGATTAAAACATTTGCATCACAAAAATGCTCAACCTCAAGCGTTTTGCGGATGTCTGACTTTTTAGAGGAGGCATTTTTGTGATGCAAATGTATTCATCTTTTGCACGCATATTGTTTTCAGAAGCCAAACTCTTTACTTATTTGTCCCCAGCAACTGCGTGGAACTACATTCTTCATCACAACTGGACTTAGGACACCAAGTGGGGGGGGGACGTCGCTATTGATGGACTACAATGCTGACGGTCATACTACTTCATGTCCAAAAATCCCCAACAGTCCCCCGTGTGATTATTATGATACCGATGTTATTATTATTGTTCCTGTTATGAGATCCTTCAAACCTGCAATAAATGCCTTTTATGGCAAGCACGTCACCTAGTGGCCAATGTGGAATACCGCATTCACAATTAGAACGCTTCTTCTGCCTTGTATTTGTATTTTAGTTCGTTTAGCCATTTTTATGCTTGATGTTGTAAAAATCATACTTATTCTTAGCCTAAATGAAGCATTTACAGTACGACAGTACGTCTTCTCTTTTTTATTGATAAATAATAGGCCGTATTCAACCATTTATTAATTGATTTCTTTGAGAAAAAACAAGATAGAGTGATGACAACAGAAAGAAGGTTCAAAGGACAAGGGACTGCAATTACGCAAAGTATCGGTATCAGCTCGGTATCGTCAATACCAGCCTGAATTTTACTCAGTATCAGATGGGAAAGGACATACAGTGCGTGATATCGCACATCACTGGCCGGCATGTAACCCCTACCGAAAGTGGGGGCTCCACTGTATTGTATTCATTGCACAGTTGATTGAGACGCTATCATAACTGCAGAGTGTTTGGTTTTAATCAAGTGGAACGTAAGTCAGAGCCAATCATCAGAAACTATTCAAAGACCGTCCTAACGAGCCTCCAGCAGTCGGTTCCATGCGTTCTATTACCTTCAGTCACAATAATACACACTTATTTCCTTCATGGAGAAAAATCACCTCGAATTGTGGATTGTATATGATGTACATTATGTAAACACGTATGTTTAAATAAAGTTTTCATACAGGCTTGGTGTGTTGATGAACACTGTCTATCTTGGGTTTAATGGTGGGAAAAAACACTTAAGAAGGACTCTCCGGTGCTTCAACGCTACCAGCTGCAGACGCGACGTCATCCACCACGACAAGCACCGCGCGCTGGAATCCCACTTCAACTCCAACATGAACTTCTTCCCGACTCAACTATTGTCTCGTGAGCAAATGACAGCAGATTACGGATGCGGCGTGACAAATGTATCCCCCCGCCCCCCATCATCGTCCCTCCGGAGTGTGTCAATCTAGCATAACAAAGACTTGGAGGAGCTAAGAATATCTGCAAAAAACTCTTATTCCATCTTGCCACTGGCAAAAGTCGCTCACCGGCAGACTTAAAATATCCGCTTGTGTTTAGAGATACGGAAAAGTAGAACACGATTAATCTGCCCATTAAAAGGCAGGCCGGGCTCGTCACCAAAACTAATTTTGCTGGACGATAATTGTCCTGCAAATTATTGGCCATAAACGATATTATTGTCAACATTATATTGAGAGCATTTTTCCCTGAATGTAATGACGGTACATGGCATAATAATTAGTATTTTACATTGGAAATGGAATGTTGAGAGCTTTTAAACAAAACTAATTAAACAAACAAACGACATAATAAATTTAACAAAAAAAGAAAATGACAACAAAAAAAACCTATGAAAATAAAAAGCACTTAACTAAAAATCGCAATCAATCACCATATTTTACATTTGGATCAGTGTCACTTTGGTTATTGTCTGAATATTGACAAGAAAATGGAGAAATAACCCGAAAATACTGTGAGGCTGCAGACGTCAGCTGATTTGCATGTTCCCTTCCTTCATTAACTTTTAGCAACGTTGTGTGTGGAATACTGTACACTGCTTACCTTTAATGAGCTGCAACGTTTTGCCAACTTTTTGTCTCACATTTATGACTTCTTATTCCATAATTATGACTTTTTATCTTGTAATTTCTCCTTTTTATCTCATAATTTGGACTTTTTAACTTATCACGACTTTTATCTCACAATTTCAACTTTTTATCTCATAATTACGACATTTTATCTCGTAATTTGTCCTTTTTATCTCATAATTTTTACTTTTTTATCTCATATTTATAACTTTATCCCATAATTCTGACTTTTTTTTCTTGTAATTTCTCCTTTTAATCTCATAATTCCAATTTTTTTATCTCGTAATTATGACATTTTATCTCGTAATTTGTCCTTTTCATCTCATAATTTGGACTTTTTTTCTCATATTTATGACTTCTCATAATTATGACTTTTTAATCTCGTAATTTCTCTTTATCTCATAGTTTGGATTTTTTAAACTCATGATGACTTTTTATCTCCTAATTTTGATTTATCTCTTAATTAAAATTTTTCATTCTTATTATGACTTTTGAACTCATAATTTCGATTTTTTTATCTCATATTTATGAATTATCATAATTCTGATTTTTTAATCTCGTAATTTCTTTTTTTATCTCATAATTTGGATTGTTTTATTTTATTATGACTTTTGCTCTTATAATTTTGAATTTTTATCTCAAATTTATGTCTTCTTATAATTATGACTTTAATCTCATAATTTTGAATTTTTATCTCAAATTGATGTCTTCTTATAATTATGACTTTAATCTCATAATTTTGAATTTTTATCTCAAATTGATGTCTTCTTATAATTATGACTTTAATCTCAAAATTTTGACTTTTTATCTTATCATTCTGATTTTTTATCTCATAATTTAGACTTTATCTTATGACTTTTTATCTTCCAATTTTAACTTTTTCTCATATTTATGACTTCTCATAATTATGATTTTCATCTTGTAATTCCTCCATTTATATTATTATGACTTTAATCTGGTAATTTTGAATTTTTAAATCTCATAATTTTGACTTTTTATCTTATTATGACTTTTATCTCATAATTTCAACTATTTATCTCATATTTCTGACTTCTCATAATTATGACTTTTTCATCTTGTAATTTAGAGTTTTTATCTCATAATTTACACTTTTTATCTCATCATTAGGACTTTTTATCTCGCAATTTCTACTTTTTATCTCATAATTTAGACTTTATCTTATCATGACTTTTTATCTTATAATTTAAAAGTTTTCTCATATTTATGATTTCTCATAATTATGACTTTTTCATCTTGTAATTCTTCCATTTATCTTATTATGACTTTAATCTCGTAATTTTAACTTTTTATCTTATCATTATGACTTTTTATCTCGTAATTTAGACTTTTTATCTCATAATTTAGACTTTCTATTTTACATTATGACTTTTTATCTTGTAATTTCAACTTTTTATTGCATATTTATGACCTCTCATAATTATGACTTTTAGCTAGTAATTTAGACTTTTTATCTCGTAATTTAGACTTTTTATCTCATAATTTAGACTTTCTATCTTATCATTATGACTTTTTATCTTGTAATTTCAACTTTTTATCTCATATTTATGACCTCTCATAATTATGACTTTTAGTTAGTAATTTAGACTTTTCATCTCCTAATTTCTCCTTTTTATCTCATAATCTTGATTTTTTATTTTATGACTTTTTATCTCATAATTTCTTCTTTTTGTTTCATACTTTTGACTTTTTATCGTATCATTATGACTTTCTATTATTTCTCCTTTTTATCTCATCATTTGGACTTTTTTAATTTCAGAATATGGACTTTTTATCTCATGTTTATGACCTCTCTCATAATGAAGACTTTTTATCTCGTAATTTCAACTTTTTATCTTGTAATTTTGACTTCCCCTCTGGACATATGTCCTCCAGTGGTGGAAACAGGCTGGCATATATTTCACTTTCATGCTCGTTTGCAATAAACTGCAATAAACTGCTTTTTTGTCTCACTCCCATTTCTTCTTTTTGCATTTTGAAGTTCTACTTAGAACAGTGCAAAATGTACATTCTAGCCATTGTTCAGCTTTGGATGTATTTATAAATGTGGCGTATTTGTAAATATAGGAGTGATACACATACAGTACAGAGTGAACCTAATGGCCGACTGGAGTCTGATGCAACGCACACAAAGCCAATTTCCACCTGCTATTATCCTCCCGAGGACGCCTGCTTCTGCAACACATAACCATTTGCACCCTGCATGACAAATCGGACCGGGTGAGCGTCACGCATGTAAAACACCAGCCAAACATCAGCAAGGCACGTTCCCTTGTCACACGCCCATGAACGCACCACTGCATAAACAGTAGTTGTGCGTGCTTATCATGTTTGATACAGTGCAAGTCTGAAAGCCAAACGCCGCCATAACGGGTAAAGATGGTATCTTTGGACAGTGATTCTATGGCTTATGTCCTTCATGTGTTCATTTAGTTCAGGGGTGTCCAAAGGTTGTTCCACTGAGGGCCACATCGTGAAAAATGAAAGGATGCAGCTTTGCCACTTTCATATTTTGTCAAATATGCTAAGAGGTTATATAAATAGATATTCCAAGAAAAAAGTGCATCTCAGCTTTGGCATGTAGGTGAAAAAGCATATTTTTAATATCAACTTCACTTTTTAGTCCTTTTTTTTTTTTTTTTTTTTTACATTTTTGCAGTTTTTTTTTCCCCCAAATATTAAACTTCTTTCTTCAATAGTCTCTGCAAATTTTCTTTTTCAGAATTTGCGGCTTTATTCGCATAATATTATAACTTTTTCCCCAACCTAATTTAGCAAAAACGACAATTTATTTGGTTTTCTTTCTTTTTCCTTTCTCACAATATCGCGGCTTTAATATTTCAACTGCTACTAAAATGACGTCGCTTTTCCTCATAATATTACGAGTTTGTTCTTGTGAAATTAGAGCTGCTTTTTCCCCATTTCTGCTGGGTTGTTTTTAAACTTTCAACTTTCTTCTTGATAATTTTCTTCGCGTAATTCTGACTTCATTCCCATGATATTTTGACTTTATACTCGTAACATTATAACAAATTTTCCAAAAATGACAACTTTGGTGGAGGGGTTTGTTTGTCATGATATTACAAATTCATCTTTTTCCTTTAATAAAAGATAGTTTGGATTTTTTGACATGAAGTTGTGACATCCCCGTCAGCAGTGACTTCCCCCCCACTTGGTCCCGTAAGCCCAGTTCTGGGGCCTCATTGGTAAAGCTTGCGTATGCACAAAATGGGGCCGAAAAGTTGCGTGCGCCGTGCAGTACAGCGTTCCCTCGTTTATCGCGGAGGATGGTTTCCCAAAACAGCCCGCAATAAGTGAAATCCGCAAAGTAGCCAACTATATTTTTGTACAATTATTATGAATGTTTAAATGTTAAAAGCCCTCCCCGTACCCTTTACACACTTTTCTCAGACAGGCAATAACATTTCTCACTTGTTCAAACACTCTCAAAGTTCACATTTCGTTTGATTTTCAATGACTTACGAGAGCTGGACAATATCGGACATCTCTAATGGACATATTTTTGAAGTTATATATTAGAGCTGTATGATCTTATATTCTTCTCATTATTTTTCATGAGCAACTGTTATATTGCAATAATATTGTTATTAAACGTTACACTGACCCATTTTATCTTCTATTATTTTGGATTGTTGTTAGACTTTTAGATGATATACTACATACATACATACTAATATATCAAAATGATGAGTTGGATTATTTTTTACTACTATTTTTTACTATAGAATTACATTTATTATTTATTTATAAGTGTATATATATATTAGTAATTAGAATATAAACTAATATATTAAAACTTTTTTTAAGTTTTTCTTTTACTGTTTTTACTTTATTGTAAAACTACTGCTGATTTTTACATTTTAATTTTTTTTCTCATAATTTTTTTGTTAAATTATATTTTTAGAATGTGCCAATATTTTTATTTTTTCTGGTAATGGCTCCTGGGCTACATTTTAGAAACCCCTTGCCTAAATGACGCATGTTCAAGCACAAAAATGGCAAAATGAAGTAAAATACAAACATAAGGCATTCAGAAGGCGCATTCAAAGACGTTGTGATGATATGTAGTTTTCTATACTTGTCACTAGGTGTCAGTAATGTCACTGTAATGTTCATCTTACTGTACTCTAAGTGTTGTACTAAAACCAAGACAGTGTATGAAAAAACGAGGCAAAATTTACCAAAGAAAACTGAATAATAGGAAAACAGAGGTTGGTCTGGAACAGATCAACGGCAAAGAAAGGATTACTGTAATCTCTTATGTCCAAGTTGCCTTCCATTGTTTTAAAAGACGCTAACATGACATTAGAAAGTTATTTCCGCCACATCCGTCTTTAGCGCTTCCAACCCAATTCCAGCCTCGACAACGCGGACGTGCGAACTCTCCCCTTCAGGTTAGGACTTTGGAGAAATTGCTTGGAAGCGCACGTGGCCATTTGTCTGCTGGAAGTGATCTCTGCCATCTTCCAACGCAACACAGCCTCCGCCAAGTGCGGCGTGTCCATTTGCAAAGCCTGCCTGCTGCGCGCTCTGTATTTACGGGGCCGTGATGGCGGCTCCTGGGGTGCAGAGTGCTCATTATGTGGGGCGCTTGCAGCAGCTCCGGCGGTTAAGGTCACCTAGCACACAACAGATGTCCTCGCCACTGAATGCCTCATCATGTGTGAGCCCACAAAAGAGGTCCAAAGTGGACGCTATTAGGCCTCCATGCTAGTCATACCTTTCCTTTGGCGACTTTCTCAACCACTACAGGGCGAAAGCCCTTTTCCCATCTCGACTCGCCTCCTTTTTCCACTCCAAAAAAGTATAGCACTGGAAAAATACAAAACGCACACGGCATTAACACATCAGTGAGACTCTGGACTAGACTCTTCTTAATGGTTGAAGATGTTTCACCTTTAATCCTAAAGGATTCTTCACGTCTACATTTTGAAGTACTGCTTAAAAATAGCTTGTTCGTTCTTTAGTGGCCACTCTTCCCGCGGAACGAGACAATCTTTGGGGCGGGAGATGAAACCAGAAGAGTTCAGTCGCCTCCACTCCACCTTTGGACTGAGAATCTACACCAGGGGTGTACAAAGTGCAGCCCGCTGTTGTTTTTTAATTGGCCCGGGGCACCTTCTAAAAATATAATTTAACAAGAAAACTGATCAAATAATAATAGAAAAAATATTGAAAAATCTGCAGCAATTTTACAAGAATCAAATCAAATTATTAGGGAAAAAGGTTAGAAAGGGTTCGTCATAATTTTATGAGAACCTCATCACAACATTATGAGACAATATTAGGAGCATAAAGTTGAAATATTTTTTTAAAAGATGTTTTCTGAAGTCGTAATGTGAGAAACAAAGCAAACTAAAAATGTTAAAATACAATGGAATAAAATCACAATATCACAGGAAATTCACAAAACGATGACAAAAAATAAACAGCAGAAATGATAAAAGGTGTAATTTCCTGAGAATAAAGTCTAAATATTAACCGAAAAAAGATTTTAATTTAATAAGAAAAATCATACTATTACATGAATAATTGTAATATTTAATTCCATAAAAAGGCGTTATTTTTCAAAGTAGTAATAATAATTTATAATTTAATTCATTTATAACAAGAAAAATTGCTAATTTTATCAGAATAACATGGTAACATTTTAGTAGCATAAAGCTGAAATATTAAAGAAAAAAAGACATGATTTTTTAAAAAGTCATAATTTAATGAGAAACAAACAAAACTAACTAAAAAAGTTCAACTAAAAATGAATGATGAATGAAAAAAAACAGGAAAAAATGGAAAAAAGGTGTAACTTCACAAGAAAGTCATATTTTTTCCAAAAACACTAAAATTATGAGGAAACGTGATGTCATTTTAGTAGCATAAAGCTGAAATATTAAAGAAAAAAAAGACATTATTTTCTAAAGTCATAATATGAAAAACAAAACCAATTTGGGGAAAAAAAACAGAAATGGAAAAAAGGTGTAATTTCATGAGAATAAAGTCAAAATATTAAGAGAATTTTTTTTTACAATTTAACAAGAAAAAGTCTAATTTTATCAGAATAAGAGTAAAAATAATGTCATTTTAGTAGCATAAAGGTGAAATATTAGAGAAAAAAGACTATTTTTAAAAGTGGTAATATTATGTCAAACCACCAAACAAAGTAAAAAAAAAGTTATAATACGATGGGAATAAAGTCCAAATACTACAAGTACATAAAGAAAATGTACAAAGATTATTTAAGAAGAAAGTTGAAATATTTGGAAAATTTATATTTGAAAAACAGAAAAAATGGGTAAAAATAAGAGCGAAGTTTACGCTTTTTAAATCTATGTGACAAAGCTGAGATGCACTTTTTTGGTGAAATATCCAATATACCGTATAACTTCTTAGCATATCTTCAAAGTGACCCTTGCATCCTTTCATTTCCACAATGTGGTTTGGACACCCCCAATCTACACAGACAATGGGGGACAACGACGGCCTCCGGCAATTTTTTCCAGACACAGGGAGGCGGCAAGGAGGCACGTTTTATCCAACAGGAGATTGAGGGCAGCAAGAAAACGGAAGTGCTGCAGAAAAGTCAAGACTGCGGCGTACGTCACGGCAAAAGGCTACGCGAACATTAGCGTGCGCTTCCGGACTTTGTGTTTAGTTTGGTGTGGAATTTCCACGTCCACGAGGCAGCAGAGGCCGTGCTGAGGCGGAGCAAGGCTGCGTCTCGCTTCTGCAAATCCCGGTTCCGCATCAGCGCTTCTGCAAATGGACTGGCGTCCCTCAGAGGGGAGCCCACGCTCGACTGTATTTGCTGTGCCGCTGCGTTCCAGGAAATCACGGCGAGGCAGCATCAAGCGGAAATGGGAAGTGTTTGTCACGTCGTACGGCTCTGATCTGTAATGATTGGATGTGATCGGCTCCTCTTCCAAGCTGCTTTTGTGAGAGATATCGCTCAAGTGGAGGATGGGAATGGCAAGAACGTCACAACGGCCAGCGCGCACTTCCTCCAAGAACAGCCCGACCTACAACGTAGCTGTGTTGGCGCGGCCTTCGTTTCTTTCCAAACGTGACGCTTTTTGTCTTAGCTGGAGCATGTGCACCAAAAAAAAAAAAAAAAGTTATTTTCATGAGGTAATACTAGTACTGAATGTTACTAGTACTACCTTTACAAGTTTTTATAATTATAAAGCAAGACTATCATAGTTTTATTTACACTTTATTTTACATTCAATTAGTTATTAGACTATATAGAGTATTATTATACACAATATACTATAGTACACACTACGTATACCAGTTTATTCATGTATTCTTTGTCATTGCATTTGAAATTATAACATTACAAAAATAAAATATTAAAAAGTAATATGTACACTATACTGTATACTAATATACTAATATTTTTACAGCCATATTATATTATTCTGATTATTTTTATGACTAGCAAACTACATTTATTATGGGTGTATATATTCTTTATATTTCATTATATTTTACAATTTTAGCATCTTTTAAAATTATTATTGTTGATTGCTGATTGAAGACTATTAGATGATGTAATACATACAGTATATACTAATATGTGCAAATCATATGATTCTGATGATTATTTCTTACTGCCATAGAATTACATTTAGTGTATGTACGTATGTTAATATTTTCAGTTATTATACTATGTGAAAAAATGAATAAAATGATAAAACTCTAATTTTGCAATAATATATAGCAATATTATATAGCATATATTATTGTTATTAAATGTTATACTGACCTCTGTTATCTTATTATATTATTTTAATATTATTATTTTATTTATTTATTGTATATATATATATATAATTAATATAATTGTATAATATTGAAAAAATATGTTTTTGAAATGATAGAACTGTAATATTGCAACAATATATAGCATATGTAATTGTTCATGGTTACACTGACATGTATTTTTTATTGCTAGACTATATATTGTTTTGACGTATTAGCTGATACAACATATGAATGTATAATTAGCGTATTCTGATTTATAAAGATGTCATTATTTATCCATATTGCCATTAACCAATCTGTGGCACACCAGAACAACATCCTTTTTACTTCCTGCTTCACAACTTCTATAACGTAGGGTATTTTTTTCTTTTGTTTTGTTTTCATCCCACCAATCACTCGGAACAACGCAAGCGCCCCCCCTGCCTGCCCCCCTGCATCGGTATGCTGCCGGCGTCCGGGCTGCTAATCCCTCTTAATGAGGACATGAGATTGTGGGCTTTTATCTCCCACCTTGGATTCAGCATCTTTACTTTAATCTGTGGGAGCCTTCATGAGCGCGTTTTAACATGCACCGCTCAGCTCTGTCATCCTCGGCTTGCAAACGTGTTTCTCCTCCTGTGGGGTTGACGTTTGCTTAAATACCCCCAAACGCATGCAAGCTTTGGCCTCCAATGGACGCCCTGATGCAATACAGCATGATGGCGTAGCGTTATGTAACAACCCTTGTATTGATCTCGTGCGCCTAATGGAGCGTCCTGATGTACGAGCATATGCACTGCGGTGCATTTCTTCTTCTTGAACTCATTCAAGGCGCGGTGTTGACAAAGACACGCCGAGAAGCTCGTCTTGATCGAGAACGTTGGCCTTCACAATCTCATCCAGTACACACACCTGGAAGGAAGGTGCAGCTCGTCTTTTCCACAGCCCTCCCCAGCCCTCCTCCAGACATGAAATAACCCCCCAATGGTCACCTTTACACGCCTATTACCCAATATAGTAGACATAATAAGAGAAAATAAGACATAAATAACACATGTGCTTGTGTGTGTTGCTGTAAATGTGTTCCGGCGCTAGCGGAGCTGAGTGGGGGCAGACAGGAAGTGACGTCGGGGGTTCAGAGTTTAGCTTGGTGTGGGTTACAGCCACAATAGTAGCCCGTGTCAGGGATTTTTGCACCTGCAACAAAAGTTGTTCCAGCAATCAAGTCTGGTGCTTGTGTGTCTCGCCCAACATTACTGACACCTAGTGACTGCAATGCTACATATCATCACGACGTCTTCGACTGAGTCTTCCGAATGCCTTATATTCGTATTTTACTTCATTTAACCGTGTTTATGCTTGAAAATGCTTCATTGAGGCAAAAAATATGTAACGTGCTCAGATAAATATGCATGTTTTCATTAATAATAGGATTTATTCAACCACAAAGCTGCATGATTTATTGATTCATATATTTTTGCTAAACCGTGATAGAGTGAAGCTGCAAAATTCAAAGCGCAAACGGGTGTAGTTCAGTGACAATTGTGGCTTTTCTGTATATACATACAGTGCACACACACACACACACACACACACACACACACACACACACGGTATGTAGGCTGCATGTGTCACACACTGGCTGGCTGCAAAGCACCATATGTGACAGCTTTGAGCTTCACTTTCCCCCTCGCCATCCATATGAATTCATTTGGAGATCTCTTCCGCACACACACTCACACACACACGCACGCACGCACACACACACTTGCAGCCGAGCTGAACTAGAAGTGAATTTTCACAGCTATCAAGCGGCGTTCCAACTGCCAACCTGCGCTATACGCTCCAAATGAAAAATGGGCCGCGTGGGCGGGAAAGTTATCCTCGGGTAGACCTCCGCCAAGGTTGAACTGCTAACAAAAAGTTAGCGAGCCGAGCCTTTTATTTGTTCTGTCAGAACAAACCGTGGCGGGGCGGCACGTTCTGCAAATAGCAGCGTGGGCTCTGACGAGAACGAGGCACGGTCGACGGCAACGAACGGACACAGCCCTCACGTTTCACGTTTCAAACATTTTATTATATGTGTGGACATGGGACAATACTACAGAAAGATAAGGTAGATACACTTTGGAGTAGTCTGTGTACAGCTTGTATAGCAGTATAGATTCACTGTCCACTGAAAATGAGTCAACACACATCCTTTGTATAAATATCTTGCAACACGAAATCTGTTGTAAGAGCATTTAGATCAACAATACTATCTGCCCCAATGGCAGGACAGCACAAAAAAAACAAAACAAAAATATTGTGTCTTGCCAACAATCAAGCACGGTGGTGGTAGCGTACACGAGTGCTGCCGGGAGGTCGCATGCGGTTCTTTAAGCGGACAAACATGAGTTGCAAGATAATTGTGTCTCATCTACAGTGAAGGCGGCAAAAGCGTCAGGATGTGGGGCTGCACGAGTGCTACTGGCACAAGGGAGCTGCGGTTCGATTAGGAAAAACATGAGTGCTGCATGCGGTTCTTTAAGGGGACAAACATGAACTCCAACACAACAGAGTTGTGAGATAATTGTGTCTTGTCTACAATGAAGCATGGCGGAGGGAGCGTCACAATGTGGGGCTGCACGAGTGCTGGAGGCCCAGGGGAAGGGGAGGTGCGGTTCAATGAGGAAAAACAAATTCAAACTAAACGTACTGTGACAGTATGTTCAGTCAAGGGACAAAGTGTACTTGGATATGTTTTAAAGTAGTCTGTGTCCAGCTTGTATAGCGGTGTAGATTGTTCTACTGTAAATAAGTCAATACTCATCCATTATTGTCTAAATGTCTGGCAACAAAAGTACGTAGCAAGATATTTGTGCCTTGCCAACAATCAAGCACGATGGTGGTAGCGTGCACGAGTGCTGCCGGGAGCTGCGTGCGATTAAGGGAACAAACATGAATTCCAACACAAGTGAGTTGCAAGATAATTGCGTCTTGCCTACAGACAAGCGTGACGGCAGGAGCGTCACTGTATGCGGCTGCACGAGTGCTAGAGGCACAGAGTAGCTGCGGTTCAACAAAGAAAAACATGAATTCCAGCAAATGTGAAGCAGAAACTGGGCCACACGGCAGTTTTTATGAAAGTATGTTTTGTCAAGGGACAATACTATAGAAAGTGTACTAGGATATCTTTTAGAGTAGTCTGTGTACAGCTTGTATAGCGGTATAGATTTACTGTGCACTGAAAATGAGTCAACACACACCAATTATTGCCGTGGTAAGGACTGAATGTTACATGGCAAATGTATTCCCACCAATAGGGGGCGACTTTAACATTGCTCATTCATTAAAATACTGAATTATGGAAAATGTGGGAATTTTTAGGAAACTTCTGATAGGTCATGTTTCGGAGGGCCACATGGTGAAAAATGAAAGCATGCAACTTTGCCACATGAATATTTTGTAACAAAATGCTAAGATTTATTTCAAACTGTCTGAGCTTTAATTAGTTGTTTCCCCCCATTTTTGATGTTGGGTTTTTTTCCATTTTCCAAATATTTCAACTTTCTTCCAGTCAATTTTATTCTCATAATTATGACATGATTCCATTACAATTTGACTTTGTGATATAGGTGAAAAATTATGTAAAAATTAACAATCAACTTCCCATTTTGCTGTTTTTCTGGGGTGGAGGGTTTGTAAATACTTTTGCGTTGTTCTTGTGAATGTTCTTTTTGTAATATTATGACTTTATTCGCAGTATAACATTTTCCCCAATCTGAATTTGAAAAAAAACCAACCAAAAAAAGCTTTTTTTTTCCTTTAATATTTCTACTCGGTGCTCATTACAGTACGACTTTTTCCCTTACTATTGACTTATTCTTGTAAAATTACTGCTGATTTTTCCATTTTTGCTGTTTTTTTCATTTCCAAATATTTCTACTTTCTTCTAAATTTTTTTTCTCATAATATTATGAGTTTATTTCCATAATATTTTTAAGATATTTCCATAGTATTTTGACTCGTAGAACTTTTTCCCCAACCTAATTTTCCATATATTACAACATTTTTTGTTTATTATAATATTACATCTTTTTTCTTTAATACTTCAACTTTATGCTACTAAAAAAATATATTTTCCTCATAATATTACATTATTGTCTTTTTCTTCTTAGATTACAAGTTTTTTCTTAATATTTGGACTTTATTCTTGTAAGATCACTGCTAATTTTTTCCATTTTTGCAGGTTTTTTTTTTTTCTTGTCAAATTATATTTTTAGAATGTGCTGTAGGCCCAAAAAAACACAGCCACAGGCTGCAAATGGCCCCTGGGCCGCACTTTGGACACCCCTGGCCTAGACGTCCTGAATGAGCTGACTAAGAACAACAGAATTTGAAATGTTGGAAAGTGGAAATGCAAACTGAATGTAATGAAATGTATAAATACATTGAAAGATTACAGTGGGATCCAGGATCGAACCAGCAACCACTGGGTTGGGGTATTGACATTAATAAATAAATTGCTACCAGCATTTCAACTAAAATCAGTCAGCAAGTCAATTATTTTCATTCCAGGATGCTGCAGCGTTCTTATTTTCCGTGGTAATGTACCTAAAAAAAATAAATAAATAAAATACACTTTTGTTTGAAATATGCAAAAAATTACCTTTAAATCTGACGTTTGTGGCTCGGAGATATGAGGAAATTCAAGAGAAATCGAAACAAAACATGTCCTTGGAGCTTCTTTTGGGAAATGTCACTAACCAAACACTCGCAAAATCAATAGAATATGTCAGAAGCAGCACTCCTGCACGCCATCAAAACGGATGAAGTACTTGATCGTCAGCCAGTGTACTTTACTGCTAATGGACTTTTGCTAATTGGATCCCATTGGGGCTCTATGGTAAGTTTATTCTAAAAAAGGACTCCATGAATATCAATTTGCATTCTTTGCTTCCACAATCCGACCACGTGAAGTGAGTTTCTGCAAAGTAGGATTCCTTATTTGAGGCCCGGTCACACCGCCCGAACTTTGCTGTAGCGTCGCTGGAGCGGTGAAAAAAATTCATCACCGCTCGTAACCGCGCACAAAATGGGAAAAAAAAATCTAAAACACAGGCGTTGTCCTAGCGGTGCACCGCTGAAGCCAGCGTTGCTTTAGCGTTGGTTTAATGGTAGCGAACGTTGGTTTAGCGGTGACGGGGTGTTGATAGAGCAGCGTTCTGCGCATGCAGATCAATTATCCATGTATTGTACATACAGTATAACACATAATGCTGCATCGCTTCAGTGTGAATTTGAATAAACTCCAACGTTGTATTGTATTTTTACATCATCTGCAATGTTTTAATTGAAGCTTAGGTTAGCTTCACTGATTTTCAGCAACTGTACAGCAGAGGGCGCTAAAGTCAAAGCAATGCCACAACAGACTAATGGGCTCCTGGGCCGTTTCTCCCCATATTTATAGCCAAATTCTGGTCCCCCTCCGACACCGCCACACCAATGCCAAACCAAAGTTCATCACCGCAATGGATCGCTGCTTCATCGCTGCTTCAACGCCTGACACCATTGCAGCAATCTTGTGTCCGCTCGTAAAATGCTTACAGCCGCTCCACCAAAGTTTGTGCAACGTTTAGTCAACGCCCGGGCAAAGCTGGCGAAGCAGCAGTGGTCCAGCGTTCAAGATTTCTGCGTTGGCCTAGCGGACCCAAGCGTCCACGAATTTGTGTCTAGCGGCGCCAAGCTTTGACTGGGCGTTGTTGGCGCGGTGATGAACTTTGCCGTGGCGGAAAATTGCCCCCTCCTCACCGCTCGCAATATTTTGTGCAGCTCAAAACGTTTAGAGCGGTAGGGGGGACCATCAGCGGTGGCCGAGCGTATACGGCCTTGCCTTAACGGGGGCCAACTTCTGTTAAACGGTGGTGAATGGTTACGAGCGGTGATGAATTTTTTTCACCGCTCCAGGAACGCTACAGCAAAGTTCGGGCGGTGTGACCGGGGCTTTATAAACGGAATATTTTTGTTCTCAGAGCATAGAAAACCTGTTTAGGACCTTCTAAATACACTTTTTAATATTATTGGAGCCCTCAAGACATGAAATAAAATCCCTGTACTTACCTTTACACTCCTATTACCCAATATAGAAGACATACTAAGAGAAAATAAGATATCAAACTTGCTGTAAATGTGTTGCTGTGCAAGGGAAGTCGAGTGGAGAACAGGAAGTGACGTTGGAGGTTCAGAGTTGAGTTTTGCGGCCGCAACAGTAGCCGTGTTAGGGATTATTGTGCCTGTTGTGAGATCATTCAAACTGGCAATAAAAGCCTGTTGTTCAAGTCTGGCAATCAAGTCTGGTGCTTGTGTGTCTCACCCAACATTACAGTAACATTACTGACACCTAGTGACCAGTGTAGAATACCACATATCACAGTGCGTCCTCTGATATTTGTATTTTACCTCATTTAGCTGTTTTTAACCTTGGAAAAAAAGGAAAATTTGGTTTTGCATATTTTTTTACTGTATTCAAACACAAAAAAGTGAAATTTGAAGCATAAAGTGGCAAGGGAGTACGATAATTGGATGAATATTGGAGAATCCGGCTTGGAAGTGTCCTTTGTCAATAAAACATCTGTCCGTGAAGTCAGTGACCGTGAGGCAGGTCTTTAGCTACCCCATTGCTGCCTTAGCCCGCTTTGGAAACGCAATTCACAATTGGAATTTTCACATAAACTACTGTACATTTTGAGGTTATGTGCACGTGCCAACTTGTGATGCTGCGTGTTGATAAAGTCTTCTTCAAGACAAAAGTCTGCTTTTGGATGCACGTTAACCTTAGCAGTTGCTGCGCCCCTCTAGAGAGTGAAAGTTAAGCTTGTGTGAGAGAGTGAGGAAAAAAAAACATTTGTCTTTATAAAACGATGAAGAGAGTCACCCTGAGCCTTCTTTAATACAAAATTAATCACGGGAGTTCCTTATAGGTTGTTCCGGCTTACAATTTAAATGAACAGGTCCTTCTGATTGAGTAAATGATCCCAGGTACTTAACAAGAGCAACAATTGGAAATGAGGGGAAGCAGCTATGAAGGGTAGGGTCCAGTGCTGTGGATGATATAAAACAGTTACTCTACATTGCATAGTCTGGATGAAGTGGGGCTGCCTGCACACATCAGGCTGTTCATAACTGGGTGAGTTCCCCTCTCCCGTGACTTAGAAGTCTAACCTTCAACTGGGGAGGACTTGGCTCTTTAAAAGGAGTAGTCAGGCAGGAGGTGCGCGCACTTGAAACAGAAGGGCAGTCTTGTACCCCCGGGGTAACTAAGGTTTAAACACTGCATCTTTTGTGTGTCTGCCTCTTCTCCCAGTATGTTTCCATCAGTCATATGTAAGTGTTGTGCAACTCCGATTGTGCTATGTGAGTGTGTGTGTGTCAAGAAGGCCTTCTATGGGAAGCTATTAGACTGACAGTTCACCAAGCTACTGAATCTAAGGGTATAATAATAATAATAATAATAATAATAATAATAATAATATCGAACAGAAAGACAGAACACATCAATGCGTCGTTCCCTGTGGTCATAAAACAAACAGGCTTCACAGAAAAGGAGGTGGCGCTGCGACAACTAAACGTTCGGCCGTTTCAGCCAATTTCCAGAAACATAAACAGCTTGAGAAAAATGAAACTCATGGTAGACAATAACTCTTGTACGATAAAACCCCAACCATACGTAAAATAAGAATTTTCTATGATGCATTGTATGAAAATGAGTATTTTATATGGCACAAATGGCAAAAGGGGTATTTGTTAAAGTTCTAGGTCACCCTAAGACCTTACATCAAACATCTCTCCAGTTTTGACACAAAACATTATGCAGGAATGCACAGAAACAGCAAAAACCTGAGAAGAACGGGCAGAACTCACAAGGCGAACAGCTCACCGCAACATAGACACGCACGCACACAACACTGTGGAGCGACCACCTGTCAGTCTACCGGTGCGCTTACGGCCGGAAAAGTCGCCAAAAGTTACGTTTTGTTTTTGGTTTTTTACGACGTGCAATCAGACGCCACGCTGGAATTCAGCTGAGAGACCTCAGCGCGTGCTGCTGTTTTGGACAGCAAATGAATTCAGTTGGGTTCATGTCGTGGATTGTATGAAACATCGCCAGGATTTGTTTTATTACTTTTTTTTTATAATTCCACGATCCGCCTGCAAGGTTTATAGAATAAAACATTTGCATATATGCAAACACTCTTTACCCTCGAGACCATGTAGGTCCCATTGGCTCACGACTGTAATAACTTGATGACCGAGTGATCTGAAAATATTCTAGATTTTGTGGGGGGGTTTCCATTGGAAAAAAGTCAGTTTCATTAAAACATTAAACAACATATACATATATACATATACATATATCAGATTTGAATGACATTTCATCTGCAGATATATATATTGAAGTGAATTTACAGTATATCCTACATACCTTCTATCTTGTCCTGAACCTCCGATCCATGAGTTTCAAAAGCCTAAAGTTGGACTTAACTTTCAAAGCACTAGAGATGGTCCAACACTCAGTATAAATCCAATGCAAAATTGAAGAGGAAAAGTAATCGACCTAACAACTGAGATCTATAGGAATGAAAATACACCCGACATCATATGAAAAAGCAGCATTTTCACAGACGTCCCCAATCGTGCGTGCACATAGTGTCAGATTTTACCGTCGCTTACTTCCTAGTGAGGATAGGTGGCATATTTAGAAAATGGATGGATGGAAGGAGCAAGCAAGCTTGCTATTAGCCTCCCACGTTTGTTTACACGCTTGAGAGGCAGTTTGATGAGGTCATCACTTGAGCACCGGCAAATACAGGAGCGCATAGGCCTATATACACCATTATGTTTAATCAACTTTATTACAGGGAAAAATGCAGATACCAATATTGACCGATATTACAATTTTATGCCGAATATGGGGTTGATAAATCAGTGGGCCGATGTTATCGGACATCCCTTATAATATAATATATATATTATTTATTTATTCATTTTTTGTATGTGTTTGAGAGAGACCTTTATGGCAATAAGGGGTCAAATGTGGTGTAACCTGGTGACTAATTGGACTACTACGTCGACTGAGGACATGATGTTCCCTTAGTAGAATGATTCTAGGCTGTTTATGTCACTGGTCCCAGGGCCAAATGAGAGGGTTGCTGCAGAAAGGGCACCTGACGTAAAAAAAGGACGTTAAATAAAGCTGTGGCAACCCCTGATGGAGAAACTACTTATAAGTAGAAAAATATATGAGCTATAAACATAAAATATGAAAAAAATAATTTAAAAAAATCTTTGACATCTAAAAAAAAATACTGTTGAATGGATGGGAAATGGGATTTATTCATTTTATTATTAGGTGTTTTTTTTAACGGTTGTGTGTCCATCCACGACTGTGGTGGCTCCGTGCACGTACAAGGGTGGGACTAATGAGGGGTGGGGTTTGGGGGATATTTTGGGGGAGTTCTGGTCATGGTCATCGGGGAAGGGGCTTCACGCGCACCTGTCTCTGATGACAGCAGGTTAACTTTGATACACAGCCCAACAACACATTGCAACGAACGCAGTCACTTTCACTCCCGGCAAATCGATCATCAATACACAAATTGCACGAAGCTGCAAAACAATTACACGCATCGCGCGCGCGCGGGCGCGCACACTTACACACACACACACACACACCACCTTGAGTGCACCTCTATACCGCATGAAGAGACAAAGTGGAGGTGACTGCAGCTGTGTGACACATGCTTGGACGCAACTTGTCCTCCCCCCCTACACCACACACACACACACGACAAACTTGTGTCACCGCGCGCGCGCACGCACACACACACGCAATTCAACTTGCGCGCATTCCTGCGCAGCGGACTCCAACACACACGCATGTTGAGGAATTGTTGGTCCACGCACGCGCACACGCACACCACGCCCGTCTGCAGCATCCCGCGCTCACCTCCAAAGATGCACGCGCACAGGCTGGAGAGGATGAAGAGCAGGCGCTGCTGGACCATCATCATCTTTCACTTGTCAAGTCGACACTCGACTCGTCTTGCCTTGCCTTCGGTGGACCGGACGCTCCCTCGCGTATCCAGGTGGGCGCTCGTGCTTGAGACTGAGCCGGACTTTACATGGGTGAACTCTGCGTGGTGGCGGTGATGATGATGATGATGATGATGATGATGCTGAGTCCTGAGAGGCGGAGGAGGTGGGGGGTGGGGGGGAGGTGCAGATGGTACTGTTCTGGAGCAGGACGGCGCGGATTGCTGGCTCGGCAGCGTGCATGTGCAGCCCCTTTGCTCCGCTGCTGCTCTCTAATTGGCTGAGGAGAAACGAGGCCCCGCCTACTTCTGGGCAACTGAGGAGGATGTCAGCCAATGGACAACACCTGCAAGTCAAAAGAATTTTACCTTTTGGGGGGAGCGGATGCCATAACATCACAATACCTATGATGTTCTGGAAGGCCGGGTGGCATGGAACTCTAAATCCACAGGTTCGATTCCCCACGTGCAGAGGCATACAGGTGCTGCACTTCATCACCGCATCCAGTAGATGGGGCTTGGATGGGGCAATCAGTACAGCAAAAACGGGAAAAACAAAGAAATCAACATTAATTTTACAAGAAAAAAAGTTGAACTTTAACAAGTCATAATTTTATGAGGATAACGTCATATGAGCCATTTGAGTAGCATAAAGTTGAACTATTAAAGAAAGACGTTCATTTTTTTAAAAAGTCGTAATATTATGAGAAACAAAACAACGAAAAAAGTTGTACATTTTGGTAAACAAGGTTGTTGAAAAATGTTACGTTACGAGAATAAAGTCATAATATTATGGGAATAAAGTCAATTGTGAGAAGAAACTTTACAAGAAGAAAGTAAAAATAGTTGGGAAATTACAAAAAACAGCTGAAATTTAAAAAAAAAACAGATGTACTTTTACGAGAATGAAGTCAAAATATTGAGAAAAATGTAATCGAACAAGAAAAAAAATCAGAATTTTATAAGAATAATAAAATGATAAAGTTGTAAAAATAACGTTGTGGAAAAAGTTAAGTTTACGAGAATAAAGTCAAAATATTATGGGAATAAAGTCATAACTATGAAAAGAAACTTAAGAAGAAAGTTGAAATAGCTGGAAAATTTAAAAAACACAAGCAGAAATGAAAAAAAAACCTCTGCTGTAACTTTACGAGAATAAAAAAAGAGAAAAAAGTCGTCTTCCAACAAGAAAAATGTTACAATTTTACGAGAATAAACTTTAATAAAAAATAAATGTCATTTTAGTAGCATAGAGCTGGATATGAAAGAAAAAAATAAGCTATTTAAAAGTCGTAATATGAGAAACAAAACAAAATCAAGTTGTAATTATTGGAAATTGAGCTTGGAGAAAAGGTTATAATATTATGGAAATAAAGTCATATTACAAGAAAAAATGATTTGGAAAATTAAAAAAAAATAGGGGCAAAAAAGAGCAAAGAGTGAAGGTGATATTAATGATAGGCTTTTTCGCCTACATCACAAAGATGACATGAAATACACAGTGGTGTAAAACTGTGTTTGCCCCCTTCCTTATTTCTTTTTTTTTTTTGCATGTTTGTTACACTTATGTAACTTTCAGATCATCCAGCAAATTTAAATATTAGTCCATGGCAACAAAACTGAACACAAAATGCAGTTTTTAAATGAAACCTTTTATTGTTTAGAGCACAGCAACGACTCATCCAAGAGGTCACAAAAGACCCCACTACAACATCCAAAGAACTGCAGGCCTCACTTGCCTCCGTTGAGGTCAGTGTTCATGACTCCACCATAAGAAAGACACTGGGCAAAAACAGCCTGCATGGCAGAGTTCCAAGACCAAAACCACTGCTGAACAAAAACAACATTAAGGCTCATCTAAATTTTGCTAGAAAACATCTTGAGGATCCCCAAGACCTTTGGGAAAATACTCTGTGGTCTGACGAGACAAAAGTTGAACTTTTTGGAAGGTGTGTGTCCCATTACATCAGGCGTAAAAACAACGCCATATTTCAGAAAAAGAACAGCATGCCAACAGTAAAATATGGTGGTGGTAGTGTGATGGTCCGGGGCTGTTTTGCTGCTTCAGGACCTGGAAGACTTGCTGTGGAAACATGAATTCTGCTGTCTACCAAAACATCCTGAAGGAGAATGTCCGGCCATCTGTTGGTGACCTCAAGCTGAAACCAACTCGGGTTCTGCAGCAGGACAATGATCCAAAACACACCAGCAAGTCCACCTCTGAATGGATGAAGAAAAACAAAATGAAGACCTTGAGACTAGTCCAAGTCCTGACCTGAATCCTGTTGAGATGCTGTGGCATGACCTTAAAAAGGCGATTCATGCTGGAAAACCCTCTCGTGTGGCTGAATGACAACAATTCGGCAAAGATGAGTGGGCCAAAATTCCTCCCCAGCGCTGTAAGAGACTCATTGCAAGTTATCACAAACGCTTGATTGCAGTTGTTACTTCTGAGGGTGGCCCAAACTGGTTTGGGGGCAATGACTTTCACACAGGGCCATGTAGGTTTGGATTTTTTTTTCTCCCCTAATTAAAAATTTCATTTAAAAACAGCATTGTGATCAGTTGTGTTGTCATTGACTAAAATGTACATGTGCTTGATGACCTGAAACATTTAATGTACAGTAAGTGTGACAAACAACAAACAAAGGAAGGGGGCAAACACTTTTAAACACCACTCTTTATAACTTAGCATATCGACATGTGTTGCTTTGCAAAATATCAAAGTGGCAAAGTTGCATCCTTTTGTTTTTCATATGCGGCCCTCACTGGAAACAGCTTGGACACCCCTGGATTAGTGGATCAGTGGTGAGCACAAAAAAAGTTCAATTCCAAAAGTTTGTGAACAATTTGTGCCTGTTCATGTACACATCCAGTTTAAACATTGTCTCGTCATCCAAGCCGAAGTCAAGGCAACACATAAAATCCTGAAGAAACCTTTTTTACTTTATCATAAAACATAAGCAACAACAAGAAGCGTGCATAAACACTTGAGGGGCTCAAATGCTGGCTTAAGCCAAATGAAAAACCTCCTTTCTCACGGACATGATACCATCTGTGACCCGCCCCTAGCTAGATGTGCCCGCCCTGTGTATACGCCCACCACTTGATTAAAAAAAAAAAAAGGCTTCGCTACACATCTTAAAACGGAGCTGTGCCAACTGTCAATCAGCTAGAGACGCGGGAACTGTAAGTTTGATCATTTAGCTTTTCTTCAGCATGATGTTAAAGTGTCATGTTAGCACTTTAGCATCCCATAGCTATGCTAGTCTTGCTAATGTTTGTGTCCTCCTGTCCCACTCTTTAATATTCATACTTTGTATGTGATACATGGTGTCTGTTACGTTGGACAAGAGCAACAATCATCACAGTCCTTGATGTGCTCTGCTTCGCACTCAGTGTTGATGTTTGATGAAATCCATCTTTCATTTGCAACGGCGGACTTTTGTGTCTCAAAGACGAGCACAGCGTAAAACATGCTCCTCCGAGTCGGTGCTCGCACATTCTTCTTTTCTTTCCCGGTTGTTTGGAGGCCGCATGAGAGTTATCTGCTCTCACAGATCTAATGAAGTGATGAGGAATTGACCTTCAGGCCTCGCAGGATTGAATAGTTTCCATCGCGGCGCTCCGCCGTGAATCGTAAGCGAGCGTCTGCGGAGGCCCAGGCGCGTCTGGCTATAGCTTGCGCTCGGGTTAACCGTGCTGAACGCGTTGCGGCTTCCAGCGTGGGGGTTCAAAAGGCCGAAACATGCAAAAGGGTTGCAGATGATTCAAAGCTGCAGTGGAATAAATTACAATTATGATTCGTCCCATTTGTGGGAAGATTTATGATTTCATTGTGAAAACCCATTCATTTGACGTTTTACTGCATTGTTTCATGACTGTAAACATGCAGAGGTGGCCAAACATCTTCCAATGAGCGACGCATACATAAAAATGAAAGGATGCGGGGCTACTTTCATACTTTTTGTACATTGAAGTTACTAAAACCAACCCAATGTAAACAGCGGGTGGCCCGCCACAAACAAATTTGCCGCCATCTGTTCTCCCTTGCTCATAAACACATTACGGGACTGTCTGTTATTATAGCTTCTATACCACGGGGGTCCAAAAATTGTGTCCCAGGCGCCATTTGCAGCCCATGGCTGTTTTTGTTTCTAAAAATATCATTTAACATGAAAACTTTAAAAAAAAAAAAAAAAAATCAGCAGTAATTTTACAAGAATTCGTATTTTTACAAGAATTATATGAGATGGAGGAAAAATATCATTTTAGCAGCATTAAAGGAAAGGTGCACTTTTTGGTGGAATTTTGTCCATCATCCACAATCCCTGTGAAACATGAACACTTTTCTTTCCCCTTTTCTGTGCGTTCTAATGAGAGAAAATGAGTTAGTATGAGCCAGCTAACAATGCACGTCAGGGGAGGTACCCATTTCGGCTATAAGGCCCTCTAAAACACCTCTAACCTTGTATATACATGTGATCATGCATTAACAAGTACATTGGTGATAACATGTGTAACTTACAGTATTTTGACGATTTAAAACATTTCCTGGGTGCATTGATGTCACATAGTCCAGAGGAGCTAACGCTACTTCCGTCAACAACAGCAGCATAGAAACAGCAACGACACGAGCGGACAATATCCGCTCTCATTGGGGTGGCTGTGTCTTCCAGCACAAGGCTTGTGCTTCAGTCCGCATCTTGTCGAGTCTCCGTAGCAAAATTGAGCGCCAGTAGTATCCACTCTTCCGTCTGTCCCGTTGCAGTGGCTTGAGGCGTTGTGAGTGACGCTGAGACGAGCGAGGCGTCGCGTTACTCCGCCAGATAAATATAGTTTTTCGTGTTAGCTGTTACAATAACAAGTAAATCGGCAAAATTCCCCCAAAAAAGTGCAGTTTTCCTTTAAGTTGAAATAATAAAGAAAAAAAAGACATTTTTTTTTTATAGTCATAATATTTTGAGAAACAAAACACAAAGTTGTCATTTTTGGAAAATTAGAATGCGCAAAATGTCACAAGAATAAACGCAAAATATAAAAGTAAATAAAGTCGGAATTACAAGAAAAAAAATGTACAAAAAAATGCACAAACAACAACCGCCAAACTTGAAAAAAATAGCTGTAATTTTACGAGAAAGTCAATATCAAGAGGAAAAAAAAAAAGTCATATTTTAAACGAGAAAAAGTTACAATTTTATTATAATGAAAAGCATGTTTTAGTAGGATAAAGTCTTATTTTAAATGTTATTTTTTAGAAGTTGTAAATATTATCAAAAATAAACCAAACAAAATAAAGTTGTAATTGTTGGAAAATGAGGTTGGGTAAAAAGTTATGTTCTGAGAATAAAGTCAAAATATTACGATTAAGAAGAATGTTGAAATATTTAGATTTTTTTGTTTTAATTAATTAATTAATTAATTTGATCTTTTTAAATAGGGCGGGGGGCAAAGAGCAAAGAGTGAAGTTGATAACTCATTGCGCCAGAGGCTAAAAGGAGGTGCTGATGCCACTCCTCACTAATGGATTAGGCTTCAGAGCAATTCTAATGCCATAAAAACGGCCACTAGGTGGCAGAAGTGCATCGTGAGAAGAAGGAGAAACACATGACATGCATAAAGACAGCTCTTAAATTGCAAACATGGTGTTATTGTTGACTGCATGGGTTATAGACTACCTCACCAACAGACCACAGTATGTGAGGCTCCGTCACTGTGTGTCTGACATGGTACTCTGCAGCACAGGCGCCCCTCAGGGTACGGTGCTCTCCCCTTTCCTCTTCACCCTCCACACCTCGGACTTCACACACAACTCCACACAGTGTCACATCCAGAAGTTCTCCGACGACACAGCCATCGTTGGTTGTGTTTCAGAGGGGAATGATCTGGAATACAGGACGGTCATCAGGGACTTTGTCAGCTGGAGTGAGCTTAACCAGCTGCAGCTCAACACCAGCAAGACAAAGGAGATGATCATTAACTTCCAGAGGAAAACTTCTCACTTCACACCGGTGAACATCCAGGGAGCGGACATAGAGTTGGTAGACAGCTACAAATTCCTGGGTGTTCACCTTACCAACAAACTGGACTAGTCCGTCAACACCCACGCCCTCTACAAGAAGGGCCAGAGTCGCCTCCACCTGCTGAGGAGACTGAGGTCCTTTGGTGTGTGCAGGACTCTCTTACGGACCTTCTATGACTCTGTGGTGGCCTCAGCCATCTTCTATGCTGTGGGCTGCTGGAGAGGGGGCAGGATCAATAGACTGATCAGGAGAGCAAGGAAAAGGGGGAGAGAAGGATGTTGGCTAAGCTGACATCCATCATGGACAACACCTCTCACCCGCTACATGACACTGGGGTTCCCTTAGCAGCTCCTTCAGCAGCAGACTGTTACACCCACGGTGTAAGAAGGAGAGGTTCTGCAGGTCCTTCATACCGACCGCTGTCAGGCTCTACAACACCTGCACCACCTGAACCATGTTGTAGTCACTATGTATTCTTTACTTGCGTATCTTGCTTGCTGCTGTAACAAGTGGATTTCCCTGCTGTGGGATAAATAAAGTACAATACAATACAATACAATACAATACAATTATATTTGGAAATAAATTGTTATTTTGATGTAAAACAGCCGTTTTGTGTGGTTTATGTTGGTATGGATTAGATATTGCAGCTGTCACAAAAGCAAAAAATATTTTTGCGTCAAAGTGAAAGTTATGCTTGAAATGTGTCTTTTCACAAAAATCTGGTCTCCCCTCCCTTTCCTAGTCGGGAACTGATATTTTCCCGAAACTCACCTACAGTATTTTCTACTTCTGTCCCCCCCGATGGCTGTGGTTCAAGCCTGGATATCCGTCACCATTGTCATTTTACAGGAAATTAGGACAAAAAGGACAAAATACGGGAAAAATGGGAGGGTTGTGGACACTGGTCTCATTGTGGCAAAGTAGGTACGGTGTGCCGTGTGTTTTATTGCATATTTCTTCATTTTTTGGAGAATTTACCTTAAAATCTGAATACTACGAGGAAAAGAAAAAGAAAAAAAGTTATGTGACACAATTTGACGAGAAAATATTGCAATGTTTCCAGAACAAAGTCAGAACGAGAAAAAAGTTTAACTCTGTACAAGGGAAAAAAAATCTTTAAAAATGTATTCAAGAAAAAGTTGTTAACCTACAAGAACAAGTAATTTAATGAGAAAATACTGCAGATTCACCAAGAAAAAGTCAGAAAATACAAAAAAAGATAAAAATTTTACAAGAAATGAGGGTCATTTTGAAGGCCAATTTGTTTCTTTATCACCAAAGGTTTTTTTAGACACTTTATGAAACGGAATTTTGTGCGTTTGGATTATTTTATGCCCAAAATGATTTTTTGTGTGGAGGTTCGGATTTGAAAATGAGGGAAATCTGAAAGAAAACTTCTCCTGCAGGGTGGGTGGGGGTTGGTTCAAGCCTGGATATCCGTCACCATTGTCATTTTACAGGAAACTACTAAAATGGGAGGAAAACTGGAAAGAAGGGCAAAATGGGAGTGTTGTGGACACATTTGCTACATTAATTGAACTTTGATGGCATTTTTCTTAGCAGTAGGTCACATTGTGGCAAAGCAGGCACGGGGTCCCTGGGTTTTATTTCATTTATTTTTTTGAAAATTTAAGAAGTTTAAGTCTGAATATTACGAGGAAAAAAAAGTTGTCGTTTGACATGAAAGCAATAAATTTTACAAGATTTTTTTTTTAAATGTACAAGAAAAAAAATCTTTACAAATGTATCTGAGAAAAAAAAAATTCTAAACTTACAAGAAAAATGTATACATTTAATGAGAAAATACGACAGATTCACCAGGAAAAAAATACAAAAAAAACAAAAAACAATTTAAATTTCAAAAGAAAAGAGGGTCATTTTGAAGGTTCATTTGTTTATCACCACAGCTTTTTTTTTTTTTTTTTAAGACACGGAATTTTGTGCGTTTAGATTTTGGGTCATTTTATGCCAAAAATGATTTTTTTTTTGTGGAGTATCGAATTTGAAAATGAGGGAAATCTGAAAGAAAAATTCTCCTACAAGTTGGGTGGGGGTTGGTTCAAGCCTGGATATCCGTCACCGTTGCCATTTTACAGGAAACCGGAACCGGAAGAAGGGCAAAATAGGGGAGTATCCCGGGGAAAACGGGAGTGTTGTGGACACATTTGCTACTTTAACTGAACTTTGACGGCATTTTTCTTCACATTGTTGCAAAGCAAGTACGGTGTGTTGTGTTGTTTCTTCCTTCACCTTCTCCCAAGGCTGATTGCTTGCCTCCACTTACCGAGCGTATTAAGCCCTCCACAAGCCTCGGGGCTTTTAAAATGAATGACTCATACGCTCTTTGGAAACCGCTAAAAGAAAAAAGAAAGAAAGAAAAAAAAAAGCCGTGCAAGAGTCCGCCGCGGTCAACGCCACGGAGGATGCAACTTTTTTCAGCACGTCCATTAGCGGAGAGTTTGTGTCTTCTGATGAACAACAAAGTTTGCCCGAGAAGAGCAACTGGGTGCCACATTGGAAACTTGTTTTTTTTCCTCCCCCAAGTTTTGTTTTTGAAGAAAGCCGGAATTCCAGCGGTTCATTATGCAGACGCGCTGCATAATTCATGCGCGGATTAAAATTTGATCAAGGAAACATGATGACTGAGGTACGCGCAATTACAGGCCTCGCTGGCGTCAAAGTAACATAAAGTGATATCAATAAAATAAAGTCATATAAATAAGTCATGCTACGTGAGCAAAGAATCCAGATTATTTGCTGGTGTTATCGTGTTTTTACACACAGTTGGGAGATATTTGATTATGGAGAAATCTGCTTGAAAAGCATTCATCTTTATTTCACTGTAATCTTTAGTTCAGAGGTGTCCAAACTTTCTTAGCAAGGGCCACAGAGTGAAAAATGAAAGGATGCAACTTTGGTATTTTGGAAAGCAACACATGTACATATGCTAGTAAGGATTATATATCCTTTTTCTGTTGTCCCTCCCCACCCCATTTTCCAAATATATCAACTTTCTTCTTAAATAATCTTCATAAATGTTGACATAATATTATGACTTTACGCCCGTAATATTTAGACTTTATCATCATAAGTTTATCACATTTTTCCCCAACCTAATTTTCCAAAAATCACAACTTTAGTATTGGTTTTTATGTTACTTTAAAAATAAAAAAAATAACTAAATAGTACCCGTAATTCTGACTTTATTCCCAAAATATTTTGACTTTATTCCCGTAATATAAATTTATTTCCCCAAACAAATGTTCTAATAATTATATTTTTACCATTTTGTTTATTTATTTATTTATTTATTATAATGTTACAACTTTAAAAAAAATAACATTTTCTTTAATTTTTAAACTCTGTGCTACTAAAATGCCATTATTTTCCCTCATAATATAACAAATTTATTCTGGTACAATTGTAACTTTTCTCTCGCTAAAATAATGCCTTTTTCTGTTCATATTTTGACTTATTCTAGTAAAATTACAGCTGTGTTTTTTGTCATTTTTTTTATTTTTATAACTTTCAACTTTCTTCTTGTAAATTTCCTTCTCATTATTATGACTTTCTTCCCACAATGTTTTGACTTTAATCCCATACTGTTCTAACTTTTGAAATTATTAATGCATTATTCTAATTATCCAAAAATGACATTGTTTCTGATATGACATTAAAAACATCTTTTTTCTTCAATATTTCAACTTCAAGTCATTTTTCCCCTCATAGCATTCTCATAAAATGATGCCTTTTTGTGGTTAGATTACAACTTTTTGCAATTAAAACGGAACACTTGTTTTTGCTCCCATTTTTATGAGATTGTCAGGGAAATCCTTGCAGATAACCAAGACAAGTACTGGACTGTATAACTACTCAAAGAAACAGACTCAACCACGCCAAGATTGTCTTACTCGCGAGGAGAACCGGAGGGACGCACCAAAGTTACATCTCTGTCACCTCTGTCTTTATTTGCTATTGGGCGTTCCCTACAGGAGAGTTCAGCTTCTCAAGGAAGGGGCCTACTACAGCTGAACTCTGTGTCTCTAGCTATGTGTGTGCGCAGTGTCGTGATATCATACATGTGTGGTTTAATTAATTTTCTAACATCACAGACTGTGAAGAGGAGCAAAAGACCTTGAGCACCTCAACCTCCTCCATGTCTCCGAGTTACACAAGACTGATCCCTTTGATTCCCCTCACAGGGCCTGCTTACTCCCTTCTATGCACAAGAGTACAACAATCATATATTTATAAAGTGGGTGATAACGTATATAGATTTCTCTAACAAGGCTCTTGTTTGAACCGATGCTGCAAATTGCAGCTGCTCTCGTTCATGGTCACATCACATTCTCACACGTGAAAACGTGTGAGCGTTTAGTACATTTTCATAACAAAACCTTCACAGCAATAGAAACACATTCTTTCACAATTCCCTCCTGTTTATGAAAATAATCATCAAACCATCAAAGTCTCATTACTTGAGTGGGGAGAAAACTACCCAAAAACCCCGTGGGAAAAAGGTAGAAACCCTTCCCAAGTAAGGAGAAGCATACATATACGTACATATACAAGCACGCGAGAGCAAAATAAAAAGAAATGGAAATGGAAATGTAACGCATCAGAGAAAATCCAAAAATATCAGAAAACCAACACTGTCAGGTAGAATTTTCATTTGCTTCATCATGCGGGATGTACAGCGAGGTGTCGGAGTCATCGTCAGAATCATATAGGGACACGGGTTGATATTCAGCTAAAGCAACAGTGACCTGGGCAGCCACCTTGACCTGGATGGCGTCCATGAGTTTGGAAGACATCAGCCGGCACAAGCGGATGCCACAGATGACACAACAAAGTACTAACAGAAACCCACCGACACACATACTAGCCAGTGAAAGGATGACGTTTTTCCAATTGCCAAATGTGTCGTGTAACCATTTAAGGAAGGAGTTAGACTCAACACCTTCCATGCTCGGTGTTTTTGCACGGTACGCTCGTAACGGTGTGAGGGTTTCTGCTATTGTGCCATTTTGCAAGGTGTGTAGCGGAATGTAAGTTCAACATTCGCCTGTGCTCCAGATGTACTTGCACACTGCGCCTTTTTCTGCCAAAATCATGTCTAAGCTTGCCTGTTCCGTATTAGCATTAATGATGTAGCATGTAATTGTGAAGCTGTGAGTGGACAAGACTTCCGTGAAGTTGGTCAAGGTGTTGATTTTGAGGTTCTTTTTGTGTGTTCACGAGGTGACACATAACGGGGATCTGCTGCATGAGACGCGTCAGGGGTGACGTGGCCGGGTCCCTTTGATGTCCAGAGGCTGACCGTCACCATGAGGGTCACCAGAGTCTCTGTGACTCCAGCGCCCACTCGCCAGCGGCGATGTTGGTGGAATTGTAGTTTGTTGATCATCCTTTCTGAGAGGGGTGTGTTTGCCACGGAAAACCCTCTCTCCCACTGTGGTCTTTCGACGGGGGGAGTCGGAGTCTAGGTGATGGTCTCGCGGTGCTGTCTAGCTCAGGGGACTGGCGTCGCTCGGCCCACCAGGGAAGTGTCGGACCTTGCACTGGGATTGATGAATCCAGCCGGCTCGTCCCGTCACCTTTACTGCAGTTGGTGTGACGGCGATCACTTCGAGTGGACCATCCCAGCGTTCACTGTCCCATCGGGGTAGTTTCAGCACTTTAAGGAAGACCTGGTCACCAACTCGGACTTGGGTTGTCTGTGGAGCAGAACACACTGGCAAGTCATTGTGTTTATGCACCTCCCTCTGTTCATATATTCTCCTCATGTGGGTGGGTATGGCCCCTCCCACGGGTGTTTTTCCTTCCGGCATTAAGTCTGGCAACCTGTACGGTCGTCCAAAAACTATTTCAAAGGGAGAAAGTGTCTTTCCCTCAGCTGGAACGATTCTCATTCCAGTCTCCACAAGTCCGATGCAGTCTGGCCATTGTTTTTTCAGCTCTTTCATTGTTTTTGACCCGTCTGGACTTAACAGTTCCATTTGTCCTTTCCACTAGTCCTGCGGACTGTGGGTGATACACACAATGTCTTTTCAAGTCAATATGTAATAACTCTCCCACTTTTGTCACAGCTTCGTTCACAAAACGTGTACCATTATCACTTCTAATCACAGATGGAATGCCAAACGTGGGTATTATGCGGTTACATAATGCTTTTACAACAGTCCTGGCATCGGCATGTGCACTCGGAAACAGTTCAACCCATTTTGAAAATACATCAATGATCACCAAACAATATTGTTTTCCCAGTACTTTGTTTAGTTCAATGTAGTCCATGTGTATTGTGTGGAATGGTTCCGGTGGTGTTGGGAACTTTCCTCTTTTTGGGCGTAAATACCCTTGTGCATTATTTTTAATGCATATCAGGCATTTGTGACAAAAGAAAATTGAAAATAGTGTGAAACCATGGGTGTGGTAATGTTAGTGTACCTGTGCCACCATCGCTCCTGTTGAGACATGACTCAATCCATGGCTCAATTTTGCAGCCCACTCAAACAAAGATTTGGGTAACCATGGTCTCCTGTCAGGTAGTGTGCTTAACATGTTATCGTCCAATCGTGCACCTTTGTTTTTCCAATAAGTTTTTTCAGCATGAGGCGCATGTTTTTGTCTGCTAATGAGGATGTCATTTGTGTTCTCAGGTGTGGCTGATGTATCACCAGAGGTTTGTGCAAGTGCTGTGTCAACTGGAGGGCCGCCATGTGCCGTCTCTTTAGCAGCCTTGTTTTCCAACAGTAATCGGGTCGTTTCCTGTTAAATGTGCTTCGCATTTTCAAATAGCCAGTGTTCGAAGTAGTTGCACTACATCTTTTTCTGTGGTGGTTTTAAAACCTCTTCTCGCCCATTGTTGACAAAACACATGCACAGCTCCGTAACCATATCGACTGTCAGTCCATATGGTCACGTCTTTTCCTTCAAACAATTCGCATGCTGTTATGAGAGCTGAAAGCTCTGCAGCTTGGGCCGAATTAGTGGATTTCAGAATCCTACTTTATTTTTCCCTGTGCTGTCTTTGCTAGCTGAGCCATCCACAAAAACTACAGCTCCTGTTGACAGAGGTGTGTCTGTCAGGTCAGGTCGAGGTTTGGTGGAGACTTCCACATGCTCACCACAATTGTGGGGTGTGCCATCAGCTGCTGTGGGCACAAGTGTAGCAGGGTTGAGTGCACCACATCTGATAATGTTGATGTGTCCTTGAACTCAAAGATCTAAAACTCTATGCCAATGAGATGTGTTGCACTGCATGAGGCAAATGGTGGTCACACCAGATACTGACTGATTTTCTGAGACCCCCCCCCCCCAAATAAAACACAAATGCACATTTCAGAGTGGCCTTTTATTGTGGGCAGTCTAAGGCACACCTGTGCACTAATTGTCACGTCTTGTCTTTGGCATAGTGGCGATGACCCCAGTATGCAGAAAGCAGGCACTATTTGCAGGAAAACTTATCGTTTAATGATGGCTGCAGCACAGCGGCACGAACTCAATAAAGCAAGCTTTGCAGTAGCGTGTCAGGCTTACACGAACACAAACACAGACACCGACACTGACACTGACACCGACAATGCAACAACAAAGAAAGATGCATGCACCTGAACTAAATAGAAGGACAACTCAAATTAGCAACAGGTGCAAGAGATAAAGAAAACAAAGCAGGCGGACACAAACCATGCAAAACAGGAAGTACTACCAAAATAAGAGCATAGAACAGGAACTAAGGCATAAAAGTGTAAACACACTAAACTGTCACGCGGGCTAACTCATAGATCGTGACACTAATCATGGTGTCTAATCAGCATGTTGATGTGGCACACATAATTTGTATGTGGAACAAGTTTTAGATCTAAAAAAATGGGAGCAAAAACAAAAGTGTTGCGTTTATATTTTGTTGAGTGTATTTTGACTTTATTTGTGTAAAATTACTTTAGATTTTTACATTTTTGCTGCTTTTTTTTTTGTTTTTTTGTTAAATTATATTTTGAAAATGCGTTGCAGGCGAATAAAAGAAAATAAAGAAGGCCGCGGGCCCCACATGCCCCCCCACCCCAAGGCCACACTTTGGATACCCCTGCTTTAGTATTTCACTAAAACACATCCTTCTCAGCAAGTTCCATGAAGAGGACAAAAGCCTTCGTTCACACTGACTTTAGTCGTCAGCGGGTTTATGCCAGAAACACCAAAGTGACTTTTATGGAAACCTGATGGAGTTCTGAAGCCAAGACAGAGAGTGTCATTTTGCATTCAGCAGCGCATGGAATGAATTATTCATCTGCCTCGGTGAAGCCCGGATGGAGATCAGTGTTTAAAGACATTTGCTTGATCGAGGAAAATTAGCCATCAACGACTCGACTGAAAAGACGGCTCAGCGCTAATAATGATCCTCGCATGCGAAAGAAAAATTCATCTGACACAATAAAGTTAGCAAAGCTAACTCATTTCCTGTTGAGAAATATGTCCAGAAGGCAAAAACCAACCAAGATTTCCAAAAGTTGAGCGGGTGTCGACCATTCGCTAACTTGTCCAGCATGGGGAACCTCACTCCGCTCACTGTCAGTCACTCCGTGTTGCAGCTTATTGACCGTTTACTTCAAAACAGCTTCCTCTCGTCCCATTGGCTTCCTCTTCTTATTCCTACTGCAGACCCTTTAAGTCGAAAACTACGTAGTCACACGACTACTCTATTATATTATATCATTTTGTTTGAGAATTTCAGGACTGAATTTTAAATATTAGGAGAAACAAAAAAGTTGTCCTTTTACAAGACAAAAAGTTGTCATTTGACGTGAAAGTTATAATTTTACCAGAAAACACTGCAATGATTTTTTTTTTTTAATCTGTGAAAGTTGCAAATTTACACAAAAAAAAAACATAACACTTGCACTACTATCAAAAAAAGTAAATTTGATGAGAAAATAATGTCATTTCACCAGAAAAGAAAGTCAGTAATTTTATTTTTTTTCCTTCAAGAATCGCTCATTTATAAGACATCATATTAAAAAAAAAAAAGTAATAATATTGAGAGAAAAAAAAGGTGTCAAGAATCCTGCGGTTGAATAGATGGAAAAAAGGAAAAAATTACAAAAAAAATAAATTTTACAAGAATAAAGTTGTCATGTGAAAAAAAGTTGGAACTGTACAAAAATAAAGCTATGAAAAAGTAATTTTACAAGAAATGATACAAGAACAAAGTCAAAATATGACAAAAATGCGTACAAATTTATAAGGAAAAAAAAAACAAACAAAAATAAAATCCGAGAAAAAGTCGTAAATTTATGAGAAAAACACTTTTATGAAAAAATGTACACTGCTAATTTCATGAGAAAATACTGCAGTTTCACAAGACAAAGGCAAGAAATTAAAAAAATTAAGAAATTCATTTTAAAGTCATTTCAAGTTTTACGAGTATAACGTAGTCATGTGAAAAAAGTGAGAATTGTACAAGAATAAAGTCATAATATGAGAATAGGAAAGTTATTTGACATGAAAACAATTTTACAAAAAAATATTGCAATGTTGCAAGAACAAAGTGAGAATATGAGAAAGAAAGCTTAAATTTACAAGACAAAAATGTAATCTAAGCAAATTCATACATCGAGGAGAAAAACACTTGCACTTCTATGGAAAAATGCATAATTTTATGAGAAAATACTGGGTTACACAAGAAAAAAAGTAAGAAAT
This sequence comes from Dunckerocampus dactyliophorus, assembly GCF_027744805.1. Taxonomy (NCBI): domain Eukaryota; kingdom Metazoa; phylum Chordata; class Actinopteri; order Syngnathiformes; family Syngnathidae; genus Dunckerocampus; species Dunckerocampus dactyliophorus. The sequence continues at coordinate 4,497,111 of NC_072830.1, forward strand.
TAGCCAAAAAAAAATAATAATTGTCCAAGAAATGGGAATTTTACGAGAATAAACACATGGAAAAAAGGTCGGAATTTTACAAAAAGTTGTAATGACAAAAAAGCTGTCATTTGACAAGAAAAAAAGGTGTCATTAGACATGAAAGTTATAATTTTACAAAAAATACTGCAATGTTATATAATAAGTCATATTACGAGGAAAAAGTTGGAATTTTAGGTAGATTAAGTGGTAATGAGAAGTGTTTTTTTTTGTTTTATTAGAAACACATAGAACACTATTGCATGGGGAATTTCATACCAGCAGTTTGCAGGTTTTTTACATTTCATTTTTAAAATCATTCAAGATGTTTACGCATAAATCGAAGCAGTTTTATGATTTGCACTTTGTTCTCTTACAGTACCCAAAATGAAGCCTTCAAAAGTGAGGCATACGCACCGAACAGTGACGACACCTTTCACGTCTACTACTCTATATTTGCACGATTACGTGCTTTTTTTTTTTAATGGCTTTGCGCGCCGCTTCTCCCCGTTGGCAATCCCTCCATTGAAACTCTGGGGAAAGCATCTGTTTTTGGAGGTGAGCGCGCCTTTGGAGCTAATGGCTAATTCACCTGCGGGGTCTTTTAGCACGGGGCGCTACCTGCTGGCTCTCACGCTGTGCAGCTAATTTTAGACCGGTCTATTCCTCGTGCAGGTAACAAGGTGAAGCACAAAGACCTACATCTAAATAGCGTGCATAAAGCACATGCGCGCACACACACACACACACACACACACACACACACACACACACACACACACACATGCACACTACTGAAGCCTTGTTGAAACACATTTTTCAATTTGTATTTTTGATCCAGCCGGGGGAGCGGGGGTAACTGCCACTGCTGATTATTTCCCCCGAGTTGAACATATTTAACAGTGCAAGACAAACCATTAGTTCTCCTCTGACTTTCACACCGTTCTGACATTTCTCATTTTGGGTTTCTGATTGATTCCGCCCGTTGATCAAACCCATTTCCCCATGTAGCCTTTTGCTGAAATTGGGAAGGCAAGTCCACTGTGTGTTTGTCATGGAGGAATCGGTTGATTATTCTGATGCACCGCTGCCGCTTGTGCGAGTAAACTCCGCTCCCTGACGCCTGAAAGACGAGTTGACAGCTCGTGCTTCTAGAATCTCCGGGCGTGTGCAGGCGGACTAGTCGGGTTGCACTTGGGCCCAGGGATGTATGACTAGCCTAGTGCAGGGGGGTCCTAATAGCGAGTAATTGTACAAGTCAAAATGTTGTACTCTAACGAGAAAAAACGTAAATTGACGCCACCAACTAACGCCACTTTAGTAGCATAAAGTTGAAATATTAAAGAAAATACCTTATTTTTTTCAAAACATACAAAGCAATAAATACACTTGGGATTTTTGGAAAATGAAGTTGTGGGAAAAGTTAATGTTATGAGAATAACCTCAAATTATTCCAAGAATAAAGAAAAAAAATGTACATTAAAAAGTAGAAATAGTTGGAAATTTTAACATTAAAAAAACAAAACACAAATTTAAAAAACAGCAACAAAATATTACAAGGAATAAGTTGTGTTCTAATATTATGAGGAAAAATGTCATTTTAGTAGCACAGAGTTGACATATTAAAGAAAAAAAAGTGTTCTTTTTTTTTTAAGTCATAACTTTCTAACAGGCAGGCCCCAGTCAGTCAGAGTCCACAAGCGCACATCCAGCTCCAGAACTGTGAGCACTGGGACCCCACAGGGGTGTGTGCTGAGTCCGCTCCTCTACACGCTCTTCACCTACGATTGCGTGGCCTCCCAGAACAACACCAGCATCATTAAATTTGCAGATGACACTACAGTCATCGGACTGATCACTGGTGGTGTTGAAACATCATACAGAAGAGAGGTGGCGGACCTCATAGCTTGGTGTTGTGATAACAATCTCCATCTCAAAAGGAAAAGGAGGAAAAGGAGCCGCATAGACCCCTGTTTATTGATGAGACTGAGGTGGAGAGGGTGAAAACCTTCAAGTTCCTTGGCACACACATCAGCGAGGACCTCACCTGGTCTCACAACACCCAACAAATTATGAAGAAGTCCCAACGGAGACTGTACTTCCTGAGAAGACTGAGGAAATTTGGCATGCCCACCAAAATCCTTAGTTGCTTCTACAGATGCACTATGGAAAGTGTCCTTACCGCCTCCATCACTGTTTGGTACGGTAACTGTACAACACGTGATAGGAAGGCACTCCAGCGGGTGATCAAGACCTCACAGAACATTGTTGGGGCAGCCCTCCCCTCACTGCAAGACATTTATAAATCTAGAGTCCTACGAAGAACACACAACCTCATCAAGGACAGCACACATCCACAACACTCATTATTCACACTCCTACCGTCAGGCAGACGCTACAGGAGTTTGAAGTCCAGGACCACAAGACTGGCAAACAGCTTTTACCCACAGGCCATCAGGCTTCTCAACGAAGCACTCACACACGCACACACTCATAGCACTTTATTTATTGATTTATTTATTTGTATTAATGTCTCTTCTGTTGTTGTTGCTTAATTTATTGGTATATATGTTTATGTTTCTTATGTTCTTATTCATTTTCTTGTGTTTTCTTTCTTTTTTGGGGGAGAATGAACAGAATAAGAATTTCATTGCGTAGTATAACTGCCAGTTTTACTGTGCATATGACAATAAAAGTCTTGAATCTTGAATCATAAAAAACAAAGGAAACAAATCATTTTTAGAAAATTCGGTTGGGGATAAGTTTTATCACTAAAATATTGTGGGAATTAAAGTCAGGATTACGTGAAGGAAATTTACAAGTTTAAACAGCTGTCATTTTACGATAATAAAATAAAAACATTAACAGGAAAAAAAAAAGTCATATTCTACAGAGAAAAAAGTCTCAATATTATGAGAACAAATAATGAAATAATAAAGAAAAAAATGTTTTTTTTAAGTTGTATTGTCAGAAAAAATAAAGTTGTAATGAGTTTGTAAAATTAGGTTGGGGAAAAAGTTATATTATGGAAATAAAGTCAAAATGTGGCGGAAATAAAGTCATAATGAGAAGAACATTTACAAAAAGGAAGCGAAAACAGCAGAAATGGAAAAAAAAACAGCTGTAATTTTGCCAAATAAAGTCAAAATATTAAGAGAAAAAAAAGTTGTATTTTGAAAAAAATAGTCACAATTTTCCAGGAATAAACTCATAATATCAGTAAAACATTTTAGTAGCATGAAATATTGATATAACGCCGAGCGTTTCGTGAAGTTTGAGTTTTTGAGAAGGCATTTTTGTGATGCAAATGTTTTCATCTTTTGAACGCAGACCGTTTTTATAAGCCAAACTCTTTACTTAATTGTCCGCAGCAACTAAGCAGAACTACGTTCTTCATCACAGAAATCTGACCAGAACTGGACTTAGGAGACCAAGTGGGGGGTAAGTCTCTGTTAACGGACTACAATGCTGATGGGGGTGTCATACAACTTCACGTCGAGCCATCTTGAGTGGACAAAAAAAGTGAAGCTGAAATTGAAGCCATTCAAACACAGCATCAGACTGGAATAAAAGATATGTAGGATGATTACTTAGCTATTTATCAGTGCTCATGTCAAGCTTTAGCCAAATGTCACCATGCAAAATACACACTTTCGACACAGAATTACTATAAAACTAATTAACCGAGTAATTCTGATCAATATTTCAAGTTGATTAAGATAAAGGGGCGTATGTTTTTTGTTTTAAGTGTGCAGGAGTAGGGGCACATGGCTTCGGGTCAAATGTCTGATGTGGTAGGCCACTGTAAAAACAACTGATCGACCCCTTCATACTCCGCCACAAGCTGCTATTCTGCGGAAAAATCTATAACTAATAACAATAGTAATAATCGTAATAATAACAATAATAATAATAAATGTCATCACTTGTTTATTGCAGTTAATTAGTTCCAGACCCGACCGTGATAAGTCGATTTCCTTGAAGTAGGATTCAATATTATTAAACTGAATACCGTATTTCCACATCGTTAGAGCACAGAAAACATGTTCATTTTCTAAACACATTATTAGAGCCCTGTCGACATGAAACAACTGTTCTCTTTTGCTATTATTTGCTACCACGGGATGTGAAGACATGTCAGCTGGTGTTGGCAAAAAAGGTCTTTCTTGCCCAAAACTGGGCTCACCAAGGCTGCCATAAAATCTAAAAATACCAAAGTCCAAAGCAAAGGAGAAGTAGAAGAATAGCATAAACTCACCATTGAAATCACTTCCAATAATGCTACGTAAACGTACTGGGCCAGCACTGTCCCAGTCAAGGTACAAGGTCAAGAGAACTCAAAATTGTGCAAAACAGGAAGTGGATATACCAAAATAAGAGCACAACAGGAAATATCAGTGAAAAAAAGGAAAACCAAACCCATGAGTCTAACCTGTCATGCGGAACATGACAATAACACCTCTACTCTACAGTCACGCTCATTTTATTCTTTGTTTACATTGCCCAGGCTAAGGGATCACTGCAGGGACATAACAGACGACCGCCGTTAGCATAGCAAGCTACTGAGCTAACTGGGCCTGCACTGCTTAGTTGCTTGAATGAATGGTTTAAAAATTCCCGCAGTTGCCAGGTAAATTAACTGTCCTCCACACAACCAAGAGCAAGGTGCTGGTTTGACAAATTATTCGCTACACAGACGTTTTATTAATAGCATCTGCTGAAGCGCTCAGCTCCTCAAACAGTCATCAGTTAAAATCTGTGCGGTCTATTCCTCCCCGCACGTTTGCTCTTGTTTGCAATAATTACATCCAGCAACCCACGCAAGTGTGATGAACACCTCCCGATTTAGTCGTGTTTGTTTGCATCCGAGAACGATGGCAAACAGGCGTATCATCAACACCAAAGCCACTTGTGGCGCCGAGTGGACAGGCAGCGCCGGGGAAAACATGGAATCTCCATCAGAATCGGTATTGCCACACAACATCTGGCAAGATTAAAGCTACAGTACATTTGAGCGCAAGACACTAAGTTTACATGGCTAAACAAAGTCTTTGGCTCTGTCTGCTCTGTCTAACATGTGACTGCTGAAAAATAGATCGACCGGATGTAGAGGGTTTCTGCTAGGATTTTCTGAAGCGGTGGTGGTGGGCTCCTTGGGACTGCCGCTGCTGTGTTGTGCCGCTGCAATTTATTTTTTTTTATTATGACAAATAACAATTTTTTTCTGACTTAATTTATTTATTAACTTATTTATTTAACATTTTTCAACAACCAGCAGAACATGAACTGAGAACATTGCAAAACTGTTAATTCACCGGCAAAGTTGCTGAGAGCACTTTAGTGTGAGTTTAAAATGTTGAGTCTATGATAGCACAGGTGTATCCAACTTGCAGCATTTTTAAATCTACTTTGACAAAAAGCAAAGGAGAGGTGAGCTGTTACCGAGGCGTAAACGAGGCAAGCGAGCCGGCCTGCATGCTAGGCTAAAAGCTAGAGCGACTAGGCCACCGCTACCAAGCTTGCTGCTAGCCAACGTCCGCTCTCTTGAAAACAAGATGGACGAACTACGAGCAAGGATTACAGCTCAACGTGAGATCAGGGAATGCTGTGTCCTCACCTTCACAGAAACCTGGCTGACGGAGGATATACCGGACTCGGCGATCCAGTTGGAATCATTTGCTGCTTACCGGGGAGATCGGACTTTAGCGTCTGGTAAACACAGAGGTGGCGGCGTCTGTGTTTACGTAAACAAACGGTGGTGCACAGACGTACAGACGATGGAAAAGCACTGCTCGCAGGACATTGAGCTGCTGATGGTGAAATGCAGACCTTTTTATTTACCTCGTGAGTTTAGCGCTGTGTATTTAACTGCTGTTTACATCCCACCACGAGCTAACACTGCTAATGCACTAGGCCTCCTGCATGACATCATCGATAAACACGAGACCAAACACCCAGACGCTGTATTCATTATATCTGGCGATTTCAACCACTGTAACCTCAGGACTGTCCTCCCCAAATATTACCAGTATGTGAGCTTTCCCACAAGGGAAAATAACATCCTGGACCAAGTCTACTGCAACATGAAAGGTGCTTTGAAGGCTGTTCCAAGACCCCACTTTGGAAAGGCTGACCACATCTCTATATTCCTTTATCCAACGTACAGACAACTTCTCAAAAAAGCTCCCCCTGTAAGTACAGCAGTTAAAGTATGGAATGAAGAAACTGATCAAGTACTTCAGGACTGCTTTGGCTGCACAAACTGGGATGTGTTTAAAACTGCAGCGGGGAGGGAAGATTGTACTGTTGATTTGGATGAATATGCTTCTGCTGTTACTGGCTACATTAGCACATGTATAGAGACTGTTACCACCACCAAGTATTACAGAAAATACCCTAACCAAAAACAGTGGATGAACTGTGATGTAAGGGCTAAGCTACGTGCTCGTTCGACTGCATTTGTCATGGGCACCGCTGATGACTACAAAAAGGCCAGATATGACCTGAGGAGGTCCATACGGGAGGCCAAGAGGCAGTACAGACAGAAGCTGGAGGGCTACTATTCCACCTCAGACCCTCGGCGCATGTGGGCGGGGCTCCAGCACATCACAGACTATCGACAGCAGAGTAGCGTAGCCACGTCCAGCCAAACCACACTTCCAGATGAGCTGAACGAGTTCTATGCCCGCTTTGACACCCAAACTTCTGATGAGCAGAGAGGGTGGCTGAACCTGGGGAGCACACAGGACGCACCTCTCATGGTGACATCAGCTGATGTGCGCAGGGTTCTAAACAAAACAAACCCACGAAAAGCAGCAGGCCCAGACAACATCTCAGGACGTGCACTTCGGGTTTGCTCATCAGAGCTAGCTGATGTGCTTGCTGACATATTTAACCTGTCGCTTGCACAAGCATCTGTACCGACCTGCTTTAAGTCCACCACCATAGTGCCCGTACCCAAGAAGAGCAACGTGACCTGCTTGAATGACTATCGCCCTATAGCACTCACTCCTATTGTTATGAAGTGCTTTGAAAGAATAGTCATGACCCACATCAAAAAGAGCATCCCGGCGGCAACTGTGGACCCTCTACAGTTTGCATATCGCCAGAACCGGTCCACGGATGATGCAGTCAACACTGCCATCCACACAGCCCTTTCTCACCTACAGGGCCAGGACACATACGTCAGAATGCTATTTATAGACTATAGCTCCGCTTTTAATACAGTCAGCCCCCACAAACTCACAAATAAGCTCCTCACACTTGGCCTGTCTCCCTCCCTCTGTAACTGGGTGTTTAACTTTCTCACAGGCAGACCCCAGTCAGTCAGAGTCCACAACCGCACATCCAGCTCAAGAATTGTGAGCACTGGGACCCCACAGGGGTGTGTGCTGAGTCCACTCCTCTACACGCTCTTCACCTACGATTGCGTGGCCTCCCAGAACAACACCAGCATCATTAAATTTGCGGATGACACTACAGTCATCGGACTGATCACTGGTGGTGTTGAAACATCATACAGAAGAGAGGTGGCGGACCTCATAGCTTGGTGTCGTGATAACAATCTCCTTCTCAATACAGATAAGACTAAAGAGATGATCATCGACCCAAGAACAAGGGAAAAGGAGCCACATAGACCCCTGTTTATTGGTGAGACTGAGGTGGAGAGGGTGAAAACCTTCAAGTTCCTTGGCACACACATCAGCGAGGACCTCACCTGGTCTCACAACACCCAACAAATTCTGAAGAAGTCCCAAAGGAGACTGTACTTCCTGAGAAGACTGAGGAAATTTGGCATGTCCACCACAATCCTGAGTTGCTTCTACAGATGCACCATCGAAAGTGTCCTTACCGCCTCCATCACTGTTTGGTACGGTAACTGTACAACACGTGATAGGAAGGCACTCCAGCGGGTGATCAAGACCTCACAGAACATTGTTGGGGCAGCCCTCCCCTCACTGCAAGACATTTATACATCTAGAGTCCTACGCAGAACACACAACCTCATCAAGGACAGCACACATCCACAACACTCATTATTCACACTCCTGCCATCAGGCAGACGCTACAGGAGTTTGAAGTCCAGGACCACAAGGCTGGCAAACAGCTTTTACCCACAGGCCATCAGGCTTCTCAATGAAGCACTCAGACACGCCACACGCAACACACACTCATAGCACTTATTTATTTATTTATTTATTTGTATTATTTACTTGCATTAATGTCTCTTCTGTTGTTGTTGCTTAATTTCTTGGTATTTATGTATATGTGTTTATGTTTCTTATGTTCTTATTCTTTCTTGTGTTTTTCTTTCTTTTCCTTGGGAGAATGAACAGAATAAGATTTTCATTGCATGGTATAACTGCTGTTTTACCATGCACATGACAATAAAACTCTCTTGAATCTTGAATCTCTTGTGTGACTGCCAACATTTAATTGTTTATTTACAAAGTACATCTCCACTCTGTAACACAGGCATCATGTTTGAATAGAACACTTATAAAACTACCAAGAGGTGAAGCAAATATTCTTTGGTGAACTACTCAACATCAGCTGGTGAGCTACTGCTAGCATGAGCTACCTGTTGGAGTGTGATAGCATCACTGTCTAAAGCTGGACAAACTACGTGCTTGTTCAACAACTCAGACACACATCAAGTGTTTTGAAGACGAGAGATAAGTATTATAATGATAACGAGAGCAAGACTGTAAAGTGACACTTTAAATGTAAGTTAGCATGGATGTGATAGCCACTTGTAGCTCGCCTGTGATCTAGCTAGCTACCGCCAGAGAGGCAGTGCAAATGGGTAAAAGACGCCAGAAAGTGGAATGAGACTGAAATGTGAGCGATCACACACACTGGCGTAGATAGGCTTCACATGTGACAAGCTGTCGTCAATTGACTACACATTTTACAGACTTATTTTCTTATTTGCACGATAATAAGGAACTCAGTGAATGTCAACCAAGACGCCGGTGCCGCGACATGAGCAAGCGCCGACACGGCCGAGAGGCGATTCTGGTGCATGTTTTTAAAAATAAAGGGCAGTGAAACATTTTATGATATTTTAAATTGTTTTCAATATGTGCATAAATAATAAGCTATATATGTATCTATATAGCATATGCAGCATATTCATTCATACAATATATAACTTAACATTGTTTTCAAGTTAATTTTTAAGGTGTTGTGGCTATTATTTTATAGTGGCGGGCCGCCACGATCAATTACATGTAGCAGAAACCTATGTTCTGCACATGTGTAGAACCGATTGTGTTTCCCGTACGTATTGCGTAGTGACAGAGGCAACCGATGAGCTTGCTGAGCAGTCCAAAGCGAAACAAACCTCAGTTTGGACATTTTCCGCTTGGTCCTTGTGCTTGATCAAGTCGCTGATGCAGTGACAGCCGGGATGGCGGATCACACACGAGCAAAACATCGGGTGGGCCAACCGATGAGCTCGTGGGCGGTCTAAAGCACAGTTCGAGTGTCCATTTTCCGCATGGTCCTAGTGCTTGACCGACTTCCTTTTTTATATGTGTAACATTGTTTTTAAACTGTAAAAAGTACAGGGGACCAAAACTTCCTTTTGGAAAAGTGCAGGGGACATGTCTCCTGGGTGTCCCTCTCCCCCGATTACATCCATGGTTTGGTGTTACTATTCAAGAAATGCAGCAGTTTTGTGTAGAAATGTAAATCTCATTGTTCATATCAGAAAAGGCATTCTGGAATGTGTTCATTTTCACAGAAAAAAAGCAGAAAAACTAAGTTAGGAAGTGCTTACAGTCATGTGAAAAAATGACATCCCATGTTGAAAGTCTTCTACTCCTATACACAAGGGTGAAAATGTGTCAAAACATGCACCCGTACTGTGTTACCTGTGCTATGATTTTTAGGACAAATACACCACATGGTGGCACTCTAACAATGTTGAAAAGCGCATTTAGAAGGTTGCAAACAGGCTTTCTATGCTGTAACTCTGAAAATGAAATTACATTTATAAACAAGGTATCGCACTTTGCCGAAATGTTCTTATCATGTGTCTGAAACCGATGAACCGCCATAAACGAGGGATTTCTGCATCTGTATTACATGCACGCTTGCGTGTCTTACAAAGCCTTTTTGACCACAACCCACAGGGGGCGCTACTAATGTAATTTACATGAACAGCGGCATGCCTCACTCACGGTGCAACCAAAATGTGGAGCACACAATGGAACTGCACCACACAGGCTATGCGGGTATTTAAATAAATGCTTATACTGTACACAAGTACAGTCAAACCTGTCTTATCGGCCACCTTTATAGAACGGGCACCTGCCTATAGCAGCCACTGAAAAATCCCCCGCAGCAAATTTACATGTTATAGACCCTGTGTATAGAAGTCACCTGTCCAACGCGGCCAGCGGCTACCCATTTTGTCTCCCTTAGTCAATATCTGACCGCAGCCAAATTACCGACTCAAGTAGAAGCTTCATGCACGAAAAAGTTTTGTTTTTCAATCAATGAAGCCGTCGTGTGTAGACTTTAATTACTGAGTCCTAGCTCAGTCACAATCATTCACAAGATCCACACAAACTGTCAGTTGTTCCACATAAAAAAGCCGTCTTCTTTTGAGCTTGCTATTTCCTGGTCAAACATGTAACTTTAAGAGCATTTGCACCAAAACATTACCGCAAAGTAGGCTGGGAACAGGACGTGCTCCCAGCGACGCTACAATAAAAAAAAAACATACACTAGCATGCATGCGGCAGCGGGAGCAAAACTGAGTTCGGTTGTACTTAACTGAAGTATTTTAGAATGTACTCACGTTATTTTTGATCAATCCTCATCCACAAATCCATCAAAGTCCTCATCTTCTGTATTCGACACAAACAAAGCCGTCTTCTTTTCCGTTCGCTACTAGTCTGTTAACTTGTCAGTGTTATTCAGCTCCGAAGCAAAGAAGGAAACTTCTCCTGTTGCTTCTGCCAACTTTATTTATTGAACGCGGCCACCAGACAGCAGCTCAGAACACACACACATCTCTCAGCATCGTCTCTCCTTCCTGCTTGCCCACAAGGCAAAGGTTAAACAAGCCCCACTACATAGCTGTCCAGCCAATGCCTGTAAGAAATGACATCTTTTATTTCCTGGTGTGCACTGGTCAATACCGTAATGCCGCTTGTTGTGGGGAAGAAGAGACTCACGTCGCCGATGCACTTTAATGGCTTTATTAACAGCGGAGAACACTGCAGGACTTTACATCCACGCCAACATAAACACACTTCCCAACTCTCTCCAAACTCACAGCAAGCACTGAGCCTAGCTCTCCTGCTCGGGACGCCCACCGTCACTTCCCGTCACTTCCTGATGAACTAAAGCTGTAATGACACTCTGCCGTATAAAAAGTAAAATATTAAAAACAAGTGTAAGACATTACTAGCACAGCTTTGTTCTGTGGGTCGTGGATAATAACAAGCCTAGTAGTGCTGTACAACTTTTATCCGCAGTCCCACAGTGCCCTCTACTGGTCAACATTATTATTTTTTCCCCTTTTTTTTTTTCTTTTTTTTCCTCTACTGGTCAACATTCAAACTGGACGCCAACCTGTCTATAGAGGCCACCTGTCTATAGCGGCCACTTTTGCAGACTCCCTCTAGTGGCCGCTATGGACAAGTTTGACTGTATACACTAAGTCCCCAACTTACGAACACAATTGGTTCCAGACGACCTTTCTTAAGTCGAATTGTTCTTAAGTTGAAAAAAATTAATATTACCAATGATATAGGCACTACATGTAGGTGTATATATACATACAGTATGCGTAAGTATGTAAATATGACTTTGGATGCAGTAGTAATATTAAACGAGGATAATTAATGAAAAAAACAATAATAAAAATGATATAATAATACGTAATGATAAATGTTATTTACCTTTGAAGAGGAGTGGTCGAGCATACGTCGTTGTGGAGGAGTTGGAGGAGGAGATATTGAAAAAAAGGACAAATCGGCGTCGTTAGACTCTTCTAAAAGAGGTAGTGTTCTGTGGGTGGTGTAGAACTAAGCAGGCCTATTAACTCTTCATAACCTTTAATCACACGCTCTGTCCGGGTTGTATCATAAAACTCTTAGCCTTCCTCTCTTCTCTTCCTCATCTTCCTGTATCTGTTGGTCCCATTAGCAGTGTCACAGTGCCCTCTGCTGGTCAAGCATGTAGCAGTATAAATATGGGTTTGCCGGTAAAGCATGTAGCAGTATAAATATGGACATATAAGGCAAAACACATGAAAATATAAACCAGTCGGCTAGTGTTCGTATCTCCGAATGTTCGCACGTCAGATGTTCGTTAGTAGGGGACTTAGTGTACATGCAAAACAATACAATTTTATACTACTTTATAAGCCGCAAGGCATGCTGGAAGTTACCCGGCATACCTTGCGGGTTGTGTTGTTTTTGGTTGCACTGTGAGTGAGGAAGGCATTTGGTTTGGTGACCTCCTGTTTTCACGGGCATCCAATTGCTTGCCATCCTGGTCCTGGAGCGTAGACACAGGTGTGAGTGCTTGCAGGTGGCTGTAGTTGCAGAGGTATGACCCATGTAGTCATGTTGTTGGTGCTTGCTCAACCCTGGCTGGGTGGCTTTGAGGAAGGAGTATGATGATGCGAGAGCTGAACGGTCCGTGCATCCTCTGCATGTATCGTGGGTGACTCACATGCTGGATGTCTGACACGCTACTTCAGGTACAAGCAGTGGCGAAAAGGGCAGCTGTGACGTATCACCTCCAACATCTCATCTTCATGTCGGCGCAGTCAGCACATGCCCTGTGTTCACACATTCCGCTTTCGCTTCCCATCCCGCTGCCTCCCGCCTGCCTCTAATGTCTCTCATTTACGAGTCTGGCCTTCCTTTTGGAGATCCCGGCTCCTCCATCCTTGAAATTGAAGACTGGAGTGAACTTATCACCTCTCATTAGCATCATCCGCCGTCTCGCCGGCTCCCCTGCGAACGGCGCTAACCTTTTCACTTAGTGGCATTCGCATGAATTAGGAGTTGTAATATTTCAGCACACTGATCCCTGACAGCCAATCTGATCCCCCAAAGACGGAAGCTGTCTGCCTTGTGTCCTAACCCGACCGCCAGACATAATTTAATTAGCATACATTGGCATCAGACGGGAAGATAAGACGACTTTTCGAGGGAGTTGCAAAGCTGACTGATATATTATTATTATTATTAGAACTTGTTGAGCTTCAATGCCTCACTGTGATAATTTACTTATGTGCAATGTTGACAGTAATACCGCTAAAAATTAATAACCCTGTTGTTTTACAGTTACGGCAAAACTCGTGAATTACTATTTCAAACATTACGATGCCATTGCATTGTGTATTCTGCACTGACATCTATACTGTTCACTACAGCTGTAATCCCTCTTTTTTCACGGTTAAGCGGTTCCAGAACCGACCGTGATAAGTGAATTCAAAGTAGGATTCTTTACTTGTCAATAGAATATTTTGGCAATTAAAGCATAGAAAACCTGTTTACGACCATCTACTGTAAATATGTTTTTTTTAAACTTTAGAGCCCTTTCGACATAAATAACACCCCTATAGTCACCTTTACACTCCTATTATCCAGTATAGTAGTCATAACAAGAAAAAAATAAGGCATTCAACATAGAAAACCACCTGTTTATGACCTTCTAAATTATGTTTTTTTTAACATTATTAGAGCCCTCTTGACATAAAATAACACCGCTATAGTCACCTTTACACTCCTTTTACCTGATATAGTAGACATCATAAGAGAAAGTAACACATATTACACAGAGAAAACCTGTTTACGACCTTCTAAATACGTTTTTTTTAACATTATTAGGACCCTTTGGACATGAAATAACACCCCTATAGTCACCTTTACTCTTCTATTACTCAATATGGTAGACATAATAAGAGAAAATAAGACATGTTAGACATACAAAACCTGTTTACGACCTTGTAAATATGGTAATGGAATGGTTTAATTTTATTTGAACATGCATACAAGTTGCAATGGAATACATCACATGATACAATTCACAGTTCCACATGTCCAAAAGGAGTAGGAAGAAGCAAAGCTTATTTAATCCTCCCCCAAATCCATTTCACATATGTTGCTGTACATTTATTCACTTCCTGTTGCTAGGGTCTGTTGTAGTTCTGCTTCATTTGGTGTTGTCACCTTTTGACCTCTGTTGTGCCTCCTTTTAGATTCCTTCACTCCCTGAGTGGGCGGCGCCACGAGGCGCACCTGTAGCCACTCTGCCATGAAGGGCTCTTAAGCCACCTGCTGCAGGAGGAGGACGTGGGGTTGTTCCTACTGGTCTGCATGCTGCCTGGGAAGCGCCAGTTAGTTTGTTGCTGTTCTCGTGACCTGAAGGCTGCTGTGGGTTTTTAGCGTTGTCCTCGTGTGCAAGTGTTTTCAGTTTAGTTTTTCCCCTTGATGATATTTCTCCTCTCTTGTAGGACAGGAAGTGACGTCGGGGGTTCAGAGGTGCGTTTTAGCTTGTTGTGGGGTTATGGCCGCAACAGTAGCCCGTGTTGTTGTTATGATTGTTCTTTTGTTATTATTATGGTGCCTGTTGTGAGATAACTTAAAGTTGCAATAAAAGCTTGTTGTTCTGGCGATCAAGTCTGGCGCTTGTCTCTCCGAACAATTACTGACACCTAGGTACCAGTGTAAAATACTACATTCACAATTTGAATGCGTCGTATGAATGCCTTATATTTGTGTTTTACTTCATTTAGCCATTTTTATGCTTGAAAACACATAGTTTGCTTAAATATGCATATTTTTTTGACTAATAATTGGTGGTATTCAACCATGAAACAGCAAGATTTATTAGTAATACTGAGTGAAGCCGTGGAATTCGAACTGGGATGTGGCAAAGGACGACTGACTGAACTACAGCTAGTCAAGGAGAGTTGTGGCTGCTCACGCTCGGGAAAACACTGCCCCCTAGCATCATGGTAGAGAATTACACACGCCACAACAAAGCTAAATCTCTTCTTTAAAAAAAGTAATGCAATAATTACTTTGAATGAGTAATTCCGTTACTGAACCAATTTCTTTTTGGTGTAAAGTAACTGGTAGTTACAAGTAATTGCTTAAGGTAATGTACCCGACACTGCTTATGTGGAGTTGGATTGTTACCGCTCCGTTTGTCATGCTTTGCTTTGCAAGAGGAACTATTTCATATGCACCTCCAGCTGTCAAATTGTCTTTTGCAAAGATATTTTCAAAAGCAATCACTCTTCAATTCATATGTAAATTTCTCATTTGTCTGTGAATCAGAAACTTTCTCACAACAGGGGTAAGCACGACTTGCACTTCAAAAAAAAAACAAACATAAAAGAAAAAGTACTCAGCCTATCACACCTGTAGTATAAAACTAGCTACACTAACTTTAATAACACAATGGTTACAAATACACAAATACTATCTTTACGGATCCTACCTGCTAATAAGCATTTTTTTCTTTTTTGTTTTTCCCAGATGACTTATTTTTAGTACTGTTATTTGTACTTTGATTTTGTATTTCAAAATGATCTTAATCGAGACGTTTTTTAATGTTATTGTTGCATTCGAAAGAAATCATTTAAAAAATGAAACAATAGTTTGGTTTGGTTTGGTTTGGTTTAGTTTATTTGAACATGAAGGTTACAATGGAATACATCTCATGAATCATTCTTTGACAGTTCCACATGTCCAATAGGAGTAGGAAGAAGCAAAGCTTATTTAATCCTACCCCCCGCCACTTGAAAAACAAACAAAACAAATCTTCAATTTGATGATCAACGTAACTTAAAGCAAAAACATGAAAAAATGTCGTTTTTTTGCTATAAACTAAAAAAGTCTTAATTCATCTTCAATTGTATTATCAGCATGAGTTCAGACATAATAAATAGAAATTGTGATTTTAAATTTCCTGTAAGACAAAAAAACTTGCATTTGATGAGCAACAAAACTTAAAGCAAAAAAACATAAGCTAAAATTTGCTATGAACTAATAAAAAGGGTTATTTAATCTCAAATTTTTATCATCAACCTAAGTTTTAAAAAATGTGACTTGAAATTTCCTATAAGATAAAAAAAAAATCTGACATTTGATGATCAACGTAGTATAAAGCAACAAACTAAATAAATGTTCCCTATAAGTCGAAAAAAAATATTCCATTTAATGATCCACATAACGTAAAAAACAACCAATAAAGTACAAATTGTGATTTTAAATTTTTAGATTATGGAAAAAAAGAAAAACTGAAAAGATTATTGAAGGAGGAAAATTTGGAAAGTAAAAAAAAGAACAGCAAAAATGGGGAAAACAAGACCAAAAAGCAAAGTAGATACCAATAGACAAAACAAAGAAAAATAAAATAGAATAAGAATAAATAAATAAGGAATAGATCCCTTAAAATTTGTAGTGCAATAATACATAATAAGGTAATAAATGCAGTCCTGTGTGTGTTTGCATCGATCCCCTTCTGTTGTCTTGAAAAGCCGCATGGCGTGGCATGGGGGAGGAATGATCGGCTCTGTCTTTCAGTGGAGCAGGACAGTGATAGTAATCTGCCACTGACACTGCCCTTCTGTTGGGAGATGATGCTGTGCATTGGATGATGCTGTTTGTCCATGATGGAAAGGAGCCTCTTCGGTGTCCTTTGCTCTGCCGCAGATGTCAGGCTGTCCAGCTCAGTGCCACTGAAAGAGCCTGCCTTCCTCACCAGTTTGGCCAGGCGTGTGGCGTCCTTCTTCTTGAGGCTGCTCCCCCAGCACACTACTGCATACAGGAGGCCACGAGCCACCAGAGTCTGGTAGAAGATCTATAACAGCTTCTTGCATACGGTGAAGGACGCCAGCCCTCTGAGAAAGTACAGACGGCTCTGCCCTTTCCTGCACAGAGCATCCATGTTGGCGGTCCAGTCCAGTTTACCATCCAGATGCACTCACAAAGCTGAGATGCACTTTTTTTCTTTCTTGAAATATATATAATGTTTTAGCAAAATATCAAAGTGGCAAAGTTGCATCTTTTCATTTTTCACTATGTGGCCCTCACTGGTAACGTTTGGACACCCCTGATCTAAACCCTACTGAGAATCTGTGGGGCGTTGTCAAACATCCAACATCCACCAGCTCCAGCAGTGATGGAGCCGTGGAAGAAGGTTCCAGAGGCAACCTGTGATGTCGTAGTCAACGCCGTGCCCAAGAGGGTTCAAACAATGTTGGAAAATAATGCTATCCACACTAAATATTCACACTATCAGCAAGTACATCATTCAAGACAAAGAAATCCTTGGATTATTCCATGTGATATTTGTGAATAACCGTCTTATAGCCGCTGCTCTTTTCACACGTGTAAGCTTTAGTATTCAGCGACTGGCTCGCTTAATCCGCTATCGCTTAACATCCATCACTTTTGCCTGGGAGGTGTTTTGTGAAGCTTGAACACACCAGGAAGCAAATCTCAGGCTGGATGCACTGAAGTGCTTTGATGAATAATTACAGGTATTGAACCAGTAATTGCGTTTTTTCATTACGCGTGCCACGCGCGCGCGCCATGCTTGCGTGCCCACATCAATTAAGGTTAAATGAGACGCGAGTTTGCCTCGACTTCTTTTAAAGTCGTGCAGTGACATTTCCATGGCGACGCCTATCTGATTTTGTGTCTTTCCCAAACAAAACAGGACTGTTGTTGTGTCAGGACGTGAAGTTTGCAAGCACAGATGAGGGGGAAGCGGCTTGGAATGTTTTCAGCTGAGGCTTCAGACGCGATGGAACTTCCTCAGAATGAATACATTATTGTAGCTGCGGCGTCTTGGGGGAATGGAAACACATTTTTCTCAGGGTGAAATGTGGGTGAACACGCAAGGAGGAGGGGAGAGGGTTTGATTCAAATGTTGTCATGCCAGCACGTCTGCTTTGAAGAGCCTTTTAGGAGGCATTATGCGACATCACTTGGATTGGATTTGGATTCTGGCACGCCCTTTAAATTGGTGAAAATCTCATTCAGGCCACACAAAAAAACAACTGAAATCCTCAAGCAGACAAATTATATGCAAATACAGCAGGACTTTCACTGTGGAACACCTCTGAGATCATATCATTAGGAATTTGAGTAACATTTCTTGGGAAAAACACACTTCTGAAATGTCCTCGATTATGCAAAATTGATTTTTTTAAAAAATGTTGTCCCTACGAAGGAAAAGCTGCCCCGTGTACACGAGCACTATCTCACAGAGGACAGCTTTGTTTAAAAGACACAAAAAGGCTTTGCTACACATCTTAAATTAAAGACAACTACAGCCAAACTTCAGTTTTCGTGCGGCCCAATTTTCAGATGATGAACTGGTTTTCATACAATATTGCACATAACTGACTCCTCAGTTTGCTCTGTACTGTATAACATTAGTATAACTTTACTGTACTATCAATACTGTTAGGAGGGGAATGTTTTCCCCTCTCTGTTATAGATAATATCCAGAATAGAGTGGCAAAATAGTCCATTCCTAACCGTATCGATCTGCAAAATCCAGACAAAGCACCAAACACACACTGCTGACTGATCGATACGGTTAGGAAGGGAATATTTTCTCACTCTGTTGTAGATAAGGATATACAGTACATATACAGGATAGAGTCATCTTAAGTGGAAAAATATTCCCTTCCTAACCGTATTGATCTGCAAAATCCAGACAAAGCACCCTACACATTGCTGACTGATCGATACTATTAGGAAGGGAACATTTTCCCACTCTGTTCTGGATATTCTTAGAGAGTATATTCTCAGAGTGGGAATATTTTAGATATTAAAGATCACATATTAAAGGTATTGCATTGTTATGATATACTATTCTTATTATACTGTATTTCCATAACATTAGTGGTTCATTTGGTCTCAAAAAATGTTGACAATAATATTGCTTAACATTTCAAAACGCACCTGTATTGTTTTGTGACTCAAATAACAAAGTCATATTTTTTCATTGTACTTTTCTTAAAATTAATGTTAAAATATTTTCTCATGGACAAAATCTCGTCTTGTGAGCTAGGTGTCTCGTGATGCCCCCACTGAGGGCCAGTAAAAACAAGCTGTAGGCCACAAATGGCCACTGGGCTGCACTTTGGACAGTATGGTTAATTATATATTATGTAGTATTTTAGAGGTCCCATTGTAAAGGTAAATACTGTACGCATAAAATGCCAAGACCAAGCTTCCCGCAATGATCTAAAGTTGATTTCAAAGTATTTCAGTAAGAGCCCCGTGGAGTCGATAACCATTTAATATATTTCATTAAGTCCGAGCTGTGTTTTTATTGTGAAATTTGATTCGATTGCAATTTAAGGCGTGCTTGTTTGAAAGCCACTGAATAACAAGTTTACTTCTGGCATGTGTGTTTCTTTCATGCCCTTGTTCAGGTTTGTTCTTTCGCAGCGCACAACAGACTATTGACATAACCTTCACGGCTGGACGTTACCCGCATCTCATCTATTCCACACAGATGGTAACTTCCAATGACGCTCACTTTGTGACCTGCGCTGGTCAAACGTTCATTTAGTGACAAGGACGACACGTTTAAGAGATGCACCGATTCTTCATTCCATTTAATCAACTCCATTGCAAGGTTATTGTGTTTTTTTTTGTTTTTGTTCCCTCCAGTCCATTAAGTTGGCTCTGCCTCTGATGCGAGGTATTCTGAGGTAAAGCCTATCAAATCAGGACGCACAAACATCCACAGTGCAGGGGAAGAATGCAGAAAGAAATGTCCTCATTTGCAGAAAAGTGGAGAGCTGTGAGCATGCCATTGCGACCTTTAGCATGCTATAAGCATTACTTGTTTAAAGATTAGATAATAATTACAGGGTAAGATATGTACAAGGAAACTACCCAAAAGCAAAAGCACACCAACTCCGTAAAACAAATGCAACGGGAAAATGCTACAAATTCAAAATGCTGAGATCAAGATCAAACACAAGCGCAAAAGAAAAATGCTGCAAATGCCAAAAACACACACACACACACATCCCAAAAACACCTGCATGAGAGAAATGCTGCGAGTTCATGGAACAGGAAGGAAGTACCTAGGGCGACAAGCACTGATCCTATGACACCAAAACCTTATTAGCCTGACTAATTTTGTTCCATAAATTTGCAGCATTTCTCTCATGCAGGCGTTTTGGGTATGTTATTTGTTTTTGATCTTGAGGCATTCATGTGATTGCAGCATTTTCAATTGTCCATTTTTAGCTTTGGATTTTTTCTGTCTGGAGCATTACATAATTATTAATAATTCATCACTGATTCATTTTATTACTCGTACTACTTCGAATAATAATGATTAATGCATGTAAAATATCATCACAGTCGTCTACCTCTGACCTCAACTGGCCAGGCGTCACAGTTGCACTCGGCTGTATTCGATTAGGATCGGCTCGGCTCGGCCCACGCAGTAAACACAGCCGCCAGCTAAAATGGGGCGGACTTTGCACAAAAGTCACGTCCGATAAGAAGCGTTCCACTCTGGACACTCCTGCTCTTTGTTCACCGCGGCGCGAGTCCTTAAAAGGAACGAGCGGCGCTCGGTGCTCGATTGCTTTTGGCTCGAGAAGGGAAACCATGGCGGACCAGGAGTATAATGTTACCATTCCTCAGTTCAACACTCTCCTTCAAATGGACCCATACCTCAAACCCTACGAGAAGGACTTCCACAGGAGGTAAATGCTTCCCAGATGGTGGCTTTGAACAAAATTCATCGCCGAATGTTGTGCACGGAGGTGAACTTTGCTCTGACGTGCGTTTCGTGATAGCAAACTGCACAACCACTTGACAAAAAACAAAGTTAGCAGCACTCAAAAACTGTGTTTCCGTGTGACGTTTTGTTGGACAATGTTGCTCCTCTGTGTGCACCTGCTGAAACGATGACGGTGTGGGTTTGTCCTTGTGTTACTAAACAGGAGAGGACGACATTGAATTACACAGCTCGCCAACGTGCTGTTTGACAGTTGGAGACAACGCGCGTTTGTCAGGCGACGCGGTGACGTCAGCGTCACGTCAATAGACGTGCATACATGGCACGTGAAATTCGACATCAGGGTTATTCATCCAAAGCAGGGGTGTCAAACTCGTGCCATGGAGGGCCGAGACACTGCAGGTTTTCTTTCCAGCCAGTCACTAAAGCAGGTGATTTTAATCATCAACACCTTCAGTTTGAGGGAAGGAGCTCATCAATTAAATCACTTGCTGAAGAAACTGGTGGGAGAGAAAACCTGCAGCGTCGAGTTTGACACATGTGATCTAAAGAGTCCCTAACTTGTGTAATGTTAGTGCAATGACCTGCCATACATTCACATTTTTACACTACTGAAAGATTGTCAAATGACGGGAGCATGCTACTGTTTTTAAAGGTGGTATCCCTCGCTGGCTCCAAATTACGCTTTTTCTCCCAAAAATGATAAAAACACCGAGCTAGCTTACCGATAGATTGTACAAAAAAAATGTCGATATTCTTCACAATTATAGGTTAAACTGAATGAGATTTGTTGTTTGGCCCGAAAAGGACTCTTGAACTGAACCTGTTGGTCTGCAAATGTCGACGCGATTGCAAATGTTGGTATTGATCAAATACCAAGTAAACAGAGGATAGTCAGTATTGCCGATCCTGATACTGATACTTGTGACTTTGAGTATACAGTAAACAGAAAACAGAAAGAATCACAGGTCAAAGATTTTAGGCAAAAATTATAATAACATATATTAATTAATTAATTATATAATTTATTATATTAATTAATATATAATGATTAATTTATATTTACATATAAATAATAAAAAATACTTTATCAACAAACATATTTGTGAATAAAAATATATCACAATATTAAATATACGACTGATGAAAGACAACTTAACCACTCAACAAAATACAATTATTTCCTTTACTCCATAACATTTTTTTGAGGAAAACAACCTGGCCACCTGGCGTGGCCTGATAAGGTGCACTGTATTCGGGCACACACTCCGAGCAGCCGGTGTGGTGCCACGGAGGTCTATGGCAAAGCTTTTGCACTTTTCTAATGCCGCGGTGCTGGCGTTTCAGGTGGCTGATGAGCTTTTTTTGTGTGCTCACTGGGGTTTGAGAAAAAAGGAGCGCTTGATTTGCTCACCTGGACCGTATGGGGAATCTCGCCTCATTGGAGCGTTTTTTAAAAAAATTATCAGTTATTTTTAATGTTATTGGTATGATGTCATAAATCCCTGATATTGGCCCGATACTTATGTAGCTTTAATCACATTTCCTGCTGTTAGAATAATGCTGGATGTGATATCAGATGCAGGTTGATGATGTTAGATCACCCACAGACCAAAATAACGGTGTCTATTTAAAGCAAATGATTGTACAATGCAGTCAACGTGTTGTTTCCAGTGCTGCAGGATGACCTTTTAACTGTGAGGTACTGGCAGTGTTGCCTGACGTTCTCTCGCTGTTCTCCCGTTGTTATGCAATGTGATCATGTGACCGCAAGAGAAGGAGACACTTGAAGTTCGAACCTGACGACTGGCTGCAGTAAAACGGAAGGACACGCTCGATGACGCAATGGTCGTGTTAATGACACTGTGGCTATTTTGTAGTACTGTAGTTTAATTGCTAGCTTAGGTGAAAAAAAAGACCTGAATAGAGGAACATTCAGTGCCATAATTAGTCGGTGTTGGACACATCCTGCTCATATAAGCAAATTTATTGGTGGAAAAGTTGCATTTATTCCTTGTAGTGAGTGCGTCAGCTGCAATTAGGTTTTGTATTTTTAAATTGTTTGAAAATGGAATGTATTGTGCTTTCAGCCTATATTGTGTGAGCATAGTGGTTTAGCAGGAAGTGTCTTACGCCGTGTGGTTCTATGCAAGAAGGTACTTAGAGAAGAAGGCAGCAGACTGTCGCCATAGTAAGTGTAGAAACCTTTTCCACTGAAGGCCACGTACTGAAAAATCAAAGGACGCATCTCAGCTTTGTGTTGTCGGTGACAAAGCGTGTTATTTTAGAAATGGCATCCGGCATAAAAACTAAGCCAAGTCAAAAAGAAGCGATTGACTCGCTGTGGCTTATATTTGACGACTGAACGGTCGCACACAAAAGGGTGAAAGTTTGTCTCAACATGCACCCCTACTGTGTTGCATGTGCTATTATTTTTCTGACAAATACACCACATGGTGGCGCGGTTATTACACTCCAAAATTTGACCCCATAATAAGTCTGATTGACTCAGTGAGCTCTACAAGACACCCAATGTAACTTTGGAGTGTTTGGATGAATCACCATGAAATTTGGTACGCACTTTTAGGGGACTGACAAGCCCATGCGTGTAAAACTTTTATCAAGATTGGTTGAAAAACATGGCCGCCATCAAGCAAAATGTCTTTGTCAGGACATAGGGGGGTGTAATTGTCCATAAAGTCATTTATAATTGGTCTGATGATTATAAAAGTTTGAGGATATCCGTATGCTTGCATGTCTTCCAAAACATTTTGACCACAACCCATAAGGGGCACCACAAATGTCATTTGCAGTCATGTAAAAACCTTTTGTCACCTAATGTTTTTAAGCATTTGTTGGTTGCTGAGGTGCAAAGACTGCATTTTAGGGCATGTACATGTAACCCCCCTGTCTCCACTGCCCGCACCAGGGCTCGACACAGAACGTTCGCAATGGAAGGCGAGAGCACTGACCACACGGCCAAAAGCCCGGACTGTCGACCGCGTGCTCAGCGCAGCTCTTAAGGCAGAGGCAGTGAGGTTTACCAACGTACACTTGCGCAGCCTCACAGGCTGGCATCCGTTACACTCACCCCCTCAAACCTCACTCCCATCCGGGTCACGGCACCAATGTAACCCACCCTGTTTCACACTGCCCGCACCGGGGCACGAACACAGGACCTTTGTAATGGGAGGCGAGAGCGCTGACCACACAGCCAAAAGCCCGGACTGCGCAGCTCTTAAGGCCGAGGGAGTGAGGTTTACCAATGTACACTTGCGCAGCCTCACAGGCTGGCATCCGTTACACACAATTGTTCCTTCCTGCTGGGTGTTAATTAAAAAATGAGTAATTACTGAGATGTCTGCGTCAGAATAACAAAACAACGCCGTCACGTCTGCTCAGTCTCTGGAACAAGACCTCAAATTAAAGGCCACATGCTTTTCATTACTCTGTCATCTGTAAAAATGGCAGGTAAGCGACCGCCCGCTCGGCGTTTGCAGCATGTGTGCCAGGCTCCAGCCTTGCATTGAGATAAGAAGTGTCAGTTCCATCACAGACCCAGCTTGGGATTGCAAGGCTTCACCGAGCTCGAGACGTGCCTCAAACACGTTCCCCCGCTGATGAAACTCAAATAATTGTATCCCACTGGGGTATGTTGAATTGATAGCCGTTTGCCCGCCGCTGCAGTGATTTCTGTGTGCTGAACGCGGGTCACTATTTTACTTGGAGCGAGTTCACATTTATAACAATTAGGGATGCTCCGATCAGGGCCGTAACTTATCATCCATGAGTGGCCAGGGGTGCTGTATAATGGGTAATTATAAGTAATTATGAGGGATGCTCCGATTGATCGGCCACCGATCAGTATCGGACGATTTCTGTGAAAAAGCATGTGATCGGCATAGTGCCCTTTTTTTTTTTTTTTTTTTTTTTTAAAGCCGATCACCAGTGGCTCCTACTATTACAACATGCAGTGATCCCCTAGTGTCGTGGGTAGGCGTGCCAAAGCAAAATAAACATACAGTCAAACTGTCTATAGCGGCCACTAGAGGGAGTCTGCAAAAGTGGCTGCTATAGACAGGTGGCCTCTATAGACAGGTTGGCGTCCAGTTTGAATGTTGACCAGTAGAGGGGAAAAAAAAAGGGGGGAAAAAAATAATAATAATAATGTTGACCAGTAGAGGGCACTGCGGACTGCGGATAAAAGTTGTACAGCACTACTAGGCTTGTTATTATCATGGTTCATGGTTTTAATCCTGAACATGCATGAGTCAAACATTAGCACATCACATAGTACAATTCACAATTTTGCCTGTCCAAAAAGGAGTAGGAAGAAGCAAAGCTTATTTAATCCTACCTCTCATCAGTTTCAATACATTTATTCACCTCTTGTTCTTCCAAGTGTACTTTGTAGGTCTACATGACAATGTAGTGCAATCATAGCCAAGGTTTTTACTCGCTAAAAGGAAGCTAGAGGCTTAATAATAACTGATAGAATATATCCACCACCCACAGAACAAAGCTGTGCTAGTAATGTCTTACACTTGTTTTTTATATTTTACTTTTTATACGGCAGTGTCATTACAGCTTTAGTTCATCGGGAAGTGACGGGAAGTGACGGTAGGCGTCCCGAGCAGGAGAGCTAGGTCAAAAGAAGACGGCTTTTTTATGTGGAACAACTGACAGTTTGTGTGGATCTTGTGAATGATTGTGACTGAGCTAGGACTCAGTAATTAAAGTCTACACACGACGGCTTCATTGATTTGAAAAACGAAACTTTTTCGTGCATGAAGCTTCTACTTGAGTTGGTAATTTGGCCGCTATATGCAGTCAGATATTGACCAAGGGAGACAAAATGGGTGGCCGCTGGCCGCGTTGGACAGGTGACTGCTATACACAGGGTCTATAACATGTAAATTTGCTGCGGGGGATTTTTCAGTGGCTGCTATAGGCAGGTGGCCGTTCTATAAAGGTGGCCACTAAGACAGGTTTGACTGTATCTGCCGTGTGGAACTTAACCTGCCAACACATGCCATGAAAAATATCTGGCTGTGGTAGCACGTTTAAAAAGCTTTAATTTAATACGGCATTTGAAGAACAAAGACGGTGTGATCATCCGTCGGAGGGCAACTAACGCAGCCAAAACGCTGGACAGCGCTCGCCCGTATGTGTGTGACAGTCAGACGGCAAAGCTAATAATCCGAAAAACAATTCAATTCATCGGCCGAGATGACCAGCCTTTGTCAGCGGTGGAAGACTCTTAATCCAGCGCGGCCACTACGTGGAAGTACTTGTAATCCTGTATTATTCCTCGCAGTCCTAACTGGGCTCCGATGGGTTGCCAAAAGTCGTTAGCCGCCTCGTTGGCATTGAGCAGCGCTGGTATGGCCGCGCTGTGGTCTGTCAACATATTGCTCACGTGGAAGGTCACCAAATGTGGAGATGTGATTGAGAAGTAGACAGTGGTGGAGGATAAGCGATATAAAGTGTTTATTCTCCACTGTACACCAAGCAAGAGTCACTTAACAACGTCTCAGTTGCTAACAACAATCACATGACCCTGAAACAGAAGTTTGTGGAAAAGTGCGACCTGCCACTATGACATATTTATTTGCATTTTGCTTTTTCCTTTTTTTTTTTTTTTGTTCTGACCTGAGTTGCAGGATTAACCACTTTAGACTACATGGGCAACTGCATTTTATTTATTGTTTTATTTAGAATTTATTTATTTTAAACATATACAGTGGCATGCAAAAGTTTGGGCAACCCTGACAATTTCCATCATTTTCATGAATAAATCAATGGATATTTGGATCTTTTATTTCATTTTGATATATCACATACCTGATGGGCACAGTATTTACAGTATGAGGCTTCCTGGATTAACACAAAATATGCTATATGCATCAAAACAAAATTAGACAGGTGCAGAAATTTGGGCACCCCTGTCATCTTGTTGGGCACAGTAGTATTTCAGAAGTGAAATAAGGTTTATTGGATTAACAGAAGATGTGCAATATGCATCACCACGGCACTTTATTCCAAAATTAAGCTTGCTTTGCAAAATGTTCTTTTGCAATTGTTGTGTTCCAATTAACCAGTGCTGGGTAGACAGTTATTTAAATCAACAAGATGACAGGGGTGCCCAAATTTCTGCACCTGTCTAATTTAGTTTTGATGCATATTGCATAGCTTGTGTTAATCCAGGAAGCCTCATAAATAATACTGTGTCCATCAGTTATCTGATGTGTCAAAATCAAATACTAGATCCAAATGTTCATTGATTTATTTATGAAAATGATGGAAATTGTCAGGTGTGCCCAAACTCCTGCATACGAGTGTACTGTATGTTCAACTTTCGTCTTATATTATGTGGTTTAAAAATGACTGCTTTGACTTTTTTCTCTTTTCAATAAAGATATTAAAAAATAACTAATAGCTGTAATTACAATACCGTGAAACCGTCAAACCGTGATATTTTTGCGCAAGGTTATCCTACCGTCAGAATCTCATACCGGCCCATGCCCAGTTGTAGCCCAAGGTGCTTCATCTTGTTGGATTCAGATTAAAAAAGAACTACCCTGAACTTTACACAATGATATTTAAGACATTGTTGCTATTCCCGTTCGTGGATGCTAAAAACACGCTGTGCGTGTCACCCACACGCTTCAAACCACGCGATTTATAATCAGTCTGGAAAAGTAACTCCAAGCTCGTCAGTAAGTCAAGGTTTGGGATCGCTGTTCTATGAGTGGTTAGTATTCTGCATTGTGTGGAGGTTCTTGAGAAGCACTCTGCAGTGCGGTCTGTGCTCCAAACACTATTACATTGGATGTGTTATCTCAGGCTGTGGCGTCACGCCGAGTCTTCTCGCCCGGCGGCAGCGTGCCAAGAATCGAGCTGGTTTATCAGAAAACGACCTATGACCGCACAGACGGACTCTTCAGATCTCAGCTCCGTGTCATGGCTGAGGGCTACGCACGTCTGTTGAACTTTGCCCCCTTCACCAGCTCCAGCCGGCCGGCGCTAGCCTCCCTCGGGGGAGCTGTATTTCACCAGACTGCGAGGATCGCATCGATTGTGAGAAGCGGCGTGAATGCTGCACGCAGGTTACAGCCCCGCCGAGCCCTGCTCTGTTGACACGCTTCATTATTTAGCCGTCTGCTGGTGCAAGGCTGCAGAGAGTCTTGCAGCTCTTGGCGCCGTGGAGCTCCCAAATTGCACCCAATGAAAGGCAGCGCAGGGATGTTTTGGATGCTGCTTATTACAGCGGCGAGCTCCGTGCAGTCATTTTGAGGCGGTTCCGGAATGGTGTCGGTTCTTCAGAGAGAAACTGACATTGATGCAGTGACTGCCGATTGCTGGAATAGTGAAAGTTAATGGGCCCCTGACATGATTCATCAACTTTGTTGAAGTATGTTATGTATTGTTTGTAATTATGTTCTACATTGTTTGTTTGATTTTTGAAAGCCAAAAATCACAATAATTACATTTATAGTTGATGGTGCCACCCATGACGAACTAGCTTTCGCTGTTCAGTCCCATGACCCCTGTGAGGTCATTGAGGTGACACGTCAACAAACATTTTTGAGGTAGGTGGTCGACTTGCTTCTCTATATATTTTTCTTAAAAATAGTAGTCATGCCACAATGTTGCTGCTGGATGTTCCCAGCATCCGAGTGATACTGTAAGTTTGTTTTCTTTTCCAAAAGAGGAAGGTTTAAGACAAAAATGCAGAGAATGAGAGACGGATAGACGCCCACATCAAGTTCTGTTCTTTGCAGTGATCATTTCACTCATGACTGCTTCGAAGGAACACCTTTTCAAGAAGTATTTGGCGTGAAAGTACGGTATAAATGCATTTTGAAAAAGGATGCTATTCCGCCGGTACACAGGGGAAAAAAAAGACAAGAAGAAGGACGTCAAAGGTCCCACCGAACAGAGTAAGGCTTTATCCCAATTCTACCACTTACCCCTCCTCTTACACCTTACCCCTAGGTTTTGCGCGTTCACGAGAATTAAGTGGTTCCCCAATTCTCCTTAAACCGAGAGGTATGGGGTAAGTGCTAAGGGTATTCACCCCTTGAAAATTAGTATGGTAGACTACCACACATGAAATGAAGGGGAAGGCGGAGCTACAACACCTGCTGAGAAGACACAAGCGTGGACACCAAAAGAAACCCATAAATGTAAGTAATTACGCATAGAGTTTCACAGTAACGTCACTCATGTTTTATTATATATTCAATCATTTGCTACTTTATTTTACTTTAAAAACGTTCGCTAGCGAAGGGAATCTACATTACTGAACTGGCCGATAGTCTCATGTTTGAGCCCTACTGAAGCGCCCCCTTTAACGGCCATGGCAGGTGGCTATCCCCACTCGAGAGCGTACAGTGACGTTGGCGTTTTCTAATCTAATCATTCATGTAATGCAGCCCATCGTAGTGAAGTGTGTTTGCTGTGAATTATAGCCGCTGTAGTCCACCAACAATTCTCATGGTGAGATATGTATTGTATTGTATTCATCATACAGTTTGGATGGTCAGGAAGCGAGCTAAATAAAAGATGTAAACAACATGGCCGTATGTGGACAGCACTCCACATTATCAAACTTGATTCAACTTTTGGACTCTAACTTTGTCCCATCTATTTATTTATTTATTTATTTTTCCATCACTCTATATTTGTTTTCGGCACACTGTTACTATATTACTACTATTTCTACTATTTCTACTATTTGTATTTCCAACGAGTTAGTTGTAGCCCATCAATCATGCATGTGTGTCATTCCTGCAGGAGATGCTGAGCCAACTGAAGTCAGCCTCTGCTACAGCAAACAGCACTCCAGTACCATTCAAAAGCTACAATCTCAGTATGGAAAAATCATATCATATCACAACAAAATGCAATTCTGGACTTTCTTACAAAACAATCTGAGGGAGAACTTTGACAACAGGAGCAGAGCGAGGCCAAAGCAGGGAGCTTTTTAAACCTTGAAATGATGCTTGCTTAATAAGGTTTACACATTTGTTGATGACGTTTGTTGTATTGTTATTTCTATTTCATATGTACATTTGATACATTTTCTATTTTTATAAATGTTGCGTCAGTGCTGGTTGTAAGTTGTTATTTATTGGAGTTGTTTGTTGTTGTGCAATAAATGTCACAGTTTGTAAAAATGTGTGCCTTTTTATTGAAAAAAGGTGTTGTGAGGTAGGCTATATAACAGGGGTCGGGAACCTTTTTGGCTAAGAGAGCCATGAAAGCCGCATTTTTTTAAAATGTATTTTCGTGAGAGCCACATCATATTTTGCAACACTAAATACAACTAAATGTGTGCGTTTTTAAGCAAGACCAAAAATAAGTCGTTGAATTGATTATTTTTGATAACACAATGCAACTTCTGGTGCCGTATGGTTTTACATCGTACGCCGTATCGGTCTTTCTTTTTGCCATCTTCTTCATCAAAAGGGTTTGCTGTGCAGAATTAGCTAGCTGACTGTTTAAAGGAGGGAAGTTTACTTCTTGACCTCTCAATGACCCGGGTAATAATCAAGTTTTGGTGTTTGAGCTGGAAAATATGGGAAGGACGGCTGGCATTGGCTCTGGCCACCCGCATGGCGCTGGAAAGTGGATGGATGGATTAAAATGCATGACAAAGTTTTTTTATTTTGAACGTTATTTTTAATACTGTTATTAAAATTTGATGGTGTTAAGAAATGTCTGAGAGCCAGATGCAGTCATCAAAAGAGCCACATCTGGCTCCCGAGCCATAGGTTCCCTAGCCCTGCTATATAACATTGAAATAATGTAGAAATGTGTGCACCTTAGTTTATTGTAAGGAAACACGTATTATGAACAATTTCATTATCTCATCTGTCTGTGTCACAGCCAGCAAGCGGTGAAGGGTGATGATGTAATGACAATCAAGTGGCGTCCCATTTTTTAGTGGCTTCTTCCCCTTATCCCTAGGTTTTAAGGGGTTAGGTGAAGGGGTAAGCGGTAGAATTGGGATTCAGCCCAAGTCATGTCTTGTTTACATATTGTCTTCTTAACACTATTCCGTGATAGCGACAAGGCTGTAAAGCATTATACATGTTATATAAACATCTTTCCACAGCGATATGTATGTTTACTGAGGGGGCGGAGGTGGAGGCTGTGACAGCAACCAAATATGAAATACAGTCAAACCTGTCTTAGCGGCCACCTTTATACATTGTAGAACAGCCACCTCCCTATAGCAGCCACTGAAAAATCCCCCCCAGCAAATTTACATGTTATAGACCCTGTGTATAGCAGTCACCCATTTTGTCTCCCTTGGTCAATATCTGCCTACATATAGCGGCCAAATTACAAACTCAAGTAGAAGCTTCATGCACGAAAAAGTTTTGTTTTTCAATCAATGACGCCGTTGTGTGTAGACTTTAATTACTGAGTCCTAGCTCAGTCACAATCATTCACAAGATCCACACAAACTGTCAGTTGTTCCACATAAAAAAGCCGTCTTCTTTTGAGCTTGCTATTTCCTGGTCAAACATGTAACTTTAAGAGCATTTGCACCAAAACATTACCGCAAATTAGGCTGGGAACAGGACGTGCTCCCAGCGGCGCTACAATAAAAAAAAAAAAAACATACGCTAGCATGCATGCGGCAGCGGGAGCAAAAATGAATTCGATTGTACTTAATTGAAGTATTTTAGAATGTACTCACGTTATTTTTGATCAACCTCATCCACAAATCCTTCAAAGTCCTCATCTTCTCTATTTGACACAAACAAAACCGTCTTCTTTTCCGTTCGCTACTAGTCTGTTAACTTGTCAGTGTTATTCAGCTCCGAAGCAAAGAAGGAAACTTCTCCTGTTTCTTCTGCCTTCTTGAACGCGGCCACCAAACAGCAGCTCAGAACACACACACATCTCTCAGCATCGTCTCTCCTTCCTGCTTGCCCACAAGGCAAAGGTTAAACAAGCCCCACTACATAGCTGTCCAGCCAATGCCTGTAAGAAATGACACCGTTTATTTCCTGGTGTGCACTGGTCAATACTGTAATGCCGCTTGTTGTGGGGAAGGAGAGACTCACGTCGCCGATGCACTTTAATGGCTTTATTAACAGCGGAGAACACTGCAGGACTTTACATCCACGCCAACATAAACACACTTCCCAACTCTCTCCAAACTCACAGCTAGCACTGAGCCTAGCTCTCCTGCTCGGGACGCCCACCGTCACTTCCCGTCACTTCCCGTCACTTCCTGATAAACTAAAGCTGTAATGACACTGCTGTATAAAAAGTAAAATATAAAAAAACAAGCGTAAGTCATTACAAGCACAGCTTTGTTCTGTGGGTCGTGGATATATTCTATAAAACCTTGGCTATGATTGCACTACATTGTCATGTAGACCTACAAAGTACACTTGGAAGAACAAGAGGTGAATAAATGTATTGCAACTGATGTGAAACTGATGAGGGGTAGGATTAAATAAGCTTTGCTTCTTCCTACTCCTTTTTGGACATGCAAAATTGTGAATTGTACTATGTGATGTGCTACTGTTTGACTCATGCATGTTCAGGATTAAAACCATGAACCATGATAAAAACAAGCCTAGTAGTGCTGTACAACTTTTATCAGCAGTCCACAGTGCCCTCTACTGATCAACATTATTATTATTATTATTTTTCCCCCCCTTTTTTTCTTTTTTTTTCCTCTACTGGTCAACATTCAAACTGGACGCCAACCTGTCTATAGAGGCCACCTGTCTATAGCGGCCACTTTTACAGACTCCCTCTAGTGGCCGCTATAGACAAGTTTGACTGGTACTCTAAAACAGGCTGTAAAGACCCCTTTTACGCCCCATTAATAAGCTGATTTAAAACAATAATTGAAGGATAAGCAACTCCAGAGTAATTTACACTTGGCATTCTGTGTTTTGAAGGCGACTAATCTTAATCTCCATGTCATAAGGCTTAAGTCCATGTTCTGCAAGTTCTCTATTTTATCTCCAAATATTTGTCCCATCTTTTCTCCTGGAAAAGTATGGACAGATCGCGCAAACCTTGGCTATAATCACTGTAAACATCCTCTGTCTCGTACACCGCGCTGTTTGTTTACCAGAGTGATCGTACTTTGAACGCGTCACTTCCGGAAATTAGACTGAAATTAGACAGTGAGAGCTCGTCATGGCTCGCACCATGAACTATAAAGGTAATTTACGGCGAATTTACCTTTCATTTACAAAAACTGAACAATGTAGAACATAATTACAAACATGTATAACATATTTAAGCAAAATTGATAAATCAAGTCAGGGACCCTTTAAGATTTAATATCATTAGCTGCAGGCTGCGGCTGGATTTTTGCTTTCATCAGTCAAATTCTCCGCTGATGTCCGGCTCTCCATTTAGCCTCATTAACGCACTTAGCCATGAAACGACATTAACCATCACCTTGCCGCCGGGCTCTTTGGAGGGCCTTAAGCGCATCTGGGATGACGGGACGCCGCCGGTGTTTCTCCAGGCTGCTTGCAGATATGGTCTCCACTTCGCTGAGCGTCAGCTGTCAGCATCAGCCATGCGAAACACAACACACATGAACACCATCTAAATTTGGATCTGTCTGCTCGTCAACGGGTTACTCATTGCAGCAGCCCTGCTGGGGAAATGTAAAGATTGTGACTTTACTTAAAGCAGGTGATAATTGCAGTGAGGCTGTTACTTCAAAAATTGGAAAGTTCACGTGATGTAACAATTGAACTTTAAGAGCAAACTGCTGAGTCAGCATTAGAGCACTGCTGACTACGACAAGCATTACTTTTACGGCAACATTTTAAAGCGCATGCCGAGCTACATAAAGTGACTGGAAGACACTTTGAATGCAGCCACTGCCATCTTGTCGACAAGCGGCATAGAAAATTACCTAATTAATAAAAATATATTAAAAAAGAACAAATAAATAATAATAAAAGAATAATAGTGCTGTCAAAAATAATGCGTTAATGGCAGAAACTCATTTATTTCATGAATAATCCATCCATTTTCTATCCTCACGGGAGCCTATCCCAGCTGACTTCGGGCAACAGGCGGGGTACACCCTGTCTGGTCGCCAGCCAATCGCAGGGCACATATAGACAAACAACCATTCATATCTATGGACCAATTTTTGGACGTGGGAAGAAACCGGAGTACCCGGAGAAAACCCACGCACACACGGGGAGAACATGCAAACTCCACACAGAAATGCCCAAGGGAGAATCAAACCCAGGTCTTCCCGATCTCCACACTGTTACTGTGGTGGCCAACATGCTAACCACTAGACCACCGTGCGGCCCTTCATTGTCCCATTAATTATGTTCAGTGTCATTAACGCATGCGCAGCAGAGCAAGCATGCCTCTGTTATGACGGTAGACTGAATCACAGTGGAGCGTCCACACAGTCCCACAGAGTCTGACGCTCTTTTATGACTTAATTCTGACCTGAACACATCAACAGCTGTACAAATCCAACATCATAAACTGTATGCATATCCAACTCACACACGTCTCTATAATCCGTTCATCCTGGGAACGACACCTCCTCATTCTCATTACAAGAAGCAAGATACATTCAGGGACACGCCGAACATCACAAAAATGGCTACAAATTGCTACATTTAAGTATGCTGGAAAATACAATGAAAACAAGACAATTTACCTTAAATTATGTGATGTCTTTGAACACAACATCTCATTGGTCATAAGTGTGATTCAAATGTTCTGCTACTGTTAGAGAGGCTAGCGTTAGACAAATAGATTTTTAGACTTGTGCGGTATCTTTTAGCTTGATTGACACAGTTCATGTTTAGCTGTTAATATACGTATACAAATAGATATGACCCTGTCCTGTCATGTATCTTTCTCTTCATTAAATACACAAAAAATGGGCATATTTCAAACATAGCTGCTCAAGGTGATTAATCATGATTAATTAATTTAAAAACTACGATTAATCTGATTAAAATTTTTAATCATTTGATAGCTAAAAATATATTAAAAATATATATATTTTTAATAATACTAAACATAATAAATGCATGAAAAAAGGAAAAAAACAGGGGTGTAACGATTTGTTTTAATATCCATTCCATTCATACCATGATTCGTGGTTGCACATACGATTCAAGGACGATATTGGTTCTTTTGTATTTAGAATGATACAATCCGAAACGATTCAGTAACTTTAAATCGATTCAGTAACTTTTTAGCCAAAAATTCAACCGGTGTGACTGTGAAATAAATACCTGGATACCGGACAGTGCAGGTGAAGTACTAGAGTCCCGTTGTTTTTTGAAAGGGAATCAGTTGTAAATGAATTATGGATATAAACAAACAAGTAAACAAAAATTAATGGCAAATGCATTCACATTTTATTTGAATAAAGTGCAACCAACAACAAAGAATACACAAAGTTAATATTTTCTGCTGTTATTTGTGATATTGAATAAATTTTCAACAAAAGTACGGTAAGTGCAGTAAGTGCTGAACGGTGCAACAGGTGCCTGGACGGTTAGCGTTGTGTAAAATCCCATGGCGCCTTAGTAGGTGGTTGGAGAGATTTGTCGTGTTACCGTGGTATTATACTTTACATACCCTACAAACAGCGAGCGACTTATTTAGAACATCTCCCTCTTTGCAAAAGCCGAAGTGTTTCCACACACTGGACTGCAATGGTGGCTTAATCATTTCTCGCTCGCCGGCTTGTCCACCGCTATCCGCCATGCTATGTTTTGTTGTCTGCCGGCACGTGGCGATGAGATCACAGACAGGCAGACTGAATCGAGTAACGTTTAACGTCTTTATCATTAAAAGTGCTAAAAAAAACCCCACACATCCATATAAAGCCTACCGTGCTTAAATCGAATGCTTTATTTCCTAGTATCGCTTGATCGATCGATTGATTGACCTTATCCACCTTACCTCTAATGATGTTAGATCGATATGTTGTCCAGAATGTCAACTTGGCGATCACAGATCGATGTAGTTGGATCATAGGAATATCAATCGATACATCGGTGTTGTAGATGAATCGTTGCACCCCTAAAAAAATGAAAAAATGTCTTTTTGACGCACATTATTACGTGCACATAAAATGATATGGTGGTCCGAATCTGGCCCCCTGGGCCTTGAGTTTGACACCTGTCTCTTGGATGAACACCTGTGATAATGTCCAAAAAAAGCCTTTGATGTTAGGATATTATAGCAATATATGTCCACACTGAATTCCTACACATCTTCTTCACAAGTTACCATGAAAAGTGATGCTTTTAGGTCAAGAGAGGGGAGCAGAAGTAATTAACTTTAAAATTCTCACACTGATTCCCTTGCATTAGGAATTCACCACCGGTACCAGGGAGGGGTGGGAGGGGGATGGGGGGGAAGGAACCCACCACTG
Source organism: Dunckerocampus dactyliophorus (assembly GCF_027744805.1). Classification (NCBI taxonomy): domain Eukaryota; kingdom Metazoa; phylum Chordata; class Actinopteri; order Syngnathiformes; family Syngnathidae; genus Dunckerocampus; species Dunckerocampus dactyliophorus. The sequence continues at coordinate 4,533,325 of NC_072830.1, forward strand.
CTATATCTGATTAAATAGTAACGCTCTATTCTTTGCATCTTGATGAGGGAATGCTTCACTGTGGCCTTGTAACTATAGAATACTGAAATAAACACGGGATTTATAATGCAAAAGAAGAAAAGCATTGTTTGAGTAGTAGTATTAGTAGAGATTAGTGTCCATTAATACAACGCTAAGGGCTTCATGCGTGATTTCAGTGGCTTTTTTTGCCAGTGATTTTGTGCTTTTCAGTCTTTTTAAAAGGCATTTATTTTTGTATTTTTCTCTGCGCGCAGCTGCTGAAAAATGGCATCTCCTTCAGCCCATCATCCGTAGCCCAGGGGCATTGGTGGGGGCCAGTGGAAAGCTTGGCATGGACGCTGCAGGGAAGAGAGTGCTGCACTTAACTCAGCTGGCTGGCTTGAGGAGGCTTTCTGTACTGGGGAGGGGGCAGTGGGGGTGGTATATGGGGGCTGTTATGGACACCAGCTGGCTGCAGGAACCTAAGTGAGATAAATGGCAAAGTAGTTGGCATTTCTTTCCCAGCTGAAAGGTGAAAAGACAGAGGGACGTTTCGTCGGATCCGGTTGTCATTGCACATTCAGGACGGAAGCAGGCGGGGTTGTAGCAAAGCAAAGTAACTATCGGTGCCTCATTTCGCTGCTAAGTTAATGCAACTACTGCTTGAAGGTGATATTGTGCAAGTAACATCTTGTCAGTAATGAAACGTCCCGACAAAGAAACACATATGTCTGAAGCTTTTTTTAAAGGGTCCCTACATGATTTATCAACTTTGCTTAAATATGTTATATATTGTTTGTACACATACCTATGTCTGTGAAAAGATGTTTATATGACATGTATAATGCTTTACAGCCTTATTGCTATCATGGAATAGTGTTTAGAATACATTATGTAAACAAGGCATGATTTACTCTGTTATGTGGCAACTTTGATGTCGTTCTTCTTGTCTTTTTTTTCCCCTGTATACCCGCGGAATAGCATCCTTTTTCAAAATGTGTTTATACCCTACTTTCAAGCCAAATGCTTCTTGTAAAGGTGTTCCTTCGAAGCAGTCATGAGTGAAATGATCACTGCAAAGAACAGAGGTGCATTCACAAACACTGGAATTCTGAACATCAACACAAGGAGGGTCGCCAGAATGGTGTATCAGTGGTCAATTTCTGCTCAAACTGAGTGGAATGCGTGCACTTAAGGCAGGGGTGTTCAAAGTACGACTCGGTGGCCTTTTGTGCCCGCCCCCCTTTTACCAATTTACCAATTTGGTAATAACATGTAACTTTACCGAAGCCTTGTTATTGATAGCCTGCACATGATGTGTTTTCATTTTGTTTCCTCGTCGTGGTGCAGGTATGAGCTGTTCCAAAAGCAGCTTTTCCAGCTGGAAGAGGCCGAGGGAGGTTTTGACCAGTTCACGCGGAGCTACAGGACCTTTGGCGTGCAGCGGCGGCCCGACAACAGCCTGTTCTTTCGGGAGTGGGCTCCAGCTGCAGAGGCCCTCTTTCTCACCGGTGATTACAGTAAGTGGACTCTAAGCACAGGGGGGAGGGCGGGACAACACACAGCTCTTCCATCACAATAGCCCCACAAGTTCCACACACCTGGCAGGGCACCTGCTCACACAAAACAAAAGAAAATGTGATTTGTTTTGTTTTTTAGCAAGCTACATACCCTCGAATGTACTTTAGGTTAGATTTAATAATGGGTTTGATTTTATATAGCGCTTTCAAGGCACCAAAGCGCTTCACAATGAAGTGAACCCATTATTCATTCACTCCTCAGCCACACACTGGTGGTGGTAATCTATATTTGTAGACACAGCCACCCTTGGGTAGTCTGATGGAAACGTGGCTGCCAACTCGTGCTTACAGCCTCTCCAACCACCACCAGACATTCATTCACATTCATACACAAGTGTGGGCAGCACTGGAGGCAACGACAGTGACTGGGTGGCCAACCGGTTTCTGGACGACCTGCGCTACCTCCTGAGCCTCAGCCGATTTAAGTCTATCTGATACGGTACACAACGTTGTGGTGGGCACCAAAACACGTGATCTGAACCACATGGCTGCCTACAGGGGGCGGAGCTAGACAGTATCTCTTCTGTCACGATTATGGCCGAATAGGTGCAAAAGGTGATATATTGACCAGCTGAGATTTCACAAAAAAGCTTGCAAAATATACTTTTAAAATATATTATATAAAAAATGGAAAAGTAAGCAGACGTTTTACAAGAACAAAGTCAAAATATTAAGAGAGAAAATTGTAATCTAGCGAGAAAAAGTTGCCATTTTATGAGAAAAACGTAGAAATATGAAGAAAAATAACGTCCTTTTTGTAGCATAAAGCTGAAATCATAAAGTCAGAAGATGTTATTTTTAAAAGTCAATCTGAGAAACGCGCAAAACAATAAATAAAGTTGACATTTTTGCTAAAGTAGGTTGGGGGAAAAAGTTACATTCATAGAAAGTTTACAAAAAGAAAGTTGAAATAGTTGGAAAATTATAAGAAAAAAACCCAACAACAGCAGAAATGAGAAAAAACAGCTGTCATTTTCTGAAAATAAATAAAGTCAAAATATAACGAGAAAAAAGTTGTAACGAGAAAAAGTTGCAATTTTACAATAGAAAAGATGAAAGAAGACAACTACTCTAAAAAAAAAAAAAACAACAGCAAAAATGTAAAAGTCAGCAATTTTAAAAGAATAAAGTCAAAATATAAAGAGAAAAAATTTGTAACGAAAAAAAGTTGAAATTTTACAATAACAAGATGAAAGAAGCAAAAATGTAAAAGTCAGCAATTTTAAAAGAATAAAGTCAAAATATGCAGAGAAAAATTATTAACTTTTGTATTCTAAAAGCAAAAGAAGTCACAATTTTTAATTAATTGGAGACTCTAAATTGTCCATAGGGATGACTGTGACTGTGAATGTGAATGTTTGTTTGTGTATATGAGCCTGGTGTAGACTGGCGTAGAAGATGGATGGATGGAAAAAGAATGGGATTTTAGTAGCGTAGAGAGAAATGTTAAAGTTGAAATATTAAAGAAAACAAATCTTTTTTTTTTAAGTCGTAGTGTTATGAAAGACAAAGAGCACAAAATGAAGTTGTCATTTTTGGAAAAAGTTACAATATTGTGGGAATAAAGTCATAATATTGCAAAAATAAAATTTATGAAGATTATTAAAGGAGAAAGTTGAAATATTTGGAAAATTACAAGAAAAAGACAACAGCAAAAATGGGAAAAACGAGCAAAGTTGATACTAATATACCTATATGACAAAGCTGGGATGCTGCTTTTTCTTGAAATATATATAAAAAAAATATTAAAGTGGCAAAGTTGCATCTTTCATTTTTCACTATGTGGCCCTCGCTGGGAAAAGTTTGGACACCAGATTTCATTGCAAACACGAGGGTTGCATCGTGGCCACGAGATATTTGGCATTTCTTCTCGGCCGAAAACAAAGGGAGCAGAAACGAAGCTAAGGCGTTGCCGGCGGTGCAACGAGGCTATCGGCCCTTTTGATCGGCCAACCCGGGAGTCGGAAATGCGGAAAATATTGATCACACAAGATCCGCCGGAATACTAAAAGAGGGGTGGCGGGTGAGTGGGGGCACAACGTGCTTTAGAATGTGGGAGTGTGTGTTTAATATTTTAGGAGACGCTTATTTCATCATCATCATCATCATCATGGTCGGCAAAGTTGATGAGAGAGTGAGGAAAAACCTTGGCGTGTGCTCTCCAACCTCCTTCCTCCCCCGCTGTGCCAACTTTGAAAGTCAGAGCAAGTTAATGGTTTCTCTTCCAGAGCACGCGCAGTCAAGATCATTTGTTTTCATCATCATTAGCCACATTACGCCACACTCACGCCTCTCGGCTGTCAAGCAGATAAACAAGGTGAGGCCCCAGGCGTTTGTTTTGCTTTTTATTTTATTTATTTATTTACTTTTACACATTTTTAAACTTTTTTTTTTCTGTGCTAGAGATGCACCGATCCACATTTTTTTTCGCATACCTGAATTTGGATATCTGCTGATACCCCTTCTTCTGTTTTACACGTTATCTGTTGCTATCTATCCGAAATTTTCAAAAAAATTCCCACATTTACTAGAATTTCATATTTTCTGGGACAATTTTCACCATTGGCAACAAATTGTTTGTTGTTGTTTCCCAAACCGATGTTTGTTGGTCGATCCTCGGTCCGGTTGTAGTCATTCAACTTATTTCTACATTTCAACATTCACGCTACAGTTTTATTTTCCAACATGTCAAATTCTGATGCTTTTAGTAAGCTCAGGCTATCTATATTTTAAAAAAGTCCGACCTTTATTGTAATTCCATATTTTCTGTGACAATTTCGCCATTGTAAATGAATGGGGAAAAAAAAAAAATATTTGTGCTTGTTCTACAGGGTGACAAGGCTCAGGTGGTAGAGTGGTTGTTTCCCAACCCGATGTTTGTTGGTTCGTTCCTCGATCCTGTTGTAGTCATTCAACTTATTTCTACATTTCAACATTCAGTCTACATTTTTCCCTTCCAACGTTTCAAATTCCACCAGCTCATTCAGGACATGTGGGCTATCTATCAGGGCTTTTCAAAAATATTTCCCACTTTTACTGTAATTCCATATTTTCTCTGACAGTTACCCCATTGAGAATGAATGGGCAATTTTTCTGGCACCCTCTATTGGTGGAAATTCATTTTGCATGTAACACACATGTACCATTCTGCTTATTCTGTGCATGGTGGCATGGCTCAGGCCGTATTTCTGCTTGTTCTACAGGGTGAGATGGCTCAGGAGGTAGATTGGTTGCTGGTTCAATCGTCTATCCTACTGTAATTATTCAACTTATTTATACATTTCAACATTCAGAATGCATTTTTACCCTCCAGCATTTGAAATTCCAACGTGTTTTAGTCAGCTCATGCAGGACATGTAGGCTGTCTGTCAATACTTTTCTAAAAAAAAAATCCACATTTGCCAGAAATCAATATTTTGAGTGACAATTTTTCCAATGAAAATGAATGGGCAATTTATCTGGTGCCCCATATTGGTGGAAAAATAATTTTACATTTTCCATGACTGTAACATTCTGTTCGTTCTACAGGTGACAGAGCTCAGGAGGTAGATGGTAGATGTTGGTAGATGGTAGTAGTTGTTGGTTCGATCCTCGATCCAGCCTTAATCATTCAACTTTTTTATACTTTTCAACATTCACTCTGTGTTTTTACTTATTCCCCATAGAAAATGAGTAAGCAATTTATCTGGCACCCGCTATTGGTGGGAAATCATTATTTCTGCCAGTTCTACAGGGTGACATGGTTCAGGAGGTAGAATGGTTGTTTCCCAGTCAGATGGTTGCTGGTTCGATCCTCGATCCCACTGTAATCATTCAACTTATTTTTACATTCAGCCTGCATTTTTACTTTTCAACAATTCAAATTCCACCTTTTTAAGTCAGCTCATTCAGGGCATGTAGGCTGTCTATAAGACTTTTCTAAAAGAATTCCCATGTTTGCTAGAATTCAATATTTTCTGCAATTTGTCCATTGAAAATGAATGGGAAATGTCAATGTTGCCCTCTATTGGTGGAAATTGATTTTACATGTAACATTGCGTGTACCATTCTGCTTATTCTGTGCACGGTGGCATGGCTCAGGTTGTAGTGTGGTCGTTTCCCAACCAGGTGGTTGCTGGTGCGATCCTCAATCGGTGAATACGGTAGATTTCAACACATCTCTTGGATATTTCAACATTCATTCTACATTTCTACTGAACATCATGTGAGTACACCCTAAATTAGCTAAGGAAGTCAAGTTCAAAGGTCAGAACCGCCAGAAGACTTCAAGGGGAGGCAAAGCAGCCTGAGAAAAATAACGAAAACCATCTTTTTCAAACCTGCTAAGTCTACAACACGTTGAAGGTAACATCCATCATCACTAATTCCTACAAGATCGCTGGGAAATATCCCACTTGGAGCCGACCAAATCCAAACTGAGCGCATTCTAGCAAGCGTTAAGCTCGTATTTGTTCGTAAATAGATAAACCTAATCTTTTTTTTTTTTACCAACCTAAAAAGAAAAACCCATGAAAAAATACAGCCTTTTTCTGTATTCAGTGCCAATCATCTCCCTCCAGGACTGTCTTATTCCAGCATTCCCTCTTGTGAGAGATTACACGGCCACGTCGTTTTATTTGATTCCTCTTTCTTTCATCATCGACGCTTGTGCTGTAGCAGCAGCAGCACTCGTGCACCTAGGCTATAAATCACATACAACTTCAAGTGTGTGGGGTCACTTTACATCCTGCTGTTGTTTTCCGCTCATCAAGGACAAGCAGTTATGAATTATAGAGTGAGAGAGAGAGGGGGAAAAAGCATCCTAGACTGAAACGCTGCCTCTGATGAATGTTCAGCGTCCTAAAATATTCCCTTCAGCCCTTCAGGTCCCGTTAATGTGCTATCAGCAGGATCTTTGATTCACCGAGCGGTTAAGTGGCCATTTTGTGCATTTTTATGAAGCCAGCACATTACGTAAGATGCTGGAGGACCAATGGAAATAAAGAGGACCTGCTTGGGGAGACCCTTTGGCCAATAGCAAAGTGGCAGGAAGTAACTCTTCATTATTTCATTAGCAATCCAAAATAATGAAATACCCCAGTGGCTGAGTTTGCAATGCGGGATCAGGAGTAGCGGAAGACAAAACCATTACTGACACTTTTTATTGTTATTATGATGGAAAATGATGTGCTGTAGTCGTCACTGACTCACAAAATGGAGAGAATATTGGGCTAAGACAGGAAACTATGGCGCTCTTGTCCAGCTTCCACTCTTCTGGGAAGACATTCAACACATTTTCAAAGTGTTTGTGGGTTTTTCTGTCCATTTGTGATTGATTGGGAGCAAAGGGTCCAGACCGGCCCCTGATCGATTAGGAATTGATTAGGAGATGTGTCCCAATGCTCGTATCACATCCCAGTGTTTCCCACAGGACTGCAATCTATTTTGTGGATTGGTGTGGGGGCGTGGGGGCGAGATGACATCAACGTCTAATATGCATAATTGGCCTAATTGGTCATTTTTATGGATGCCGTGAGACAAAAAGTCAGCCAAAAAACATGAAAAGCGGAAGGAGTATGTTTAGAAATACAAAAGGACTTTCTTCTGACGCTTCTTTTCGAAAAATAGAATCTCGAGGGGTTTGAATACCCACCAAAGAAAATGTTGGTGCGTATGTGTTGTGTTCAGAAGCAGAGTTGCAATGCCGTCTACTGTACGGAGTTGGAACGACAAGTTACATTCTCAGGCATAGCCTCATTATACCACAGGTATCAAAAGTGCGGCCCGGGGGCCATTTTTACCCGCGGCTCTTTTTAATTTGCCCGCAGCACATTCGAAATATATAGTTTAACAAGAAAACTTAAAAAAAAAAAAAAAAAACAGCAAAATTGGAAAAATCAGCAGTAGTTTTGCAAGAATAAAGTCAAAATATTGAGAGGAAAAAGTAGTAATTTTACGAGAATAACGCCTAATATTGTGAGGAAAAATAGCATCATTTTGGTAGCATAAGATAAAACGTCTTTTTTAAAGTCATAACATCATGTGAAACGAACAAAACCAAAATTATACTATTGTGGGAATAAATTCATAATATTATGAGAAGAACATGTCGGAAAATTAGTGAAGAAAAAAGTTTAAATATTTGGAAAATTATAATAAAAAAACAAACAAACAGGAGTCTGTGTAGGCTCTCAGTCGTACAGGAGTTGTCCAACGAGGGAAAGGCTTCTTGAGACGTCACCTGTACTTCTGTGAAGAATGTGTCGGACGTTTCGCTCCTCATCCGAAGAGCTTCGTCAGCGAACTAATAAGTGCTGGTAGCCTAGGCCTTAAATACAGTAAGAGTGGGCGGAATTGGTGTGCCAACACCCTCCTCCTATTGCTTCTTTACACTAAGACTGGGAGGAGTGGTGGTCTAATCCTCTCCTCCCATTAGCACCTCCGATCAAAGGGAAGTGTAGCTCCCTGTAGTTGGGTATGAACGACTCTGATACTGGCTTGTTAGCATCTATTGTTCTGGTCGTGGGGGGCTACCTGGTGCCCGCGGGCACTACGTTGGTGACCCCTGCTCCACATCATCACAACGTCCTTGAATGCGTCTTCTGAATGCCTTATATTTGTATATTTTGCTTCATTTATCCATTAAATTAGCCAATAAGTAAAACTTGCTTGAATATGCATATTTTTAGACTAATAAAAGACCGTATTCATCCACTAAACAGTATGATTTATTAATGAATATATTTTTTTAAACTTGTGATAGAGTGGACCTGCAAAGTGCAAAGTGGTGAGGAAGTACTGTAATGCGTTTATGACCGTGGGCAAACAGGTAGTGCCAAATGTATTTGTTGCAGGCCTTCAGGAGTGCATGGGACGTATTTCTGGTGGATGGTAATCCATGCAGGTGCTTGACCCCGTTGAAGCAGAATTTGGTGTTTTCTGTGCTCGAGTCGATCCCCCGGCGCTCACGTTTGTGTTTGAATCTCCTCCTAGATGCCTGGGACAAATTCTCCCACCCGTACACCAAGAGAGATTATGGCAAGTGGGATCTGATTCTCCCGCCCAGGCGTGACGGCTCTCCCGCTGTGGATCACAACACCAAGCTCAAGGTAGGGAACTGCAGCATCTTCACGCCGACTTTCACGCCCTCAGCGGGGTGTCGTGTTTCCGCCGTAGCTCCACGTGGGCAGGCAGCTGTGCCGCGAGCGCGCCCTCCCCTACCCCGCCGTGTTCCGTAAGCAGGGCGAAAGGCTGGCGCGGAGCCACGAACGGCGAACAGAAGGGAGATTACGGCATGTGCGCCGCCGAGGCTTGTTTTCATTTCAGCTCCCGCAGGACGTCTGTTTGTTCTACGCACAACACGACCCACCGTGGCTGGAGATGATTGGTTTTTAGCTCTTGTGAAAAATTCATCAAGGTTAAATGCAAAACACACACCTCCTGCTTTGCATTGTGAGCCGCGAGGATGACAAATAATCCTCAAATGAGATGCCAGCCGTGGACGGGAAGGCATCGCGGCGCTACTCTCCTTGGGACCGGGTCACCACCGCTTGCACCTCCTGGACTTTGCTCCCATTGTCAGCGGAGGTCAGTTTCAGGACGATAAGAAGCAGATGGAAGCGCTGGCACGCGCCCCCTCCCCGTCTGCACCCCCTGCTGCCCGTCAATGGCCGCCTCGCCGCCAACTCTGCTTTAAAACAAATTCCCTCGCGCTCCCTCGTCAAAGCCTCGCGCCGTTCTCTCTAATGTGGAGCCGCTCGCCCTCCGTCCCCTTTGTTCCCCGGCCCAATTTGTCTCCATAAACAAGCATTGTGGGTGCAGCACTTGCTCTCTATGATGCTTGCCAAAGTATTATTGAAGTGATTAAACACCCCCACCTAGCATGTCGCACATTGCCTGCCTCCGACTTGTTTTTTACGAGTCACGCCAGCCCCTCAGTGCCGTGATTTGTCTCTAATGCGTCTCATGCCGGCCAATTTGAGTGAAGGACTACCTGAACGCCACTCCATTTGCAAAACTATCGCTCCCTAATCCTGTATGTTGTGAAGGACGTCGAGTGGGGGAGCGGGCGGCCGACCCCCAGGAGGCCTGGCGGTAATGAAAACAAGGCCAGAGGGGGGTCTGGCCCGCAGCTCTCAGGCAGGTGGCGCTGGTCATTACTGCACCAGAGCAGCCAGAATTAGCTGGGCTCTGTGGGGGGGGGGTAAAACACATGCTGCGTGTAACACCACAAAATCGATGGGTTGCTTTTCCCAATTCTCATTTTCTCCTATTCCTAAAAACTATGTTATCATCAAGCTACACAGTTGGTTCAATTGTTTTGGTTTGTTAACATTTACAGCATTTACAGCCACGCAAATTCACAGATTTTGGTTCACATTTTTGTTTTATTTCCAAAAATAGGCATTTTTGTCCCCAGAACTCACATCTCATTCACCAGAAGTGGGTAACAATTGCTAAATATGTGATAACACAGGTAAAATGTACAGCAAACATGTACCACTGTCAAAAACCCCCACAATTTTTACATGTTTATGTTTTTATCTTTCACTGATCATGCATGCAAACAGCGAACATGCTAACAACCTGCGTGGATACAATATGATATAATGGCAACATCTCTTGCTTGTACAGATGGTTGCTTAAGTGCAAAATCTCAACATGATCTCAAAACGCTAAAGCTAGCACCTAACAAGATAGTGCTAAGCACCAAAAGTGCATTTCTGTCATGATTTTGCATCATGCCATGTAAATGTATGCAATTTAATACAAACATATTGGTTAAACCGCTAAACATGCCAACAGTTTGCATGTTAGCACTTAGCAACATAACACTAAGCACAAAATGTGCCAAGACATTTTTATACTGTGCTGACATCATGCCATGTATAAGTTAGCATTTTAACATGAGTAAAATAGGTAAAGTGATATCATGCTATCAGTAAGCATGCTAAGTCTCAAAGGTTTTATAGTGTCCGTACATCATGCAATGCATGTATTTGCAATTAGACATGAGTAAAATAGCTTAAAAGCTATCGTGCTAACAGTATGCATGCTAAGTCATGAAAGTGTCAAGGCAGTTCTACAGTGTCCGTACATCATGCCATGCATGTATTTGCAAAATCATGAAAGTGCCAAATTAGTTCTACAATGTCCGTACATCATGCCATGCATGTATTTGCATTTTGACATGAGTAAAATAGCTAAAGTGCCATCATGCTAACAGTAAGCATGCTAAATTGCCAAGGTAGTTCTATAGTGTTCGTACTGTACATCATGCCATGCATGTATTTGCATTTAGACATGAGTAAAATAGCTAAAATTCTAACTGTTAGCATACAGTAGGAGCACCTAGCAAGGTAGCACTAAGTACCGAAAGTGCCAAGGCAGTCTCAATAATGATAGCACTATGCTGCTTAGTTATCACTGTCCATTTCATAGGAGCAGATCCTTTCAGATGTTCAAAGATAACATCTTTAGCCTTCATGATGGTTGCTGCGTTTGAGCGGCTCGGACCAGATGTTGATTTCGCGACTTTTTGAGCATTTTACCCTGTCTGATTTCACTTTGATTTACACTTTCACTTGGCATCATGAAGGCAAACGCCGTAGCACGAGGACCGCCAGTACTAATGTCTCGTGTCTTTTTCAACAGTGTGCAACCTAAAGCGGTCTTCTCCTACCACTGTCTTTCGAGACTTGTCTCTGCATAGTCCACAGTGTGTCGTCTTTGTTTTACCAGGTGGTGGTTCACACCAAGGAAGGAGAGCGTCTCTATCGGATTTCGCCGTGGGCAAAATATGTGACCAAGGAGGAAAAAGGTGTCATTTACGACTGGATTCACTGGGATCCCCCGCACCCGTACATTGTAAGCTTTTGGGTTCTTACCGAGAACCAACCATAGCTGTTCACTCTTTCATGGTGGAAAGTTGTCTGTTGTGCAGAACAATAGAAGTAGAAAAGGTTGCATAGTTTGGAAGTAAGGGCGTAACGCTAATCAGAGTTTTTCGGTTCGGAACACCTGGTGCGGTGCAAGATTTTCCACACTGTACGCATTAAGTGAGGGACAGGAAGTATACTTCGTCATGCAGTGAATTTCGCCCAGTAAACATACGGCTGTCAAAAAAATATTTACACAACATGTATAATGTGTTGCAGTCTCGTCGCTATCGTGGAATAGTGTTTAGAAGACATTATGTAAACAACACACAACTTACTGTCTTGTGACAACTTTGACATGGTGGTCGTTCATCTTGTCTTGTTGTTTTCCCGTGTAACGGCGGAATAGCATCCATTTTCAACGTGCGTTTATACCGTAACGTACAAGCCAAATGCTTCCTGTAAAGGTGTTCGCTCAAAGCAGTCGCCAGTGAAATGATCACCACAAAGAACACAACTCGTGGGCGTCTGTCTTTCGTTCTCTGCAATTTCTTCATCCAATCTTGTCTTAAACCTTCCTCTTTTGGAAAAGAAAACAAACTTACAGTATCACTCGGATACTGTGAACATCCAGCAACAACACAACATTTTGGCATGGCTACTATTTGGTAAATAGCTAGCCGGTGTGGTGTGGCGAGGTGTCACTATGCCAATAACGTAGTTCTTGGGCGTAACAATGTTAATAACAATAATAATAACAATATCGCTCTAGCTTGGTTAATATGCAGGTCACATTATGTAAAAGGAGCGTTGTTGACGCTTTTTGGAGGTTTTTTCGGAAGATGGAATAGGTAAGGATTGTGGATGATGGGTAGCATTCCAAAAAAAATGCAGTTTTCCTTTAACTATTTAATAATAATAATAATAATAATAATAATGACTTTTTCAGTGGTTTATCTGCTCAAGTAGCATCACGTTTTTTCACGTAAAAGGTGGCTGCTGGGTAGCCATGGTTGCGTTAGCCCAAACAAATGTGTTGCGTAATGACAGACTGATTCACGCACCAGCAGACTTTGTGGTTCCGCGAGGATGTTTTTGCTGACTTTTGGTCTCCTCTTCAGCACATCCACCCGCGGCCTCTGAAACCTACGCACCTGAGGATCTACGAGGCCCACGTGGGCATCGCTTCGCCGGAGGGCAAGATCGCGTCGTACGTCAACTTCACAAACAACGTGCTGCCGCGTATAAAGGACCTGGGTAAGACGAGCCCGACACTTTGACGCTCCATCACTTGCAGGGCTGCTTATTAATACCTTGGTACAATTTGTCTCTGTAGGCTTTATTAAAAGTCTAGCTCGCGTTGCGTCATCCAATAACAGAGGGAGCACTTTCATTGATGGCAGCCTCGAGGACACGAACTAGCTCAGAGTTTTGTATTCATGTCTTGCTGTTGGTGAAAAAGTTGCCCACAGTGACATCTGAACTGAAAAACTCATTCATCAACATTTTCCCCTCATGGCCGTCTGGAAGGACATATTGTCGCTCACAGCTTTAATTAAACTACTAAAGAAAATGTGTTTTATTTGCCTGGCTAAATGATAGGCGTGATTGTTTTCCACAACTATCTCCACTTTTTTTTTTTTTTTTTTTTTTTTTTTTAGCTATCATGCATTTGAATGCAATTTCATCCTTATGGAGCAGATTGAAAATTCAGCTTCTTGCAAATGATAACAGACGTGGTTTTATTTTGCCGCCCGCTGCACAGACATTATTCGAATGCACAGATAGCACCAGGAGCCATCTGATAAATGCTTTTCCCCCGTTTCCGTCAGGCTGCTGTCAAACAATCTACCTGCTGCAGCTCCAGGAATTCCCAATCGGATGTGGCTGGAGGCTGAAAAAAACAAAGCAAAAAAACCCACCCTCTTCCGTCTGCCTTTGCTTGCCATTTTGATTTCCCCACCAAAACGTGTATGTGTGTGTGTATTAAATAATCCTCTCACCCCGGTGCTGTCACACAGTCCCTTAGAAAACCTTGTTTTTGTTTTCTCTCTCTAACATGAGAAGACGCTAAGCTGGGCGCCACACGACTATGGAAAATAACCGCAGGGCTTCCCTCTGGAACGCTCAGTGGCGACGGCTTAAAAGCCTCTTGTTGTCTTACTCATGGCCGCGCTCTCCTAGGGTCGTGTGGAGATGTCGTACGTGACCTCCGGACTCTCGTAGCTGGTATCTCCCAGCAGACACGACTCGTCTTTAGCATGCGCGTGTCATGACAAGAGGAGCCTGGCTGGCTCGGAGACCATCTCCAGAACGAGCACGTCGAAATGCACATGTCCAAATAGCTGCGGCGCGCTTCCAGATGATGTTGTCATTATGCGTGTGTCCCGTCGGCTGACATCCTGCAAATCACCAGGAAGAACAAGCTCTGCGGTCACTGCAGGAAATGAGGCCACACGGGTAGACAGCGGCATCATGCTCCTCAGGATGACGAAGCACAACGATCATCCTGACGGGATGTTTTGTGGTCTGACATAATGTACAGTGGATCCTCGGTTTTTGCCATTACAGTCGTAATTTGGCATGGCTGGCTACATCGAGTGCAAGGTAAGGTAATGTAATAAGGAAGGATGTGTCATCCATGTAACATTACTGCCACCTAGTTGCTACATATCACTTGCATTTCAATAGGTTTCATAGTCTAACACGAAACAGCAATCATTAATTAATATCTGAAAAACTGCGATATAGTGAGGGAGTGATAATTGAACCTCAATATTGGGAGATACGACTTTATTTGTGAAAAAACGCAATAGAGAGAAGCCGCAAAATTCGTAGCTCAAAGTGGCGAGGGATTACTGTAGTAGTAAAGATTGTATGAAAAGCAAGACGGCGTACGAAAACTGAAGCCAAATTTTTGCAAAAACTTCTGGCGAAAACCAAATCAACCCAACCCAATCCAGTGTATTTATATAGCACATTTTATAAACACTGTTTCCAAAGTGCTGCACAGACTAGGAAAATCTTAAATAATAAGTAAAAGCACAAATTACTACAGTTAAAAACTAGTAAATCAAATAAAAACAAAGGCATTTAAAAAATAAAACATAATAACTCAGGTGTGGGAGGAGTTCGGTGAGGCCATGGAGCTCGACATTCGGTCGGCCTCGAAGTGGTTCTGGCAAACCGTTCGACGCCTCAGAAAGGGGAAGCTGTGCCTGGTCCACACTGTTTACAGTGGGGTTGGGGGGACGGGGGCCTGCTGACCTCGACTGAGGATATACCGTAGTTGGACGGTGGGAGGAATACTTTGAGGCCCTTTTCAATCCCACTGACATACCTTCCATAGAGGAAGCAGCGTTTGACACGGATGCGGACAGTTCCATCACCATGGCTGAGGTATCTAGGATAGTCAAAACGCTCCCCAGTGGCAAAGCTCCGGGGGTGGACGAGTTTCGCCCTGAATTCCTCAAGGCCCTGGATTTTGAGGGACTGTCTTGGCTGACGCGTTACTTCAACATTGTGTGGAAGTCGGGAACAGTACCTCTGGATTGGCAGACCGGGGTGGTGGTCCCCCTTTTCAAGACGGGTGACCGGAGGGTGTGTTCCAACTATAGGGGATCACACTCTTCAGCCTCCCTGGGAAAGTCTATTACAGGGTGCTGGAGAGAAGGGTACGACCGTTAGTCGAACCTCGGCTAAAGGAAGTGCAATGTGGTTTTCGCCCCGGTCGTGGAACACTGGACCAGCTCTACACCCTTGCGAGGGTACTGAGGGTACTTGGGAGTTTGCCCAACCGGTCTACACGTGCTTTGTGGACTTGGTGAAGAGAGAGCTGAGACGTAAGGCAAAGCTCTCAATTTACCAGTCAGGCTATGTTCCCACCCTCACCTATGGTCATGAACTTTCGGTTGTGACCGAAAGAACGAGATTGCGGATACAAGCGGCTGAAATGAGTTTCTTCCGTAGGGTGGGTGGACTCACCCTAAAAGATTGGGTGAAGAGCTCAGTCATCCGGGAGGGGCTCAAAGTAGAGCCGCTGCTCCTTCACATGGAGTGAAGCCAGTTAAGGTGGCTCGGGCATCGAGTCCGGATGCTTCCCGGACGCCTCCCTGGTGAGGTGTTTCGGGCATGCCCAGCCGGGAGAAGGCCCCGGGGCAGACCTAGGACATGCTGGCGAAATTAGGTCTCACAGCTGGCCTGGGAATGCCTTGGTGTCCTCCTGGTGGAGCTGGAGGAGGTGGCCCGGGACCGGAAAGTCTGGGCTTCCCTACTGAGACTGCTGCCCCCGTCATCTGGACCTGGTTAGGCGGAGGAAAATGGATGGATGGACATTTAAAACATAAAAAATATATTTTTAAAAAGTATAACAATAAAAGCAATAAATACAAGAAGTAGGTAAAAATAAAAATAAAAACTGGAATAAATAAAACCAATTAAAACTAAAAAAAAAAGAATAAAAGACACAGAGGACCACACAACTCATGTCGAGTTAAAAGCCAGAGAATAAAAGTGGGTTTTAAGACAAAACTTAAAGGCGTAGTTCAGATTTTTTGACATGAATTTGAATGACATTCCCATCAGCAGTGTAGTACATCAACAGTGACTTACGCCCTCCACTTGGTCCCGCTAGTCCAGTTGTGGTCGTATTTCCGTGACAATGAACGAAGTTCCGCTTAGTTGCTGGGTCATTTAAGTAAAGAGTTTGGCTTCTCAAAACAATATGCGTTCAAAAGAGCAATCCATTTGCATGATAAGAATGCCTCCTTGAAAAAAAATCTGACCTCACAAATCGCTCGGCGTTACAGTTGTATCCTGCCGCATCCCTGCCACTGTCGCCTCTCCATTCTTGTGTATGTGATGAACAGCGCGGCGGCCATCTTGTTTACGTGTGTTCCACAGCGGAAGAAGATGCGAGCATCTTCATCACATGCACAAGAGCGGAGAGGCGAGTATATCGCAAATGTATTGGTCTTTTGAACACATGTTTTGAGAAGCCAAACTCTTTACTTAAATGACCCAGCAACTAAGCGGAACTATGGTCCTCGTCACGGAAATCCGATCGGAATTGGACTCACGGGAGCAAGTGGGGGGGTTGGGGGTAAGTCACTATTGCTGTAGTACACTGCTGATGGGGATGTCATTCAACTTCATGTCCAAAAATCTGAACTATCCCTTTTAAAGCACTCAATTGTGGGGGCTGTTTTTACTTGAGGGGGGAGAGTGTTCCACAGCTTGGGGCCGACTACAGAAAAGGCCCAGTCTCCCCTGGCTTAAGTCTCGTCTTGGGTACCACTAGTTAGAGCTGGCCTTCGGACCGCAATGTGCATGCTGGATTGTAAATTTGGATGAGGTCCGAGATGTATTGAGGGGCCAGCCCATTCAATGCCTTAAAAACAAACAATCAAATCTTAAAATGAATTGTTAAAATGAGCAGGCAGCCAGTGCAAGGAGGCTAGAATTGGGCTGATGTGCTCCCTCGTTTTGGTTCCTGTTAAAAGCCGTGCCACAGAGTTCTGGACTAACTGTAAGCGAGAGAGTGCTTTGAGGCTTATTCCAGAGTAAAGTGCATTACAGTAGTCCAGACGTGACGAAATACATACATACAAAAACTGGGGTGTACGGAAAGCAAAGTTTGACTGTATTTGATGAGAGCGAGTTGTAAACATTGAAGATAACATCACTGGATAATGAAGGAGGTTTAAATGTGTGTGCTGTGTCCAGGTTACAACTGCATTCAGCTGATGGCCGTCATGGAGCACGCCTATTACGCAAGCTTTGGCTATCAGGTTACCAGCTTCTTTGCGGCTTCCAGGTACGTGTCTGTGCTTGGTTGAAAGCTGGCTCTTTTAACAATAATGGCTCAATGTCAACAATAATGGTTTAGAGCAGGGTTGTCCAAACTTTTCCAGTGAGGGCTACACAGTGAAAAATTAAAAAATGCAACTTTTCTTTTCATAACATTATTACTTTATTCCCATACTTGAAGGACTTTATTCCCATAATATTATAACTTTCCCCAACCAAGTTTTCCAAAAATTACGACATTGTTTTGTTTTCTTTGTTTCTCATAATATTACGACTTTTAGAAAATAATTTTTTGTAATACTTCAGCTCTATGCTACTAAAATTACATTATTTTTCCCATAATATTACAAGTTTATTTCCTTATTCTCTTTTTTTCTCATTAGAATCAGACTCTTTTTAAATAAACATTTTGAATTTTTTCTCTTAAAAATAACAGCTGTTTTTTTCCCATTTTTGCTGTTGTTGTTTTTTTTTTATTTTCAAACTCCTTGAACATTTTTCTTGTCAATTTTCTTCTCATAATTATGACTTCATTCCATTCTCGAAATGTAACTCTTTCCACAAACTAATTTTCCAAAAATTACAACTTTATTTGCATGATGTTAATGATGTTTTGTATGATTGTCATATTGCAACTTTAAAAAAGGTTTTTTCTTGAATATTTCAACTTTATGCTACTAAAATGATGTTCTTTTTTCCTAGATTACATGTTATTCTTGTAAAATTAGGACTTTAATATTTTGACTTGAATTTATTATTTTTTTTTTCTAAGTTTAAATGTTAAATTATACTTTTACAACGTGCCGCAGTCCAATTTAAAACAACAGCCGCAGGCCACTAATGGCCCCGGGCCACACTTTAGACACCCCTGGTTTGGAGTGGTGGAATTCGGGACTTCATCCCCTGCTGATTTTGTACCCCCTTACAAAGGTATGAACGTTTCAGAATTTTTAGAGTAGGTTTATTTTAACAGAGAATTTGTAATGAGAGAATGTAAAAAAATCCAGAAAAGGAAATTAATTTCAATTTGAGTGAAATAAATATTTGATCCCCTCCCAACCAGCACGTATTGTGACCCACACAGAGGGGTTATGTGTCCATGAAACCCACAAATTAGTCCTGTCTCTTCAGTTAAGTACTCCTAATCTCAATTTATTTAACACTTTCTTCCATGCAAACATCTCCACCACCATTGGCAAGACCAAAGAGCTGATGTCTGCGACACGGAATGGACTTAGAAGACTATCAACAAGAAGCTAGAAATAATAAGACAAGATAATGGTCAGTCACCCTCACTCTGGACGTCCATGGTGAGGGAGCAACCCAGAATAACATGGGAGGAGCTGGTTCATGATGTCAGAGAATGAGAATGAGAATTGGGTGCACGCCACTGTCACCTGAGTGACTCTTGGGAGAATGTGATGTGGTCACATGACACCGAAATGGAGCTAAAGTAAATTGTAAATGGATTTTCTTTTATATAACGTTTTTCTACCTTGAAAGTACTCAAACGACGATGACGTATCAGGAGCAACTTGCCCAATGATACTTTGACATGGTCACGGGAGAATGGAGGATCAAACCGGAAACACTTAGGTTTGGAGAGGACCACTCTACCACCTGAGCCATGCCGTCCGTGGACTGTCTAGTGGACTGGACGTGTTTGGAGGTTGTCAAAAATGGAGGTGGAAACCTTCTGCATTGAGGCTCTTTCTCTGCTAAGGGGACAGGAAGGCTTCACCGCATTGAAAAATCTTGGATTTGAACCTCCAGGCCTCAGTCAGAACACTGAACACGGGTCGTGTAGAACAGTAACTCAAGGTTTTAAGGTTGGATGAAAGTGGAACATCGGTGGAGAGGTGCTTATGAACCTGTAATAGTTTGATGATGACCTCAGATACTGCGGACATCTTCATATAATAAGATGCCCATGCTGCCTATGGACTGTCCACTGGACTGGATGTGTTTGGAGGCCGGGAAATGGAGAGAATGAGCCCAGCAACACCATTCCGACTGTCAGAAATGGTGGTGGAAACCTTCTGTTTTGGGGATGTTTCACTACTAAGGGGACTGGAAGACGTCACCGCGTTGAGGGTCTGATGAACAGGGCATGTACCCTAAAATCTTGGATGAGAACCTCCTGAACTCAGCCAGAACATTGAAGATGGATCGTGTTGAACAATAACTCCTGGGAGTTTCAAGGTTGGATGAAAGTGGAACATGAGTGGAGAGGTGGTTATGAACCTGTAATCATTTGATGGTGACCTCAGATACTGCGGACATCTTGATATAATAAAAACCCAGCAGGCTCTCATACAGAATGATATTCCTTGAAGACTTGGAGATCCTTGACAGGTGGAGAGATGACAATGGACTCCTCCATCCGAGCCGTGAATCGACCAATCAAACATCATTTTCACACAACTGACTGAGTTTTTTTCATTTGAGTCTGGGAGGGCGGGGTGACGACCACGAAGACGCAACACAGCCAGCAATTTCCTAGCGGCGTCCGATCAAGGTTAGCGCTTCTGACCCCGCCGGTAATCTCTCTGTAAACACATTTCCAGTTAATCCAGAGAGTGGCGGGACTCTCCGATAAAGGTGGACTAGTCGGAGTGTTTATCTTCTGTCAGAGATCCACCCCGCCCCCACCTTTTTCCCCTCTGAGTGCAGCCTAAGCCCCCGAGTGTAAGGTATATAGCGTAATTTCACCCATGATTGATCGCTCAGTGTCATTTAAAACCTCAACGCCTGAATACCGGGAAGCGGCTAATGCTGGTGTGCCGCGCGTGATGCTCGGCGAGGAAGCTGATGCGGCGATAGCGCGGGAGAACGGAAAATATGAGGAGTTTGGTGAAAGATATGGAAGAATGCATGCATGCATACATAGAGTACTTACTCTCTCTGCAGTGACAAATTTATCACGCAAGCTCTGCTTCTTCCTTACAATCTTCATCCTTAACGAAGGTCACGACAGTTGTGAGATTAATATCGGTGGGACTTTCTCCTCTCTTGGGAGCTTTTGATAATTTGTTCATTTTCACTTCCATGGTGATGTTTTATGCTTGGGAGACATAATGAAGTTCAAAAAGTAGACTAATAAGCGATGTGATTCTCAATCCGGGTAGCTACGAATGAAACGAGCGCCATGTTCATCCGCAGCACATGTTGAAACTAGTTTAGTGTTTACGGACCCAGATTACATTTTTTATTAATTTGTGGGAAGAACACGGAACGCCATAACCCAAGCACCACCTGTTGATAGATCTTTAGATCGATATTTAGTAGGGCTGTCAAAAACAGTGTTGCGTCCCCACAGAGTCACAGAGAGTCTGACGGTCTTTCATAACTTTATTCTGACCTGAAAACATCAACAGCAGTGCAATTCCAACACCATATATTTATCTCCAACTCATGGCAACGACACTTCCTCATTTTCACAAGACGACTGCGGGATACATTCACGGATGCTCCGAAAATCACAAGAATGTCTTCATTATGCGTGTATGTGTGGTCTAAATAAACAGAAAGACAACAACAGAAAGTGATTTTCTTATCACTCACTAACGTAACTCTTACTGCTGAAGTACAATTTGATGCAATTTGAAGCCATCAAAGGCGATGAATGCATTTCTCTCGATTTGTGTCCTCAGTCGCTACGGCAACCCGGACGAGTTGAAGCAGCTGATTGACGTGGCGCATTCGTTGGGCATCGTGGTGCTGCTGGATGTCGTCCACAGCCACGCGTCCAAGAACACCGAGGACGGCCTCAACGGCTTTGACGGGTCTGACTCGTGCTTCTTCCACTCACCTCCGCGGGGGGAGCACAGCCTATGGGACAGCCGCCTCTTCAATTACTCCAGGTACTTCCTTTCTGTTTTGGATGTCATCTCAATTTTCACGTTCTCTGTTTTTTCTCTTATGTTTTTATTCATACAATGCGGCATGGGCCAATAAAAAATAAAACAAAGGCACGGGCTGCAAATGGCCTCTGGGCCGCACTTTGGACGCCCCTGCTTTTATAGCTCTTCGTCAGGGTCGAGTGCTTGGTGTGACGTCAACTCAGTGAGCAACCACAACCCTCGTCAACTATTTAGAGTGCTAGCTTTGTTGTTATCGAGTGAACAATGGTAATTAAAGAGAGAAGGGGAGTGTTGTTGCAGCTGGAAATAATCGATGCGTTACCGCACTCATTTTTATTTCAAATGTAGATCGGAAACTGTACAAACTCTTCTCAGTGGTGGTCTTTCTGCCCTCTGAACCAGTTGCATACACGCAGGAAGTAATGTACTACAAGCCAACCAGTCACAGCCTTTATTGTGTGCGGTAGGATTTCTCGAGGTGCACGTCACGCTACGTATAGAGACTGAACTCCAAGCTGAAACGGGTGAAGTGCAACAAAATGCTTACCTGGAGCGCAACGAAGCATATTCAACGGCCAAAACGCACACATGCATGCACTCCTGATCAAAATTTTAAGACCAGCTGAAAAATTGCAATAATTTTATATTTTGCACAAAAAGTCAGACAAAAAAAGAAACTTTACTGCAAACAAGAATTAAAGTAAAATAGGCTGATCAAAAGTTGAAGACCATAGCTCAAAAAACTCTGAAACTAAAATAGAAATTAAATATTGAAAAAAGGAGTGAGTAACGAGTAGCTGTGCCATTCTGGCTAATGAGGTGAAAAATGGGTTTGGGAATGCTTGATGCCAGTGTTTCCAGCAGGCTAGTGGGAATGTTGCTCCAGGTGGTGAAGATGGCTTCACCAAGGGCATCCACTGTCTGGAACTGATGTCCATTTTTGTAAACTTCCCTTGCCATCCATCCCCAAAGGGTCTCCATTGAATTTAGAACAGGGAAACACGCAGGATGGTCTAAAAGAGTGAGCTTATTCCTCTGGGTGAAGTCCTTTGTGAAGTGCAGCGTTGTCCTGTTGAAAAAGCCAGTCATTACCACACAGACGAGGGCCTTCAGTCATGGGATTGGGATGCCCCCTGCAACATCTCCACATAGCCATCTTCCGTTTGACGCTCCTGCACAACCTGAAGCTCCATTGTTCCATTGAAGGATCATGATGGCGCCCCCTCCACTGTGCACAATCATATCTTTGCTAAGATTTTGGCTTTTAAAGGTTGTGCTCTTAAACTTTTGATCAGCTGATGAACATCCTATTTCTGTGGAAGCCCATTTCCGGCACTAAAAGAAAAAAAATATACCCATGGTAAGTCATATTTTTGAGGGGCAGAAAAAAAAATCACAATTATGAGATAAAAAGTGGAAATTATGAGATACAAACTGCGCATGTGCCGAAAGCTCTAGTGAAGAAAGCGGCACAGTTTGAATTTCCACTATCTCATAATTTCGACTTTTTATCTCATAATTATGGCTTTCTATCTTGTAATTTAGACTTTTTATTTCATAATTTTGACTTTTTATCTCGTAATTATGACTTTTTATCTTGTGATTTTAACTTTATGTTATTACTTTTTATCTTGTAATTTCGACTTTTTCCTCATAATTATGTTTTATGTCATAAATATTACTTTTTATCTCGTAATTTCAACTTTTTATCTCATCATTTGGATTTTGTTAATATCCTAATTATGTTTTATTTCAGAATTACGACTTTTTATCATAATTTTGACATTTTATCTTATTTGTTTTTTTAATATCGTAATTACGTTTTATCTCATTGACTTTTTATCTCGTAATTTTGACTTTTTATCTCACATTTATGTTTAATCTCATAATTATAACTTTTTAATCTCATAATTATGACTTATCTTGCAATTTTGACATTTTATCTCATAATTGTAACTTCCTATCTTATAATTGACTATCTCATAATTTATATTTGTATGTCATAATTATGTTTTATCTGGTAATTATAACTTTTTGTGTCTTAATTTTGACTTTTTATCATAATTTTGACTTTTTATCTCATAATTTTGACTTTTTATCTCATAATTTTGACATTTTGTCTAATAATTTTGAGTATCTCATAATTTTGATTTTTTTATATCCTAATTATGATGTTTTATCTCATAATTATGACTTTTTATCTTGTAATTTTGCCTTTTTATGTCATAATTATAATTTACCATTGGGATTATATTATTATTATTATTTATTTTCATTTTATTTTATTTTTTTATTATGGATTTTATTTTTTATGATTTTTATTTCACTTTAATGCTTGTTTGCAATAAATTGCTTGTTCAAAACATTTTTTGTCTCACTCTCATTTCTTCTACTTTTAAGATCCAACAGTGCAAAGTGTACATTCTTGCCATTTTTCACCTGGTCTTAAAATTGAGATCAGGAGTGTATGTTGGCAGGCCTGCGTTTGCGGTGTTTGCTTTTTTCTTTGAATGCATTTGCGAATGACGACAGCTGCAACATGAATGAATACAAAGGAAGTGAGTGTAAAGCAATAAAAAGAGCACATTGTGTCATCATCAATATAAGAGAAGTGTTGTTAAATTCAACTAAAGTGTGTATGAACAAACTGATAAATGAGGCCAGGAGGGGAGTTGACATTCCTGCATTTTTATTTTATCATATATTTCTTTCAGAGACTATCTGATAGGCGGCGATGCGTTCAAGGTCACACGAGACAAAGAGCCGTTCAGTCACACCCAATAAGCTTGCTTTGTTTTTACATTTTCCATATTTTTCTGACAGGTAATGCATGATGATTTGGTGTTCTGGTCGTAATGCTGATATTTTCACCTCATTGCCAGACTTCTTCCTGATCATAAGCGTCCTAAAGGAGTCCAAAAAGCCTATTTGAAGTCAGTGGCAGCAGTTTTCAATACGTTCTGCAGTGCTTAGTGTCCGGCATGGGGGCAATAAGAAGAGGGCAAAGTTGCACTTTCATTAGTTACAGCGGTGTCCTCCAATCAGCGGCACTCATTAGACACAGTGCAGACATATGGCTCCACAATGATGGGGGGAGGGGAACGCGAGGAGTCATTTGTGAAAGCCCAGCGGGGGCTTCACACCGAGCTGGTTTGTCTATTCGGACATCTTTGTTTGAGAGAAGTCCACCTGGCGGGGTAGCGGCAAAGCTAGCGTGAAACGCAGCCTGTTTATAATCGAGCGCCGTCGCTATCGGCCATCACAGCACGACCGCCGTCTTCTTATTAGTTTGATAGACGCCGGCTGATAGCGGCTATCCTGCCGGAGATCTGCTTCGCTTCCCCGCCACCCAGTCTCCGTCGCTTCCGTTCGGCCATCTTTATCACTCAGTGCTTTTTGTTGCTTTGTCGTCTTTTGCCGCACAAGTTCCACTGGAGACCTCCGTGTTTGGATAGATCTCATTTGTTAAGTCCACGTACCTCCGAGGCAAACACGACATCTGCTATCGGTATTCCAAAGGCCTGGCTTTGCAAACATCACTTCCAGCTGGAAGTGTTTTCACAGCTGCTGAATAACAATTTCATTGTTTTTTGTTTATTTTCATTCTGCAGTAAATAATACATAATGGCAGTGGGAAAACTTCAAATTCCAGCTGTGGAAGTTTCTCTATTCTGAAGGCTAGCCGGTTGGGGTGAAACGCTCTCGCTGCTTCTCACTTCCAATTTCACGGCTTCACCTTATCACGGGTTTTCACAAATATATTCATTAACAAATCATGCTGTTTCGTGGTTGATTAGAGCCTACTATTAGCCAAAATATTAAGCAAATAGTATATATTTTCGGCCTACGTGAAGCATTTTTTTAGCATAAATGGCTAAATGAAGTAAAATACAAATATAAGGCATTTAGAAGATAAATTCAATGACGTTGAAAAAAAGTGTGACTTATAGTCCGGAAAGTACAGTAAACAATAAATTATGGCTGGTTTGTGGTTGACTATGGCCTGTTATTAGCCAGAAAATATTGAAAGACAAGTTATGTGTAGTATTGTGGTCACTAGGCATCAATAATGTTATGAGACATGACGTTAGATCACATGACCTTTCACACTGCATGGAGACTGGCTACTGAGCCAGCAGAGCCGAGCCAACATGCCATGGCTCAGATTGAATTGGGAAAAAAAAGGTTCTATTCTCTATCTGTGTGGAAGTGGTAAGCTTTTGGCTTCTTTGTCCTTCTTGCCCACTCCGTTTGTAACACTTTCTTAAATTTAGAATATGTAAATTGGAGAGGCTAACTAGTTAGCTCAGTAGCTTGCTATGCTAACAGCAGCTGTCTTTTATCCCATAGATCCCATAGTCTGCGCAATGTGATGTAAACAAAGAATAATACGAGTGTAAAGGTGACTATCGGGGTGTTATTTCATGTCTGCAGGGCTTAACTTATGTTACAACTCGTATTTAGAAAGCCATACACAGGTTTTCTATGCTCGAACTATGAAAATATTCCACTTATTAATATTGAAACCTACTTAGCAGAAATTCATTTATCGCTGGCGAGTCCGGAACCAATTAATCGCGATAAACGAGGGATGACTGTGCTTGCTAAATATAGCTACAAGGTTGCTATGTTAGCAACACTGATCCCTCCTGCTAGGTCTTCTTCTTCTTCTGACAAACCAGGTGCGTATGAGGCGTGCTAAGAAGCAGAGTAACGATGCCATCTGCTGTACGGAGTAGGAACGACAAGCTGCGTTAATTCCCTTTTGTAATGTGTTTATGAGCGAGGGCTGACAGGTAGTGACAAATTTATTACACATTTTTTTTAAATCAAAAATACATGAATGTATGGGAAACACTGCAATATGTAGCGTGCCGGAACGCGTACGTCCCAAATGTTCCGTATGGAAAAATCAGCTTGTGAATACAGCTGCAGCTGTGCAGCTGGTTGACTTTGAGGTTTTTGCTATCCCGCCCCAAAAAAGGCTTGTACCGCTGCTTTCTAATAAATTGAACAAGATTAATTATTCATTTCAATTTTCCGGAGCATTTGCGTGGAGCTCAAACACCCTTGAAAATATTGAAGGACATTTTGTTTTCCTAGTAGATAAATCCTTTTCCCAAACTGCTGAATCCATCCGAATGTGCAACGTACGCGCTTGTACGGGTGCATGCTGACAACACGGGGGGATGTCAGCCTAATTCATTGGCCGCTGTTTCTTTAAAACATGCCAAAGTCACCTTGAGACGCCGGCCAAGTCAATCAAGGCGGCGGTTGGGCACGTAAGCGAGCTGGCAGCCCAAGAAACCAAACCTTCCATCGGATCAGGGCGCTCCAGATGAGAGAGTTTCTGAGGAACTTGTAATCCGACCACCTCTCCGGGATCGTTTGACTTCAATCTGCCGGTGGATTGGCGAGATACGGGAAGAAGGCCCACCGCCAGGCTTTTGAAATGTAAGCTTTTAACTCCTCACCACGTTCCCATGCTGAGCGGCAGCACAAAGGAATAATTATTCCCTCTATGACGGGATTGTGCTATACGCGGGTGTTTTTACCTCTCAAAGTTGTGTTAATAATCTGCGCATGGGGTGATCTAAACTCCGCATCTTTATCCCAGCCTCTGCTTCTGCTATTACATGAAGGAACTGGCGGAATGGGATTAACTCAAACACTTGCGCTGTAAAAATCAGCTTAAAGCTTTTAAAAAATGCTGCCTATTAGGAGTGTACATGGAGTCACGATGTGGTTTTTTGGTTACGGAACACAGGCGTACCGGTTCCCCACACGGTGTACGTTGAGTGAGGCGCAGGAAGGGTTTATGGCATCGCTCGTCAACTCGGTTAGCATATCCAGTTCAGCCTTCGGTTAGCGATAGTGCCAAGGAGAATCCAGAGCTCAAAAAGCCTCCTCTGTGGTTAAAGTCCCTTGTTTGGGAACACTTGGCCTTCCCGCTGAAATACGTAAACTGACAAAGACAAGGGGATACGATGAAAGCGGAGACTACAAGCTGGAACTGTTAAAGGGATGGTTCAGATTTTTTGACATGAAGTTGTGTGACATCCCCATCAGGATTGTAGTCCATTAACAGCGACTTAGCCCCCACTTGGTCCCGCTAGTCCAGTTCTGGTTGGATTTCAGTGATGAAGAACGTAGTTCCGCTTAGTTGCTTACGGATTTGTTTTACGCCATTGTTCAGTAGAGATGAGGAACAGGAACAGGACTACAAGTATTAACGCTACACTTCAACCAATAAGAAACTACTTCAAATGGAATCATTTTTAAATTGTCTTTTATTTTAAATATTTTATTTGATTGTATCCCATGACTGTGTGGCTTACTTGCTAATCATTAAGCCACCGTGCGGCCTGTTGGAGAATTACCTGCTAGCATTTTGCAGTGTCATTTTTTTAAAAAATCATTAAAGCTGTAGCGAAAGCTAAGCAGTTTTAATCTTTGCATTTTGTTCCCTTACATTTTGCCCAACCGTGACCTTAAAACAGACGTGAGTCCCAAACCACTGTGATAGTGTATTGTTGCACCCCTAATATTTCTGCTCTTCTGCACATCTACTAAGCCACATCAAAGACCACTTAACCAACAATAAAACCCTTAACTATCCAAAATGAACAGGCTTGCCGAGTAATGTATCCTAGAATGGCACAAAATTGAACAATTTGCAGTTTGACTGAGGAAAATGTATTCCAACAGCCAAACCGGTGTCCATGACCTGAATGGAAAACAAAAACTGAACCCAGGGGAAGAGTTCCGAATGTAAGCGTTCTTTCCTTTAGATGTTGATTTAAAGCAAAGTGGATCTACATAAATGTATTTCTAAGTGTTCAGACAAAAAGGACAGTGTTGGCTCCGTGGACCTGAAAGGCTGCCACTGACTCTCTGAAGGCGCAAGCAAAAGGGAAAAGATTGTATTACATTTTGTCTCACAGGCGACAAAAGATCTTTTTTCCGGGATGCTCAGCGAGAGCCAGGCGGAACCAAATATCAACACCAAAGCCCACCAAGACGGTGGGGAGGACGGTTTGTGTGAGCGCGGGAGGCTCCCAGCAGACTGCCTGCACGTCTGTTTAACAATGTGGTGCAGCATATGAGGACGTTCTTCTGTCAACCTTTTTTTTTTCTCGTTTTTTTCTCGTCAATTGTTGGGAGCAACGATTGACATGCAAAAACACAGCACAGAAAATCTGTGACCTTTGCAAACAATTCTTATTTGGATTAGCATCAGATTGTCAAACTCCGTATGCATTAACTTCATTCAGTATTCACCCAGCCCTTGTAAGTATACAGTAATCCCTCGTTTATCACGGTTAATTGGTTCCAGACCCTACTGTGACAAGTGAATGTCCACAAAGTAGGATTCCTCATTTATCAATACAATATTTTCATAGTTATAACGTAGAAAACCTGTTTACAACCTTCTAATATAAATTTTAACATTATTAGAGCCCTATAGACATGAAATAACACCCCTATAGTCATCTTTACACTCCTCTTACCCAATATAGTTGACGTAATAAAAGCAAATAAGACATATTAGAGCATATAAAACCTGTTTAGGACCTTCTAAATATGTTTTTTTTAAAACATTATTAGTGCCCTCTAGACACAAAATAACACCCCATAGTTGTCTTTGCAACCTATCACCCAATGTAGTAGACATAATAAGAGAAAATAAGACATTTTAGACATACAAAACCTGTGTAGGACCTTCTAAATATGTTTAACATCATTAGAGCCCTCTAGACACGAAATAACACCCCTATAGTCACCTTTACGCTCCTATTACCCAATATAGTAGACATAATAAAAGAAAATAAGACATTTTAGACTTGCAAAACCTGTGTAGGACCTTCTAAATATGTTTAACATTATTAGAGCCCTCTAGACACGAAATAACACCCTTTACGCTTTACGCCTTTCACCTTTACGCTCCTATTACCCAATATAGTAGACATAATAAGAAAAAATAAGACGTCTAAGACATGGTATAGGCTCACTTTAACTTCTGGTTTCTGTAGCGTACTTCCTGCGGTGACTGTTGTCTCATCAATGTAACATTACTGACACGTAGTGACCAGTGTCGAATACTGCATATCATCACAATGTCTTGCCTTGCATTTGTATTTAATTCATGTAGCCATTTTTATGCGTAAATGCTTCACTTAGGCATAAAATATTCAAAATGTAGTTATGTGCATATTTTTGGACTTATAATAGGCCGTATTCAACCACGACACAGCGATGATTTATGAATGAATATATATTTGGAAAACCTTGACGGAGTGAAGCAGTGAAATCGAGAGCTTGAAGTGGTGAGGGATTCTTGTGTGTCTTTGGGCAGTGAAACACGTCCACGTCAACGGCCCCCTGGACTGGCCAACTCAAGTCAACGTAAGCGGTTGTCGACATAATGGCTCGCACATTTACTTGCGACTTTAGCTCGAGACATAAGGAGAATGGGTGAAAATGAATGATTTTTGAATGTTTTTTCTCTGTTTGTGTTTGCAAAGGATATCTTATACTCTTATACAGTGCATAGCTGTAAAAGTGTCAAAGGAATACTTCAAACATGTGGCAGTTGTTTTGCATTACTGAAAGTGTTATAATGAGTATATTGACAGACCAGACAGAGTCGAATTTTACGGGTTTTGACTGATTCAAAGCAGAGTGGGGGTTTGCTGACAGCGCTACAAGCCTGTGTGGCCAAGAGCAACAGAGAAAGCACAATTTATGCAACACAGTTTTGCAAAAAAATGTGGGTGTTTTGGACCGTTTGTTGTCGTGTTTCGCCATGTTGTCGTATTTTTACTTGACTACAAAACCTGAACTATAAAACATTTGAATATTAAGAGTATGTGAACATCCCTCCTCCGACTTACTTCATCGTTTTGCAATAACGACAGCGAAACACAAAAACAAACTGCCCAAAATGCCCAAATGTCCGATGTTTCTGCAAAAGGTTGCCATATAAAGCTTGCTTCTCTGTCCCTCTCCGTCACACAGGCCGGCGCTGCTCTGTCAACGCTCTGCTTTGTATGAAGGCATCCATCGTCTTCCTGGAGCTGCTGTGTCGCAGTCCCTATGATTACCGTAATGACCCGAAAAGCACTGAAAGCGTATCGTCTTTAGCAGGGATGTCAAAAGGTTTTCCAGTGAGGGCCCCAACTTTGCCACTTTGATATTTTGTAAAGGAACATATGTAGGCATGCTAACAAGTTACATACACTGTATTTCATCTCACTCTTTACTTTTTTTTGACCCATTTTTTAGTTTTCCAAAAACATTCCTTTCATATTACAACTTTAATCCCATAATATTTTGACTTTATTCCCATGTTATGATTTCTTCGCCAACTTCATTTTCAGAAAATTAAAACAGAAAATGTTTTTTTAATAGTTTCTCATATGTTTTTAAACAATAACATATTTTTCTTTCATATTTCAACACTGTGCTGCTCAAATGATATTAGTTTTCCATCGTTAAAGTATGACTTTTTTCCCTTTAATTTTTGGACTTTATTCTCATAAAATAACAGCAATTTTCCCCTTTTCTGCTGCTGTTTTTTTTTCATTTTCCAACTATTTCTTCAACTTTTTTCTTGTAAATTCTTCTTGTAATTCTGACTTTATTCCAATGATATTTTAACTTTATTCTCATATTACAACTTTTTCCGCTACCTAATTTTCCCCAAATTTTGGTTTCTCATAATATTACATCTTTAAAAAAAACAACTTTTATCTGAAATATTTTATTCTTATGCTACCAAAATAATGTCATTTCTCATATCTCATAATACGATGATGTTTTCTCATAAAATTCAGACTTTTTCTTGTTAGATGACACTTTTTTTCTCTTAATATTTCAACTTTGTTCTTGTAAAATTACTGCTGAGTTTTCCATTTTACCTTCTGTTGCATTGGACTAATTCAAGACTTATAGTTAGAATAGTTGAAGACTTAAGGTAATTGAAAATCGTATTTCCAGCTACAGCTCTGATGTTAAAGATTCTTTTAAAAAACATTGGGCGGGCTGGATTAAAAAGCTTAATGCGTCGTAGTTTGGCCATGTGTGAATTAGCCCGTAGTTATGCTGCTGTTGTCTGTTCAGCCTGCTGAGCAATAATGATGAAGGTAAGAATAGAATGAGTTCTTCCATGAAAAAGCACACCTTATTTGTCCTTTGCACATCATTCATCATCATACGCTCATATCTGCAGCTTTCTCAGAACTTTCCCTGTGCCGTGGTGACAGGTTGACCCCTTGGTGTAAAATCTTCCCCACTTCCTCCGTCTGCCCGCGACCTTGGGTGCACCGCATTAAAGAAGGTTCGCAGTCGTGTTTGTCTGCAGGGCGGAAATAAAACCTGATACGGCGCAACCGAGCATGAAGATGAGCTGAAGGGAAGAGTGTGTTATTCCAGTGGCAACTCCTGCAGCAGCATCTGCTTGCTAGCTCATAAATATGCCGTCTATGCAGTGGAAACCAAAGTTGGATGAAAAATCCACCTCGAACGCTTCTAAACTAACTCAACAAGTGTCTACTGCTTTTTCTTTGGCTTTTTTTTTTTTTTTTGTGATGGTACCACAGAAGGGATAGGAAATGCTCAGTAGAACATGGCTGAGAATATAAACAAGGAATGCACACCATCACGTGATCTACGTGGATGGACGAGCAGTCCTTTTATGTGACGAGGCTCGCCTCCCAACTTCGTGTTTCGTCAAGTGAAGCATGAAAACGTGAACACGTAGAAACTGTTGGCTTTTTTAACAGTGGTACACGTATGCTATACATTTGACCTGTATTGTCACAGATTTATAAACTATTACCCACTTAATGCTGAACGAGATGTATTTTCTGCAGAAAAACTGCCAATTTTCAGAGAAAGAAAAAAAAAGATTTTTTTTGGTCAAAAGAAAAGTGAATTTGCATGGTCACAAATGTGCGGGCATCTAAAGTATACAGCAGTATGCAGTCATATGCCCAATGTTATTCATACCATGGCTTTCGAGAAAAGTGTAAAAAATAAATAAATACATATAATACATTTTTAAAATTATTTTTATAAGGACTTTTTTTTTTTTTTACCAAAAATTTTAGAATTTTCAGGGTAATAAATGGTTAATCGTAAATGTGCGGGCAGCTACAGTATGCAGTCCAATGCCCAATGTTATTAATGCCATGGCTTCAGAGGAAATGTAATGCTGTGTAAATATGCTGAATGGTAAATGCGTGTCATACCATGGTTTTACAGAAAAATGTAAAAAAAAAACCTTTTTTTAAAAAAATTACTTATAAAATAATTTAAGGAAAAAAACATACATTTTTTAAACCAAAAATGTGCGAATTTGCGTGGCTGTGAATGCTGAATGACGAATGTGTGAGGATCCACTCTACTTGCTTTTAGAGTGCGAAACCTCAGCGCTTGAGAAAAAGAACAAAAGCATAAAGGCAGGAACCTAAAAAAGTGGTACATGAATGCTGTAAATGTGACCTGAATGATCACATATTGACAACTTATTACTGACTTCTGGTGAACGAGATGTGTATTCTGCATGAAAAACTGGCCCGTTTTTGGATGTACAATGTTGTAACCACACATTTTTGAAGTGGAAAAAAAAATGTACATATTTGTTGTTGATTGCAGTTTGATGAGAGGGAGCATGCTGTGTAGTAAAAAGTGTATTTCAAGGCTGAGGTGGGCGAGTCAGCGCTGCTTTGTGCTGTTATGAATGTTGCGAAAGTGGCTTTGCTTACATTCTCACTTGACCCTCCTCAACCTCTATTTAGGCGCAGATTTATTTTCCCGGCCGTGACGCGGCGGCGGCGCGGAAGCAGTTTGACATTTTGTATTCGATTAGGGCCTATTTCATCATGTCAAAAAAGCTGTTGCAGCAGCAGCCAAGAGGCCCGGAATCAGGCTCGGGCAGAACTCCAATAACCTCTCAAACTGCCACATCCATCCCGACACTTAACAGCTCTTGCTTTTAATAATCCCTCGCTCTCTCCTCAAAAATACGACTGAGGGCAGGTTTTAACTGGTCCTCCTGCTTTTTATTTTTAAATGTGCAGCCCCATCCTCAGGGATGTCCGACCCCGGCGCGAGCTGACAGGTGTGAAGCCAAATGTTACATCAGCGCTTCCTCCTTCCCTGGAGGAGGAGCACGAGGGGACTCGGCGTGTTCCGACAGCAACAGCAGCAGTTGCGAGGCTGGGTGGTCACGCAGACCCTGTGATAAATAGATTAGGTCCTCCACTCCACTGCACACAGCCAACAAAGACTCCGACACAGTGCGTCCTCTGGGGATGGAGATAATAGTCAGCCAGAGCTAGCGGGCACCGCAATGAAACCGTCCTGCCACATTAGGAGCCACGACGCCATTCATCATCAAGCCCAATTACGGGCCGGGTACTTGGATCCGCCGGTCCCGCAGCAGATACGCGGCTCAATGAAGTCATCGCTCAGTCTGCGCTGTTAATGCACAAGCAAATTGCAAACTACACTGGCCTCTTGTTAAAGCACGAGGCGGTGACTGTAAAACATGCTTAGGGGGGCACTAATAGAATAAAGTGGAGTCATATTGCTGCTGGAAGTGCATCCATTATAAACAGTGGACGCTCCATTCCATTCATTTGTTCACACTTACACGGTGGATCCCCGTATATTCTCCATTCAGCAACACCTGCAAATTTGCAGTTTTTGGTCAAAAAATAGATATTTTTTCCTCCAAAAATAGGCGTGTTTTTCCCCATAAATTAGTAATACAGTAATACAGTGGTGTATTTGCATGTTTGCTCGCACTTAAATGTTTCAGATCCATCCATCCATTTTCTTTACCGCTTCATCCTCCTTAGGGTCGCGGGGGCATGCTGGAGCCTATCCCAGCTGACTTCGGGCGACAGGCGGGGTACACCCTGGACTGGTCGCCAGCCAATCACAGGGCACATATAGACAAACAACCATTCACACTCACATTCATACCTATGGACAATTTAGAGTCGCCAATTAACCTCACCTGCATGTTTTTGGGAATGTGGGAGGAAGCTGGAGTACCCGGAGAAAACCCACGCGCACACGGGGAGAACATGCAAACTCCACACAGAAATGCCCAGGGGAGAATCAAACCCAGGTCTTCCCGATCTCCAGGCTGTTCCTGTATTGGCCAATGTGCTAACCACTAGACCACCGTGCGGCCCATGTTTCAGATCATGAAACAAATTGAAATATATAAATTAATATTTAAATTACTGACTATTTATTTAAATTTGTCCCACGTTTCAGATCATGAAACAAATTTAAATATTAGTCAGTGACAACACAACTGAACACAAAATGCAGTTTTTAAATGACACTTTTTATTGTTAAGAGAGAAAAAAAATCCAAAGCTACGTGGTTCTGTGTGAAAAAGTGATTGCCCCCTAAACCTAATAACTGGTTGGGCCAACCTTAGCAGCAACAACTGCAATCAAGCGTTTGTGATAACTTGCAATGAGTCTCTTGGGCTGTGGAGGAATTTTGAAGAATTGTTGTCATTCAGCCACACTGGAGGGTTTTCCAGCATGAAGCACCTTTTTAAGGTCATGCCACAGCATCTCAATAGGATTCAGGTCAGGACTTGGACTAGACCACTCCAAAGTCTTCATTTTGTTTTTCTTCAGCCATTCAGAGGTGGACTTGCTGGTGTGTTTTGGATCATTGTCCTGCTGCAGAACCCGAGTTGTTTCAGCTTGAGGTCACCAACAGATGGCCGGACATTCTCCTTCAGGATTTTTGTTAGACAGCAGAATTCATGGTTACATTTACACAGCAAGTCTTCCAGGTCCCGCAGCAAAACAGGCCCAGGCCATCACACTACCACCACCATATTTTACTGTTGGTATGATGTTCTTTTTCTGAAATGCGGCGTTAATTTTATGATGTAATGGGGGACACACCTTCCAAAAACATCAATTTTTGTCTCATCAGACCACAGAGTATTTTCCCAAAGGTCTTGGGGATCATCAAGATGTTTTCTGGCAAAATTGAGACGAGCCTTAATGTTCTTTTTGTTCAACAGTGGTTTTGGTCTTGGAACTCTACCATGCAGGCCGTTTTTGCCCTGTGTCTTTCTTATGGTGGAGTCATCAACACTGACCTTAACTGAGACAAGTGAGGCCTGCAGTTCTTTGGATGTTGTTGTGGGGCCTTTTGTGACCTCTTGGATGAGTCGTCGCTGCGCTCTTGCGGTCTTTTTGGTTGGCCGACCACTCTTGGGAAGGTTCACCACTGCTCCACGTTTTCACCATATGTGGATAATTTCTGGAGTCCCAAAGCCTTAGAAATGGCTTTATAATCTTTTCTACACTTATAGATCTCAATTCCATTCCATTCCATTTTCCTCGGCTTATCTGGGTCCGGGTCGCGGGGGCAGCAGTCTCAGTAGGGAAGCCCAGACTTCCCGGTCCCCGACCACCTCCTCCAGCTCCACCGGGACGACACCAAGGCGTTCCCAGGCAAGCTGTGAGACATAATCCCTCCAGCGTGTCCTAGGTCTTCCCCGGGGCCTTCTCCCAGCTGGGCATGCCCGAAACACCTCACCAGGGAGGCGTCCGGGAGGCATCCGGACTAGATGCCCGAGCCACCTCAGCTGGCTCCTCTCAATGTGAAGGAGCAGCGGCTCTACTCTGAGCTCCTCCCGGATAACCGAGCTCCTCACCCTGTCTCTTAGGGTGAGTCCCGCTACCCTACGAAGAAAACTCATTTCAGCCGCTTGTATCCGCGATCTCGTTCTTTCGGTCATGACCCAAAGCTCATGACCATAGGTGAGGGTGGGAACATAGATCGAACGGTAAATTGAGAGCTTTGCCTTCCGGCTCAGCTCTCTCTTCACCACGACGGTCCGGTACAGCGACCGCATTACTGCAGACGCTGCGCCGATCCGCCTATCGACCTCACGCTCCAACCTTCCCTCACTCGTGAACAAAACCCCGAGATACTTGAACTCTTCCACCTGGGGCAGGACCTCATTCCCAACCCGGAGGGAGCAATCCACCCTTTTCCGACTGAGAACCATGGCCTCGGATTTGGAGGTGCTGAGTCTCATCCCAGAAGCTTCACACTTAGATGCAAACCGTCCCAGTAAACGCTGCAGGTCACAGCCCGATGAGGCCATCAGGACCACATTGTCTGCAAATAGCAGAGATGAGATCCTAGTGCCCCCGAACTGTACTTCCTCGACACCTTGGCTGCGCCTAGAAATTCTGTCCATGAAAATTAGAAACAGAATCAGTGACAAAGGGCAGCCTTGGCGGAGGCCAACGTTCACCGGAAACAGGCTTGACTTACTACTGGCAATGTGAACCAGGCTCCTGCTCCGGTTGTACAAGGACTGAATGGCACGTAGTAGCGCGCCACCAATCCCATATCCCGGAGCACCCCCCACAGGATACCGCGAGGGACATTGTCGAATGCCTTTTCCAGGTCCACAAAGCACATGTAGACCGGTTGGGCAAACTCCCAAGTACCCTCAGTACCCTTGCAAGGGTGTAGAGCTGTTCCAGTGTTCCGCGACCAGGACGAAAACCACATTGCACCTCCTGTAGCCGAGGTTCGATTAACGGTCGTACCCTTCTCTCCAGCACCCTGGAATAGACTTTCCCAGGGAGGCTGAGGAGTGTGATCCCCCTATAGTTGGAACACACGCTCCGGTGACCCTTCTTGAAAAGGGTGACCACCACCCCAGTCTGCCAATCCAGAGGTACTGTTCCCGACTTCCACGCAATGTTGAAGAGACGTGACAGCCAAGACAGTCCCGCAACATCCAGAGCCTTGAGGAATTCAGGGCGAAACTCGTCCACGCCCAGAGCTTTGCCACTGGGGAGCATTTTGATTACCCCAGATACCTCAGCCACGGTGATGGAATTGTCCGCGTTCGTGTCCTCAGTCTCTGCTTCCTCTATGGAAGGTATGTCAGTGGGATTGAGAAGGGCCTCAAAGTATTCCTTCCACCGCCCAACTATATCCTCAGTCGAGGTCAGCAGGCCCCCGTTCCCACTGTAAACAGTGTGGACCGGGCACTGCTTCCCTTTTCTGAGGCGCCGGACAGTTTGCCAGAACCTCTTCGAGGCCGACCGAAAGTTGTGTTCCATGGCCTCACCGAACTCCTTCCACACCCGAGTTTTTGCCTCGACCATCGCTGATGTCGCGTGCCGCTTGGCCTGCCGGTACCCGTCAGCTGCTTCAGGAGTCCCACAAGCCATCCATGCTCGATAGGACTCCTTCTTCAGCTTGACGGCAGCCCTGACCTCTGGTGTCCACCATTGGGTTCGGGGCTTGCCGCCACGACTGGCACCGACCACCTTGCGGCCGCAGCTCCAATCGGCTGCCTCAGCAATGGAGGCACGGAATAGAGCCCATTCGGACTCGATATCCTCGTCCTCTCCCGGGATGCAGGAGAAGCTCTGCCGGAGGTGAGAGCTGAAGAC
Organism: Dunckerocampus dactyliophorus; assembly: GCF_027744805.1. NCBI lineage: Eukaryota > Metazoa > Chordata > Actinopteri > Syngnathiformes > Syngnathidae > Dunckerocampus > Dunckerocampus dactyliophorus. Next base: position 4,570,908 of record NC_072830.1, read on the forward strand.
TCGACGAACAGGAGACTGTGCCAAACGTTCCCAGCATACCCTCACTACACGGTTGTGTCTCCCGGGTCTGTCCGGCATCCTCCCCCGCCATCTAATCCAACTCATCACCAGGTGGTGATCAGTTGACAGCTCAGCCCCTCTCTTTACCCGTGTGTCCAAAACATGTGGACGCAGGTCTGATGATACGACTACAAAGTCGATCATAGACCTGCGGCCTAGGGTGTCCTGGTGCCATGTGCACTTATGGACATCTTTATGTTCGAACATGGTGTTTGTGATGGACAAACTGTGTTTCGCACAGAAGTCCAACAACATTGCACCGCACGGGTTCAGACCGGGGAGGCCGTTCCTCCCAATCACGCCCCTCTAGGTCACACTGTCATTGCCCACATGGGCGTTGAAGTCTCCCAGTAAAACGACAGAGTAACCACCCCTCTGATGGACTCCAGGAAGGCTGGGTACTCTGAACTGCCGTTTGGCGCGTACGCACAAACGACAGTCAGGACCCTTTTCCCAACCCGAAGGCGTAGGGAAATGACCCTCTCGTTCACCGGGGATGACTCCAACACAGAGGCACCTAGCCGGGGGGCTATTAATAAGCCCACACCAGCTTGCCGCCTCTCCCCTGCAGCAACTCCAGAGTAGAACAAGGTCCAGCCCCTCTCAAGGAGTTTGGATCCAGAACCCAAACTGTGGGTCGAGGTGAGTCCGACTATATCTAGTCGGAATGTCTCAACCTCTCTCACAAGTTCGGACTCCTTCCCCGCCAGAGAAGTGACGTTCCATGTCCCAAGAACCAGATTTGGCCGCCGAAGACCAGGTCGCCTAGGTGCCCGCCCTCAACCGCCGCCCAAAACGCAATGCATCGGACCCTTATATGCTTGCGCCTGCAGGTGGTGGGTCTACGGGGGGGAGGTCCCATGTGGTTTCTTCGGGCTGAGCCCGGCCGGGTCCCATGGGTGAAAGCCCGACCACCAGACGCTCGCCTGCGAGCCCCTCCCCCAGGCCTGGCTCCAGGGTGAGGCCCCGGTATCCCACTTCCGGGCGAGGTGTGGTCTCTCCTCGTGTGTTTGTTCATACGGGTCTAGATCTCAATTAAACTCAGCTAAGTGATTTCTTGATTGAGAACAGGTGTGGCAGTAATCAGGCCTGGGTGTGGCTACTGAAGTTGTACTCAGGTGTGGCAAACTACAGTTTTAACAGAGAGGGCAATCACTTTTTCACACAGGGCCATGTAGGTTTGGATTTTTTTTCCTCCCTTAAGAATGAAAAGTTTCATTGAAAAACTTCATTTTGTGTTCAGTTGTGTTGTCATCAAACACAAATTCAGGGATTCTTGGTTACATTTTTTTTTTCTCTGAAAATCTCAGAAAAAATTTTTTTTTTTTACCTCCTAAATTATTAAGACAGTGGGTCTCGCACATTCGGGATTCAGTATTCATGCCTCCACAAATTCTCAGATTTTTGTTCAAAAAGTATCTGTAATAATTGTTTTTATCCAAAAATAGGTAACAGTTTTTTATCCCCCTAAATTAATAATAAAGTGGATCCTCGGATATTCACGACTCAGCATTCACACTCCGGCAAAGTCACAGATTTTTCAGGCAGCACTCCTCCATTTGTGGTAAGGTGTCGGCGCTTCCTTTTGGCTCCTTTCGGCGTTGAAGAACACGCGGCAAAGTAAATAAAAACACCCCCGCCCGCATGGTGTTTGTTTACCCGAGTGGAGCGCAAAATCCTCTCTGTTCACCGGCGTGCTCAACGCTGACCGGAGGTCACGCAGTCGCTCTGATGGACAAGCAAAAGAAAACCTGAGCGACGGTTAATGAAAGTGCCGTCCGCTGCCTCCCACCTCCACGCTGCGTGCGACATAAGCACGCTTTGGTTATCAATACCTGAATGTCCTGCAGCGCTGGAAATTAATTCCTAGTGTTCAAAGTGCACGATGAGACATGTGAATAATTCAGAGCTGCTGCTGCTTCTGACCTTGGCTGTGTGTGTGCGTGTGTGTGTGTGCGTGTGCGTGTTAGCTGGGAAGTGATGCGCTTCCTGCTATCCAACCTGCGCTGGTGGATGGAGGAGTTCAAGTTTGACGGCTTCCGATTTGATGGCGTCACGTCCATGCTGTACCATCACCATGGAATAGGTAGGACTTGTCCACACCTTCATTTATTTAAAAACGCTAAAACAGGGGTGTCCAAAGTGCGGCCTGAGGTCCATTTTGGGCCTGCGGCTGTTTTTTTGTGTATTTTTTAATTGTAAATATTATTTAACAAGAAAACTTTAAAAAAAAAGCAAAAATGGAACAGTCAGTTGTAATTTTACAAGAAAAAAGTCAAAATATTAAGAGAAAAAAGAATACATGTAACAAGAAAAGTCGTAATATTAAAGGAAACGTAACATTTTAGTAGCATAAAGTTGAAATATTAAAGAAAAAATGTGATTTTACAAGAAGCAAACAAAACGAATAAAGTTATATTTTTGCAATAATTAGGTTGTAGGAAAAGTTATGTTATGAGAATAAAGTCAAATTATGAGTTGTGTGGTCCTCAGTGTCTTTTATTGTTTTCTTTTGACTTTTGATTGGTTTCATTTATCCTAGTTTTTATTTTTATTTTTTACCTATTTCTTTTATTCATTGCCTTCATTGTTTTTCTTCTTGTTTTAAATGGGTTAATGTTTTAAATGTTTTTGTCTTTTTTTGACTTATTTGTTTTTGCTGAATTAATTTGTACTTTTACTTGTTAGAATTCATAGTTTTACTAGTTTGTGCAGCACAGAAACGGAAACGGTGTTTCTAAAATGTGCTATGTAAAGTCCAATAAAGTGAATTGGACTGGAAAATATGGGAACAAAGTCATAATACTACCAAATGAAAATTTGCAGAACATTTAAATAGCACAAAATATTTTTTTTTTTTTTTTAAAAACTGCCGAAATGGGGGAAAAAAAACAATGGTAATTTTGCAAGAATAAAGTAAAAATATTAAGAGAAAAATTTTGATTTTAACAAGAAAAAAGTCATGATTTTATGGGAATAAATTTGTAATATTATGGGAGAAAGTAATGTCATTTTAGTTGCGTAGGGTTGAAATTTAAAGAAAAAATACCTTTTTAAAAAAAAAAAGAGAGAGAGAAACAAATTAAACAAAATTAGTTTGTAATTTTTGGAATATTAGGTTGGGGATAAAAGTTATAATATTAAGGCAACGAAGTCAAAATAACATAATATTATAAAGATGAAATAGCTGAAAAATATATATATATTTTTTAAAAAACAGCACAAATGGGGAAAACACCCCAGTTGCTGTTTCATGAGAATAAAGTCAAAATATTAAGAGAAAAAAATCATATTCGAGACGAAAAGGTGTAATTTTGTGAGAATAAACTCATAATATTTGAGAAAAAATATGTCATTTTAGTATTAAAGATAAATACTAATTTTTCAAAAGCTGTAATACGATGAAAAGCAAACAAAACAAAGTTGTAATTTCTGCAAAAATAGGTTGAGGAAAAAGTTAGAATGTTACAAGAATAACGTCCAAATATTAGGAGTTAAGGTTGTATTCTAACTGGAAAAAAGTGTAATTTTACAAGAAGAAACTGGTCGTATTATGGGGAAAAACTATGCGTGAACTTGGAATATTAAAGTATTATATACTGTAGTATTACGTATAAAGTATTACAAGAAGAAAGTTTACAAAAAGAAAGTTGAAATAGTTACAATGACTTTTTAAAATACAGCAGCAGAAATGGAGAAACAAAGCAGTTGTCATTTTTTAAGAGTAAAGTCGAAATATGAAGCGAAAAGCGATTTTAGGAGAATAAACTTTGTTATAATATTATAAGGAAAACTAATGCAACATTAAATGTGAGCGTCTCTTCTCTGAAAAAGTAGAATGTTCTCACGTTTGGTGCTGATAAACATGCTCTCTCGGGACACATGCTACTATTAAGTCCAAATTGAGTGTGTGGTTATTTCCTCGGAAGGAACCGGCTTCTCCGGGGACTACGGCGAGTACTTTGGCCTCCACGTGGATGAAGACTCTCTGGTGTACCTGATGTTGGCCAATCACATCCTGCACACTCTCTATCCTGACTGCATCACCATCGCAGAGGTAAAAGTCATCCTTTGTCATCCAGTGACGTTGCCTGCGGCTCCTATTAGCGAAAGTCACTTCTTCATTAGGCTTCATTGCTTCCTTAAGTATTCATTGGTGTCATTAAGAACTCATGTACAAGGCAATCACATGTCACGCTTGGTAACTCATTCAATCACAGCCTTTTTTCAAATCAGACAACCCCTTCAGTAGCGCCATGCTCTTCCACTTCCTCCTTGGTGTCAAGTGTTTTTACATGCAAAAGAGCCATGTCGAGCTCTTATCAGACGCACTTCTGCCACCGTGTGGTCGTTTTTATGGCTTAAAACTGCTCTAAAAGTGACATATTTTAGTGTGTAGTTGCGTCATCACCTCTTTTTGCCGCAAAAACCCCGCGGAAAAGACGTATAAATACGTCTTTGTGATTGGGCGTTCGGGTTCATAAAAACATCTAAATATGTCTTTGGTATTGAATGAGTTAAACTCAGCCGAACCGCTAAGGCGAGGGTGTGCAAAGTGTGGCCCCCTCTGCTCTTTTTTTATTGGCGGGTGGCACATTCTAAAAATATCATTTAACAAGAAAACTTAAAAAAAGAAACAGAAAAACAGCAGCAAAAATGGAAAAACTAAAAAAATTCAAAATATTAAGAAAAAAAAGAAAGTTATAATTGTACGAGAAGAACGTTGTAATATTATCAGGAAAAATAACATCATTTGAGTAGCATAAAGATGAAATATTAAAGAAAAAATACGTTATTTTTTTAAAGATGTAATATTATGACAAGCAAATAAAGTTGGCTGCGTAAAAAGTTATAATGTTACTAGAATAAAGTAAAAAATATTACAGGAATCAAGTCATAATTCCGAGAAGAAAATTAAAAAGTAGAAAGTTGAAATAGTTGGACCTTTTTAAAAAAAAAAAAAAAAAAGCAGCAGAAATGGAAAAAGTAGCGGTAATTTTATGAGAAAAAGGCAAAATATGAAAAGAAAAAAGTTCAGCACAAACTCTTAATATTGAGAGCTTACCATTTTATTATCATAATTTTTTTTTTCATTTGAATATGACTTTTTTTTCTTAATATTTTTTATTTTTGCGCTGGCGTTTTTTTATTTTCTAGACTTTTTTTGTTAACTTTCTTCTTGTACATTTTGTAATTCTGACTTTATTCCCATAGAATTTTGACTTTATTTCCCTAAGAATTTACAACTTTATAGCAACCTAATTTTCCAAAAATTACAACTTTATTTGTTGTTGTTTTGTTTCTCATAATAGTACATTACATTAAAAAAAATTATGCTACTAAAATATTTTCTTTGTAATATTATGCCACTGTTCTCGTAAAAATACAACTTTTTCTTGTTAGATTGCAACTTTTTTCTCTTAATATTTAGACTTTATTATTGTAAAGTTACTGCTGATTTTACCTTTTTTTTTCTTTTTTAAAAATTATTTTTGTTAATTGATATTTTTAGAATGTGCCACAGGGCAGTTAAAAGAAACAACAAAAAAACAGCGGACCGCACTTTGGACAAGCTTGGTTTAGACGAACTTGCATGCTGTACAATTTTTCTGTCAAAATGAAAGAAGAAATGCATTTAGAAGGGAAAAGGTGAAGTGCATGATTGACACGCATAATTCCAAGGCTGTGGCGGGCCGCATAAAATGATGTGGTGGGACACATCTGGCCCCCGGGCCTTGAGTTTCACACCTGTGGGCGAGAATGTGACTTCGATTCCATGCGTTCATGGATCATGGTTATTACATTATCATTCATTCGTTATGAGTACCCGTACATGTAGGAATATTTATCAATTAAACCTGGATTGTGTGACGAGTGAACAATGGCAACTGAAGAGAGAGGGGAGGGTTCTGGAGGTGAATTTAATCTAATCATTACCACAATTGCTTTTATTGTAAATGTTGACCCGAAATGGGAGGAGCAAGTCAACGTCAAGCTAGCAGGACGATTTGGAGGGGGAGGGGGTGATTTTGGCCGTTTGCTGGTGGTTGGCCGGAACGTAACCCCTGCGAAAAGTGGGGATCCACTGTATGACAAAACATTTCTGGCTGTCTTAACTGCAAGTGTCAAAAGAAGTTAACCACTGTTTTCTGCAGGACGTGTCCGGGATGCCCGCCCTCTGCAGGGGAGTGAAGGAGGGAGGGCTTGGCTTTGATTACCGCCTCGCTATGGCCATTCCTGACAAATGGATTCAGGTACGCTGATGCACTTCCTCCTGTAATTGCTCGCTTGTTTCGCAACGTTTGTTTTTGGGTGGTTTTTTTTTTTTCCCCATCTGTTCATCGTTCTTCTCAGGCCTGCCGCTCACAGATGCAAGGATGAAAACGAAAAGTGAAGGTTTTTGTGTCCAGTCGTGTAGTACACATAGCATAGCTGTATTTATATGTGAACAATACAACTGCTAAGATATTTACTGTCATTCGGTTTTTAACCTAGTATGATCTAGTCTGAAGCATTTGTGTTTTTTACTGTCAGTCATGGAATTTGAGCAGCAGCCGCCATGCTTCTTTTGCTCTTTGTCGCTAATTAGGTGCAATTCAAGTGCTCACGTGAGGTTTGGTTAACACACAATGACAAGAATATGCAAGAAATCAAAGGGGAACACATTTTTTTAGTCTTTCTCGAAAAAAAGATGTGCCTCATAAAAGGAACAGGGTGAGCAATGGTGATACAAAGCAAAAGAACGCCGGTAAGGAAGAAATTAGCAGTACAGTAAAACCTGGTTTACCTGTATAACCCTCGGTTATTTGCTTCCAGACCCGAGCATGATAAGCTAATTTCTGTGAACTAGGATTTCTTATTTATAAATGGAATATTTTCATACTTGAGCATAGAAAACCTGTTTACGACCTTCTAGATACACTTTTTAACATTATTAGAACCCTCTAGACATGCAATAGCACCCCTATAGTCAGCTTGACACTTCTTTTACCCAATATAGCAGACATAATAAGAGAAAATAAGACATATTACAGCACAGAAAGCCTGTTTACGACCTTCTCAATACGCTTTTTAACATTATTAGAACCCTCTATATAGGAACTAGCACCCCTATAGTGAGCTTTACACTCCTATTACTTTATATAGTAGACATAAGAGAAAATAAGACATATTAGAGAACAGAAAACCTGTTTACGACCTTCTGAATACGTGTTTTTACTTTATTAGGGCAATGAAATAACACCCTTATAGTGACCTTTACACTCCTGTTATCCAATTTAGTAGACAAAATAAGAGAAATGAAGACATAATATAGACCCACACGTTAGTAACTGCAGAGTCCGTTGTCTGTTCTGTCCAGTACAGGTACTTCTTGCAGTGGCTGTTGTCTCATCAGTGTAACATTACTGACACCCAGTGACCACTTTAGAATACTACTGTACATATCATCACAATGTTTTTGAATGCATGTTCTAGAATTCCTTATACTTGTATTTTATTTCATTTAACCATTTTTATGCCTGCAAATATCAGGCATTTAGGCCCAAAATAGGTCAAATGTGCTTAAATATGCACATTTTCGGACTAGTAATAGGCCGTGTTCAACCACAAAACAGCATGATTTGTTTTATGTATTTTTGAAAAACTGTGAGAGGGAAGGTGAGGAATTCGGAGCACAAAGTGGGGAGGGATTACTGTATATCAGGGGTGTCCAAGGTGCGGCCTGAAGGCCTTTTTTTTTTTTTTTTTGGCCCGTGACACAGTGAAGAAATAAAATTCAACAAAAAAAAACCCCAGCAAAAATGGGAAAATGTAAAGAGAAGAAGCTGAAATATTGATACTAATAACTAATAATATAACAAAGCTTTGTCTTGAAATATATACAAAGCTTGTTTTAGCTTTTTTACAAAATGAAACGGTACATAAAAATATCAAAGTGCCCCTCCACCTTTTCAGTGTGCAGCTTCTTGGTGGAAAACGTTTGGACACCCCTGCTAGCACAGTGAACGTATGAATAAAAGTTCTCCAATCTTGACTTCCGCCCACATAACGAGCTGTAAATGTTGCTACAGGAGCAATTTTTACCTTCTTAACCTCAGTAACTGAAAAAGCACCACTGAGTTTTCCTACTTTCTTTTAATTAAACACGTGCACTATGCTATTCCAAAGATGCTACGTCCAACATGTCCCTATTTTCCTGCGTTCTTGTGATACGAGTGGATGGAAGTGGAGCTGGGAAAGCGCTTTCATCCAAATGAACAAAACCTTTTGTTCTTTTTCTTATTAAGCCAGCGCTCATTTCTTCTGTTTTTTTCCCATCCTTAACCTCGCCTCCTGACTGAACGCGAAGGTCATTATTTATCCCCTCCAACAAAGACGTATTCATAAATGGGGCGAAGAGACACAGAATTGTTATCATGAAAATAAAAGCAATTGACCCGCTCATTCATGGTGACCTTTCTCTTCAATGGCTAATTGATGCCACTTCCTGTGTGTGGTGTATGTGTGTATATATACTGTGTGTGTGTGTGTGTGTGTATATATATATGTCCACCAAACACACACACACACACACACACACACACCACTATGTATTCCAAAAGAAATAGATACTGTATATTAGGGATGTTATGATCCTATCTTCAGGATCGGCATCGGCTGCCAATCCGCTGTATTTGTGAAGACTGGATAATATCGGCTTCCGCCACGAGATCGGGCCGATTCGGCTGCTGCATCACATTCGCACCCCTGAGCCACACTCCAACACGGTAGGTGCTGTAATGCACCTCAAAGCTGGTTGCCACTCGACTCGCGCCACCCGCAAGAAGAAGAAAAAGCAACACCACCATGCAGACATGTCCGCGGTGTACCGTGGTGAAGTTAGTTTCACGTTGGATGTTGGATATTCGGCTCCGTAGTTACAGCGGCAGTTCCCTCTCACTGTGCCCGCACTGCTGTGTCATGGTGTCGGGAGCTCGCATGGGAAGTGCTGCTCTACCCGCTGGTTGCTTATAATAGGGGCCGCACAAACACTACTAAACATGTTGAAATGGTGGCGAAAAACCTTGGAAACTCCTCTGTTACGGAGCGTGAATGGAAGCTAGCGGGGTTTCGCTTAGTTTAGCTAGTGCAGCTGTGTGTGTGTGTGTCTGTGTGTGTGTATGTGTGCCTGACTCAGGCTGGATGATTAGAATTTTACTGTGTTGTGTTTTACCGCTTTAAAGTAAGGACCATTTTAACGCCCACTGACGACGTGCAGGTTCTGAGTGAAAAAAGACGAGAGGCACATTCATTCTTGCACCCAGCGCCTATCAACCGTCACTTGCCATTCTCAACACATTCCGGCCTTCAAAATAAGAGCGCTCTTTGTCACATTTGTCTAATTGTGTAAACATATCTTGCATTAATAACGTGTTTGGAATGACATCTGTGACTACATCGTCCTTTATCTCAAGCACGGGCATTACAGTTTGCTGAAGATTTTGTAGCAATATGTGCTGAGGCTGACATCCCATTAAAAAGTTAGCTAAGCTACATCCATTTCTCAATGACTGTAGTGCATCAATAAATGTAAGGATTTATTCACTATCCCAAATAGCATACACTCTGGTAAAGTAAGTGGAAAAGGTAAAAAATCTGAATTCTAAAAAAATAAAGAAAACGGAAAAAACGGAATTTGGGAAGAAAATAAAATGGATTTCATAGGGCACTTACAGAGTTTGGTTAAAAAAAAAAAAAGTAATATACTCTAAATCACACCACAAACTGATCTATAACCATGTGAAATGGTTAGTCTTACCCTAAAAGCATTTTTTCTATTTTCTCCAATTTGATCTTTTATTGGATGGACTTTTATTGGATCTTTTATTGGAGACGGGCCCTGACTCAGAGGTTTCTTCCAAAAGCCAAACAATATTGTTGGTCATTCTGTGTAACAATAAAGTACATTCAGCAATACTTTGGTTGCATTAATTTTTAATGCTTTGAAGAGCTATTTTCATAAGCATATTCAAGTCCACAAATACATGTTTGTAACAAAAGCTTATTATTATTATTTAAAAAAAAAAAAAACAAAAAACGATCGGATTGGCAAGACTAAAAAAAAAATTGGATCAGGTCGGAATCCAAAAAATGTGGAAAAAAAAAATATTGGTTAAATGAATAATAATTCTAGAAGGGTAATGCATGTTTCAAGGAAGAAGTCGTTACATGTGTGGTGAGGATCTGGATAAAGGTGCAGATACAGAATGTATTTTTTGAGGAACGATGGCTTGTCGAAGATCCTCTCTGATAAGTGAGCTCTGCTGTTTTGAAGGACCTACGGCAAATTCAAGTCAAAGATCCTCTATGGCATATGACAGTAGCGCTCTGCTGTTTTCAAGGACCTACGCTGCAAAATGCAAACAGTGATCCTCCTCTATAAGACAGGAGGGCTCTGCTTTTTTTAACGACCTACTGCAAAAATGCTAGTCAAAGATCCTCCACTAGTACAAGACAGATGCACTCTGCTCTTTTTAAGGACCTACTACAAAAATGCTAGTCAAAGATCCTCTACAAGTATACGACAGGAGGACTCCGCTGGTTTTAAGGATCTATACAGCAAAAGGCAAGACATTGATCCTCTGCTGTTTTAAGAAGGGACTGCAAAAATGCTAATCAAAGATGCTCTCCAAGTATATGGCAGCTGGTTTTAAGGACTTATACTGCAAATTGCAGGACAAAGATCCTATAGAAGGCAGGAGCGCTCTGCTGGTTTTACTGCAAAATGCTATGACTGGTGGCTCTGCTGTTTGAACGACCCGTACTGCAAGAACGTGAGTCAAAGATCTTCTCCTGTATATGACAAGAGGACTGTGCTGTTTTTTAAGGATGTTCTGCAAAAATGCGAGTCAATATGACCGGAGTGCTGTTTGGCCCGCGAATCACGTCATCATCCCCCATGAAGCAGGAAGTATCTGCCAGCTCACAAACAGATGGACAAACCAACAAATGATATTTTCCCTTCCAGTAGTGAAATGTAACATTAGTGTGTATTTCTGCCATCACAGAGCGCTCATTCACGCCGGATGGCAAATTCTCTGGACCAAAACAACGTCCACAACAAGCGTTGAAGCACTCGTTGGCTCGCCTCTTCAGCCCTCAAGTGGTTAATGGCCCACCATGGAGGGAAAAAACCATTAGCAGATCCTTTTGATGAAGATGTTCCCCTCAAGTCAACATGGCTTTTTTATTTTGCTCCCATTGATCATTAGAAGTTAGCAGTTCAGACCTTCGTCCTCTTAGTATTCCTGCGACCAATCCTGTCACATGGTTTATTGTGATGCGTTTTGCTTTGCTTTGATCACAAATAGCCAGAGAAGAAGAAGACGTTGCAGGGGGGATCAGAGTTGCGGACTTAGCCACTTTGCCGCTATCTTTATGTGGAGTAATCAGACCCCTCTGAACACTCCTCTACCCCTCTGCACCCTGTTCAAACTTGACAGAAGTCACAAATAAGCCGCTTGTGACCTTGACACTGCATGCTACAGTTGTGCTTCTTGGGGAGGGTGTGGTGTACTCATCGTTCATCAAGCGGGTCGCTCGCAGCGAAGGGGGGGCGAGAGAGAAAGAGTCACATGCCGGCTTGACCTTCTGGCTCGTTCTTTTACTGGCTTCCTCTCCTTACGTGCACAGGAAATACTCGCGGGATTAACCTCGGAGTTCCCCGGGTTCGCATGACTTTGAAAAACAATGCGTCTCTCAATGCATGAAATTAAAACGCATCATTTTTGTAAACATATGATTTACCTTTTTAATAGTTTAAAATGCAATAAACACGAATACCTCTCATTTACACGCGCCTTTCGAAATGGTCACCGTGCAATAACAAAACAAAAACAACACCAAAAATCATGGGGCCTCATTCACGAACATCTTCTTAAAAGTCTTCTTAAGAAGTGTACTTAAGAAGGCGTGGGTTGGAAACTGCGCCGCATTCATGACACGTTCTTAAGTAGGGATAATCGTTCGCACCGGTGTTCTTAGGTTGATGAATGCCAACTGCGATGCCCGTGCATGTGAGCCCTAATTTGCATAGGTCACCGCTTATTATTTCCTATATAAGGTAAAAAATGTGCCGTGCGCAACCGGCAGCTGGAGGCGGAGATGGCAACGCGCAAGGGCAAGACTGAGAAGCAGCTGGACAACAAACGAAAGAAAAGCTTCAATTCTACTGAAATAGAGGTGCTTTTACAAGGAGTGAGCGAACACAAGACCACCTTATTTTCACGTGTACCCACCGGTCATCAGGCCATCCAAAAAGAGTCGGCATGGAGCACCATTGCAGGAAACATAAATGCCATTTCCACGGAGAAACGCGCCACCGCAGAGGTTAAAAAGAACTGTTTTGACTTAAAATAGACAAAAAAAAAAAGATTAGACTGCACCGGAGGGATCTGGAGGAAACGGGAGGCGGGCCATCAATCAGAAACCAAACCATTTCGGAAACTCTAGAAAATATTTACACAATCATGATGGAAAAATAAAGTCAGAATACATAGTTTGTGTGTGACAATTTATTTTTTCTGTGGTTACATTTGATTAGACGCTGCCTAATTAATACAGCAGCCCCGTGCTCTGGCTCAAGACGTGGCTGGGGGCGCATGTCGTTATCTGGGGGTGCTACGTGTGCAATAGACACACCACGTTTCATTGTGATGTTATTCTGATGATCCTGCACACCTGCAAGAACAGAGAGGGAAGCCTGAAGCCTGAAGCGGGACATCAAATATATCAAATATATTTCAGCAAATAAATCTAATGGTCCTTTACATTCTCTCTCTGCGCAGCGCACATCCAGCCAGCATTTTTTTTTGGATGAATTGGGATTTAAATATATATTTATCCATGGAGTATATTTTAGTTGTTTTGATGATAAATAATTGTTGGGATATTTTATTTGCACTACATTTTTTGGGATCAGGTTGCAAAATCCATCATGAGGGCGACTACGCATTGAAAGTGCAAGATTTGCTTGTGCGTAAGAGTCCTCCTGAGCGTTCGTGGAATTTGTTCTTAGAGCTGAAGAAGAACTGTGAGTTAAGAACACGTTTCGTGAATGCCAAAAATCTTCGTAAGAAGGCTTTAAGAACACATTTGTGCGTAAGAACGTTTCGTGAATGAGGCCCATGGTGAATAAAGACAAGATCATAAAGCGTGACACACTGGCTTAAAAAACGAAACTTAAAACATTTTTATGCAAGGACAACGCTAAACACCCTCAGCATTTCAGTATGTGCAATCTAATTATGGAACGGATTGAGTAAGGCCCAGCAAGGTGAACTATATTTGGACACATGCTCCAACCAGCAGGTGGGCCACTACCGAGGTCAGGAGAACCAGAGTATAGAGGGGGAGGAGCGAGCTGCCGTGGCCCAATAAGGTGCACTGTATTCAGGCACACGCTCCGAGCAGCCGGTGTGACGCCACGGAGGTCTCAGGCAAACCTTTTGCACATGAAGTGAAGTGGCTGATAAGGTTTTTTGTGTGTTTGTTTCCCCTCATCACGGAGCATTTGGTACAATGAGCACGCGAAATGTCTCTGAAACAGTGAATGTTTGTTTACAAGTGAGGTCAGCTGAAGTTACGACAGGCCATTAACGTCACAGGCAGCAGAAAAAAGGAGCGTTTGATTTGTTCACCCCCGCACAGTACGGGCAATCTCGCCTCATTGGAGCGGATTTATCGGTATGACATCTAAATTCTATGACATCGGCCTGATAATTATCGTGCACCACTAATCTGCATGTAAGCTAGAACTATTCTATTTATTCATATTTTGGGTGTCTGGAATGGATGAATTAGTTAGAGTGTTTCCTATGGTGCAAAAAAGCGCTTTGCTTTATTGGAACAGATGAACAATGAAACCTGAGGTTCCACTGAACTTGAATTGTTCTGGGGAAAACGGTATAGAACCCAACCCTGGAAGAATGTTTCCCAGATGAACGCACAGATAGCAGTCAAGACAGGTAGGACGAGAAGAAAAAAAGCCAACAAGAGTCGAGTGTATTTCTAGACATCACGTTGGGTGAATCTCTGCTTCAGCGAGCGCGGCCGCACGCTGAGTTCCGTCCTCGCCGTGACTCATTTGATGTGAGTCATTTAGCGGCTGTGTGAGGCCCAACAGGCTGTGGAAAATGAAGATATCCACATAACAGGAGCTGATAAGACGTGCTCTTTTTTGCAGGGGTGGGGGTGGGGGGGGGGCGATCCAATGTGATTATGAGCGTGAGATGCTGTCGCTCCTAATGGCGACTGGAACAAGCGCCTTTCCCTGCAGCTACAGTGGATGGAGATGTACTTTTTACAATTACAGCCGCTTTCAGCGGGAATTAGAAACGGGAGTTCCAACCTCCGAGTCAATCGTCCCTGTTCTTCTTCTTTTCTTTCACTCCATTTATTATAATTGAATGAAAATATCAGTGGACACAGCTCTGTCTCTTTCTGCTGCACACTCTTTGCTGTGTCCATCACAGTGGAACGGGCTTTCAATTAGACGGGACTCATCAGAATTCAGGCTGCGAGCAGCGAGGATGTGCTGCTTCGAGTTTATGCGGCGCCGTGCTTTCTTTTGACCTCCTCTGCAGCTTCACCTTCCTGGATTTATAGCGGATAATGACCCTCCTGGGCCTCCGTTGTTTCATGCAGGAAGATGTCGATTCACTTTCTAAAATTGTTGAAAGTAAAATAAAAAAGGAGCACTAGGGGGCGATAAAGAGGATGTTGCTATAGAAACCTAAGGAAGAAGAATTGCTTTGATGGCGTTTTGTTTGTTTGCAGGATTGCAGAAATATGATGTGCCAGGGAGGAGTCCTTTAGATTTGGCTGCAAATCAGAATTAACACCCTCAATCGTACCTAAAAAATGGAGCAAAATACCAATTTGCCTATGAGGCTGCGTTCACATCTATGCTTCAGTACTCTGGTCCGGACCAGACACTTGGTGGACAATTTTTGTGGTTGTTTTAGCGTTCACACTGAGCATGAACCAAATGCTGTAACGTGAGGACCTGATTGGACAGCTTTGGTGACATACTGTATAACATGACTTATTATATTATGTGATTTCCATCAGCTATTGCAAACCAAAATGTCGTCTGCTGGGTTGGAATACGTAGCTATTTTTCTATTCTGACATCTTAGATTTACAAAAAAGCTGCTCAAGTATACTTTTAAAGAGCTTCCATGACATATTTCATGACCTAACTCAAATATTCCAAACCCAAATGTCACCTGCTGAATATGTAGGGTACATAATAAATAGTTACAGTATATAGTCAATATACGGTAGTGTGTAACACATACGTATGCTATTTTGGTATTCTGACATATTTACTAGCATAGATTTCACAAAAAGCTTGTAAAATGTACTTTTAAAGAGCTTTCGTGACATATTTCATGACTGTACTCCAATAATCCCAACCAGAATGTCGTCTATTCGGTTGGTTATTTGGGTTATTTTTATATTCTCATATTTTTACCATCTTAGATTTTACAAACAAACTTCTAAAATATACTTTGAATAGCTTTTATGACATATTACATTACATAGCTCAAATATTCCAAACCAACATGTCCCCATGGCTGCCTGGCAGACCAGTGGGGGAGGTCATGACCTCCCTCTGGTGGCCCGGCCGCCATGGCAGCCATTGGCCAATGAACTGCTCTGCTGGGAATGATGCATTATAGGAAGAAGATAAAATTAGTCAATGTTAATGTTTTGTTATTTTAAACTCGTATTGGTGCTTGTCTTGTATATTTCTTTGCTACCTTTTGAGTGTTAAGTTGCTGTGTGATGATTTTAGCCTTACATTTTGGTATTTACAAACACATTAGCCGTTACATACACCCCTACTTCTGAGGATTGTTACCCTCTGTTGTTAAAAATAAGTCTTGTTTCTTCTTTGTTACTAAAAATCCACCAAACCAGAAGGATAATTCTGTTGGGCACTCCAAACAAATGCACAGATGTTCCTTATCAATGCAGTATCATTTCAAAGGCAACAAATAAACAAGACCTGCTGAGAAATAAAATACCAAGCAAGTAATTCCCGACCCTTGTTTGATGTTTATTTTCTAATGCATGCGAGGTTTGCGTTATTTCACCCCACAATTGCCATCAAACGAGTCCTCCTCAGCACCTGCTGATGGTCGCCCCCACTGAAGGTCGCTGTAATGACCCGTGAAGCTGCACTTTATTTCTGTCTTTTTTTTTTTACATTTTATTTCTGGCTCTGCCTAATTAATCGGAGCACTCAGGCTGGCTGGCTGCTGACAGCGGGCTTGTAAAGTAAGATTTGTTGCGCTGCTCATTACCGTTGATGAAGTGGAGTGTCGGCGGCGCCAGGAGGCTCGGCCGGTCGAGGCCCGACGTGGTCGAGCCTGCGGTCGTCAGGCGGGTCGCTCCTGTCTGCGCTTGGACGGCGCCGCTCGCAGATTAATTGCTCCCACCGCACCGGTGTGGTTGCAGTGAGCGGGAATGATTTGGATGTAAAGCGTGAGAGTAGCGGTTGTAAGAAGACAATACAAACATCTTTACATCGATTTTGACGCTCATGCTGCCCCTTTTTCTTTGCGACAGAACCTCTTAAGGTTGATGTCAAATCCATATTTATCTCTTTCTGCTGTTGAAAATCTACTTTTGAGCCAGATTATGGGTCATGTTATACGATTTTTAACAGGTGCCACAATAGTATATTGGAAGTGTGTTAGCCTTGATGCTGGTTGCAGTAAGCCTTACTTGTGTGTGTAGCTGTAATGCTAACAAGCTGTGTTTGTCTCCAACAAGCACTATTGTGTACTTTATATGCTGTAAGTCTGCACTAGTCCAACGTAATAGACGCCATATATCACATACAGCAACGTAACATTAATGAACGGGACAGGAGGACATAAACGTCAGCAACGCTAGCATAGCTACGTGATGCTAAAGTGCTAACATTACTCTCAC
The DNA here is from genome assembly GCF_027744805.1 of Dunckerocampus dactyliophorus. NCBI lineage: Eukaryota > Metazoa > Chordata > Actinopteri > Syngnathiformes > Syngnathidae > Dunckerocampus > Dunckerocampus dactyliophorus. The sequence goes on from NC_072830.1 coordinate 4,587,954, forward strand.
ATTTTAGCAATATGCTAGTTTAGCCTGTTTGCTGGAGAAAAACTAAATGACCAAACTTACAGCGTATGCAGGCTGCATGTATGCAGGCTGCATTTAAAGATGTGTAGCGAAGCCTGTATTACATTCAAGAGTAATACACTGCTCGGAACAATAAAGGGAACACTAAAATAACACATCCTAGATCTGAATTAATGAAATATTCTTATTAAATACTTTTGTCTTTACATAGTTGAATGTGCTGGCAACAAAATCACACAAAAATTATCAAAGGAAATCAAATTTATTAACCCATGGAGGTCTGGGTTTGGAGTCACGCTCAAAATTGAAGTGGAAAAACCACCTGTGGACTATTCCACTTGCTGCTGTGTGAATTGAGTGTTCCCCCCCTTTTTTTTTTGAGCAGTGTATATTTGCCTCCTCGAAAAAAATCCGACCTCACAAATTGCTCGGTGTTATTCAGTATTTGTCTCCCGCCGTATCCCTGTGCACTGTCAGTGTCCATTCTTGTATATATGTGACCAAGACGCTCGCATCTTCTTCCGCTGTGGAACACACACGTGAACAAGATGTCACTGTTGATGTACTGCACTGATGGGGATGTCATGCAACTTCATGTCTAAAAAGCCAAACTATCCCTTTAAGTCAAACGTTAGCATACTAGCACTAGCACAGCTATGTGAGTCAGAGGGCCAACATTACACTCAGCATTTTAACAGCAACATCATGCTAGCTTGGCCTATTCGCGGAAGGAAACACTAAATGACCAAACATACAGCATCTGCTCCAGGCTGCATTTGAAGATGTGTAGCGAAGCCTGCATTACATTGTTGCACCGCAACGTGCGTCACAAGTCAAGTTAGTTCAGCAAGCTTCAAAGATATTACATTTATTATTATTACAGCTTGCAAATAAACTCTTCTCGTAGCGAACGTTAAATATCGCCAAAGTCGTACAATTTGGAATTCAGACATTTTAGGAAATACATTGTTCATCATAACTACGACTCATCATCATCAATTAAGTCAAATGTTAGTAACACTAGCATTTTAACAGCGACATCGTGCTAAGTTAGCCTGTTCGCTGAAGGAAAAACAAAATGATCAAGCTTACAACTTCCACGTCTGTAGCTGGCTGGCGGACAGCAGGTCAGAGCTTTACTTTTAAGATGTGCAGCGAAGCCTTTTTTAGAAATGTGAGATACAAAGCTCTCCTCCGTCAAGTAGGTGAGCGCAGTAGGCTTCGATTTACAGTGGAACCTTTGCTAGCGTCATAATTTGTTCCATAAGTAACATAAATCCAATTAATGGATCCCAGAAAACCAAAAAATGTATTTTTTACGACTATCGTTTTTCATGCAGAAAAATGATAAATGCACATAAATGATGAATGAAAGGGATAAAAGAACATTTAAGGTTACTTTTACCTACATTGAAGACGTGATTCTTGACGTGACTGAAAACAGGAAGGTGGTGGTGGTTGATCTTCCTGCCACATCGTGTCTGTGGAACAATCACAAACACAGCAGCAGTGGCGGCGGCGGCTGCAATACGTAGCGTCACCTTTCGCTCGTGGCCCGAGGCAGTGTGAGTGTGAGTGTGAGTGTGTGCTAGCTAGTGTGGTGTGGCGAGGTGTCACTACGCCAGTAACGTAGTTCTTGGTGTAACAATGTTAATAATAATAATAACAATGTCGCTGTAGCTTGGTTAATATGCAGGTCACGTTATGTAAATGGAGTATTGTTGGCGCTTTTTGGAGGTGTTTTCAGAAGGGTTTATAGGCGGAATAGGTACGTCCCATTACGTGCATTCTTAGCTGCCTCTTTTTATCTGTTTTTATATCTGTAGAACACAGAGAAAAGAGAAAGGCATGTGTGTTCATGTCTCACGTAAGGATTGTGGATGATGGCCGCAATTCCCAAAAAAAAAAGTACACTTTTAAGTAAAGTAAAGAAGCTTTATGGGCCCACGGCTACGGAAAGTCCATACAGGTTGGAAGCTGGACAGTATATTGAGTACAAAGGAAGTGTCTGCAGAAGACAAAGTGTTGCTGAGGTGTCCTGCACTCAGTAATATGTGACCAGAAGGCTGAGGTGAAGAAGCGTTATCTGTATTAAAGGCAGAAGAGCCACTATTTAGTTGGAGCAGTCAGTTCATCGCCGACGTATCGATCGGCGCAATTTACTCCCTTTGCTCCGAGGATTTACTTCTCTGTCTGTCGAGTAATATAAAGGTTTCCTCGCCTGCCACTCAGCTGTCACGGCCAATTCCACCCGGCACGCTTCTTCAGCCTTCACCCACTGGCCCGTCCCGCCATGTCCATCACTGAGGGTTCAAACTGGAAAGTGGCTTATTTCGCCCATTTAGGAAGCGCACTCCTGTTAGCTCGTTGCTAACCGTGAAGGATTATTAGCCGTGATGATCGCGGGGGCGGCACCGTGCGGGCCCGGTGACCCCTGGGAAAATGACTCCCTGGCAGGAGCCTTATTGATTCCTCGCTCGGATTTATTGTCAGATCCCTCCGTTTGGATGAAAGGCATGTGACCTTGCCCATCTCTGGTGGGGAAGATGCCGCCGCCTCCCCACCCACCCATGGGCTTCAGAGGAGTTATTAAAAAGTCCATTAAAGCCATTCATTGGGTGGACATAAGTCACAGGGCAGATATAGAGATGTCAAAACACAGATTGATCCAAGAAGGAAGTGTAACCCAGAGACGGCTGCAGAAAGGTAGAAATACCGCCTGCAACCGAAGTCGCCGGCTTTGGACATCAGTCAGAGCCCCCAAATGGACCTCTCAGGCTCATCTATCATTACGGGGTTTTTTTTTCCCAATAACCCATCTTTGTTATGGTGCAGATCCTGAAGGAGCTGAAGGACGAAGACTGGAACATTGGCAACATCGTCCACACGCTGACCAACAGGCGCTATGGAGAGAAGAGCATCGCCTACGCTGAAAGTCACGACCAGGTTGGCTTTTGTGTTCTGCATTATTTTTCTGCAGTACATCAATTGAAGCTTTTCCAGCAGGTATTTCATAAAAACACAAAAAAGCCAATTGAGCAGGGAAGGTGTGGTGTGAAGAGTGTTTTGAAGGACGCTTCAGGTGGCTGATGGTGATGCTTGTTCGCTTAATGACGTTCTACTCTGTGTCCTCATTGCTTGTTTAGCTGGGCACTCTTAGCAGTACGTGCTAGGGAATGCCATTATGTTAAAAAGCCAAAATCCTCATTAGACAAGAGGATATACAGTGCAGCCTAGCTTCCCAAAGTGGGGTACTCGTACCCCCATGGGTACGCCAATAAAAATAATACGCCGATAGGGGGTGCATGAATAAAAATGAAAAACGATTACTTATTACATGGTGGCATTGTTATTGCACCCCAAAGTTGGCCCCCATAGTAAGCCGTCATAAGTCTCATACAACTCGATGCACTCTACACAACCCCCACTGTAACTTTAGGGTGTTGAGCCCAGTCACAACGAAATTCGGTACACATCTTTAGGGGACTGACAAGCACGTGTGCCAAATTTGAGCAAGATTGGTCGAAAAACATGGCCGCTATCAAACAAAAAAATCTTTGACATCGCAACTAGTAAGTCACTGAGCATTTGTCTAAGAATAATCCAACTTTGAGGATGCCAGTACAGCGTTACACAGCACATGCTGGCGTGTCTTCCAAAGCATTTTCAACACAACCCATAGGAGGCGCCACTAATGTACTGTATGTGCAAATAATATGCATGGAATGGAATGGAATTTTTTCCAGCCAGTTTTGCAGATTTCTGTTTGGTCTAGATCAGTGGGTCCCAAACTTTTAGCAGTCGCACACACCTTCAGACATATGACTTGTGACTTGAAGCCATGTACTCCCTACTACTGCACACCGAAAAAACATAAACCGTTTTTACATTTCGTGAAACTGAAATATGAAACGTGATTGATTCATTTTTATAGTCAGTCATTGTGGTTAAAAAATGTATATTGTGCATGGTCAAATTTTGATTCAGGTTTTACATGATAAATAGAAAAGATTTTGAATTTCTCTGGAAGTATTGAAGTCAGGGGTGTCCAAACTTTTTCCACCGAGGGCCACATACTGAAAAGTCAAGGGAAGCAGGGGCCACTTTGAAATTTCTCTCTCTATTTTTTTATATTTTGTAAAAAGGTTCAACAAAACCTACAGTATTACAGACAAAGCTTAGTGTTGTTATTGGTTGGCAGTGTCAATATTACAGCCTTTACTCTTAACACATTTTTAATGGCGTTTTTAAAAATATTATATGATATTATATTATATTATATATACTACTTGCTGCACCCAATAAAAAAGGAGCTGCAGGCCACCAATAGCCCCCATACCACACTTTGGACATCCCTGGCATACATGAAAAATGAAGAAATGTGGTCTACTAAACAGTTAGTACACTGTTTTGTAACTGTTGCGCATCCATGCACTGACTGCTTGTTAATGTATGAGTTATTGAATGATTTGCATTTTACATTAAAAAGTGGGCATGTGTTGCTTTTGTTCCTCAAAGCATGCAACTTGTCAGTGTTGTGCACTGGCAGTGTTACTGCCACTACTACGACTACTACAACAACTGATGCAAGGTAAGGAAGTGATGCACATGTGCACAAGACACGACGTCACACGTGTTGCCGTGTGTTTACAGATGTAAATATGCCTCGATTTCTGTGTTTGTGGCAATTTCAAGGATTTTGTGCGACCGGAGTCAGCACTTGCTCAACCAAATTATTTTGCACGGAGATTAACAAAGAAGAGGGCAAGAATTTGGACCATGGCAGTTGGTGGGCAACTTGCTGTGACGTCTGTTCCGAGGAGCGTGTGGGTGGGTGTCGCACTGACGCGAGCCGCGTGACTGACAGATTTGAAAAATCCTTTTTTGGATGCCCGCGATCTAAGTATTGGTCCTACAGAGCTTGTATTTCAGCCGGATGTTGGGATCCTTCTCTTTGAATGGGTTGAACTTGAGCTTCACTTTTGTCCACTTGCAATCGCTATGATTTAAATCTGCATCTTAATTTTATACCACATTGAAAGGGAAAGTTGAACAAACATGATAAAGCGGAACCAAAGTGCAAAAATACATACAAGCGGCGATAGAGTCTCATTTTCAGGGGAATCTCCACTCTCTCATCCTGGTACGCACACACATTTCACCGTGCGGGGATTGGAACACCGATATAAGTTAAAACTTCAAGATGAAACACTTAATACACAACATTAACATCAAACTTACTTATGTATTTATATAACTCGCACAGAGCAATGAAGAACTTCTCCTTCCTTCTTTCCGCCATGACTGTGAGCTCTGTGCTATGAGACTTTCAGGTGCACTCGAAATTGTGAGTTTCAGGTGCTAATTGTTTTTCATTTTTATTCACGTACCCCCAACGACAACTGGCGTGCCCCGCTTTGGGAGCGGAGGCTTTACATGAAGTACAGTGTGTTGTGATGATGCCACCGCAACAGGATTCCCCAATCTCCATACCCATTTTCCATTTTCCATTTTCCAGGCTCTGGTTGGGGACAAAACGCTGGCGTTCTGGCTGATGGACAAGGAGATGTACACCAACATGAGCTCGCTGGCTCCCATGACGGCTGTCATCGATCGGGGCATGCAGCTGCACAAGATGATCCGCCTCCTCACTCACGGTCTGGGCGGGGAAGGATACCTCAACTTTATGGGTGAGTCGCTCGCACCATCTTTGCTTTATGTGCAAATGATGATGGCTTTTCTACTGTACATGAATGCTATACTTAACCTTTTCATCTCCTCACTAGAACAATAGACTGGAAGTGCTTGTGAACACGTGTTAGTACATTGGTGTTACCGTGAAGCCATATGAGCATCATGATAATGTCATTGTGATGACATTGGACGCTGCACCCCATATGGCTTGTGGTCAAAATGCTCTGGAAGACATGCTAGCACACATGTAACACAGATATCCCCAAAGTTTTATCATCATCACACCAACAATCAATGACTTATGGACAACCAGTCCCGCAAAGACGTTTTTCTCGATGGCGGCCATAGTTAATGTCGCTGTAATTTAGTGGCGCCCCCTGTGGGTTGTGGTTAAAATGAATTGAAAACATGTCAGCATACATGTACAGTAATACAAGTTTTATTATCATAGGACAAATGCTCAGTGACTTATGGCCTATTTGTTTCAATAAGTAAATAAGACGTTTTGCTTGACGGCGGCCATGTTTTGAAACCAATCTTGTGTGGTGCGCCCCCTATGGATTGTGGTCAAAATGCTTTGTAAGACATGCAAGCATACATGTAATACAGATATCCTCAAAGTTTTGTCATTATCGGCCCAATTATCAATGACTTATGGACAATTAGTTGCTAAGTCCTGCCCGTGTCCCCGCAAAGGCGTTTTGTTTGATGGCGGCCATGTTTTTCAACCAATCTTGCAATCTTGTAACGTTTTGGCTAAACCCCCAGTGGGTTATTTGTTGAACTGTGTGAGAAATTTCACGTCAGTCCGAGTTATGGGGTGTAATTACAGCGCCACCATGTGGTGTATTTGTTATAAAAATGATAGCACTGGCAACACAGCGCGGGTGCATGACACATTTTGACACATTTTCACCCTTTTGCGTGCAGCGCTTCAGGAGTAGAGTTACAACATGGGGTGTCCTCATTCTGAGCTTGGTTATATGACAACATAAACCAGTGGAAGCTTCAATATGGCTTATTTTGTGTTCTTATTGAATATATGTTTCCTTTTTTAATTTCTGAATATAAGAAAGTAAACATGTAAAGCCCGTGCCATCAGTTCACGGAGCGAATCCTCTCAGATCCCTGCGATATCCACTAAACCCTTGTTTTTCAACCATTCAGGTAGACACTTGCCATTATAAGTGTGCGCTGCTGAGATGGGAGGGCCGATTTATCCCCCTCTCCATCCTAAAGCTCTGCAGACAGCAGGAGGCAACAGGCTGCAGTCTAAATATTTAATGGATGAGGGTGTCCCTACTGTGTTCTATCAGGAGGGATTTTAACGTCTATATGATTCTATTCTTCTGTGATGCTTCAGGGCAAGAGCCAAACTTTAATCTCTGACAAATCCTCATTTATTATATAATATTGTGTGTGTGTGTGTGTTTAATTCTATGAGGGTGGAAAGTGCATTGGCTTTCTTGGCTGCGTCTCTGCACTAAGTCACCGGCGGTGAGTCATAGATAAGATCAATGTAGCTTTGGGAGGCTTTGATAGCCATTTTGCAGCAGTGGTCTCAGATTCTTGCTCGCTTTTAACCGAAAAATCTGCACTTCCGTTCAGCTTCCTGCAAAAAAAGAAAAAGAAAAAAAAAAACAAAAAACAATAACCAGATTGATTAAAGATGTCAGTGGTTGACCTTGGTTGACTGCGTGTGCGGGCTGGATGAATGTAAAATGCAGACAACGAGGTGTCATCCTTTGCGTTTTAGCTCCACCTGCTGACCGTGTGGACCAGAACCAGACCCAGTACTTTTCCTCCAGTACATTCCTGTCATGTCTATCCATCTTATCCTCACTAGAGTCGCGGGTATGCTGCAGCCTATCCCAGCTGGTCTCCAGTCATGTCATTTAAGAAATAGGTTTTTTCTGCCACTTTCAGTGGAATAGGAGCTTTTCATTTCTCTTGCAAAACCGCAACAAATTCAGTTACAGTACTCTGCAAAGGTATTGGGTCACCATGAGCTTTGTTGTCATGGTAAAACAGTAAATGCACGATACAGCGTGTCAGAAAAGCAGAGTTTATTTAACAAAACCCCTCCTCCACGCATGCTCACCTCCTGCCTTTAAGTGTCACCATTTCCTAATGGACAGACTTTCACTTGTACAGTAATCCCTCGTTTATGGCGGTTCATTGGTTGCACAGCCGACCGTGATAAGTTGATTTCCACCAAGTAGGACTCCTTATTTATTAAATGGACTGTTTTGGTAGTTAGAGCATAGCAGACCTGTTGACAACCTTCTAAATATGCTTTTTTTCACATTATTAGAGCCCTCTGGACATGAACTAACACCCCTATAGTCACCTTTACACTCCTATTACCCTATATACTAGACATAATAAGAGAAAATAAGAAAATAATATAAAACATAATCGAGTAATCCCTCGCCACGTTATGGTTCGAATTTTGCCGCTTCACTCTATCACTGTTTTTTAAAATAAATGAATGAATATATTATCTCTGTTTTGTGGTTGACTACCGCCTAATATTAGTCCAAAATTGTCCAATGAGATATTGCATCAATAAATGTAAGGATTGTATTTACTGGCACAAAAGTACACACTCTATGCTGGTAATTTGGAAGAAAATAAAATTAAATTTTTTTGAAGAAATAAAAAAGATTTCATTAGGCCCTATGTATGTCTTATTTTCTCTTATGTCTACTATATAAGGTAATAGGAGTGTAAAGATGTTATAGGTGTAATAGGGGTGTTATTTAATCTCTAGAGATCTCTAATACTGTTACATGTATTTAGAAGATTGTAAACAGATTTTCCATGCTTAAACTATGAAAATATTTGATTTGTTTATTTTATTTGCGGAAATTCACGTATCACAGTCAAGTCTGTCTTTATGCCTTATGTCTTATTTTTTCTTATGTCCACTATATTGGGTAATAGGAGTGTAAAGGTGACTACAGGGGTGTTATTTCATGTCTAGAGGGCTCTAATAATGTTACAAAACGTATTTAGAAGGTCGTAAACAGGTTTTTTGTGCTTTAATACGTTATTTTCTTTTAGTATGTCTACTATATTGGGTGATAGAAGTGTAAAAGGGACTATAGGGGTGTTATTTCATGTCTAGAGGGCTCTAATAATGTTACAAAACGTATTTAAAAGGTCGTAAACAGGTTTTTTGTGCTTTAATACGTTATTTTCTTTTAGTATGTCTACTATATTGGGTGATAGAAGTGTAAAAGGGACTATAGGGGTGTTATTTCATGTCTAGAGGGCTCCAGTAATGTTGAAAAGCCTATTTAGAAGGTCATAAACAGGTTTTCTGTGCTCTAGTATGTCTTATTTTCTTTTATTATGTCTATTATATTGGGTAATAGGAGTGTAAAGGTGACTGTAGGGATGTTATTTTATGTCTAGAGGGCTCCGATACTGTCAAAGCATATTTAGAAGGTCATAAACAGGCTTTCTATGCTGTAACTATTAGGGGTGTCCCGATACAACTTTTTCACTTCCGACCCGATACCGATATTGCAGCCTTGAATATCATCAGATAGCGATATCAATCCGATATCAGCACGAATCATACATGCTTGTATGACTTGTATTGTAGTGTGGAATGTTAGAAAAGGCTTGATCAAGTGTTATTGCTCAGACAGAGGACAATAATTCAGCAACCATAGGTATGAGCCATTTACTTCTTAATGCGTAATGCATGTGGGGTAGAGTTTTATCCACCATGTGGTTGTGGCTACGCATCACATAGCGAGGTAGGAGGTGTTCAATGAAGCGTTAAAATCTGACTTTACTCACCACCGCCAGAGCCTGGCCCGCCTCTGTTACAGCTAATGACCTCTTGTCATCCTGTGGGAGTTTCCCGTGTGATACTGCTTCAAATGAGCAATAAGTTTGGTTGCATTAAACTTCCCCAATTTTTCACTCGGCTGCGACATATTTCAGACTGCGATGAAAAATACACACGCCTCCTCTGTTATCTCCTCTGTATTTGCTCCTCTGTTACATGTTAGCTGTTGCTGCGACCACATGGGCTCTATCCGGCCGCTGCTGCACAGACGTGCTGGGCGGGATCAGGAATCAACTGCTTGTGTCAGAGGGCCAGTATCGGAGAGTTTAGATGCAAGCCCATATAATCCGTTTTTTTCTGATATTGTTCCGATATTCGTTATCAATATCAGATTGGGACACCTCTGCTAATTTTGAAAATATTCCATTTATAAGCAAGGAATCCTACTTCACAGAAAGTCACTTATCACGGTCCTATCTGGAAGCAATTAAAACGCCATAAACGAGGGATTACTACTACGGGGGGGGGAAATAATCGATTCTTAAATGCGTCACGATGCGGACATTGACGATTATTAATCAATTCGTAAGTGTCAATAATTGATGCTGACGGAACAAAAAGACGGAAAGCGGAAGTGCCACCCCGACAGTTTATGGTGGTGCACCTCAGACCCAACCAGAACGGCTGAGCGTAAACCCACACCCGCTGGATTTAAAGCGAGTGTCTGAAGCACTTGGGCTTTCAGCTGGACAAGAGCCAGACAATATGCAAGCTTTGTCACACAAGCTTCAAATATTTTGGGAACACGACAAATATGAAAAACCACACAGCACGTTTCCACTCGAACAAGGAGGAAAATACGTGTGAGTCACTTAATGAATTCATTATTATTTGAAAAACCACGATATACTGCAGTGACGGAGCGATATTGGAACCGCGGTATAGCGAGGGACGGCTGTGTAGCACTTTTGTACCTTTGACAGTGTTCAGCAGCATCAGGAGCAACCGTGGTATCTTGCCCAAGGATACATCGACAAGGACCGAGGATCGAACCGGCAACCTTGAGGTTGAGAGATGACCACTCTACCACCAAACAGGGAGAGAAAAGAGGAGAGAATGTGTGACTAATACAATAGATAGCTTATTGAGTGATGAAAGAAAAAAAATGCTTTGTAACGCAGTGTTGTTGTTGAAGGTTTTTTCCGCCATAGCTCTGGACGTGCGTCACACGCACTGCTTATTGTAAATAATTATGCAACGCATGGATGACTGCAACCTTGTCAGGGCCTTACGTTAGGCCCGGTGCAATAATTAGTAGCTATCAGCGGTAATGACTCCACCAAAGAGACTCTCTTTCAATTCAGACGCGCTCCTCACTCTGTCAGAGAGCGTTTAAAGAGTAGATATGCAAAGGAATGGGAATTAAAGGCAGAGAAAAAGCACATTGTTCTCTTCAGAGAGCTGCTGTCAGGTGTATTCAAAGGAGAGTGATATCATCTTTTGATGGATGCAAGTTCAGACTTTTTGTGTGTGGAATTGGAAACTTGTCACCAAAGTCACCGACTGGGTTTGGAAAAATGACACAGACTACATACAGTGCACGAAAGCAGCAACAACTAATGATTCATGGGTCATATCAACAGCAGAAGCATGTGTGCCCATCCAACCATATATTTCAGTCATTTATCATCCTTCAATATCATTTTAGTCAGGCGGTTGCTACCGTTTCGAGCCCACGGACCGGCTTTCGTTCCCGTTATGGATTACTGAGCGACCATCGGTTCAGAGCCTGGAAAATCTAGTCTTGGGCGGTTTTAGATATTAGTGTGAGACCTTCAGATTCAGTCTATCAGCTCAGTTCACTGTCAGTCAAATAGCTTCTCATAGAAGGCCTTTTATTTATCAATAGACTGACTTCTTCGCCTTCTTTTTTTTGTAAAATTATTCATTTCCTTTCTTGTAATATCATAATGTTTTCCTTTTTTTCGTATAAAATTATTATTTTATTATTATTTTTATTATTATTTTATTATTTTTTTTTTTTCCTTGTAACATTCAGACTTTAGCCTGATAATATTAAGCCTTTTTTCTTGTTTTTTTTTTTTTGTTTGTTTTTTTTAAATAACCTGTCTCAGGGCAAAAGAAAGTTGCGAGTGGCAGCAATTTGATAAAGAAGGTTAGAAACATGATTGAATTCCATCTCGCCAGGATGTACGGGATGTCCGCATCAACAACAAGTTTCATTCATTTATTTTTCCTTGTAAAATTATGACTTTTTTTTTGTTATTTTAGTTATTTCACTTATTTAGTCTCATAATATTTAGCCTTTTTTCTTCTTTTTTTGTTGTTATATTCAGAATTTAGCCTTTTAATATTTAGCATTTTTTTCTTGTATTTTTCTTTATGGAGTGTGCCTGCTAAATTGTCATAAATAATAATAAATGCCAAGACTGTATCAATATTATTCAGACTGTAGTCTCATAATATTTAGCCTTTTTTCTTATAAAATTATGATTTTTTTTCCTTGTAACATTCAGACTTTATCCTGATTAAGCCTTTTTTCTTGTATTTTTTTTAAATAACCTGCCATGGGGCCAACTAAAGTTGCGAGTGGCAGCAATTTGATAAAGAAGGTGAGAGTCGCGATTGAATTCCATCTCACCAGGATGTACAGGAAGTCCGCATCAACAATAAGTTCCATTCATTCCTTTTTTCCTGTAAAATGATGACTTTCTTTTTGTAATGTTAAGATTTAGTCTTGTAATATTTTGCCTTTGTTCTTCTTTCATTTTTCTGTAATAATAGGACTTTAGCCTCATCATATTTGGCTTTTTCCCTGTAAAAAATTATGCATTTTTTCTTGTAATTTTATTATTTTAGTCTCACAGTATTTACCCTTTTTTATATTTAAAGCTATATTTTTTCTGATATTATTAAGACTGTATCCTCAAAATATTTAGCCTTTTTTCTTATCAAATTTGGATTTTTAGTCTTGTAATATTCAGACTTTAGCCTTATAATATTTTTCCTTTTTTCTGTGCAACTGCTAAATAACCCGCCATGGGGCCATAGAAAGTTGTGAGTAGCAGCAATTTGATAAAGAAGGTGAGAAACACGGTTGATTTGATGTACGGGAAGTCCACATCAACAATAAGCCCCATCCATTCCTCATTTAGAATGATTGTGCATTGTTTTCTGCATGGAAAACTAGAATTCTGCTCTATAAAATGTATTTTTGGTTATCTGGACTGAATGAATTGGATTTACATGAGTCACCTTGGGAAGTACTGTATGTTTCGCTTTTGGTTGAATGAATGAACGGAAACCAAAGTGCCATTGTGTGTTATTATAAATTCTGATTCTTCCTTCTCCTTTGTTGAGTTGTGGAAGTGTAAACATGCGACGTTCTTCGATGTAACTTCGTTAAGCGTGTTGTAAACAACTGAAAATGAAGTGGGAAAAGCAGTGAGCCCTGAGGAACGTTGGAGCCTGCAGCACGATGATGGTATTAGTGTGGATAGAAGCAAACAGTAGGAAGGAAAGTTGGGTAAACAGGCGATGACGGGCAGTGGATCAATGATGGCAGAGTCACTTAGCCACTGCTGAGCTTCAGCAAATTATTTCAGCAAGCGAATCAATTTGAAATGCCGAGTCTGGATGCCGGCATTTATTTACTCGTGACCGACAGGCGCGAGGGCGGCGGGAGCGCCAGCGAGGCCGCGAGACGGATACTGTAATGTCCACGTGGCATTAAAGCTCCCGGCAGCCGTGAAACAAACGCCTAGGCGGTTTTATCATGACATCAGCGCGCTCGCGGCGGCGGCTGACTTTCACAGCTCGCCCAGACTCGCCATAGATAACCTTGCGGATTTACGCTCTAAATTATTGAGACGGAAACTCGTTACAATGCGTCTCCCAGCCTGTTTGGATGGAACCGCACGATGGAAAGCTTACATCAAGACTTCCGCTGCTTTTTCTTTGTTTTTAGGCTGCCTTCACACTTCTCTGGTCCGGCCCTAGATATAAAAAAAGCACCAAAAAAAAGTCACTTGGTGGACAGTATGGTGCGGAAGTCTTATGGTACATGCTATTTTTGTCATGTGACCAAAAGCTGTACAGTAAAAGACATAAACGTATAAAGTAAGCAGGTCAGCTTTCAAATATTCCAAATCACAATGTCATCTGCTGGCTTCTTTTTATATTCTAATATTTTTACACACACACACACACACACACACACGCACACGCACGCACGCACACACGCACACACGCACACACACGCAAGGCGGAGACAACACATTTTCAGTGCAAGTGTCTGCTTTTTATTTAAATAAAAAAAATGTTTTTCTTTTGAAATTCAAATGTTTTTCAGCACAAATGTCAGTTTTTGGAACATTAAATGTGTTTCTTTTTGTCTTGTCAAACTTTTTCATGCAATATCATGTTAGTCTCATAGTAGTTAGCATTTATTATTATACAATTATGACATTTTTCTTGTAATATTATGGCTTTAGTCTGATAATAGTTAGCATTTATTCTCTGTTTCATATAATATACAATATTCAGACTTTAGCGTCATAATATTTTGCTTTTTTTCTTGTATTTTCTTGTGTGACTGCTAAATAACCCACCATGGGGCCCAAGAAAGTTGCCTGTGGCCGCAATTTGATTAAAAAAAAAAAAAAAACACTTTTTTTTAAATCAACATCTCGCCAGGATGTACTGGAAGTCCGCATCAACCGTATATTCCATCCATTCCTTTTTTATTGTAATAAGACCGTAGCCCCATCATTTTTAGCCTTTTTTCTTATGAATTAATGATTTTTTTTCTTGTAATTTTCAGACTTTACTGTAGTGTTTTAATATTTAGCCTTTTTTTGTAAAATTATGACTTTCTTTTTGTCATATTAAGATTTGGTCTTATATTTTGCTTTTATTCTTGTACATTTCTGGCTTTTTTTCTGTAATATTACGACTTTATCCTCATCATATTTGGCATTTATTTCTTGTAAAATGATTAACTTCTTTTCTTGTGATATGTTTTTATTCTAAAAAATATTTTGCCTTTTTCTGTAACTTTTCTTTTTTCTTGTAGTATTAAAACAGCAGCTCATAATATTTAGTCTTTTTTCTTATAAAATTATGTATTTGTTTGTAATATTCAGAATTTGTCCTTTTTTCTTGGAAAATTTATGATTATAGTCTAATAATATTTAGACTTTTTTCTTATAAAATTATGACTTTTTTTTGTTATACTCAGACTTTTAGTTTCATAATATTTTAGCTTTTATTTTTGTAAAAATTACATATTCTTCATTGTTATACTAGAAGTTTTCTTGTCAAAGTAAAAATGTTTTTGTTGTAATATTTTAATATTGCAATGTTATGTTTGTATAATTTTTAGTTGAAATATCATCTTGTAAAATGATGACTCAGCACACCCGGGTTGGGATGATGGCGTTCACACTTGACCGAGCGAAGCGCACCAGAGTTCCTTTCGGTGTGCGTTCTGGCGGAGGGGATATTCATCTCACAAAGTGCAACTTTTGTTGTTTGTTGGTTTTGCTCCACATCTAAAATCTGCTCTCGCCTTGGCCGATCCCCGTCATTGATCACCCTTTTCCAGAAATCCCTCCTCTGGTAAACACATTGATCGCGGCTGCTCCTCGGGCCGCTAATTACTGAGGGGACCGTGTCACTGTCAGGCCCTTCGTATCTGATGTACATCTGTGTTGGCGGCTAATGAGTTGTGCCGCCTTGAAAGGCTGCCTGACGTAACCTTGTGTAAACACGGCCGCCTCACGTTAATCCTGACTACAAACCGACTATAAAAGTATCCCTTTGCAAACAGTCTGCCTTAAACACTGGCTAACAATGTTGAAATATGACACAAGATGTCAAACGTCCCGTCAACACACGCGCCTTGTCGGCTCTCGACCAATCACGATGGCGGTAGCTGCGTATGAAGTATCATGATTGGTTAGCATCCAGCAGCTTTATGTAGCTCTTTGATTTGCCTTGGTTAACGTCATTAATCCGTTCCAGAAGGTCCGACTCAAACCAAAACAGACTCTAACCAAAGCAAATTTTCCCATAGAAAATAATGTAAACCCAATTAATCCCTACCAGACACCCAGAAATGTTTTCTAGACAATAATTCTAGTTTTACATGTAGATAATGATGCAAAACTAATTACAAAAGACAAATGAACGGACAACTGAAAATTTAACATCACTTTTACCTAGTTTTGTTGGGGAAAAAAATACACAAACCCATCAATTAACAAAATGAACACATCATTGGGCCGCAACCACAACTAAACAAGTGGGCGAATGCAAGCCAAGGCAAAATTTTAGCAAAAATTTTGGATACATTTTGGAAAAAAGCGCTAACTGGGTCGGACGTTAACCGAAGTACCACTATATTATTATGTGATACTCACCGTCTCCACAACAAGTCCTCCACATGCTTACCGCCTGATTAAAAAGGCATGTGAGTCTGTCCTTCGTCGTCTCTGTCCCTCCCCTCAAAACACTGCTCAGTGAAAGGAGTCAAAGGAAGATGACTAACACGTCTGAGTCACTGAATCACCAAGTGTCCTATGAAAAGGTTTTCCACAACATGCATCCATTTGTCAAATCTGCTGTGTTTTGGCCACGAGGAAGGCAGAGGAAGACGATCACGGCTGTGATTAATGGAGGCGTGCGGGGGAGGAACGTTGGCGGAGGGGGTGGGGGGTGAAAGCAATGATTACCTGGAGGAGGTGTGTCCAATCAGTTTCTCTAAGGTGGGGATTAAGAAGACGAAGTTTCATGAGTGGATCAACCCAATCCTTTATCTCTGCTGAGTTGAAGCAAAAATGGAAGGAAGCGTTACGGAGGAGGGCCCATATCAGGGTATTATGTTTAAAAATAGCTGCAATAACTGTTAATTTTTTAAAAAGCTCAAATCAGGTGAGATTACCTGTACTAAGTGCTCGTTTTTCTCCTGCCTGTGATGTGATGTCCGAGGAAGACACTTTTCATTCTAGTTGTACCAAATGCTCCACGATGAGGGGAGAAAAACCACAGAGAGCACGCGAAAAACCTTATCAGCCACCTGAAATGCCATCCCCGCAGCGTTTTGAAAAGTGTAAAAGGTTTGCCAGAGACCTCCGTGGCGTCACACCGACTGCTCGGAGCGTGTGCCCGAATACAGTGCACCATGCTGGGCCACAGCAGGTGGCTGTGGCTCCCTACTCTGGTTCTCCTGATAATAGTGATGTGGTAGTAGTAATGTCATACATGATTAGGACAAATCAGCAGGTACAGTTGGTCAAATCCTAATTTGTTTTAGTCCTTCTCACCTCCAGGTGTGCACAAACTGCACTTAAATCTCAATTTTAAAAAAGTAGATATAGAACAGTTATCAGTATCATATCAGTCTTGAGAAGCGTAAAGTTATCGGTATTGGTTTAAAAGAAAGATATCGTGCATCTCTAGAATAAAGCCTTGCATATTTCATTAGTCGTCCCTCGCCTCTTTGCACTTCAAATTTTGAACATTCGAGTCCGTCACACAATGCGCTTGAGCGCCTCGTCACCTGAACAACCACATCGACTCGATAGAGCCTCACCCAACAGGAAGAAAGGAGACAGACACGGAGTTACACACCTAACAAAGATGATGAAAGGATTCCCTGGCCACAATCTGTTGTTCATGGCCAAAACACATAATTGGACTTTCTTATTCCGCCAGGTGTTGCATGCTCATGTTAGCATAGCCTTTTTCAGCTGTTTTTATAAGTAGAACTTGTAGAAACATTAGTGTTATCATGCTAAGTGTTAGCATACTAACATTAGCATAGTCGCATTTTTAGCCATTTTTATTAGTATTAACATTAGCAGACACTTAGCGCTATCGTGCTAGGTTTTGCATGCTAACGTTAGCATAGAAACATACAGAAACACAGTGCTATCATGTTGGGTTTTAGCATTTAAGTGCTAGGATGCTAACATTAGCATAACATATTTTTTGACATTGTCATAAGTATTAACATACGCAGACACTTAAGGCTACCATGCTAGATGTTGCATGCAAATGTTAGCATGTCAGCATTGTTAGCATGCTAACGTTAGTATAGTAGTATTTTTTTCAAGTATATTGTACATAAAAAAATCAGATGCAGGTTACATAAGACCAGTAAAACAGGAACTGACCTGCAGTGTGAACATAGCCCTTGTTAACAATTGTTTTAGTCGAAAACAGGAGTGTAGGAAAACCGAGGTTCCACTCCTGTATTTGAGTGGCAGCTTTGAGGGAAGCCCCTCCCGCATGCCTCTGCCTTTTATTTATTGGCTTTTATTCTCTCAGTGTTGACATGCAAGCCTTATTGTTTGCTGCTTCTTTATCGGCCACATAATGAATTTCATTACCGTCAGCTGTCAATCTGCTGTCTGTCCTGCTCCGTCCTATTACCTTGACCATTATTTCTCTTGGAGGTGGGGGGAAGGGGTGCACGGCGCTGATAAACAACTAGTCTTTATT
Source organism: Dunckerocampus dactyliophorus (assembly GCF_027744805.1). Classification (NCBI taxonomy): domain Eukaryota; kingdom Metazoa; phylum Chordata; class Actinopteri; order Syngnathiformes; family Syngnathidae; genus Dunckerocampus; species Dunckerocampus dactyliophorus. The sequence continues at coordinate 4,605,997 of NC_072830.1, forward strand.
CTCCTGTCATGCGGCCGCATCCCGCACGTGCCTTTCCACCTCTGCCGGGAATTCAATTATAGCCGGCTGCTGTTTTATGATGTCGCCGTGACATCCGCTGATGGATTCATTAAGTCATCTCCCGCCGTGATGGGAGAGCGGCGTGGCGGCACTCGCACAGGGAGAGTGATACCTGTCTATACCTTGAAAACCGTTGCTCTCAAACTCTTTAAAGAAGCCAACAGTTAAGATTGAAATATGCGCTTGTGGTGATTACACGATCGTTTTAATGAGTCTTACAGCTTCAATTTGGATCGGATGTTTGAGGGTTTTTTTGCCTTTTTTCGTTTGTACTGTATTAGCATTTGTATTACAGTAATCCCTCATCTATCGCTGTTAATTGGTTGCAGACCCGACCGTGATAAGTTCATTTCCGCAAAGCAGGATTCGTTTTTATAAATGGCATGTTTTTGTACTTGTTTGCAACCTTCGAAATCGTTTGTACCATTTTTAGAGCCCTCTAGCCATGAAATAACACCCCTAAAGTCACCTTTACACTCCGATTACCCAAAGATAGTAAACATAATAAGAAAAAATAAAACAGAGCATGGAAAACCTGCTGAATGCTGCTGCTCTTCTAAATACAACTTTTAACATGATTAGAGCCCCCTTAACATGAAATAACACCCCTATAGTCGCCTTTACACGCCTATTACCCAATATAGTAGACATCCATCCATCTTCTATGCCGCTTATCCTCACTCGGGGGTATGCTGGAGCCTATCCTAGCTACCTTTGGGTGAGCGGCGGGGTACACCCTGGACTGGTGGGCAGCCAATGGCAGGGCACCTATAGACAAAAAACACCACCCAAACATTCACACCTATGGACAATTTAGAGTCTCCAATGAAGCTAACATGTATGTTTTTGGAATGTGGGAGGAAACCGGAGTACCCGGAGAAAACCCACGCGCACACGGGGAGAACATGCAAACTCCACACAGAAATGCCCAAACGGAGATAGTAAACATGATAAGGAAAAATAAAGCGAAGAAAAGAGCGTAGAAAACCTGCTTAGAATTTTCTAAATACAATTTGCAACATTATTAGAGCCCTCTAAACATGAAATAACACCCTTGTAGTCACCTTTACTCTACTATTACCCAATATAGTGGACATATTGTCATAAGCGAAAATAAGATACGGTGTTGAATATTATATAACATCACGTCTTTGAATGCGTCTTCTGAATGCCTTATATTTGTATGTTACTTCATTTAGCCATTTTTATGATTGAAAATGCTTCATTTTGACCCAAAATCTGTAATAAAAGTGCATGTTTTTGACTAATAGTAATCATGAAACATCATGACTTATTAATTAATGCATTTTTGAAAAACTGTGATAGAGTGGCGCCGCAAAATTCAGAGGACGAAGTGACAAGGGATTACTGTATATTCATGACAGCCATGTACTGATTTGCCATTTTCCCACAGCTCTTCTTTGCAATGCAGGTCTTATTTCTTGCATGTAAATTTGCAGCCCGCCACAAATGCATTTCCTGTTTGCCCTCCACCGTAAACACATGCCGCACCTGGTCAGCCTGAGAATGAGAAGACGTAGCAGGACGGATATTGAGCGAGTAATCAGAAATATATAGAACTTCATAGCATGCTTGTATGTACATGTGTTGCTTTACAAACTAAACTTTACATAAATATTAGTCCTACATTTCTTTGATGTACATATTTAGATTCCTTGACCATGAAAACATATCATGAGCAATTGGATTCATCGTGATGTCAACATTAGTTCAGTAGTTATTCACAAAAATTACGTTTTCCGTAATGGCGGTTTTCTTCATCGCTTTTGAAGATACAACAAATCCTTTGGCACACTCCAGGTTCCACAGTGTCTTGGCTGTTTTAATGGTGGTTGCTGCATGTTTATAGCTTCATTTGTTGTCTTCCTGTGATGAAGTCCAAAGGTCCCCTAGTTTTTGACATTCTGGATCATAGTATCCGGAATTTTTCCGTTATCTGGATCAGTCTTTGATATTTTGTAGAACCTGTTGGAAACTTGTCCTGTATTTTTTTTCCCAACTGCTCTGACCACTTTTTTGCGGAGTTATATGCACAAATGGTTCTATCTTGCAACGTTAAAGAATCCTGTAAAAAAAACCTCCTGGATCCAGGCCGTGATCCGGATCATTTAATCAGTTCTTCCATATCCCATTTCCGACAGTTCCTGAACATTTCAACCAAATCCATTAAGAACTTTTCAAGTTATTTTGAACACAAACAAACTAAAAAAGCACACTGAGAGCCCATATTGCGATTTACACCTTAAATATTAGTCCTACATTTATTTTATCTACAAATTTACATTGCTAATGTTAGCATGCTAACATGCGAACACTTATCCTAATAGTGGTGAGTGTTTATATAAGTGTCTAGCTTTGAAAATGGCTAAATGGTACTATGCTAATGTTATCATACTAGCAATGCTAACGTTCGTATGCTAACAATTCACATAATAGTGCTAAGTGTTTATATATGTCTAGCTATGAAAATAGCTAAAAATGAAACTATGCTCATGTTAGCATGCTAGCAATGCTAACATGCTGAAATTACCATGGTAACAACTAGCATGATAGTTCTAAGCCTTTATATAAGTGTCTGTGAAAATAGCAAAAAAAAAATGCACTGTGCTAATGTTAATATGTTAGCAATGTTAACATGCGAACGTTAGCATTCTTGCACCTAGCATGATATTGCTAAGTATTTATATATGTGTCTACCCATGAAAATAGCTAAAAATACTAGTACGCTAACACCTAGCATGAGAGCGCAATGTCCCGGGAAGGCTAAATGTCCTGAATGAGTTGAGAATTTTGACTTTGGAACGTTCTGAATCGGTTGAGAAATGTGTAAGTATTTAGAACTCTTTAGATCAAAGGCATTTTACATTCTGAAAAATGGGAATGTCAAGAAAAGTGGGATTTCTTGGTATGTGGAAAATAGCATGAATGTCCTTAATTAGTCGAATGCTTTGATGTTGAAACGGTCTGAATCACTTGAGAAATGTGGAAGTAGCTACAACTCTTTAGATCAAAGGCATTTTGCGGTCCGGAAGAAAAAATGGGTCAATTTTGTGCTGTGGCTAATAGCATGAATGTCCTGGCTTTGTTGAAAGAGTTGATGTTTGAATGAGGTGACTCATGTGGAGGTGACACAAATGTGGAAGTCGTAGTAGGTAATTAGTTGGAGGGAAAAGGGGGAATTTGGGGAATTTTTTTTTATTTTAGACTCTGTATCACCGCCAAAATTTAATCAGTTCTTCCATATCCCATTTCCTGAAAATTCCCCCAAATCCATTCAGGACGTTTTGAGTTATTTTGAACAGATAAACGTCGGCGAAGACATAAACTCCGCGCTGCGCTTGCGCTTGGCGGAGGTAATAAACGCCAGCAAAAACATAACCTCCTTGGCGGAGGTAATAAACGCCAGCAAAAACATAACCTCCTTGGCGGAGGTAAATAGCAACGTGGCAAAGTTGCATCCTTTCTTTTTTTTTTCTTTTTCTTGTGTTTTCTTTCTTTTCTTGGGAGAATGAACAGAATAAGAATTGCATTGCTTCGTATAAATGCCTGTTTTACCATGCATATGACAATAAAACTCTTGAATCTTGAATCTTCATTTTCACTTTGCGGCCCTCACTGGGAAAAGGTTTGGGCACCCCTGGGGTAGACGTAGGATGAGGTTGTTGTGTAAGCCGAGACAGTGCATGATATGCTGCTGAACTGAGGAAGAAACACAAACTCCCCTGACAAGGCGGCCCTTAAATATCAGCAGGGATCTTGCTTCAGGATAGAAAATGTGCCAGCTCTTCCATTTACGCAGGCTGTCTCGGTCTTGTGCCTGTCAAGGGCGTTGAGAAGAAACATGAAGCGCTCTGGGGCTGAAACAGAAGCTTTACGTTTCAGATTTTTTTTTTAAAAAGACGATATTCCGCTGGGATTACGAAACGGTCGCGGGTTCAGCTCAAGAAGCACGGCGTATGCTCATCTACACAGACACTCATTCCCATTTTATTTTTGAATGTGCTGTAGGGAATGAGTTTGGTCACCCTGAGTGGTTGGATTTCCCGCGGGAGGGCAACAATGAGAGCTACCACTACGCCCGCCGGCAGTTCAACCTGGTGGACATGCCTCACCTGCGCTACCGGCAGCTCTACGCCTTTGACCGCGACATGAACCGCACCGAGGACAAGTACGGCTGGCTGGCCGCCCCGCCGGTAAGCGTAATCTAAACCACAACTGCCCCTTTTTTTTTTTTTTTTTTTTTACACTGAAATATTTTGATCTCATGAGCTGGTGTAACATTTCTTAGAACAAATTGATTGAGGTTGAGGCAGATGGAGATAAACGCTCCGTCCTTCCCTCCGTTTCGGGCAAGTTCACCTTGGAGAGGTTTGACTCTCTTATTGAACTCTCATCCAGCAGCTACAATTATTACAGGCGCCTGGAAAAATGTCTCCTGCCGCCAGCAATAAGCAATAACCATGTCAATGGAGAGGCGGTTGATCGGGATTAAGCGTCAGCGCTTGGAATTGATTCAAACGTTGTGTCACAGTGAATCGGCCGTCAGATTAGGAGCCACTCTTCGCCTCCCTGACTGCCATCCCCCAGACCAGGGGTGTCCCAAGTGTATTTTTATTGCCCTGCGGGGCATTCTAAAAATATAATTTCACCAGAAAACAAAAAAACAACAACAGCAGCAGCAGAAATGGAAATATCAGCAGTCATTTTGCCATTTTCAGAACATCAGGTTGCAGAAAAAGTTAGAATGTGACAAGAATAGAGTCAAAAAATCTTCTGGGAATAAAGTCAGAATTAGGAGAAGAACGCTGAAATAAAATGAATGAATAAAAAAATGAAAAAACAGCTGGAATTTTACGAGAATAAAGTCAAAAAATTAAGTGGAAAAAAGTCATGGAAAAAATGACATTTTAGTAGCATAGAATTGAAATATTAAAGAAAAAAGTTTTTTTTTTTTAAAGTTTTTTATCATGAAAAACACACAAAACAGCAAATAAAGTTGACATTTTTAGAAAATGGCTCAGGCAGTAGAGTGGTCGTCTCGATCCTTCGTCCTCCCGTGATCGTGTCGAAGTGTCCTCAGGCAAGATCCTGAACCCCCAGTTGCTCCCGATGCGGCGTCATCAGCAGGTAAATGTGCTCACAGGGTCAAAGCGCTTTGAGGGCCTTGGAGGTGGGAAAGCGCTATACAAGTGAACAACCATTTACCATTTGACCATGTTACAATAATAGAGTCAAAATATTATCATAAATTCAGAATTCCAAGAAGAGTAATTAGGACTTTATTCCCATAATATTTTGATTTTATTCCTATAATATTATAAATTATTCCTCCAACCTAATTTTCCAAAAAATTACAAATTGATTTTGTTTTGTTTGTTTCTCATAATATTATGAAAAATTATATTTTTTTTCTTGAATATTTCAACTGTATGCTTCTAAAATGACATTGTTTTTAATTATCATTTATGAATTTTCCTTCTTGTAGAATTGTGACTTTTCACGGTAGAATAACACTTTTTTCTCTTAATATTTTTATTTCATTCTTGTAAAATTACAGCTGTTTTTGTTGTTTCTCATCATATAAGGACTTGGAAAAAATAACGTTTTTTTTTAAATATATATTTCATCTTTATGCTACTAAAATGACATTTTAATTCTTGTTTTATTATTATAATTATTATTTGTTATTATTTGGTAAGTTTATTCTTGTTAAGTTGAAACGTTGTTTCACATTAGAATACATATTTTGACTTTATTCTTGTGAAATTGCAGCTGCCTTTTCCAGAAAATTACAACTGTATTTATTGTTTCTCATGATATTAATAAAATATTTTTTCTTGAATATTTCAACTCCATGCTACTAAAATGACATTATTATTCCTCCTAATGTTATTATGTTATTCTTGTAAATGTTTTCTCAGTAAGCTCAACGTTTCCTGTTCATATTTTGATCTTATTCATGTAAAATTGCTGCACAATTTTACATTTTTACTGTTTTTTTTCCTTGTTAAATTACATGTTTACAATGTGCCATGGGTCAATAAAAAAAATACCTGTGGGCTGCAAATGGCCTCCGGGCCGCACTTTGGGCACCCCTGTACTATGTGGCACCTTTGGTTCAGTCCAGTCAAGAACGCTTATTTTATTTCCATGGACAAAAGTTGAGTAATTACAGTAAAAAAAAAGTGTTTTTCCATACGCTTTTGTTGGGCTACCAACCGCAGCAGCAGAAACAGTCCCTTATGATCGGTCGGCAAAGACTTCAGCAAGGGATGCTCGCTTTGTTCAGGCACAGAGAGACCTGAAGAAGAAAGGCAAGCAATGAATTGAAGTAAGCGAGGTGTAAAAAAGGGCGCATGAGGCGAGTTGAATCAGCCAGTAAATCAGTTTCAAGTGTTTCAGTGACTCTGCGGCAGAAAGCAGCGAGACGACTCGGGCGATATCACCTTAAGACTCTGCAGAACATCCCTCAGCTTGTGTAATAAGCAGAATCCTCCGTGCAGCTTATCAGTGACAAGGTAATCATGCTCTCTGAGGCTTTTTTTTTTTTTTTTTTGGAGTATTTCACCCGGGCGGAAGGATCCAAGGGCGTTTTGTGGCTTATACTGTATGTTAATCAGGCCGAGGCCCCCAGGCCGCTGTGAACTTTGTAGTTTGTGACAGTGAAGTGAGTGGGAGTGGAAACTTTCCGCCAGCTGAAAAGGTCAACGTTTGAACGGGATGTCATGGACTCGGGTGTTCTGTTGTTGTTTTATAGCAATACACAAGCCAAACAAAGTCACGCTGCACTTTTGTACAAGTCAACATCAAGCTGGAAGAAACTGAATTTCACGTCGACATCGATACGAATTGAGATGAATGTCTCTCAATGTTTTAAACAACAACAGAAAAAGACGAACTGGTTCTTCGCCACGTGTCCAAAATCAATCTGCCTGCTTAGAACTTTAATGATGAACAAATAATGAATGGCAGCGTTACAAATAACATTGTTTGCTCAATCAATTCTTGTGTGACCTATTGGGAGAAATGATGCTTGCATGCCTCCAAACTCTTCCATCTACCATCCTATCACAGTTTTTCAAAAACACATTCATTCATAAATCACAGCTGTTTTGTGGTTGAATGCGGCCTGTTGTTTTTTTATTTTAATTTATAGATTTATTGCATACTGAAGCCCTGTTTGTCATTTTTTTTTCAAGTATTTTCAAACCCTCGTTGATGCCGATTGATCGGTTCCAGACCCGACCGTGATAAGTGAATTTCCGCCAAGTAAGATTCCTTATTTAGAAACAGAATATTTTGGTAGTTAGAGCATAGAAAACATGTGTGAAAACATGACCTTCTAAGTATGTTTTTAACAGTATTGGAGGCCTCTAGACATGAAATAACACCGCTATAGTTTACACTCCTATTACCCAATATAGCAGACATAATCATGGGAAATAAGACCTATTACACAGAAAACGCCTGTTTACGACCTTCTAAATATGTTTTTAAAAAAATAATTATTAGAGCCCTCTTGACATGAACTAACACCCCTATAGTCACCTTTACACTCCTATTACCCAATAGAGTAGACATAATGGATTGATTGATTGTTTCATTGATTGATTGTTTATTTCGAGCCATAAAATAAACACAATGTACAATGCTGGACACACCACACCCACACTGGGTGGAAAAAGCAGAAGAAAAGATATATAAATGTATATTTATACATATATGGCAGATACACAGAACATAATCAAAATACACTTAAACAGAAAATCATTTGGGGTGGGTGGGAGTGGGTAGAAGGCAAGCTTATTTACACCCACCCCAATAAGAGAAAATAAGACACATTAGACATAGAAAACCTGTTTACGACCTTCTAAATATGCTTTTTATTATTATTCAATTCCTCCAGATATGAAATAACACCCCTATAGTCACCTTTACACTCCTATTACCCAGTATAGTAGACATAATAAGAGAAACTAAGACATAGGAAACCTGTTTACGACCTTCTAAATACACTTTTCAGCATTATTAGATCCCTCTAGACATGAAATAACGCCACTATAGTCACCTTTACACTCCTATTACCCAATATAGTAGACATAATAAGAGAAAATAAGACATAGAAAACCTGTTTACGACCTTCTAAATACGCCTTTTAACATTATTAAAGCCCTCTAGACAGGAAAAGACACCTCTATAGTCACCTTTACATTCCCTCAATATTGTAGAAATAATAAGAGAAAAAAAGACATATAAGATATAAATAAAACATAATATGAGCTCCTTCTTGTTCCTTGCGGTGTCTCATCAATGTTACAAACATTACTGATACCTAGTGACCAGAGCAACCTCTTTGAATGCATCCTTATAGTTGTATTTTACTTCATTTAGCCATTTTTATGCTGGAAAATGCATACAATGTGCACGAAATAATGATGATTTGTTAATTAATATTTTTTTTTTTTTAACTGTGAGCGTGAAGGGATTACTGCGTAAGTCTTTCAGAATAGCATTCAATGATGCTGTGATGATATGTAGTATTGTACACTAGTCACTAGGTGTCAGTAATGTTACTGTAATGTTGGGTGAGACACACAAGCACCAGACTTGCTGGAGGGAACAACAGGCTTTTATTGCAGCTTTGACTGATCTCACAACAGCCGCTACTGTTGCGGCTGTAGCCCACGCCAAGTTAAAACTCAACTCTGAACCCAACTCACTTCCTGTCTGCCCCCTACTAAGCTCCCGGAATACCGGAACACACACAAGTCTTATTTCTGTCTTTTTATGTCTACTATATTGGGTAAAAGGAGTGTAAAAGTGACTATAGGGGTGTCATTTCATGTCTACAGGACACTAATAATGTTAAAAAATGCGTTTAGAAGGTCGTAAACAGGTTTTATATGTCTAATATGTTTTATTTTCTCTTCTTATGTCCACTATATTGGGTAAAAGGAGTGTAAATTGACTATAGGGGTGTTATTTCATGTCTAGAGGTCTCTAATAATGGTAAAAAGCATATTTAGAAGGTCATAAGCAGGTTTTCTTTGCTTCTATGCTCTATATATCTCGTCGTGCGCAATCCTGTCGAGGACCTTGAAAGGCAGCTGTGTCCAAAGTGTGGCCCACGATCCATTTATTGACACTGTAAACACAAAATGAATAACTATAATAATAATAACAATAAAATAAAGCTTTGTCTGAAATTTGATGGCATATTTTAGCCACATGCCCTCTGGCTGGTTTGTCTTGGTTGTCCCTCACCGATTCAGACGTATTCAACCAGCATCTGGCTGACATTGATAATGTCTGCTAATGACACATCAGCATCAACCCGAGACGAGCGAGGCCGACGCCACACTCGGCTCGCCAGATGACCGCCACCTGGAAACCCGTCGTGCGGGGGCAAGCTTGCAGTGCGCTGATATCACGCGGCGCATTGTAATCCTCTGGATCCACAGCGAGGGCAAGTTCATGACTATTCATTGTGTGTCCCTGCAGGCCTTTGTGAGCGCCAAGCATGAGGAGGACAAGGTCATTGTGTTTGACAGGGCCAATGTGCTCTTCATCTTCAACTTCCACCCCAGCAAGAGCTTCCAGGACTACAAGGTTGCGGTGGAAGCGCCAGGAAAGTATCCTTTTTTGCTCACGTCTGCCCTTCTCTTTCGGTCGCCATATACACTGGCTTACAAAAGGCAGTGCTCACATCCCAGCAAGCATCTTGCAAGTGACGATACTATAGAAAGTCAAGTTGGATTTACTTTAGAGTAAATGGGGGCTGCATGAGGCTGCATGAGTGCTGCCGACACTGACAAGCTGCGGTTCATTGAGTGAAACATAGCTGGCAACACAAGTGTGCGGCAAAATAATTACAGTATGTCTTGCCTACAATCACGCACGATGGCGGTAGTGTCACCATCTGGGGCTGCATGAGTGCTGCCGACACTGACAAGCTGCGGTTCATTGAGTGAAACATTGCAAAGCATGACCCCACTCAGTTAGTTGTGACTGTTGCTAGCTAGCTAGCATTACTACAGGAGTGCTCACACTTTTTCAGCCTGCGAGCTACTTTTAAAATGACCAAGTGCCAAAAATCTACCTCCTACTATAAATATAGAAAATATATATATGTGTGTGTGTGTATATATATATATGTGTGTGTGTATATATATATATATGTGTGTATATATATAATGTGTATATATATATATATATATATATATAATGTATATATATATATATGTATATGCTTATTTATTTATATTATCTATAATATCTATTTATATATTAATACAAATATATATACATATGAGTACTTATACAGTATATGTCTGTTATACATGTACTGTGTATCATTAGCATTTGCTATCAAACATTACAGATGCACAAGAAATGAAAATGCTTATGAAAAAGACAATGCAGCCGAAGTCAAGTTAACATATTCAAAAGGTTTCAGCAACGGACACATTTTCCAATTCATCATGAAATAATAGTTTGAAAATGGAAGTGTAGAAAACACTCATTTCTGTAGTGGAGTTCATGACATGACGCAAAGCCATCAAACAATACACTTTTTTTTTTCTACGTAACTAGCGGCTACAAGTGAACACATAACTTCTGTTATAGATACAGGCATCTTACCGCTGAGTTAGTTTATCCGTGATCAGAATAATAAAGATGAAAGTTGCATCTCCGTGTATAGCTTGAAACGCCGCGGGGAAGAAAGAGTGAATCAGGCGGGGCGCTTAATGTCAGGTGTGTTTTCCCCAGAAATTCATTTTTTTGCCTGACTGAAAGTTACCGCATGTGAATCCAGATACTTTAAACCAGCGGTTCCCAAACTTTTTACAGTGGCGTACCCCTTCCGACATTTGACCTGAAGCCATGTACGCCCTACTTCTGCACACTTCAAAAACATACACCTTTTTTAATCTTAATTAACTTGAAACATTGAACATAATTAATTGGTTAATTTATTTTATAGTAACTGCGGATCAAAAATGTGTATTTTGCATGGTCACGTTGTGATGAAGTTTCACATGAGCGCTGATAAACAGATAAGTAATCATCCCACATATCTTTTATTTCAGTCTGATGGTGACATCCTTCTGTTTGAACAGGTTTTTTTGTCAACTCAGGATGGCTATGGTTTAAATCTGCATATTAATTTAATAGCAAATTGAAGGGGAAAGTTTAACAATCATGATTAAGCAGTATGTGAAGTACAAAATACATGCAACCAACAATAAAGCCTCATTTTAGGGCGAATCTCCACTCACACAGACAGAATTTCACCGCTGGGCCGTGTGGGGATTGCGGGATATAAACCAGTATAAACATAATCTCTGAGATTAAACACTCTTAATGTACAAAACAATCATCAAACGTGCTTGTTTCTTCATGTGATGCACACAGAGCAGTTACCAACTTCGTGCTGTTCCGTTCTCCTTGCGGCGTGAGGCGTTCAGGCACACTCGTAATTGAGAGTGTTAAGCGCTAATTGTTTTTCATTTTTATTCACGTAGGCCCAATTACAAATGGCGTACCCGTGGGGGTACGCAAACCCCACTTTGGGAACCAAGTTTTTAAACCATTTAGCGGGTGCATATTATCCCAAATCCCAATAAATTGTTTGTCACTTATTAGAGGGATTGATGTTTTAGATCCATATTTAGTTGCGAGTGTTGTAAAAGGCGGTTATTGTGGGAGATTAAAGGCGTGCCAAAGATAGAAATAAGGCCGGCAATGTTGGTGTTTTAATTGAAGATTCAAAGAACAACAGCAGCTGCTAATCTCCTCAAATCGCGCGCTAATTGCGTGCTTGTTTTTGACGCGCGCGTGCTAATTACACCTCTCGCCGCCTTGACAGGGTGAAGCTGGGGCGCTGCGCTTTAATAGCCTCCCTGCGCAGTGTGTGCAACGCCATTTCCGGGGTTTATTTCCACTTAGGAACGGGCCGCCGCTTCTTTCCTCCTATCGCCGGCTCCTGTGATGTTTTAAGGAGAGGCCTCCAACGCAGGCTGGCATGAGAGGAAATGCAAATAAACGTGAGGGCAACGCTCCGGCTGTCATTATACAGCCGAGCAGTAAACACATAAAGGCGTGTGTGTGGGTGTATGTGGGTGTGGGTGTGGGTGTGGGTGTGTGTATGAAAGTAAAGGCGCCGCGCCAGGAGATGCAGATGCTCCGATGGGAGCGTGTGCAGAGCGTCCAATTAGGGGAGAAGACAGATGAAAGTGCCACTCAAAGGCAGAGGAGGTAAACAAGACAAGCTCAAAGAGTCCAAAAGTGCTTTTTCATTACACTCAGCTGTCATACACTTAAACTTTCTTCTCCTGGTGAGGGGGTCAGGGGGGGTCACAGAGTGCTTGGAGCTGAAAATAATAACCAGATGAGACTGACCGAGCTGCTCTCCGTTGTTGTTTGTGGGCTGATATCAGAGGCTGTCCCTTTCCTCTGCATGCTTGAAGCGATTCACTGAAAGCAAAACACACAGGAAAGGCGGAGGCTGCTTCTCGACATGCACATCAGAGCAATTTTAAGTCACAAGAAAACGGGTCATTTAAAAAACACGCCATTTCCAAATTGTCTGTTCACATAAAAACCACATTCACTGGATGCCATGCGCGTTTTGGCCAATCACAACCCTGAAAAAGCAACCACAGCTGACTTAGTGGCGTATTATAACGCATCTGTTCTTCTATGTAGTGAGATATTAGATTTACAGTCATCCCTTGTTCATCACAGTTAATCGGCTCCAGACCTGACTATGATAAGTGAATTTCCCCCAAGTAGGACTCCTTATTTATAATTGGAATATTTTGGTACTTAGAGCATAGAACACCTGTTTACGAACTTCAAAATATACTTTTTAACATTACTAGAGCCCTCGAGACATGAAATAACACCCCTATTGTCACCTTTACACTCCTATTACCCAATATAGTAGACATAATAAGAGACAATAAGACATAATAGACATAGAAAACCTGTTTACGACCTTCTAAATAAGTTTTTTTACATTATGTAGACATGAAATAACACCCCTATAGTCACCTTTACACTCCTATTACCCAATATAGTAGACACAGTAAGAGACAATAAGACATAATAGACATAGAAAACCTGTTTACGACCTTCTAAATAAGTTTTTTTACATTATGTAGACATGAAATAACACCACTATGGTCACCTTTACCTTCCTATTACCCAATATAGTAGACATAATAAGAGATAATGAGACATAATAGACATAGAAAACCTCTTTACGACCGTCTCAATACATTTTTTAACATTATATAGACATGAAATAACACCACTATGGTCACCTTTACCCTCCTATTGCCCAATATAGTAGACATAATAAGAGAAAATAAGACATATTAGACATAGAAAACCTGTTTACGACCTTCCAAATTTGTTTTTTAACATTATTAGAGCCCTCTAAACATGAAATAACACCCCTATAGTCACCTTTACTCTCCTATTACCGAATATAGTAGACATAATAAGAGAAAATAAGACATAATAGACATAGAAAACCTGTTTACGACCTTCTAAAAACATTTTTTTAAACATTATATAGACATGAAATAACACCACTATAGTTACCTTTACACACCTATTACCCAAAATAGTTGAAATAATATGAAAAAATATACCATTTGAGACAAAAATAAGACATAATATAGATCAGGGGTGCCCAGACGTGTTTCCAGCAAGGGCCACATAGTAAGAAATGAAAGGAAGCAACTCTGCCACTTGGATATTTTGTATCTGCGCTTTGTGATAAAGGTGGAAAAAAACCCTACAGTATTAGTCTTATCAACTTCACGCTTTGCTCTTTTTTTTGTTGTAATATTATGACTTCATTTCCATAATAGGTTGACTTTATTCCTATAATGTTATAACTTTTTCCCCAACCTAATATTAAAAATAGAAGACGTTATTTTTTTTAAAGCCGTAATATTATGACAAACAAACAAAACAAAATTTTTCCCCAACACAATTGGGAAAAAAGTTATATCAGGAATAAAGTCAGAATTTTACAAGGTGAGTAATTTGTGAGAAGAAAGTTGAAATATTATTTTGAAAAAGAACAACAGCCAAAATGGAAAAACTGCTGTAATTGTATGAGAATAAAATCAAAATATTGAGAAGAAAGTTGTAGTCTAATGAGGGAAAAAAGTCACGATTTTAGCAAAATAAACTTGAGGAATATTGAGGAAAAATAATGCCATTTTAGTAGCATAGAGTTGACATATTAAAGAAAAGATGTCATAATATTAAAAAGTCATAATATTATGGGGGGGAAAATTACAAGAAGAAAGTTGAAATATTTACAATATTATATTATATATTATATAAAGAAATAAATAAAAAGAAATGTAAAATAAAAATAACATTTTTGGTTGTTGTTTTTTTTTAATTTGTCACTGAGCTCATGTGGACAAAAATCCAAAACAAATACCAAAAAGTAGGTTTTGGAAAAATGTTGCTCTGACGATGAAGAACTAAAGTCCCGCTCCGCAATCACACTCTCAAGATTGTTTTCAAGTCATCAGGAGCTCCAATCATGCCCACCTACCTGTGCTCTGCTCTGCTCTCTTCTGCTTATTGGGCAAAAATCGATGAGCGTTCCTCCATCTTGGCCTTTTTATTCACAGTTCTATTGATTAGAATACTTGTGGCGCCCCGTCTGTAGCCGCTAACAAACACGTAATCCCTCAAAGCCCAACTAGCAATTTAGGCTGCCTCTTTTCATCGCTGGCGTGGCGCTTATGGAATTATTGTAACACAGCAGCCATTCAATGCACACCAATGCAGCTGTTAGCAGCGTCAATGCTGCTGTTGTCAGGGCTGCTGGTAGCAGCATCAGTGCTGTTGTTACTGTTAGCAGCATCAGTGCTGTTGTCACTGTTGTTGTTGTTACTGTTAGCAGCATCAGTGCTGTTGTTACTGTTAGCAGCATCACTGCTGTTGTTACTGCTGTTGTTACTGTTAGCAGCATCAGTGCTGTTGTTACTGTTAGCAGCATCACTGCTGTTGTTACTGCTGTTGTTACTGTTAGCAGCATCAGTGCTGTTGTTACTGCTGTTGTTGTTACTGTTAGCAGCATCAGTGCTGTTGTTACTGCTGTTGTTGTTACTGTTAGCAGCATCAGTGCTGTTGTCACTGTTGTTGTTGTTACTGTTAGCAGCATCGGTGCTGTTGTTACTGCTGTTGTTGTTACTGTTGGCAGTATCAGTGCTGTTGTTACTGTTAGTAGCATCAGTGCTGTTGTCACTGTTGTTGTTGTTACTGTTAGCAGCATCGGTGCTGTTGTTACTGCTGTCGTTGTTACTGTTGGCAGTATCAGTGCTGTTGTTACTGTTGTTGTTACTGTTAGCAGCGTCAGTGGTGCTGTTACTGTTAGCAGCGTTGGTGCTGCTGTTAGCAGCATCGGTGCTGTTGTTACTGTTTGTAGCGTCAGTGCTCTTGTTAGAAGCGTCACTGCTGTTGTTACTGTTGTTGTTGTTACTGTTAGCAGCGTCGGTGCTGCTGTGATCAACATCAGTGCTGTTTAGGCAACCAAATGTTACAACTGGACATGTGGAGGGTTTGGTTTTGGTGCGGACTGCAAAATCCTGGATGTTGGCACTGGTTCCTGTAGAAAAATGAAAAAAGTGTATATTTTATTTCTAGTGTTTTTGTCTCAAGTTGGGGGTGTCCAGAGTGCAACCTGGGGGCCATTTGCAGCCCGCAGCTGTTTTTTTTTTTTTTTTTTTTTTTTTTTTATTGGCCTGTGGCACATTCTAAAAATATAATTGACAAAAAAAAAACAATAAAAATATAAAAATCTTAACTTTACTTTAAGAATAAAGTTAGAATATTAAGAAAAAAAAGTCATAATGAGGAAAAAAGTTGTAATTTCACTAGAATTAAGCATTATCAGGAGGAAATATAATGTTATTTTAGTAGCATAAAGTTGAAATATTAAGGAAAAAAGACGTTATTATTTTAAAGTCGGAATTTATGAGATGTCATTTGTGGAAAATTAGGTTTGGTAAAAAGTTATAATATTAGAAGAGTGAAGTCAAAATATTGTTTTTTTGTTGTTTTTTTTAAATAAAGCAACAGTAGAAATGGAATTGAAACTTGAAATCATCGGCAAAGTCAGAAAAAAATGGCGTAACGCATTAGTGTGCACGCGACGGCATGAGCAAACGGGACGGGATGCCTTCAGGAAGGCTGTTGGCAGGTCGACCAGATGGAGATGTCCTTTGTCTTGGCGTCTGTTGCGGTGATTTGTATTGAAAGTACAAACAGTACATGCACACTTGCTACAAGGTTGAGTCAAGAGCACTAGGCCGCGGTGGAGAGTCGCAGGCGTTGAAGCCGGTGAAGAGCGGTTCTTATCCTCTCCATCAAACATGGTGAGTTGGTCCTCCATGCCGCCGTACGTCAATAAAAAAAAAAAGAAAAAAAGAGTCATTTTCAATGACATCCAGCCGAGTGAATGGCTTTTCAACGACGTGGCTGTTTGAAGAGGCTGATAAGTGCCTGCTGGAAAACATCTCCATTCCTCTTTCCAAGCCACCTGTCATCTTTATCCAACACGTGCGTCCTCGGGAGCGTGTCGTGTCCTTCACGTGGAGACTCTCCAGCTGGACCGCTGTGCTTGATTGTTGGGAGTTGTTTTTGCACCACACCAAAGGTTGGCGCATCGGCGCCGCTTCGGACGCCACAAATTGACTTGTTTGTTTTTGCGGCCGTCGTGATGGACGAGCTCGTGTCTTCCCGAGGCCGCCGCGAGATTGGAAGAACAAACAGATGTGTAGCGGGCTGAAGATCCTCCCCGAGATTGCTCAGAGACTCGGGTCACGTCCGGAATGACGGAGAAATGTTGTTCTTTTTGTCACAGTTGTTGGCTTCAATGGGTTAGCTTGAGCCCGGGGTGTCCAAACATTTTCCCTCCAGCGAGGGCCACGCAGTGAAAAACGAAAGGATGAAACTTTGATATTTTGTAAAGCGACACGTGTAGATATGCTAAGTTGTACGTATTTCACCTCAGCTTTGTCACCTGTAGGTGAAAAAGCACATTATTAGTATCAACTTCACACTTTTTTTGTTTTTCCACATTTTGCCACTTATTGATTATATTCCACAACCTAATTTTCCAAAAAATTACAGCTTTATTCGTCATTTGGTTTGTTTCTCAATATATTACAACTCTTAAAAAATAACTTTGTACTTTATCTTTAATATTTTTCAACTTAATGCTGCTAAAATGATGTTATTTTATTTTAAATTGTGACTTTTTTCTCTCAATATTTTGTCTTTATTTTCTTTTAGTTCTGCTGTTTTTCATAAATTTTACATGCATTTAATTTTTTTGGGGTCTCATAACATTATGACTTTCTAAAAAAAAATCCCATATTTTTTCTTTAATATTTCAACTCTGTGCTACTAAAATGATGTTAATTTTCGTCAAACTTTTACGCATTCATCCTGTAAAATTGCGCCTTTTTTTCTCGCTAGAATATGACTTTTCTCTTAATATTTTGACTTTATTCCTGTAATATTATTGCTTTTTACCCCCACCTAATTTTCAAAAAATTGCAGCTTTATTAGTTTTTTTTTATAATATTATGACTTTAAAAAAGTTAAAAATATTTGAAGTCTACGCACTACAATGACATTATTTTTCCTCATATTACGAGTTTACTCCAAAAAAAATGCAACTTTTTTCTTGTTAGAACGCAACGTTTTTCTTCATAATATTTGGACTTTTTTCTTGTAAAATTACAGGTGTTTTTTTCTTTCAATTTTCCACCTATTTCAACTTTCTTCTCGTAAATTTTCTTCTCATAATTATTCTCACAACATTCCAACTTTTCCCCCAACCTAATTTCCCAAAAAGCCATAACTTTGTTTACTTTTGTTTCTCATAATATTACTACTGTAAAAAAAATATGTATTTTCTTTAATAGTTCAACTAAAATGACATTATTTGTCCTCGTAATATTACAAGTTTATTCTCGAAAAAATGCTACTTTTTCAAAATATAATAATAATAATTCAAAATACAACTTTTTTCTCTTGATATTGAGACTGTTTTGCTGTAAAATGACAGCTGTTTTTTTCCCAATTTTCCACCTATTTCAAGCCTCTTCTAGTACATTTTCTTCCCACAATTCTGACTTTTTTTCCCCAACCTAATTTTTCAAAAATTACAACTTTGTTTTCTTTTGTTTGATTCTCATATTACAAAATGTAAAAAACAAACAAACATGTATTTTCTTTGATATTTCAACTCTATGCCACTAAAACGACGATAATTTTCCTCATATTACGAGTTTATTCTCGTAAAATTAGGACTTTTTGTCTCGTTAGAGTACGACTGTTTTCCCTTCATATTTTGACTTTATTCTCATAGAATCACGGCTGTGTTTTCAATTTCTGCTGCTGTGTTTTTATTCTCCGACTATTTCAACTTTCTCCTATTTAATAATTTGACTTTATTTTCATAACATTATAACATTTTCCCCAACATCATTTTCCACAAATTATAACTTCATTTTGTTTGTTTCTCATTAAAAAATAAAAAATAAACCTGTATTGTCTTTAATATTTCAACTCTCTGCTAGTAAAATGACCTCATGATGTTACCAGCTGTTGGTTTTTTTTAACAAAATCGTTTTGTAAATATTTCAACTTTGTTCGCCTCATAATATATTTTTATTTTACAATATGCTGTGGACCGAAAACGGCCTCCAGGCCGTACTTTGGACACCCGTGCTTCAGCTGCTGACTGCGCTGGCGTCTCAAGTGATGATGAAGAGGAAATGAATATGCGTGTTGGAATGTATCGGGTATCAGGGAGCGTAACTGTGAGTCAAATGTAGAAAATTGCAAGAAAAAAGAGCCATTTGGATCACTTTAAGCTCCTCATTTATGCGGTAAATGAGATCACTCAGACAGGCAGCCTCAATCACTTTTGTCTTCATGTTCATTCCCGCCCGCGTTGTCTTTGTCTCATTGTCGGGCCTCGACGCCGTCACTTAGCGGGCCTCTGCAGATAAATGTGGACGGAAGCGAGGGTTTGGCTTTGTAAAGACCAAAAGCGCTTCTTAAGCGCGGCTCTCATTTCACGCACTTTTCCCAGCTGTCGCTGCGCCTTGACTCCCCCGCCTCTCAGGTACAAAATCAAGCTGGACTCGGACGAGGTTCTGTACGGAGGCCACGGACGGCTGGACCACAACACCGAGTTCTTCACCGAGCCGCAGCCCTTCAACGGCCGAGCCAATTCCATGCAGGTACGCACTCCTCATCCTAAATGTGGACGTTGGCGTCCCTTTTCAGGGCAGAGGAAATGAAGGAGCGAGATTTTTCCAAAAAAAATTCCCACATTTACTGTACTTTCATATTATCTGTGGTAATTGTCCCCATATAAAATGAAAGGGGAATACATTTAGCGCCCCCTAATGGTGGCAAATAATTGTACATTTTCCATGACTGTAAGGTGGTGCTAATTCTACGGCAGGGGTGTCCAAATTTTAAAAACATTTAACAAGAAAACTAAAAAAAAAGGGAAAAAAAAACAAAAATTGACAAATCTGATGTAATTTCATGAGAATTTAGGAAAAAGGCGGAAAAACGTCATTTCAGTCGCATAAAGTTGAAATATTAAAGAAAAAGATGTTTTTTTTAAGTTGTAATATTATGAGAAACAAAACAAATTTTTGTCAAATTAGGTTGAAGAGAAAGCTTAAATATTACAAGAATAAAGTCAAAATATTTGGGGAATAAAGTCATAATATTACCAGGGGAAAATTTACAAGAAGAAACTGTTATTTATCATATTTATGTGCTTTATCATATTTACAATATGATTTAAAAAAAAAAAAACAACAGTAGAAAAGGAAAAAAGTTGTAATTTTGCGAGAATAAAGTCAAAATATTAAGAGAAAAAAGTTGTATTCTAATGAGAATTTTACAAAACATGAACTTATTTTACAAAAATAAAAGTGTAATATTAAGAAAAATGTTGTCTTTTTAGTAGCATAGAGTAGAAATATTAAAGAGAAAATATATTATTTTTTTAACGTCATAATATTGGAAAAAACAAAGAATAAAGTTATAATTTTTAGAAAATAATGTTGGGGAAAAAGTTATAATATTGTGGGAATAAAGTTGTAATATGAGGCAAAAAATTACAAGCAGAAAGTTGAAATCATTTTTTTTATTATTTTATTTTAAAGCACAAGCAGAAATGGGGAAAAATAGCCATAATTTAATGAGAATAAAGTCAAACTATTAAGAGACAAAAGTGGTACTCTAACGAGTTGCAATTTTGAAATACTAAAGAAAAATTAAATAATATTAAAGAATTTTTTTTTAACATACAAAACAAAGTTCTAATATTATGAGAATAAAGTCATAATTACAAGAACAAAATTCAGAAGAAGAAAGTTTAAAAAAAATGGAAATTTAAAAAAAAGCAGTAGAAATAGATAAAAACATCTGTAATTTTATGAGAATAAAGTCAAAATATTCAGAGAAAAAATAAATTAATAAATTTATGCATTTTAGCAGCGCAGTTGAAATTTTGTTAAAGCCAAAATATGAGAAACAATCAAACAAAAGAAAATAAAGTTACTATTCATTTTTGGAAAGTTAAGTTTGGGAAAAAGTTATAATGTGGGAATAAAGTCATGATATTACAAAAAGAAAATTTACAAATTTATTTAAGAAGTAAGTTGAAATAAACAGCAGCAAAAATGGGGGAAAACAGAGCAAAGCGTCAAGGTCATACTAATCACATGCTTTTTCACTGATATCACAAAGCTGAAATGCATTTATTTCTTCCAAACTGTCAAAGTGGCAAAGTTGCGTCCTTTCATTTTCAGTCTGTGGCCATCGCTGGAAAAAGTTTGGACACCCCTTATTTAGCAGGTTGGTGACTGTGGTGCACGACTAGAGCGCATCATACCAAGAGCTGTTCCTAATATTATGAGCCTGCCGTGTTGCCAAACAAGGTAACAAGCACCACTTAGAAGCACTCTGAGCCCCCAGCAGCCACGGGTCGTGGACATGAGAAGAAATGGCTCATGTTCTTAAAAAGGCTGAATTTTTGATGGAGCTTTTGAATGGGCCATCATTCCATTGCAAGAACAGAACATATCAGTGCGTAAAGTTAAAAGTGATGCATAAAGTTACCTTTCGTGTGCAGCGTGGAGAGACGCTCAAAGGACGCGCAGCTCAAAGTTTTGTTGAACTCGGACTGAACCTTTTGCTCATCACTGTTGCAAGCGTTGCGGCATTTAAGCACGTCCTCCATGACGTCTGCACGCCGTCCGTTAGCTAACATGTCCTCATCCCGTCTCTCTTCCTCTGCTCGTACACAACAGATGCTTCCTCCTCCTCCTCTTCCTCCTCCTCCTCGCACCGTCTTTGTTGTTTGTTGTGACAAGCGCAATCAGACGAGAGCGTCAACGGCGGGCGTGAACGCAGCCCACGCCGTTCTATTGAACAGCTGTTGCTTTCTAACTTCTTCTCACGGCAGCGCACGTGTGTTTGAGAAAAAACATCTCATTTTCACATTTTTCATTTTCCTCTCGTTGAACCTAACGAGCAGAGACTCCCAGTGACGTACGTAAGGTCGATGGTGCAAAGTGGGAAATGGAAAGGTATGGTCCACAAGTCATGTGACAGAATGAAGTATCGTCATGGTCATGGTGACAATCATGGATCTTTTGGCAGGATCTGTTCAAGTGGCGCAAGTGAAGTGTCTCATGTTGGACAGTCCTTTTTCTCCTTTTTCTTACTGCTTTTCTTCTTTTTCCTTCTTCTTTTTCACTCTTCTCATTCTTCATTTTCCCTCTTCTTTTCCTTCTTCTCTTCTTTGTCCTTCTTCTTCCTTCTTCTTCTTAACTTCCTTCTTTTTCTTCTTTTTCCTTATTGTCTTTTTCTTTTCCTCTTTTTCTTTCTTCATTTTCCTTTTCTTTTTCCTTATTATTTTTTCTTCTTTTTCTTCTTCTCTGTCTTCTTTTTCCTTCTCTTTTTTCTTCTTTTTCTTTTTCCTTATGTTTTCTTCTTCTTTTTGTTCTTCTTTTTTATTTTTCTTTTTCCTTCTTTTTTCTTTCTTTCCTTCTTCTTTGTCTTCTTTTTCCTTTGTCTGTTTATTCTTCTTTTTCATTCTTTTCTTGCTTTTTTCCCTTTTCCTCTTTCTTCTTTTCCTTATTTTTTCTGCATCTTCCTTTTTTTTATTACAGCTTTTCTTCTTTTTCCATATTCTTCTCTTTCTTCGTTGTCCCTCTTCTTTTTCTTCTTCTCTTCTTTGTCCTGCTTCTTACTTCTTCTCCTTAACTTTCTTCTTTTTCCTTCTTCTCTTTGTTCTTTTTCCTTCTTGGTCTTTCTTTTTCTCTTTCTTTTTCCTTCTTATACTCACTTTTTTTCCTCTTTTTCCTTCTTATACTCACTTTTTTCCTCTTTTTCCTTCTTCTTCCTTCTTCTTTCTTTATTTTCCCTATTCTTTTCCTTCTTCTCTTCTTTGTCCTTCTTCCTAACTTTTTTCTTTCTTCTTTTTCCTTCTCGTTCTTTCTTTTTTCCTTCTTCTTCTTATTTTGTTCCTTTTTCTTCTTCTCATCTTTCTCCTTCTTCTTGTCTTTTCCCTTCTTCTTCCTTCCTCTTTTTCTTCATTTTCATTGACTTTTTGTCATATCCATAAAAATGTCTAAGCGCTGAGAAAATCCTGATTTTGAAAAGCATATTTTACAAAAACTCAAAAGTACCTCTGACAAATTGCATCTAAATTTGTCATTTTTGGGTGTTTTTTTTTTTAAACCTAACATTAATAAAAATGCAACATGTTCATATGCTCATATCTAATGCCACAATGTCAGCAAAAATAGATGATGATTGTTTTTGAGTATCTGTTTACATTTTGTACATTTTGTTCACGTGGACCTAAAGTACTTTAAGTAGATTGGTAGACTAAGGGCTCTTGTTTTTGTCCAGCACTCATTGCTCTGTTATTTCTTCTTATGGACAATTTGGTCGTAAAATCTGCAGCTATTCTGTCATTTTCTACATGTTTGGGCCACCGGGGGCGCCAATGAGACGCGCACACACAGGGAGGCCCAGCAGTGGCCCTAAAGAGCGGCGTGCGTGGAGATTGAATTGTTTGGTTCTTTCTCCGGAGGCGTCTCTGTGGGGAAATCTAACGGCGTTTTATGTCTGCTCGGCTGGCGAGAATGCAAGATGACTAATGTTGCTCGGTGTCTCTCGCCCGCAAAGCATGCGGGGAATATCAAACAGATTGATGAAAGAGCTGGTGAGCTGCACCGAGACGTACTTGTTCTAAATATAAGTACCGTAGATGCTACATACGTACACGCTGTACAGTGCACCTGACATTTACACGCTCGCTGTCTTCTGCTCTTTATTTCCCCTCACCAGAGGTTTTGTTGTTTGGTGCAGCAGGAGATTCTGCTGGAACACGCAAAGTCCTCGTTCGTCTTCCTGCTTCTGAAATGCTGAACGGACTCAGTCATTTCAATTACGCTCATCACTCGTTTATGGCGGTCAATGGGAACCGACCACGAAAAGTACATTTCCACAAAGAATTTAGAAATCAAATATTCTTGGCGTTAGAGCAAACCTTGTTGTTTCTAGATGTGAAATGAGTCACCTTTACCCTCTTATTACCCAATACAGTAGACGTGATAAGTACAAATAAGACATAATACACATGTTGGCATTGGGAAGGTTCCTTGTCGTTGCTCTCTTTTTACTTCCTGTTTCTGCACAGTACTTCCTGCGGTGGCTACTGTCTCATCAGTGTAGGATGTGATGTGTGGAGGATTACACATCATCACAACATGAATTTGAATGCGTCTTCTGGATACCTTATATTTGTATTTTACTTAATTGAGACATTTTTATGCTGGAAAATGCTTCATTTAGGCAAAGAAATAGTAAGAGTTTCTTATAAATGGAATATTTTTGTAGGTAGAGCAAAGAAAACCTGTTGACAACCTTCTGAATACACTTTTTAACATTATTAGAGCCCTCCAGATGTGGCATAACACCCCTAGCCCTACCTTTACACTCCTATTACTCAGTATAGTGAACATAAGAGAAAATAAGACATATTAGACATCATATAGACTCACACATGTTAGCATTGGGAGAGTTCCTTGTTCTTCTTTTTTATTTCCTGTTTCTGTAGAGTACTTCCTGCGGTGGCTATTGTCTCATCACTGTAACATTACTGACACCTAGTGACATGCCTTTGAATGCATCTTCTGAATGCCTTATATTAGTACCTTAAATCATTTAGCCAATTTTTCTGCTTGAAAATGCTTCATTTAGGCAAAAAATAGTTGGGTTCCTTCCTACAAATGGAATATTTTTGGAGTTAATTAAATT
Source organism: Dunckerocampus dactyliophorus (assembly GCF_027744805.1). Lineage (NCBI taxonomy): Eukaryota > Metazoa > Chordata > Actinopteri > Syngnathiformes > Syngnathidae > Dunckerocampus > Dunckerocampus dactyliophorus. Next base: position 4,630,492 of record NC_072830.1, read on the forward strand.
TTGAACATTATTAGAGCCCCGCGACCCTAATGAGGAAGAAGCGGTATAGAAAATGGATGGATGGACATTATTAGTGCCCCCTAGACATGAAATAACACCCCATTGTCACCTTTACACTCCTATTACCCAATATAGTAGGCACAAGTAAAAATAAGACATAATATAGACTCACACGTTGGGAAAGTTCCTTGTTGTTCCTCCTGTTTCTGTGCAGTATATTATCTTGTCAATGTTACACATTACTGACACCTAGTGACCAGTGTAGAATACTATACATCGTCACAACGTCTTTGACTGCGTCTTCTGAATGCCTTATATTTGTATTTTAGCCATTGTTATGCTTGAAAATGCTTAATTTCTGCAAAAACAGAGGAATCTCTTCCTGTAAGTGGAACATTGTCATAGTTGGAGCATAGAAAACATTTTTACGACCTTGTAAATACAGTTTTTAGCATTGAGAGAGCCCTCTAGACATGACGTAACACCCCTATAGTCACCTTTACACTCCTATTACCCAATATAGTAGACATAATAACAGAAAATAAGACATTTGAGGCATAATACAAACTACATATCATCACAAAGTCTTTGAATGTGTCTTCTGAATGCCTTATATTTGTATTTTACTTCATTTAGCCATTTTTATGCGTGAAAATGCTTCATAGCCAACAAACACATGACATTTTTTCACTAATTATAGGCCGCATCCAACCACGAAGCAGCGAAGATTTATTAATGAATGTGAAACCGTGATAGAGTGAAGCCACGAAATTCAAAGCATGAGTGGCGGGGGACTACTGTACTGCCTATCAGTGGCCTGTAGCGCCCCCTAGCAGTCATCAAGCGGCAACTATTTCACCTTGATGCTCCTTTCCAGTAAAGCCTGTCAGAGTGTGTGTGTCCTCCACTGAGACGCAATAATCTCCTCCGTTGTGCTTCCTTGCTGCCCATCTCTTATTTATCCTTTTCAAGTCCTCCTCCCAGCTTCGCGGCCGCCACAGAGCGCGCTCACACGCTCCCGAGCCCCCCAACAATCTCCACAATCAAGACGTCTGGGTTTTAACGCCGTCATCTGACTTTTCTCTCCCCACATTTCCTCTCTCTGCTCTCCTCTCACTCTTTATCCCTCTGTCTCAGGTGTACATCCCCTGCAGGACCGCCATCGTCCTGGCCAATGAGGAGATGGATTACTGTTATTAGAGGACCATTGTCTCTGCGCACACGCGTCATCACAAATGGATTCCACCCTCAGACTGAGTGTTAACAATCACCTTTGTCTTTTAAAGTGTCAACCTCACCAAACTCACTTTGTGTCTTGATGGAACCCACACACACGCACACACACACGCACACACACACACACACACACACACACACACACACACACGCACTCAGTGAGCTATTGTGCTTTCAAACACCATCAATGCAGCCCAGCTTGATTGGTCCATTTGGACCATGCAGCAGCCTCCAAACGCTGCTTGAGTCCATCTCGCCCAAGCCTGCAGCCTTTTATTAGCGCTGTTAAATGTGCTTTGTCGTGTGATACACAAGCGTGGTGCAGGGAAGCAATACACAACAACAACAACAGTGCGGTCAGATGCTAGACTGAAATGCCATTTGTTTGGATGATATCGAAGCGCTACTTTAACATAAGGGTACCCTTAATAAGGTGTTCTAAGTTGTTTGTTTCTTTTCCATAAAGGTTTTGCAAGTGGTTAATGACGTCGGTTGTGGCTTACAAACGCGCCTTTATTACCAGTTGGTTGTTAATGACTTCATAAACTGGCTTAATCAGACTCTACAGCAGGGGTGCCCAAACTTTTTCCACCGAGAGCCACACACTGAAAAATCAAAGAGATTTAACATTTCGTAAACTAATGTTAAATATATTTAAAGGAAAAAAAGTGTATTATAAATATGAACTTTTTCTCTTTACATTACCCTTTTTTGCTCATATTTGCATTGAATTATTATTTTTTCTTTCCAAATATTTCAACTATACTGTGAATCTTTGTTCCCAAAATATTTTGATTTCATTCTCAAAATACAACTTTTTCCCGTTTCTTATATCACGACTTAAAACAAAACATCTTTTTTTTTTACTTTAATATTTCAACTTTATGCTTCTAAAATATTTTTCCTCCTCGTACTCCGACATTGTTGTAAAATGATCACTTTTTGTCTTGAAAGAGTACCACTTTCTTTCGTAATACAACTTTATTTTCGTTTCATTTTCATGTTGTTTTCATAAAATCGCTGCTCTTTTCATCCATTTTTTCGGTTTTTCTGTTTAATAGTATTTTTATAATATGCCAAGGCGCCATTAAAAAAAAAAAAAAAAAAAAAAAAAACAGCTGCGTGCTGTAAATGGCCCCCGGGCCCACTTTGTGCACCCCTGCTCTATACAGCACTGCAATCTATTTGTGGCGGGAGCTAGATGACATCATCGATGAATTTGCGCATGTGGCCATGATGCATGTGCAAAAAGTGAGCAAAAAGACCTGAAAACCAAAACAAATTTTTCCCACGCCCCAGTTTTCGGATGATTCCGTTTTTGTTCACTGTCATGGTTTTGGTTCATTATTGCACGTAACGGACTAGCCTGTTTGTCCTGCACTGTAACGTTCCGCAAAATGGTGTGCCCAAACAAAGCACCCTACGCGTTCCCGACTCACTAATCGGGCTTTTCTTTTTTTTTTGTGCAACTGCTAAATAACCCACCATGGGGCCAAAGAAAGTTGCGAGTGGCAACAATTTGATAAAGGTGAGAAACACGATTGGATTCCATTTCGCCAGGATTTTTGGCAGACGTTTTGGGACAAATTAATAGGACAAACCGAGGTGACACTGTACTTTTTTTTTTTTTTTTCAGATGGGAATGTGTTATATCGTTTTATTAATATTATAAATATTCAATAATTAAAATTACTAGAATTCAATATCATTTTAATATAATTATTAGCCTATATTAATTTAGCAATTTTTAATCAATATTATTAAATATATATACAATGAAATGTATTTTTTGGTTGATATTTTTGGGTGTCAGGAACGGATTAATTCGATTTACATGATTTCCTATTGAAAAAATTGCATGGGTTTTTGTGTGACCATTTGGAACAAATTAATGAGAAAAAACGAGAAGAAAAAGTCCCACTGTACTTTTTTTTTAGACGAGGATGAGCTCACATTCATAGTTGTAGAAAATGTTATGTCAAAGTAAAATAGCCTGATATTTTATATCTTTGTATTATATGATTTTATTCATATTAAATATTGAATAATTCATTATAATTAAAACTGCTAGAATTCAATATAATTTTTATATAATTGTTATATTAATATAGTAACTTTTTATTTAAATTATTAAAAATATATACTATTAAAATGTGTTCTTTGGTTGATGTTTTTGGGTGTCTGGAACGGATTAATAGGATTTACAAAAATCCAGTTGCCTGAAAAGTTGCCTCGGTTTTCGCCGAACATTTTGGAACAAATGCATAACAAAAGCCGAGGTACCGCTGTACGTTTACAAATCCAAATGAAGTTTCTTTGTGTTGTTTTTTATGTGGGCACCCGCTGCTCGTTGAGAAGAGCACCACGTGCTTTCATGTTCCAGTCTCCAAAGGCATCCAATAAGACGATAAGAGAAAAAGCCGCTAGATTTGTCAGTTTGTTGTACTTGTAAATAAACACTGCAGCGTTGTAGAATGATGGTCTGCCAATTAGTGATCCCACTACCTTACCCATTTTACGTCGTAAAGACTAGTTCCCCATCAATGACACAGTTCTTATTTTTCCACTTGCAAATAGCAGATGTGTTTTACCAGCAAAGTGTGACGGTTACTTGCCAAATAGTGAGGATAGTTTAGCAACGCATTAGTTGTTTTAAGGGTCCCCTAATGTAAAGTGGCGCCGTGTCAGTATTACCAAGTGATTTGAGGGGCATTGCCGTGATAAAGATGAAATGCTGTAATTTGCACAGAATAACTTGTATCATTTGAATAGTACTTTGATGAGCAACTACAAAAGGTTGTGATGGGTTTTTTTTTTTGTGTGTGTGTGTTTGTCACGTGACTCCAACGGTGACTTCCAACTTTAGCGCCGGTAATTTCAAGCTCATGAAGGCGCAGGTTTCTGTGCACTGTGCCGTCTCAAATAAACGTGTCTACTGGAGAGGGTGGATGGTTTTTACACGCTCGAAACAGACGTGTGAAAGCAGCCTAATGTGTAGCCAATGGAAACGCACAAAGACATGGGAGAATAGGCCTTGCTGGTGCTGGACTGCGAAGGACGGAAGCCTCAGCATCGAGGTGTAGAGAAAACCAACCCACACGGGCCAGTGCCTGCTCTTTGACTCCACCACCCGGTAGAACACAAGCTAGCGGTAGCAGAACCCTCGAGGACAGAGCAGAGAAGACACAGGGACGCATCAGAAAGGCTGCCTGTGAGTATTGTAGCCTCAAAACCTGTGGCTACCCCAGCTGCTCGTTGTTAAAAAGTGCATGTCGTTCCAGAAAGAACAAAAGCAAGGTGGATGAGGAAGGAAAGAGTAGCAGACGCAGTCACATTGTCATCCCTCAGAAGGATGTTTATCAGGTGTGTCCCATTCTGTGCATTAATTAGCTGCCTCTTTTAGCTGTTTTTCTATCTTTGGAACGCACAGAAAAGAGTGACGTGTTCATGTCTCACATAAGGACTGTGGATGATTCCATAAAAAGTGCACGTTTCGTTTAAAAAGAGCATTGATGCATCAGCCTCCATGGGGTATCGTCAAAGGGGGAGTATTTTATTTTTTAGTTTGGTTAAACTTAACTTCTTCTTCCAGTTGTAAGGAGGTGTGAAGCCCATCATGAATACCTTCACTCTTTGCTTTTTTCCCCCCACTTTTTTGCTGTTTTTTTATTCCAATTTTCCATATATTTCAACCTTCTTGTTAAACAATCAAATTTTTCTTCTCGATGTATTATAGCTGTATTTTCCTTAATATTTATACTGTATTCCCATAATTGTAGAACTTTTTCCCAAACCTAATTTTCCAAAAATGACAGCTTTTTATTCTGTTTGGTTCTTATAACATTGTGTCTTTCAATTTTTCTTTAAGAGTTCAGATCTGTGCTACTAAAATGACATTATTTTTCTTCGTAAATCACAAGTTTATTCTTGTAAAATTGCCACTTTTTTCTTGTTAGAATGCAACTTTATTTTCTGAATATTTTGACTTTATACCCATAATATTATAACTTTTTCCCCAACTTAATTTTCCAAAAATGACAACTTTTTATTTTGTTTGGTTCTAAGATTATCCCTTTTAATTTTTTTTTTTAAAGCACAATTTTTTTCCTTAATAGTTCATCTCTATGCTACTAAAATGACATTATTTTCCCAATAATATTACGAGTTTAATCATGTAAAATTGCGGCCTTTGTTCTTGTTAGATTGATCATTTCTTCTTTTAATATTTTGACTCTGAAATTACAGCTGTTTTTTTTTCATTTCTGCTGTTGTTTTTTGGGTGTTTTTTTGCAACTATTTCAGCTTTCTTCTGGTCATTTTTTTTCTTGTGAGTATGATTTTATTCCCATAATATTCTGACTTCCGCAAGGTAATTTTCCAAAATGACAACGTTGATATTCCTCACGATGTTGTGACGTTATTCTCGTAAAATTGCCCCTTTTTCCTCGTAATATTTTAAATTTTATTCTTGTGAAATTCCTGCTGGTTTTTCCATTTTTACTGCTGTTTTTTTCAGCTTTCTTTTTAAATTATATTTTTAGAATGTGCCGCGAGCCAGTAAAAAAACACCTGCAGGCCCCAAAAGGCCCCCGGGCCGCGCGTTGGACACCACTTAGCTGGTCAAAGAGAAAAGATAGTTGTGGTTGCTCACTGTCAGGATGACACTGCCTGTAGCATTTTGTTGCACGCCAAGCGCTCGCCCCTGACCAAAGAAATGGATCACGGCCCATCCTCCAGCACTCAGCTGTGCTGTAAGAATCGCAGCAATGTCTCTACTTTTTTTCTTTTTTGGCTGACAAGCGCTCAGAACATTTTTTTTTTTTGGTGAGGATCACTTTGAATAAATTTCAGCCTCTCAAGTGTAGCGCTTAACCATCTGACCCAACGTCATAATGGCTTCAGCACACTGGGAGACTGATGTTTTTTCTCATCTTTAGCACGATAATGAATCTTTATTTGGAGGACAAATGAGTATAAATTGCTACTGTCCTAATATTCCTCAACATCAGACTGCAGCAATGGGCTCACTTCATCAGTGGTGGAGTGAGATTGAGGTATCATTTAAAAAGTTTATTGTTGTGGTTGTAGTTGCATCACACTCGAATCACACATGTTACACACTCATGATATTTAAGTATACTGTGGAAATAAAAGGTAACGTCCTAATGTACACATTGTGCAGGTCGACTGGTGCACCAACAGGAGGCAGTGTAACGCCATATTCTTGCAGCAGAATGATATAATGATATAATGATATATACACTGCTCAAAAAAAGTAAAGGAACACTTCGAAAACACATCAGATCTAAACTGGGTCTCATTAGGAGCATGCCCCGACGTTGTCAGGCATGCGTACAAGCACGTGGGGGCCACACAAACTACTGAGAATCATTTTGAGTTGCTACAATGACATTTTAGCCAAATGGACCAGTCTGCTGCATCATTTTTTCACTTTCATTTTTGGGGTGTCTTTGATTTCCCCCCTCTATAGGGTGATCATTTTCATTTCTATCAAATGATGTGGCATCATTTTGTTACTAATACATCACCCACTTATTATCAGGAAAGATATTCAACATCATTTTTCCCCCAGTTTAGATCTGATGTGTTTTCCCAAGTGTTCCTTTAATTTTTTTGAGCACTATATTAAGACCCCACTTTGGAAAGGCTGACCACATCTCTATATTCCTTTATCCAACATACAGACAACTTCTTAAACAAGCTCCCCCTGTAAGTACAGCAGTTAAAGTGTGGAATGAAGAAACTGATCAAGTACTTCAGGACTGCTTTGGCTGCACAAACTGGGATGTGTTTAAAACTGCAGCGGGGAGGGAAGATTGTACTGTTGATTTGGATGAATATGCTTCTGCTGTTACTGGCTACATTAGCACATGCATAGAGACTGTTACCACCACCAAGTATTACAGAAAATACCCTAACCAAAAACAGTGGATGAACTGTGATGTAAGGGCTAAGCTACGTGCTCGTTCGACTGCATTTGTCATGGGCACCGCTGATGACTACAAAAAGACCAGATATGACCTGAGGAGGTCCATACGAGAGGCCAAGAGACAGTACAGACAGAAGCTGGAGGGCTACTATTCCACCTCAGACCCCCGGCACATGCGGGCGGGGCTCCAGCACATCACAGACTATCGACAGCGGAGTAGCGTAGCCACGTCCAGCCAAACCACACTTCCAGATGAGCTGAATGAGTTCTATGCCCGCTTTGACACCCAAACTCCTGATGAGCAGAGAGGGTGGCTGAACCTGGGGAGCACACAGGACGCACCTCTCATGGTGACATCAGCTGATGTGCGCAGGGTTCTGAACAAAACAAACCCACGAAAAGCAGCAGGCCCAGACAACATCTCAGGACGTGCACTTTGGGTTTGCTCATCAGAGCTAGCTGATGTGCTTGCTGACATATTTAACCTGTCGCTTGCACAAGCATCTGTACCGACCTGCTTTAAGTCCACCACCATAGTGCCCGTACCCAAGAAGAGCAACGTGACCTGCTTGAATGACTATCGCCCTATAGCACTCACTCCTGTTGTTATGAAGTGCTTTGAAAGAATAGTCATGACCCACATCAAAAAGAGCATCCCGGCAACTGTGGACCCCCTACAGTTTGCATATCGCCAGAACCGGTCCACGGATGATGCAGTCAACACTGCCATCCACACAGCCCTTTCTCACCTACAGGGCCAGGACACATACGTCAGAATGCTATTTATAGACTATAGCTCTGCTTTTAATACAGTCTGCCCCCACAAACTCACAAATAAGCTCCTCACACTTGGCCTGTCACCCTCCCTCTGTAACTGGGTGTTTAACTTTCTAACAGGCAGGCCCCAGTCAGTCAGAGTCCACAATCGCACATCCAGCTCAAGAATTGTGAGCACTGGGACCCCACAGGGGTGTGTGCTGAGTCCGCTCCTCTACACGCTCTTCACCTACGATTGCGTGGCCTCCCAGAACAACACCAGCATCATTAAATTTGCGGATGACACTACAGTCATCGGCCTGATCACTGGTGGTGTTGAAACATCATACAGAAGAGAGGTGGCGGACCTCATAGCTTGGTGTCGTAATAACAATCTCCTTCTCAATACAGATAAGACTAAAGAGATGATCATCGACCCAAGAACAAGGGAAAAGGAGCCGCATAGACCCCTGTTTATTGATGAGACTGAGGTGGAGAGGGTGAAAACCTTCAAGTTCCTTGGCACACACATCAGCGAGGACCTCACCTGGTCTCACAACACCCAACAAATTCTGAAGAAGTCCCAAAGGAGACTGTACTTCCTGAGAAGACTGAGGAAATTTGGCATGCCCACCACAATCGTGAGTTGCTTCTACAGATGCACTATGGAAAGTGTCCTTACCGCCTCCATCACTGTTTGGTACGGTAACTGTACAACACGTGATAGGAAGGCACTCCAGCGGGTGATCAAGACCTCACAGAACATTGTTGGGGCAGCCCTCCCCTCACTGCAAGACATTTATAAATCTAGAGTCCTACACAGAACACACAACCTCATCAAGGACAGCACACATCCACAACACTCATTATTCACACTCCTACCGTCAGGCAGACGCTACAGGAGTTTGAAGTCCAGGACCACAAGGCTGTCAAACAGCTTTTACCCACAGGCCATCAGGCTTCTCAACGAAGCACTCACACACGCACACACTCATAGCACTTTATTTATTGATTTATTTATTTGTATTAATGTCTCTTCTGTTGTTGTTGCTTAATTTATTGGTATTTATGTTTCTTCTTTTCTTATTCATTTTCTTGTTTTTCTCTCTATTTTTTTGGGAGAATGAACAGAAAAAGAATTTCATTGCATAGCAGAACCACCAGTTTTACTGTGCATATGACAATAAAACTCTTGGGAAAAGGGGGGGGGGGGGGGGAATGGATAGGTTAATAAAATACACATTTTTGCGAGAGAACGCAATAAGCTTTCTTCTAGCGTATATTATTAGCTTGCAAAGCATGCCATCTAACGGTTGAAGGCGGCCATTGACGCCCTCGGTACCAAACTACAATAGTCAAATTAAAATCAGCCTTCCTCCTTTCGTTTGTTTTTGTAAATTGTATTACGTTTATTACATGCAAACGTAGAATGTATCGTTTCGTTTTTTTCATTATTATGACGTAAGCTGCACCATGTAATACAGCTTCACCATTCCACAGCGACGAAACTGCAGATACGGAACAACAACTGTTTTTTACCTAAACGTCTACGTGACGGCTAACGCTAGCATAACAAGTCGCTGTGAAACGAATATTTAGCAATAAAACGTAAAGTAGTCAACGCCACGGCGACGTCGCGCAGACTCGATTTGACGGTAAGGCCCGAAACAAAATGAGGAAAGAGGAAGAAAAGCAGGATAATGACATTAAAAGGTGCATTTCCGGTCTTATAGTGGTAGTATTCGAAGCTATACCGGAAGTAGCCTGAATTACCCGAAAGTGGGCTTTTCTCCTGAAGGTGGTGACAAAACACAGAAGAAGCTCATTTAAATAGTGAGGTAAGACTTTGAAATGAAAAAAATATTTCCCAATCAATCGTTGTTGTCTAATCCTCATACTTTGCTGTTAGAGCATGCGTTATTTAAACTTGCACTATTTAAAAATTAGGTTGGGGGAAAAGGTTATATTACTATGGGAATAAAGTCATAATATTATGGGAATAAAATAATATTACGAGAAGACAATTTATAAAGTTTATGTAAGTACAAAGTTTAAATATTGGAAAATATGGAAAATTAAAAGAAAATGAGGGGGGCGAAGCAAATAACATATATTAATAATAAAGTGATAATATGACCGAAATAATGTCATAATGTTAATAAAATTTGGAATAAAATCATAATATTACAAGAAAATTCACAAGAAAAATGTTTAATTATTTGGATTTTTTATTTTAAAAAAACAGCAGAAATTGGGAAAAAGCTGTAATTTAACACAAATAAAGTAATATTCTAATGAGAAAAAAAGTTGCAATTTTAGGAGAATAAACTCGTAATATCATGAGGGGAGATAATGTTAATTTAGAAGCATAGACTTAAAATATTACAGAAAAAAAGTCGTAATTTTTGGAAAATTTGGTTGGAGAAAAAGTTATATTATTATGGGAATAAAGTTAAAATATTATGGGAATAAAATAACGACAAGAAAATTTACCACAGAAAATGTCATTGAAAACTGTAGTGACGGCTTAAACCCAACAGATGGCGACAAAGATCGGTAGATGGCTCACAGGCCAGTTGTATGGATTGCCATAGATTTCGAAACCCCCTGGTGTAAAGCCGTCTGCAACTGTTTTCACAGGTGGCGATTGCACTAATGGAAATTTAAACAAAAAGTGGTGAAGTATGCACTGCTGTGTGTACATTTCATTGACTAAATATGTGCTAAAATACCTTCATCTTTTGCTCAGAGCCAGCTACTTATCACTTCTCAGGTAACTGACACGACTTCCTTCTCATTCATCCCGCAGCAACACTGTGATTTTACACAGTCGGGCGCCGAGCGTCTACTATGGGGAAGCATAGAGTGAGTTGTTCCACTGCGCGAAACTGGACGGTCATTGGATAAATGCTGAGCTTTGCCCCGCCCATCGGACTCTCAGCGTCTCTGGGTGTCTTTGGGGCAGTGGGCCGGCCCGGACGCTCGGCTTTCTGGATGATGATTGGATGATCCGTCTGAGGCGAAATCCCTTTTTGATTGACAGTGAGATGAGCGAAACAGCGATCTTAAAAAGTATAAACATCCACCGGAACGTTGTCCAAGTTTCTCATTCCGTTGTTCTGAACTGATCCGGAAACTTTTCGGAAAACTTTTCCCTAGGGACTTTGTATTTGTTAAAAAGCTAACAAGCTGCACATCATGGCAGATACTACAATTTATATATAAATAAATAAACATATTTAAGATGTAAAATGATGAAGAAAATGAGCTTCCTCTCCTTGAAAGACCATGGTCAGCCAATGGTTTTCACCTGCAGCACAAACAATGTATACTCGTGCCAACTTACACATAATACACTAAAAAGCAAAATGCCTTCTTAGATATGATTTGACAAGTGTCGCTGTCCCCTTTCGTTTGTATTTTTTCATCCCAATCTTAAACTTGTCTTGTTTTGCCAACAGGTTCATCCCCGTCTCTGAGCTACGATGTTTCCGTCCACCCTGAAGCGCATTGGCAGGCAGCTGGTGCGTGTCAAAGTGGTGGACTGCTCCTGCGACAACACCCGGCTGGCGCGATGCCTCGACACTTACGACCTGGTGGCACTGGGCGTCGGTAGCACGCTGGGCGCCGGCGTATACGTGGTGACCGGCGCGGTGACCAAAAACATTTCCGGACCTGCCGTAGTGGTCTCCTTCCTGATAGCGGCCATAGCGGCCGTCATGGCCGGGCTGTGCTATGCCGAATTTGGCGCCCGCGTCCCCAAAACGGGCTCAGCGTACCTGTACAGTTACGTCACGGCCGGAGAGCTGCTGGCCTTCATCACCGGGTGGAACCTCCTCGTCTCTTATGCCATCGGTGAGACATTTTGTCAAAATACACCTAAATATTCTTCATGAAAAGTAAGTACAGCGACTACAGGGGTGTCCAAATTGCGGCCCGCGGCTGTTTTTAGTTGGCCAGCGGAACATTCTAAAAATATTATTTAACAAGAAAGCAAACTAACAAAAAAAAACAGCAAAAATTGAAAAATCAGCAGTAATTTCACAAGAATAAAGCGAACATTTTAAGAGAAAAAAATAGTACAAAGTCATTTTGATTTTATTTAACATGTTGTGAACAAAAATAACGTCATTTCAGTCGCATAAAGTTGAAATATTAAAGACAAAAAATGTATTTTTTTTGAAAGTCATAATTTTACATGATGAGAAACAACAAAATAAAATAAAACTAAATATTAGCTTGCAGAAAAAGTTACAATGTTGTGAGACTCAAATAAAAATATTAGGGTAATAAAGTCAGAATTACAACGAAAATTTACAAGAAAATTGAAGTACGTAGCTGGAAAATGTAAAAAAAAAAAAAAAAAGCAGAAATGGAAAAATCAGCAGTAAAATATTACGAGAAAAAAGTTGTAATCCACCTAGAAAAAGGTCATAATTTATGAGCAAAAATAACATCATTTTAATAGCATAAATTTGAAGAAATGAAATTTGAAGAAGAAATTTGAAATAGTTGGAAAATGTTAAAAAAAAAACATGGAAAAATCAGCAGTAATTTTAAAAGGATAAACTGAAAATATTAAGAGAAAAAATTGTAATCTAGCTGTAAAAAGTCATTTATTTGATTTACTAACACATTTTACTTCAACGTTGTCATATTAGGAGAAAAAATAACTTTATTTTAGTAGCATGAAGTTGACATGAAGTAAAAAAGATGTTATTTTAAAAAAAGTCACAATATAATGAGAAACAACAAAACAAGAAATAAAGGAAGGTAGGTTGTGGGAAAAAAAATAATGTTATGACAATAAAGTCATAATTACAAAAAGAAAATTTACAAGAGGAAATAGTTGGAAAATGGAAAAAAGCTGCAATTTTACAAGAACAAACTTGTGATATTATGAGGAAAAATAATGTCACTTTAGTAGCACAGAGATGAAATAGATCGTAGATCTCTCCTGCCACACAAGCTGTACACTGACTACTCTTGAGCATATCTGAGGTTCATTTCTACTGTATAGTATTGTCCCTTCAGGCGATATGCTGTGATTAAAAAAAAAAAAAGGTGCTGAAATGTGAGATACGGTCTATTGTTTGTCCGCAGGGACCTCCAGCGTGGCCAAAACGTGGGCCTCCACCTTTGACGCCCTCATCGGGAACAGCATCGAGGCCTGGAGCAAGACACACATTCCCATGAACGCGCCTAACGTCCTGGCGGAGTACCCGGACTTATTTGCAGTCTTGATCGTCATGATTCTGACAGGTCAGGACATTTTTCTCCAGCCATCCATCCGCCTTCGGGCTGGCTTGGAGGCCGGAGCCTATCCCAGCTGGCTGGGGGTGGAGTCATCACACGTGATGATGTTGTTGTTTTTGCCGCTTCCAGGTCTGCTGGGCTTTGGCGTGAAGGAGTCGGCCGTGGTGACCAAAGCGTTCACCACCATCAACGTCACGGTGTTGGTGTTTGTCATGATCTCAGGCTGCATCAAAGGAGACAGGAAGAACTGGAACCTGAACACCGACGACATCATCAGTAACGCCACCGAGTGCGTGAAGGAGGAGGCAGAGTTCGACAGTGAGTCTTTCATGTTGACAAACAAAGGTTTTGTGTTTTGTCACTTGCAGGGGAACGAATAAAACAGCTTTAAAGGAAAGTCTGGGGGAAGGAGGCTTCTTGCCTTTCGGCTGGGAGGGGATCGTCTCGGGGGCCGCCACGTGTTTCTACGCATTCATAGGCTTTGAATGCATCACCACCGCAGGTACGTGCACCATCACGTCTGCTGAAGTTTACATACGCACAGCAACATTCTGTAGAACGTTATTGTGGCACAGACGGTAAGTCAGCAAGGTGTAGGGTGCTTTGTTAGGGTGCTCCATTTCATGGAACGATACAGTACGGGGCAAACGGGCTGGTTTGCCGAGACAAAGTTGAGCCAAAATGTTGATGCTAGCGATAGTTGTCAGACTGCCTGTCAATCAAAGCAAGCCCAGGAAGTTGACGCCAAAACGTGACGCATCTCCTGACAGGTGAGGAGGTGAAGAACCCCCAGAAGGCCATCCCCATCAGCATCGTCACCTCGCTGCTCATCTGCTTTTTGGTCTACATCGGCGTGTCGGCCGCCCTCATCTCCATGGTTCCGTACTACCGGCTGGACGAGTACAGCCCCCTGCCCGTGGCCTTCACTGACGTGGGCTGGGTGGGCGCCACCTATGGCGTGGCCGCCGGCTCGCTGTGCGCCTTGTCCACCAGGTGAGGCACCTGCAAAAGTCTGGGATTTTAGCATGGTATAGAACTGCACTAACTTGTTTATTTATTTTGTTTGCCTCCTTGTGTCCATGACTAGTCTACTTGGCGCCATGTTCCCAATGCCCCGAGTCATGTGGGCCATGGCAGAGGACGGCCTCCTCTTCAAATGTTTCGCCACGGTCAACGACCGCACCAAAACGCCTCTTGTGGCGACCATAACTTCTGGTGTCATAGCAGGTGAGCCCATGACTTGATAGCGTCTCTCGCCGTTGAATGCGTCCCCTCTTAAGAGGACGTTTCACCTCTCATCCCAGCAAGATGCATCAGTTCATGCTCAAAAACAGCTGTCCTATCAAGCATCAAAAATGTATATTAACAAAGCACTAACTCATTTCGTCAAATAAATAGCCATGATCAAATATAATAATACATACCTATATATATATATAAACATTTCAAAAATAATATAATATACTGTAATTGTACTGTATGTATTTTTTACGTACTTGGTAAAATAACAAATAACAAATAACATAATGTATGTATATTATGTATATTTTATTTTATTTTAGGATTGTGGGGTTAAATAATGCATATCAGAATGAATAAAATTGGTTAAAAATATGTACAAATAAAATTATAAATAATACAATGAAATTAATTGTAAAAAAAATACACGTATGTTGTAACAAAGAATACATAAATAATAACTTGAATGATGGCTAGAATTTTGTATGATAAACTTAATGTTTTTTTCTAAGAATAAAGATCATGGGATTTTTAGCCATTTTGTATGTTAGTGCGTCTGCTTTTGGGGTGTGTCTGCTGTGTGATTTATTTTTCTATTTGATAAATAATTATTTGAAGATTGTAGGGTGCCATAATACATATTATAATGAATAAAAATGTATTTTAAAAAGTGCAAATATATAACAAATGTAATTCTTTAAAAGAAAAAAATAATATTGTAATAGTACAATTCAAAATGTTCAATAAAACTTTAATTATGACATATCGGAATAAATGCTAGTATTTCTTGCCATGTAAAATGTAGCCATTTGTATAAATAATTATTTGAAGATTGTGGGGTCAAATATTGCATGTTATAATTCATAAAATCAATTTTAAAAAATGAACAAAATATGAAAATAATATTATAAATTCAATTTCAAAAAATACAATTGTTTTAAAAATGAAATTGCATAGTAATAATACAATTAAAAAATATTCCATAAAACTTAATGACATAATTTGGTATAATATAGTCTTTTTTTCCTAGGAACAAAGATTTCATCATGCTATTTCTAGCCGTCTAAAATGTTGTGTTAGAGTGTCTGGTGCATTGTGTGAGGTCCTTATCAATCCGTTCCACAACTTGATTCCACATACAGAAATGCTGACGTTTCACTGGCCTACACCCAAAGTGCTTCTCAAATGAAAGTAGTCATTCTTGGCTAATTTTGGGTCGGACGGTATGAAAATGATGTTTAAAAAAGCTTGTTTTAAAGATACAGCACAGCACCCCTGTGGTATGCCATATGCCCACAATCGGCAATGAAGGTAGGCCACATGATGCTGAATAGAGAACCCGTCTTCACTTCACAAGAAGTGCCTCGTTGAATCTTCATCATCTTGTGACTGCATGCACATAAAGTGCATAGAGAACACATTGTGTGTTACTCCCTAACACATTAATATGTAAGAAAGAACCTCGCATATCTTCAAAATTGTAGCTAATAAGACGTTTCTGATGGTCATATTCTTGTCCAGCAGCCCAAGGGTGACCAAGGGTGATACAGTATGTGTCATCTCAGAAGCAGAAATGTATTGAAAATGTATTGTAGACCATTAGCGTTGTCCGCCCATTTACAGTAAGTGTTTTAAGTTTCATTTTTACCTCAGGTCATATTTCTCTCTTGTTGAGAAGAATTCTTGTACGTTTTTGGGTTAGCAGGTGATTGATTGTTTGCTTTATGCTTCAATTTGAGCTGTTTGCAAGTTTGCCAAGTCAGCAATTTTGAATAATTGTGATTTGAGGAATAAAGGGTTTGTATGTTCCCTGTAAGCGGCATTATGGGTCTATCCTAACTGACCCTTTTTTGTAGCACTGTTAGTGAGCCAAGTGTGCTTCTACAGTTCTTACGTCATATCGCCACACAATAAGTTAGATTGGCAATACTTTTCGCCCAGAACAAATTAGGCTTTATTCAGAATTGAGGCATTTCTTGCCACTTTTTGTTGTATATTTTTAATGTGAGATTTCCAGTTCATATTGTCATCTATTATTTATTTTTGTTCCCCCCCGTCAGTGTCCATGCCGTCAGTTTGTATTTGTACATGCGTATCCTTTCTGCTATTTCCAAATAGCATGATTTTAGTTTTATTTAGGTTCAGGGATAGTCTATTATTATCCAACCATCTTTTTAGTATCGTTAAATCCTCTGATTTTTTTCATTAGCTCTTGTGTGCTTTTTTCCAGAACAGAATGCGGTTGTATTTTTCTGCAAATACTAGCTTTTGTTTTTTTGGTACATTACAGATGTTGTTTACATAAAGATTGAACAGTTTTGGTCCCAGTATTGACCCCTGGGGTTCTTTGTTACTTTACAGATGTTGTATACATAAAGATTGAACAGTTTTGGTTCCAGTATTGACCCCTGGGGTACGCTACACGATATATTTAAGCTCGCAGATATACATTCCATATCTTTCTGGTTTTATAATTAGGATGTTGTGGTTAATTGTGTCGAAGGCTTTTGTTAAATCCATCAATACTGCAGCGGCACACTTTCTGCAGTCTTGGTCATTTCCTCTGTAATTTCGATTATTGCCACGGAGGTTGAAATGTTAGCTCTGTATCCGTATTGGCCGTCTGCGAGTCATTCTTTCATATCAATAAATTTGTCCAACCTGTTATTGAATAGCTTTTCGATGATTTTCGCAAATTGTGGTAAGAGGGAAACTGGTCAGTAGGTTGTGATTTGATGTTTGTCTCCGTTTCTGAAAATTGGTACTACTTTAGCTGTTGTCATTGAGTTTGGAAATGCACCAGTCTGAAATGATTAGCGGTGCTGAGATCTCATTAATAACTCTTTGCATTGTTCCCATTCCTGTTCCATAACAGTCGGTTGATGTTTTTGCTTTACGTTTATTAACAATCTCGATGGTTTCCTTTTTTGTTACGTCAGTGAGGAACAGGAAGTTGAGATTCCTGTCTGTAATTTGATTCCCTTCCTCTACTGACAAGAAAAGTGGGATCTTTTCATCCAGTTTTGGTCCAATATTTACAAAGTAGCTGTTGAACCTTCCAACTACCTTGTTCATATCATCATTGTTAGCATTTCCATCTGTGAAATAATGATACTGTTTAATGATACTAATGATACTAATGATACTGTTTAGGATGCCCCATGTTGCTCTGATGTTGTTTTTATTCTTGTCGAATACTTGACTAGAATATTCTTTCTTACTCACTCTCAAAATATTTGTTAGATTATTTTTATATATCTTTTCTTCTGCTTCTTTAGTTCTTTGAACTGTAAATCTCCTATATCGTTTGTTTCTTAACTCTAAACTAATTATGACAACATTTTGTATAAAATGTCATATTTTTTTTCTAGGAATAAAAGTTTTTAGCTGTAAAATTTATTTTCCTATTTGATCAAACTATTGGTCATTATTAGATTTGGTGGCATTTATTACATTTCATTCAGAGGCCTGGACTGCAATAATGCGTATTTAATCATGATATTTGAATACATCAATTCTAATCTACAGTATACAGTATACTATACAGTATGTTGTATTTTTTCAGCTACCTGAAGTGCTCTTATTTTTGGATGTCTGTTATTTTTGGAGGTAACGGTCGGTTTTAGTGGACCTGAGTTAACGCTGAAAAGAAAGGTTCATAATAAAATGTCACAGCGTGAATTCATCAGTGGTCAATCATCTCATCACATTCTTGCAGGGGTGATGGCGATGCTCTTTGACCTGAAGGACCTGGTTGACCTCATGTCCATCGGTACTCTGCTGGCTTACACGCTGGTAGCGGCCTGCGTGCTGGTGCTCAGGTACGTCCGTGCTCACCTGCCACAACATGAGGTACACCTCAACAGCGTGCGCCGTCATGTGAAGGTACCAGCCCGAGCGCAGCCTGACCGGCGAGGAGGAAGATGAAGACCAGGCCAACCGGAACCGCCAGCATCAGCAACCCCTCACCTGCGGGAAATTGATCCTCTGCGCTGGGACAGAACCGACCCGCTTGTCTGGGATGGTGGTCATCATTTGCACCTTCATGCTCGGTGAGAGGCGCCGCCGAGACGAGAGCGGGCCGTGCCGTGAGCGGACGTCATTTTAGTTTGATTGTTCCTGCAGGTCTTTTGGCGTTGGTCTTCAGCGTGGTCGGCCTCATGTGTGGGAAAACGCTGTGGTCGCTGGCCGTGCAGGTTTTCACCATGTCGGTGTGGTTGGCCGTCGCCTTGGTGGTGTGCGTGCAGCCGCAGAACAAGGCCGAGCTGTCCTTCAAGGTGCATCACGCAAGTACAACCTTAGCCGCCGTCGCAGCTCACATTTCAGCCACGTCGATTGTCAGCCATGCCGGCGTCAAAAGAAGTTGCGCTACAAACAGGAAAAAGTACAAAACACATAGGAGACCTTTCTGTTTTTAACAATCTAGTTGTTTTAGTTCTCTGTCATCTTCACACACAACAGCCTCAAATAATTAACAGCCATCCCTCGTTTATCACGGTGAATTGGTTCCACACCCCAAGTTACACCACACGCCAAAGGTTTGGACACACCTTCTCATTTTTTATTTTCATGACTAGTTACATTGTAGAATCTCAAAACTGTGAATGAACCCGTGGACTTATGTACTTCACAAAAAAAAAGTGTGGAATATGTCTCTTATTTTAGACGTATATTTTACGTCTTATCGTGGTTTTTTTTCGATAGCGCTGCAAACCTTTGGTGTTCTCCCAATGAGCTTCATGAGGGAGTCACCTGAAATGGTTTTCACTTCACAGGTGTGCCTTGTTGGGGTTACTGAGTGGAATTTCTTGCCTTATTAATGGGGTTGGGACCACGGGGTTGTGTTGTGTGTGTCCAAACTTGTACTGTATATATATATTTCATCTCAGCTTTGTCATATTGATGGAAAAAGCCTATTATTAGTTAGAACTTAGCTCTTTCTTTCGCTGTTCGTGATAGTATGACTTTGTTCCTATACTGTAATATCTACACTTTATAACTATAAATGGCCGAGTGGTTAGCATGTCAGCCATACAGTACGGAGATCAGGAAAATCTTGGTTCGAGTCTCCGCTTGAGCATCTCAGTGTGGAGTTTGCATGTTCTCCCGTGCGTGGTTTCCTCCCACACTCTAAAAAAATAGTGTTAGGTTAATTAATTGGCAACTCTAATTTGTCCAGAGTGAACGGTTGTTTGTCTATATGTGCCCTGCCATTGGCTGGCGACCAGTCCAGGGTGTACCCCGCCTCTAGCCCGCAATCAGCTGGGATAGGCTCCAGCATGCCCCACGACACTAAAGAGGATAAGCAGCATGGATGGATATTAACAAATAGCTTACCTCTTTGGGTCTTTTGAAACAGCGCCCTCTAGAGGACAGCTACTGACTTTATTCTTGTAAAATTACAGCTGTTTTTTCCATTTCTGTTTTTTTTTAACTTTCCAACAATTTTCTTGTACATTTTCTAAGTGTTTCCACAACCAAATTTTTCCAAAATTATTACTACTAAACTTTCTGCTTAAATAATCTTTGTAAAAAAAAAAATTGTAATCTTAGACTTTCTTTCTATAAAATTATCACTTTTTTTCTCATACTATAACTTATAGCAATAGCATATATTTACTAAAATGTCATTATTTTTCCCCCGTAATGTTACAAATTTATTTTTATCAGTAAAATTGCAACATTTTTTTCTTGTTAAAAAAAGATTTTTTTTCTTTCAATAATACTAATGCAGTACACTAAGTCCCCAACTTACAAACACAATTGGTTCCAGACGACCGTTCTTAAGTCGAATTGTTCTTAAGTCGAAACAAAATTAATATTACCAATGATATAGGTACTACATGTACGTGTATACATATACAGTATATGCGTATGTATGTAAATATGACTTTGGATGGAGTAGTAATATTAAACCAGGATAATTAATGAAAAAAACAATAATAAAAATGATATAATACGTAATGATAAATGTTATGGGTTTACAGCCTTAAAACATACAGTCTATGGTAACTGTAAGAAAATTAAGTTGGCTACTTCGCGGATTTCACTTATTGCGTGCTATTTTGGGAACCTATCACCAGCGATAAATGAAGGAACACTGTATACACGGATTTTATTTCCTAGTTAATCTGGTATTGATTGTAGATAGTGATATCGTAACTTGCCTTGATAACTACTTGGTTCAAACAGAAGTAAAAGCTGCTCCTGTGAGGAGCACACATTGTTGTAAAAACATGACAGCCGCATTCTGTCTAACGTCCAGCAGGGCGCCGACATCACCACACTGTGCTCGCCCCTCACAGGTGCCGCTGGTGCCGTTAGTCCCCATGGTTAGCATGCTGATCAACACCTTCCTGATGATACAGCTCATGAAAGGACCCTGGGTGCACTACACTTGCTGTATGGTTTTAGGTACTTTGTTTTACGTATATTCTAATAATTGAAGTTCTTATTTAAGCTAGGCTTACACAAAAGTCCAAATGTACCACTCCACTGAGGAAACAAACAGTATGTGACTCATTATGACCTTTAGGACTTTAAATGGCAGAAGTTAGGACAGAACTGATCCACTTGTGTGTGTTTTTCCAAATGTTGCTAGGCAGGTTTTGGCTATTTTTTTGTACACCAAAAAATGACTCACAAAACAATACTACTTGAATCTGTCATGTGCTAAATTGAAAGTAAAAAACAAACAAAAACAGTGTCATCTGCTGGATCTAGTGGGGCACTGCCCACCTTGCCCCAAGATTTTTTTTAACTTCCATCCTGGAATCAAAATGGAAAATGGGGATCCTTCTGAAGTTTTCTGTCTTTTTCTTAGGTTTGCTTATGTACTTAGGCTACGGCTTCCGAAACAGCTCAGGGGCGGAGGAAAAGAAGGCCGACATATATGAAATGTCCAAATTTCACGCCGAGTTGGGTGCCACCCAACAGGACATCTGAGGACATCCAGTGGTATTCACTAGTGTGTTTGTGTGTGTTTGTGTGTGTGTGACACAGGTGGTTTGTTTGCCAATGCTTTCTGATGGAGCTTTTGTACTGTCGATCCCCGCTTTTGTCCATACTGAGCTAGCAAGCTTGTTTCACTGTGTACTGGCGTACGCCATCGCTCACGCGCCCATATCATCTCAGCCGATGTTATCGGACATCCCTGTAATTTTAGGACCAAAAATCTGCTTTTCCACGACTCATAAACAAAGCAGAATTTTTTTTTTTTACTTTGAGCCATCTGTTACACTTTCACTGAAGTAGATTTATTCGCTATTTGTTATATTGTTCTTACATTTCTCATTTTCTTTATTTTACTATTTGAAGTGCTATATAAATGTGATTAATTATTAGGGATGTCCGATCCGCTGTATTTGTGAAGATCGGATAACATCGGCTTCCACCACGAGATCAGACCAATCCGGTTGCCGTATCACATTCGTAACTCTGAGCCACACTCCAACACGGTAGGTGCTGTAATGCGCCTCAAAGCTGGTTGCCACTCGACTCGCGCCACCCGCAAGAAAAAGAAAAGGCAACACCACCATGCAGACATGTCCGCAGTGTACCGTGGTGAAGTTAGTTTCGCTGCATATTCGGCTCCGTAGCCACAGCAGCAGTTCCCTCTCACTCTGCCCAGACTGCTGCGTTATGGTGTTGGGAGCTCGCACAGGAAGTGACGCTCTACCCGCTGGTTTCTTATAATAGGGACCGCACAAACACTACTAATCATGTCGAAACGGTGGCGAAAACCTTGGAAACTCCTGTTACGGAGCGTGAATGGAAGCTAGCAGGGTTCGCTTAGTTTAGCTAGTGCAGCTGTGTGTGTGTGTGTGTGTGTGTGTGTGCGTGTAGGTGTGTGTGCGTGCGTGCGTGCGTGCGTGCGTGCGTGCGTGCGTGCGTGCGTGCGACTCAGGCTGGGTGAGTACATCTGTGACTACATCTTCCTTAAGCACAAGCACGGGCATTACAGTTTGTTGAAGATTTTGTAGCAATATGTGCTGAGGCTGACATCCCATTAAAAAGTTAGCTAAGCTACATCCATTTCTCAGTGACTGGACAAAAAAAAATTCAAAAAAATGTAAACAGAATTTGGGAAAAAAAATAAAAGGCCCTAAGAGTTTGTTTAAAAAAGTCATATATTCTAAATCACACCACAAATTGATATATAACCATGTCAAATGATTAGTCCTACCCGAAAAGTATTTTGCACGGCAATTTTTTCCAATTTGATCTTTTATTGGATCTTTTATTGGATTAGGGACCTGACTCACAGAGGTTTGTTACAAACCAGCTCAGTTCAGCTACTTTGGTTGCATTATTTTTAATGCTTTGAAGAGCTATTTTCATAACCATATTCAATTCCACAAATTCATGTTTGTAACAAAAGTTCATTATTATTAAAAAAAACAAACAAAAAAAGATCGGTACCGGATAGGATCGGCAAGACTATAAAAAAAACGAATCGGATCGGAAGCCAAAAAATGTGGCTTGACACGTCCCTATTTTTTATTATATAAATAGTTTCCACTGAAAGGTTCAACTTGACTCTGATTTTGAAATAATTGGACTTATTTAGCAATTTTTTTCCATTTCTTGCAGGGAGGTTCTTTTTTCATGCTGGAGTCGCACACGGTCCCTTGTTGCCGGGCAGAAGAGCTTTGTTGACGCACCCAGCAGCGAAAGGACAGGGGAAGTCGGCGGGAAGCCATGCAACATTGATGTGTTTTTAATTAGCTTGTGTTCAAAGTCATGCATTTATCTTTTGTGTGTGTGTGTGTGTCCAAAAATGTGTACTCGTAAGACCTGCTAGTTTTTAATTTTTTTAAATTTTTTTGCACAATGCCTCAGATGCACTTTTGCTGTACTTGTATTTGTAGGAATGATAAACAATGAAGGGGTTGGCAATAAACGTGTTGTTTTAAACTGTGGATCAAAGTGCGAATGATTGTAACATTATTTTGCGTTGCATGCAACAACTAATGTTTTTAAACATATTTTTTACTTGCGTCTTTCTATTAAGCTTTAATAGAGCATCTTGTGCAGTTCCAGGTGCGTCCGACAGAGGGAGCCGTGAGCCAATGGGCGTTGAATCCTCCCGGTTTCCAGCGATGCTGCAGACTGCGTGTCTTCCCCCTCTTCATCGTCACTGACCCTTTCCTGCTCGTGCTGAACGAGATGCACG
This sequence comes from Dunckerocampus dactyliophorus, assembly GCF_027744805.1. Classification (NCBI taxonomy): domain Eukaryota; kingdom Metazoa; phylum Chordata; class Actinopteri; order Syngnathiformes; family Syngnathidae; genus Dunckerocampus; species Dunckerocampus dactyliophorus. Next base: position 4,654,104 of record NC_072830.1, read on the forward strand.
GTAAGAACTTTTATTTTTTGCAAATTTCTTTCCTGCTTGATGGATGTAACGTCAACGTGAGGGTGCAGGTGATGTGATGGTGCTGATGGTGAGGAGGGGGAAGGATGGTGGTGCTGGTGGTGGTGATGGTGCGCGTGTTGCTTCTGGAAAGGTAGCGCACCTCAGTGGCTCTGCACCTTTAGTGATTATGTTTTGCTATTATGTTTTCAAAGCGTGTATTTGTAGCTTGATATGAATTATTGTGTGTGGTGAAACAACAGGAGGAGGCGGGGCAAGTGAGAGGGAAAAGTGCTGCCTCCATTTTCATCCTCAATATTTCATGAGGAGCTTCAATCTGCCGTCGGCAACTCAGCCCTAAAAGCGTCAATATGATGATTATTGTTTGGTCTAATTGCACGCAGAAGACAAGTTGCACAAGAAGAGAAGAATGAGGAGGCAGGTGTGGGGCGGGATGACCTGCCCAACAATTGACGGGGGGGGGGGGAGGGGATGCTCAGGGAGGCGTGTTGATGGAGGAGAACATAATTTTCCACTGTGCCATGAAGGCATCCCGGCAGGGAGGTTATCTGTGCTGCTGCAGCACGGCAACCATTATTGCAAAGATTGTGTATGTGTGTGTGTGTGTTTCTGCGCGCATGTGTGTGTGTGTGTGCGCATGTGTGTGTGTGTGTGTGTGAGAAGCATCCTACTTTAGCTTACTGTGCACACCTGCACATTCGAATAAACACCCAATGCAGGAGTATGAGCGTCACAAAGTCTGCCTTTAAATTGGTGATCATTTTTTCCAGTGTTGCCATGGTTACCGACCCAGGAACTATAATAACATGCTCTCTGGCGCTGAAGTTGTTTTTGTTTTTTTACGTAACCCACTTAAACGTTTTTTTGGAGGGAAATCCGGTAACACCTTGCCACTTGTCTTTTTCGTGGTGGAATACGGCCTATTATTAGTCAAAAAATGTGCATACTTTAGCAAACTTGATATAGTTTTGGGAAAAAATGAAGCATTTTCAAGTGTATGAACTGTTAAATGCAAATGTAAGGCATTCAGAAGACGCATTCAAAGAAGATGCACAATATCTTTTTTTTCAAACCGATCACGATAACTTTGTGCTTCTCAAGACATGTATGCTACCGGTAACCTTTCTGATATCTACTTTTTAAATTTAGATTTAAGTCTAGTTTGTGCACACCTTGAGGTGAGAAGGACTGGAACAAATTGACCAAATGTACCTGTTGATTTGTCCTAATCAAATATCACGACATTACTACTACCACATCACTACTATAAGGAAAATGTGTTTTGAATGTTGCTACTGTAAGTGAGATAGCTAGCTGGGTGCCTCTCGCAGCCGTGGCTGTCTTTATTTCATGCACGAAGTCAGCGGGCATGGCATCCTAAAACGCTCGGTTACATTATCTACAACACAGCTTTGGCACACACAGCCGCACTAGCATGCTCCGCGAAACTACGCTAACCCAGCCAGTTTACATGTGCTCACGTTAACGCGGAGATTATAGGGCTTATAGAGATTATAGAAGAACAAAACAAGAATCCCGCCGGAAAATGTGGAAGCTTTGATTGTTAGTTTGGGTTCTGTTCCAGTTCTGGGTTCCAGTGTGGTTCTTCCTTAAAGTTCTTCCTTGCCTCCGTCGCCAAAGTGCTCGCTCAATATGGGGGCCAGTTGCTTCTCTTTCATGCAAGAGGGGTTGAAGACCAGTGTTTTTCAAAGTATGAAGCGGGTCTCCTCTGAGTGGTGCCAGAGGACTTCTAGGGGATTGTGCAGAATCATCATGCACCTTGGTCTTCAATGTACTGGAGTTTCCGTTAATATCGTTATCTTTTTCCAGGAGCCGAGCGGGAACTGCATTTTTGATTTTGTCCTTCCTGAGGGCCTTCCTAGAGCTGCTTTAGAAATGTGTGATAGAGAGGAGCCGTTACGGAATAACAACCTGCAGGAGGACACGCAGGCTGATGGGAACGCCAACGATATCAGGACAGACGACGGTGGGAGGACAGGCGGTAGCGCCACTCTGTCCGATCAGGACAAGGTGGTCATCTGGGGGACCCATTCCCAGTGTGACGACCCCGAGCTGGCAGAGTTTGAGATGTTGGAGTGTCAGGAACTGGAGGCCTACCTGGTGGAGGACGGAGAGGATTTTGTTGGGCTGAAGGAGCGCAACAACGATCCGCTGCCTTCAAGCAGCAGAACCACAGCAGAAGCAGCGCCTGAGCAGTCTGATGGTTTTGCTTCAGCTGCTATGGACAACAAGGGAAGAACTTGCAAGACAGAAAATACACCAAAAATGATTGAGCCTTGCGTGGATTTGAATTGGAATTCCACTCTTCACTCAAAGGATCTTGACGCAGTGAAACACACGGAAGAGGAGCACAGGAGGAACAACAATCACTTCAATAAAGCTTTCAGGGAAGCCACTGAACGCAAGGCCTCACCCATCAAAAACGCTAACAACAAGAAAAGCACACAAGCAGACGAGCATTCCAACGGGAGCGCTAGCCCTCGGAAAACCAAAGCCTCTCCGCCCAAAGTTGTCAAGAAACAAGCACCCTTTGATAATTCCCTGAAAAAGCAGAATTCCTTTGAGAGGAGCTTCAAAAAGCAGCCCTCGTTTGAGTACACCTTCAAGAAGCAGCACTCCTTTGATAACTCCACAAAGAAGCCGCAGGGCTCCTTCGAGAACGTCTCCCGCTCTTCCAGTCTGGAGAGGAGGAAGCCGTGGGGGAGCTCCGGTCACCCGGCAGCCCCGTCATCGCCCAGGAGGCAACCTCCTGCATCTCCAGCCAAGGTGCTGAGCGTCCAGTCAGCGGGTTGCAGCTCCCCTCAAAGAACTTTAACAACAAAACCACCTAAGACAAATCTAAGCAGCGGGATTCCCAAGCCTGTTGCTCCTGTAGACGTCAAGAGGTCCTCTCCTCCTGCGAAGCCCAAAAATGTCCGTCCAAAAATCATCACATGTGTACGCAAGAATCCTCAAGGAACTGACGTCCCACTCTCTCATACCACTCCGCCGACTCAAGCAGATCCAAGGGTTGGAACTGCATATAAAGGCTCCTCCAACACCATCTTTGACAAGTATAGGCAGGAGATGTCTGGACCTTGTCCCTCTGGACTGAAACCTGCTAGCTATTATGAGGACACACATGGGAAATGTCCGCAGGAGGTAAGACTGTTTTCTTCAGATGGTGGTTTTTATTTGGGTAAGGCCCCACATGTACTATAGGGACGGATAGACTCATGTCTCCGTGTCTCTCAGCAGCACAACCCTGAAGATGGAGGCTACCGCTCCCCCAGAGCGGCAAGGCCTCAGTTGGGCTTGGGTGCTGTCACCAGACAACCCGCAGCCAAAACACGACTTCTACCAGCAGGTCAAAGAGAGTCCACAGGTAAGATCCCTACAAGGATCATCGTCCTAGCGGTTCTTTTTAGTGAGTCACTACCATCCACCTGTCTTTAGGGGACCACAGAAGGTCAGGTCCAGAGACCTCCCCCAGGAACATCCTGATCAAATCAGGACAAACCGGTCTCCGTCCTCCTGGGTTCTCCACGCTTCCAGGTGCGCGAAATGCCGCTGTGGGTGTCGGCAGAAGTGTGTCTTCTACGTCCAGCGGCCAGATCAACGGCGACAACACCTGCCGAACTTCTCAGCGTGAGTTCTTCCCAAAGTTAAAGCACTCACACAACCGTCACATGTAATGTAATTGTACATTGGGACAGAGGGTTCTCAGGTATTATCACAATCTACTGGTGATATGGCCGTTATCATAGCTGTTATTTTAGACAGAAAGGCAGAGAAGGCTGAATATCATTGTTGCTAACTTGCGCACAATGTCATGAGTATACGGTAAATAGTATGTGTTTAATGGTAGTTAACAATTAACAGTTTATGTGTATAGTAATATTAGAAAGTCATACAATGTTCCACTTTATGTGTGTTTGGTGAGACAAGGGCCAGACGTGATTGCCAGAGCATATTTCGCAAGTTTAAACTTTCTCACAACAGGCACAATAATAACATAATAATCATAACAATAACACGGACTACTATTGGGGCCATAACCCACGACCAGCTAAAACTCATCTCTGAACCTCCGACCAACGTCACTTCCTGTCGTCTACAAATCTGTCCACCCACCATTAAGGTCTGCGAGGGAACCCATTTACTGTGGCACACACAAGCAGGAGTTTTATTTATGTCTTAAATGGCTTATTTACTCTTATGTAAATAAGAAAATATAATGCCTACTATATTGGGTAGTTGGAGTTTAAAGGAGTTTAAAGCCGGCATTACATTACATTGATGAGGCAATAGCGTGTGTGCACGCGTGCATTAAGGTTTCCCCACAATGCTAACCTTCTGCACGCTACACTCCTCCATGCTCTTCCACGTCCTCCTTGATGTTGAGCTTGTAAATACATGCAAAAGAGCCATGCCGAGCTCTTATCAAAGGCACTTCTGCCTCCTTGTGGCCGTTTTTATGGCTTAAAACTGCAGTGACAGTGACTTCTACTCGTGTACAGTTGCGTCATCACCTCTTTTTGCCTTATAAAACTTATAAATACGTCTTTGGTATTGAATGAGTTAATCTATCACTAATGTTGATAAGCTAAGAGCTGGTGTTAACTTTGGCTAATTAGCAGACATTTAATGCTATACCTCTAGTCGGTCTCACTTTACTATAAGGTACACAAAATACAGTAGTTACTGAGGAACTAATGAGGAACTAATGACTAAGGTACAGTACATCAATTTAGACTAGTTACTGAGGAACTAATGAGGAACTAAGGCACATACATTTAGAGTGGTTACTGAGGAACTCAGGCACATGCATTTAGAGTAGTTACTGAGGAACTAATAAGGAACTAAAGACTAAGGCACATGCATTTAGAGTACTTACTGAGGAACTAATGAAGAACTAATGAGGACCTAATGACTTAGGCACATGCATTTAGACTAGTTACTGAGGAACTAATGAAATGAAGAACTAATTAGGAACTACAGACTAAGGCACATAAATTTAGACTAGTTACTGAGGAACTAATGAGAAATGAGTAGAGTAGTTACTGAGGAACTAAGGCACATACATTTAGAGTAGATACTGAGGAACTAATGAAGAAGTGGTTAGGCTTAGGCAGCTTCATTCCTCATTAACTACTGTAATTTTGTGTACCTTATTGTAAAGTGTTACCCTCTAGTTATTGCTGATGTTAGGTCATGTTCGGACCACTGCTAATGTGACTACAGTAATTCCTCGTTTACGGCTTTTAATTGGTTCCAGACCGGCCCGTAATAAGTGATTTTTTGTAAAGTAGGATTCCTTATTTATAAATGAAATATTTTTGTAGTTAGAGCATAGAAAACCTGTTCACGACCTTCTAAATATGCTTTTTAACATGATCAGAGCCTGAAATAACACTCCTATACCTTTACACTCCTATTACCCAATATAGTAGATATAATAAGACAAAATAAAATTTGAAAATTGTTGCCATTTTTATGCTTGAAAATGTTTTAATTTAGGCAAAAAAACCAAACATAAAGTTTGCTTAAATAAGCATATTTTGGACTAATAATAGGCCGGATTCAACCATGAAACAGTGATGATTTCTTTGAAAAACCGTGATAGAGTGAAGCTGCAAAGTGTTGGGGGATTACTGTATTACGTAGCTATTAGGATGGAAAGAATGGTGCAGCCAGTTCCAAATGCCCCCAATGCAAAACTGCCACAATAAATGGATGTACTAATATTTTCAGTACCAACAATAGTATGCTTTGATTGTACTTGAAGTAACTGCAGCAGAGCATCGTCACGAGGAAATGGAGAGTCTAATTCGGACAAAGAATGATTATTGTTCAGGATTTTTCACTTTTTTGATTTGTCCTACCTTGCGATTGGCTGGCGATCAGTCCAGGGTGAACCCCGGCTTTCGCCCGAAGTCAGCTGGGATAGGCTCCAGCGTACCCCCGCCACCCTAATGAGGCTAAGCGGCATAGAAGATTTTGTTGTTTTGTTGTAACACTTTCCAACCTTGAAAGAGAAACATGAGTTCCAATAAAATCCAAAATAAAAACCTCCCTGGTGGATTATCGCACGGACAGCCTCGGGCATTTTTGTTGTTAATAATTTAGCGTTTAGCTTCCCAGTGTCTCTGATCAGGAATGCCTTGATAATGCTCCACAAAAGGGCATTTGAACCTTTTTTTGTCATCAATATTGATGTATTTCAACATTTTTTCAAATGTTCAATGTATTGCGTGGCTCACAAACGCATTGTTCACAACAACCTTCATCCAGAGCGACAATAGGGTTCCTGTCTTTGGGACGTCAATTCATCACAGCATTAAAGCCTTGGAGATGCAACAACAGCTTTTTTAATGAATAATTCACCACTTTAGTGTTTTGCTGGTCTTGGTGAATGTTTCTAAAATAACTCAGTCGCCACTGTAGATTACATTAATCCCTCGCCACTTTGTGCTTCAAATTTCTCAGCTTCACTCTATCACAGTATTTCAAAAATATATGCATTAATAAATCATGCTGGTTTGTGGTTGAACAATAGGCCTTTATTGCAGCTTTGAATGATCTCACAACAGGCACAATACTCACTAACACGCGCTCCCGTTGCGGCGGTAACCCACGCCAAGCTAAAACTCGAGCATGAGTCTTATTTTCTGTTATTATGTCTACTATATTGGGTAATAGGAGTGTAAAGGTGAATATTGGGGTGTTATTTCATGTCTACAGGGCTCCAGTAATGTTACAAAAGCGTATTTAGAAGGTGGTAAATAGGTTTTCTATGCTCTAACTAAGAAAATATTCCATTAATATAAAGGAATCCGACTTATTCGTGGTCGGGTTTGGAACCAAATAACCACCATAAAGGAGGAATTACTGTACTTCAGGTGCATGATATCGTGACGAGTACAAATTACAATTTTTTTCATGGAGCTTTTTCTCTGGATATTTTTGCCTTTTATGAAATTGAAACTTTATTCTCGTAACATTACAGCCTTTTTCCCTCACAGGGCTGTAATGATTTTATTTGTACAATAATACAACTTTGTTCTTGTACTATTATGCCTTTTTTCTCATAATATTACAACCTCTATAATAACATTGTCTCATAAACATTAGATGAAACATTACATTACACCCTTTTGTTGTAGTATTATTAGTTTTTTCTTTTTTTAAAAAAGAGAAAAGCTACTTTATTCACATAGTTTCTCCTATTAAGATTGTATTCTTTTTAACAGTACAACTTTGTTCTGTCATAATTAGAGTTTTCTTCATAGTACTATGACACTTTTGTTCACTTTTGTTCTACAATTTTACTTCTTAGAAACACAGCGGGAGCACATCTTTTCTGCTCACTCGCACTACCCAGTGGTCAGAAACGGTATTACAGCAACTTAATGACGGCCTGACTGGTACTTCATTGCTTTTCAGAGCAATTCCCAAAACGATATGACATTATAAAAGCAGTTCACTGATGTAAACCCTCTCTGGCGACCCCGTGTATTTATTGAAACCAACATTTTCGCCACAGCTTCTAAAAAAGAGATGAAGGATACGGAGAAGTCCTCCCCTAAATCGTGTGCAGTGGTTTCTCCCAGGTCTCAGTCCCTTGGTGAGTCCTTGCATCATATCACGTTGCACTCTCTCGCTGTGTGTGTGTGTGTGTCGTCATCTATCTTGAGTCTGCCCTTCATCATGAGGCCCTGCCCGCTGTTGCCATAGCAACCGGCTCCAGCAGCTGACATTAAATTGCTTGACTGGCATCTTGTTGAGCGTCACTAAATATTACGTTCGATTAGATTACAGTTGGTTGGTTTGAAATGTATTTTATTCTTTTAAGCACATTTTGAAACAGCCAGTACCGCCCCAAAGTGCTGAGCATGAATAACAAACAGCATGAAGTAGAATATTCTAATAAATACAAGAAACCAGTGTTAGGTAAACAGGTTTTCAGGCATATGTGCCATCTCTTAACTTGATTCAATTTAGGTGAATTTGGCGCTGCTAATACAAACAAATATACTGTATATAATCAAGTCAATAATACAGTCTACTTTTTAAAAATCCCTCTCTTGTCCTTTGGCGGGCCCGTCGTGCAGCCCGTGGGCGGTCGGCGGTCCAAACGTCTGGCGCCGAGCGGGCGCAGGAACTGGACCGGGCCCTGATCAAGCTGCTGAGGGAGCGCTGCGAGCAGCAGGCCCGGCAGCTGCAGAGTCTTCAGGCCCAGTTGAAGAAGGCGTCGCTGTGCATGAACGTCTTTGCCATCACCACACAGCACTTCTGTCACAAGGTAGGACACCTGAAAACCTGTTTTAAACATTTTTATGTTATTATTGTAAGAATTCAATGCTATTTGTCCTCTGGACTGATTTGCTCCTAACTGACCCCCGATGGACCCGCAGTACATGTTTGATATGCTGTAATAAACAAATAAACAAACAAATAAATAAATAAATAAAACTTTCACTACACATCTTAAAATGCAGGCTGGAGCTCATCAGCCAACTTTTTGTCAGATTTGTTATGTTTTTCTTAATCGACTAGGCTAACCTATCATAATGGTAATATGTAATGTTAGCACTGTAGCTCACATAGATATGCTAGTGTTGCTAACATTTGGTTTCATTCGTGATTCGGGATTTGTAGTTATGATGGACACTTATGAATACGTTGTCTGAATTCCAAATTGTACAACGTCAGCGATATTCAATGGTCGAGGGTCCAAGTGTGTTTGTTTACACGCTAGCAACATTTCCTAGCTTGGAAGCCCGCTGAGCTTTGTGGGACGTCTTGTTCGTGACCGTGGTTTGAAATTGGACGTTTTGTGCAACTTTAGGGGTTTAATGTAACGATGAGGCAAACCATGACGCAAACCAGGCTTTGCTACACATCTTAAAATGTGGCCTGGAGCTCTCCACTGTCAGTCAGCTACAGGCGTGGGAGCTGTAAGTTGTCTGTAGTTTTTCTTCTGTGAATATGCTAACCCCTGCGATGGGCTGGCGACCAGTCCAGGGTGTACCCCGCCTCTCGCCCGGAGTCAGCTGGGATAGGCTCCAGCATACCACCGCCACCCGAGTGAGGATAAGCGGCATTGAAGATGGATGGAGGCATGGAATATGCTAACCTAGCATCACGTTGCTGTTGCTTGATGTCTTGCTCGTGACAGATGTTCGAAATCGGCCGTTTTGTGCGATTTTAGAGGCTTATTTAGCAACAATTCAAGATTCAAGAGTTTTATTGTCATATGCACAGTAAAACAGGCAGTTATACTACGCAATCAAATTCTTATTCTGTTTATTCTCCCCCAAAAAAAAAAGAAAACACACAAAAATGAATAAGAACAGAAGAAACATTAATACCAATAAATGAAAAGCAACAATAACATGTTCAGTGCTATGAGTGTGTGTGTGTGTTGCGTGCGGCGTGTGTGAGTGCTTCGTTGAGAAGCCTGATGGCCTGTGGGTAAAAGCTGTTTGCCAGCCTTGTGGTCCTGGACTTCAAACTCCTGTAGCGTCTGCCTGACGGTAGGAGTGTGAATAATGAGTGTTGTGGATGTGTGCTGTCCTTGATGAGGTTGTGTGTTCTGCGTAGGACTCTAGATTTATAAATGTCTTTCAGTGAGGGGAGGGCTGCCCCAACAATGTTCTGTGAGGTCTTGATCACCCGCTGGAGTGCCTTCCTGTCACGTGTTGTACAGTTACCGTACCAAACAGTGATGGAGGCGGTAAGGACACTTTCGAAGCAACTGAGGATTTTGCAGTACAATGATGTAAACCAGGCTTTGCTACACATCTTAAAATGCAGCCTGGAGCTCCCCCAACTCCCTGTCAGTCAGTAGATTTGATCATGTCGTCAGAGAATATGCTAACCTCGCATGATGTTGCTGTTACAACGTGAGTGTAATGTTAGCACTTTAGTATCACATAGCTATGCTAGCGTTGCTAACGTTTGTGTCCTCCTGTCCCACTACTTAACGTCACTAGGGTGTATGTGTTACATGGCATCTATTGCGAGTGCAGAGGTCCAGCGTATATGCCAAAAGTGGTTAAGGAAATGACTTCTTTGCAACATACATGATATCATAAATAGCATCTGGGGCTGTTCAGCAGCCGTCTTTTGGGTCCTGATGAAATAATCATCCACTTGTGGATGGACTTTCCTCTCCCACCTTCTCCTGCTCTTTCCTTTTAGTGTGTTGTTGTGTCAGTGGGGGAAGTTAAGGGGTTAAGGCCAGGGCGTGCACTGCTGGGCCGGGCTTATATTGTCTTTGTTCCAGACGCTAGCGAAGGAGGTGAGGCCTCTCCCTCTCTCCCCTCCTCCGTCTTCCTCCTGCATCCAGCAGGAGGGATGCTGCTGTCTGCTGGTTTACGGGTTATCGCTGCTCCAGGCGTCCTTGTCACATCCCCACGGTAAAGCCGGCATGGTCTCTCCGCGGGAGGCCGGAAGAATGACTGCGTGCATGTGCTTCCAGTCTTTTCGGGGCTTGACGAATGTGCTGAGTCAAAGCCGGCTGCTGTTTCTCGATGGTCCGGTTGTGGTGGGTTGCTGCTGCCGTGGTGTACAGCAGCTGCTAGGAAGTGATGCTAATTGGATTGAGACTGCAGCGTCTGTTGATCTTGTTTTAGATTTCTAGAAATGTGTCTTCTATGCTTGTCTAATTCTTGCCTCATCTGGACTCTTTTGGTCTTCCCCCCAAAAAAGCCGCACTCGTCACGTGGGTCCGGTTTGCCGAGAGGTTATTAGAGGCGACTAAAGACGACGGATGATCTCCCCGTTTGAATCATCTTTATTATTTAGGGAGACGTTTGTAAGGTGTCCTCCTCCTCGTCTTGTGAAAAATCAATAACGGCTGCAAAAAGGATGATGAGCGCAATCAGGATGACTGCCCCCGTCAGGGCGGGACCACCGGGGTGCTGTTAGCGGGAGGGCGGAGGCTCGTAGATGAGAAGGAATACTCACTGAGGTCACGCTGCAGGCTTTAAAATGCTCGATAAACATTGCTGGCAGGTTCTATATCCATTTTCACTTGCTGTGCACGTGTGTGATGTGTTCCAGGCCGAGAGCGCTGCCGTGAGGGAAGGGGAACTTTCCCACGAGCTCGCCAGGATCAGAGATGAAGTGGGTGAGTGAGAGACGCGGCTTTTTCATTCTATTTCGATTTTATTCGTCGTAAGGACGGAAGACTGAACTGAACTCACTTTCATCACTTTCATCTTGCTAGGTATCGGCTCTGCTGATGATACATTTAGTCAACACTTTTTTTTTAATATATGTCAGTATTTGCATGTGGTTAGTCGTAGTAATACTAGGAGGAGGAGGAGTAATGTTGCATTCAATAATTCTTTTATTAGCAGAAGAACATTATTAAAGATTTTATTAGTAGTATTATTGTTATATTATTATTATTAGTAGTAGTAGTAGTAGTAGTAGTAGTAGTAGTAGTAGTAGTGATATTACAGTGTATTATTTGAAAGATGTGTCAATATAATTAACAAAAGTATTATTACTATTAGTAGTAGTAGTAGTTCATTTTATTACTAGAAGGTAATAGCTATCAGGGATGATTATTATTATTAGTAAATGGTTTTAAATATGTATCAATATAATTGAACTTTAAAAAAAATCATTCTTTATTTTATTATTAATCCTTTTTAGCAATGTCATTCTAAATATATTGGATTTATTTTTTATATTTATATATGTACTATTTTTACTATTTATATTATGATAATAGTTATTCCAATAATATAATAAATGTAATAATTCATTATTAGTATTCCTACTATGTTCATTAGTTCATGCATGTATGGTGTACTGTATGCTAATATTAATTGCATTAGCAGCCGTAGTAGTGTTACTCATTTTAATCATGCTGACAGACTGTTTTTATTATGTTTTTTTCTTGTATTAGTATGAGGAACTTCCTGTTATTCTCGTACATTTTTTATCAGTATCAGTGTAAATTAGCATTTGAAATTAATTCTGAAGTGAAGAATGTATCACTATAATGAACTTTTTTTAGAATTCATTGTTCGGGAAGACCTGGGTTCGATTCTCCGTTGGGCATTTCTGTGTGGAGTTTGCATGTTCTCCCGTGCGTGTGTGGGTTTTCTCCGGGTACTCCGGGTTCCTCCCACATTCCAAAAGCATGCATGTTAGGTTCATTGGCGACTCTAAATTGTCCATAGGTATGAATGTGAGTGGGAATGCTTGTTTGTCTATATGTGCCCTGCCATTGGCTGGCCACTAGTCCAGGGTGTACCCCGCCTCTCGCCCGAAGTCAGCTGGGATAGGCTCCAGCATACCCCCGCACGGCAAATGGATGGATGGATGGATACTAGGGATGTCCAAGATTGGCTTTTTTGCCAAAAAACGGATATTGTCCAACTCTCAATTTCCGATTCTGACATCAATCGATACCGATACGTGGAACAACACGTTTTTTTTTAGTAAAATTGTTGTAAAGTAACAATACTCTTAAAATGAGTACACTTGTTTTGCTGGCTACTCCACCCATCTCGGAGTAGATCATTCATGTATTACATATTTCATAGAAGAATACTTTTGGGTATTTGGCACGTTCTAAGGCGCTGGGAAGTTCATTATGAACGTTCTTGTTACTCTGCTTGCTACAGAATAGTTACTTTATCCTCAACTGTGTTGTTGAAAGCTCTGTATCGGCTTTTATTGTAGGCAAAAAAAATATCAAGTTTTTATGCCAGCTAATATCCGACATCTCTAATGGATACTGTTCATTTTATAATGCTAATAGTTTAGAATCATTTATATTAGTAATGTGTTGCTAGTATTCATATTACAGCCATGAATTCATGCATAATATGGTATTTGTTCATATTCACTGTAAGTGGCATTTCACTCATTTTAATCAAGCAAAATGTTTTTTATGATGTTCTTTTGTTTCATTAGTAGTAGTAGTAGTACTTTATTCTTATTTATTTTGTCATTATTACCAGTATAATTTATAATTATAAACACAAAATTATACAATTTATCATTTTAAAAACATTTAAATATGTTTTCATGTCTTTTTTAAGTTATTCATTGCATTAGCAGTACTACACTCATTTTAATCATTCATAGTGTTTAGTCTTACTATTGTTATTATTATTATTAGACATTTTTAGCATCATTTTGAATATCTTTTATTTAATTTTATTTGATTAGTGATTATTATTATCAGGAGTCATATGACACTCATTTTAATCTTTCATAGTGTTTTTTATGTTTTTATTTTATGAGTAGTAGTATTATGGACTTGTTATGATTATTTGTCATCAGTGTACTTCTGAAAATATATTTGGTATTTGCTTTTTAAGTATGTATACTATTCCTTTCAGTTAGTATTAGTATTAGTTAGTGTTAGTTAGTTGGGTATCGGTGGTGCTATTAGGCTCACATTATCATTGCGCAACCTGATCAAAGATGAGAAGCATCCTCAGGGATGACTTGGTTACGTTTCTATTTACACGTCTTTACTGTCAACAAAAAACAAAAAGCAACCAGTGATGTCGGAGTGTGAGCTCATCCTGCTGTGATGTCATCCACTACGCTGCTCTGAGCCACCAGGGGGCGTGATGCTACGGTGTCTGGCCATGCACTAACTTTCTGATGCTGTCAATCCAAATGAAAATAGCCGAATGCTGACCAGAACGTGTCGCAGCTTTCAGTGTGGCCCACTGGGAGCAGCTGCAGCGGGAGAAGCAGGAACTGGAGCGGCGTTTTGAGGCGGAACTTCAGGGCTTGCGGGCTCAGCAGCAAAGCGAGCTGGGAGCGCTGGAGGAGCGGCTGAGGGTCCAGCACTCGGCCGAGACCAGGAGCCTGAGGGCCCTCCAGCGTGCCCAGCTGGACCACCTGAGGGGGCGGCAGCAGGAAGAGGTGACACCCTCTTGAAGCTTGGGTATGGATGACCTTTCTTGAAGGTGATGTTTACGTTCTTTGGAGCAGATGGAGGAGATGAATGAAAACCACCAGTCGTCCCTCGTGGAGATGGAGGCCACTCACAACGACACGCTGGCCACCCTGCAGGAGGAGCACTCCAGGACCGTGAAAAGTAGGACGCATGGTCACAAACAAGTTCCCCATGCCCTCGCTAGATAACAAGCACACCTTTGTGGTTGGCAGACTTGAAGATGGCCCACGAGCAGCAGAGGAAGTCTCTGGAGGAAGACTTTGAGAAGATCAGACTTTCCTTACAGGTGACACCTTCTCCCTTCCTCTTTCTTCTTCCTCAGCAGTCAGATCAGTGATGTGTGTTTGTTCCACCAGGATCAAGTGGACATGCTGACCTTCCAGAACAGGAGCCTGAGGGATCGAGCCAAGCGCTTTGAGGAAGCTCTCCGCAAAAGCACCGATGACCAGATTGTGGTGAGAAGTGTGTGATGTCACATGGTCACCATCGCCACAAACACACCTTCTCACTGTTCCTCTCCAAACGTTTGACTGTTTGGAGACGCTGTCTCGTGCTATTGGGTGAGAAAGTGTCTCCAAACCTTTGACTGGAGACTCGAAAGTGGTCGTGTGCAGTGTGTCTGTTGTTTGTTGGTAGTTTAGTTGGTTAGCTGGCTGGTGGGTAGTCAGTGGCGATGGATCAACACTACAGTAAGCTACTCTAGAAAGGTGAATTTCATTTGCGCCGTTTTGCAGGACGCCTTAGCGCCGTATAAACACATCGAGGAGGACCTCAAAAGTCTGAAGGAAGTCTTGGAGATGAAGAACCAACAAATTCATCAGCAGGAGCTAAAGATCACGGAGCTGGAAAAAATAGTAAGCTTTCAATGTCCTGATATCCTGGCTCAGGTTGGCCGCTTTTACACGCACGTCATTTGGAGCTTGAAAAATTGAAATTGTGTGTTGTCCTCTTGTGTCTTTGAGCAGGCTGAAAAGAACGTTCACCTGGAGGAGCGCGTGCAGGTTCTACAGCAGCAGAACGAGGACCTGAGGGAACGCATCGACAAGAACCTCGCCGTGTCCAGGTCAGTGCTTGCTAACAGCAGCAGACCAACTAACAGTATGGACGCAAAAGACATTGTATGCGTCCTACTTTGTGGGAAGACTTTGGAGGAGACCCTCGTCAGTGCCCAGTGCACGTAAAGGCTTGCTCGGATGAGTCTGGTGTGGAAGAACTCCAACACACAGAGCAAGCCACCTCTGATGGACAAAAAAAGGACACAAATTCCCAGCGACACTCTAGGAAATATTCCAGACAGGTCACGTACTAAAAAAAATAAAAGGTTGCAACTTTTCCACTTTGATATTTTTGTAAAAAAAAACAACCAAAAAAACAAAACAAATGCATCTCAGCTTTGTGATGTACAGTCGTCGCTCGTTTGTGGCAGTTCATTAGTGCCAGACTTGGCCGTGGTAAGTAGGATTCAATATTAATAAATGGTATATTTTCCTAGTTATGCTATAGAAAAGCTGCTTACTATCTTTTAAATATGCCTTTTTTACATTATTAGACATGAAATAACACCCCTACGTCACCTTAATAACACCCCTACGTCACCTTTACACTCCTACAACCCTTTCTAGTCGACATAATAACAGAAAATAACACACATTAGACATAAATACTGTAAGATATCACACGCACACATTAGTAGTTCCCTGTTTTCTGGACAGCGTCCTTCCTGCGGTGGCTCTTCAGTGTATTGTAGTGGTGGCGTTAAACTCCTCTTAGCCAATATTTACTTCATTTTAAAAATCACCTTCATTTAGACAAAAACATATTTGACTGTAAAATAAGGTCTTTTTTCTTTTAATATTTCAACTTTTTGCTTTTTGCTCCTGGGCCTGACACCCCAGCCATAATATTTTCACTTGACTGTTTTCGCAACCTGATTTTCCAAAAAGTTGTTTTATTCAGTTCTTATAACATCACGACTTTGAAAAAAAGAATGTATTTTTGTCTTCAATATTTCAACTTTATGCTCCTAAAATGATGTCATTTGTTCCCTCGTTTTCGTAAAATCACAACTTTTTTCTTGTTAGATGACAACTTTTTTTCTGCATATTTTGACTTTTTCACCTTTGTACTCGGACATTTTCTTCTGGTGATTATGACTTTTATCCCCATAATATTTGGACTTTATTGCTGTAAAATAACTTTTTCTGCAGCTTAATTTTCCAAAAATGACAAGTTTATTTGATGTTTTGTTAGTTTCTTGTAGCATTACGACGTACAAAAAGACATCTTTTTCTACTTTGTATTCCTAAAATAATGTTTTTCCCTTAAGATGACATTATTCTTGACACAACTTGTATTTTTTAATGTATTTTTTCTTTAATATTTGAATTCCTAAAATGACATTTCCCTCATGATATTGTCTTGTTCTCCTAAAAACACAACTTTGAATTTATTCTTGTAAAATTTCTGCAGATTTTTCCATTTTTGCTGTGTTTTCTTTTTTAGTTTTCTTGTTATACTTTTGGAATGTGCCGCCAGCCAAAACAATAACTAATAACAATAATAACAACAATAATTTGGCCCCCGGGCCGCACTTTGGACACCCCTGTTGTAGAGCATGTTAGCGGCGGTGCTAACGCTGTGATGTCCTCCCGTCGCCAGGCAACTGTCGGAGGAGAACGCCAACCTGCAGGTGCACGTGGAGAAGGAGAGCACGGAGAAGAAGCGTCTGAGTCGCACCAACGAGGAGCTGCTGTGGCGCCTCCAGACAGGCGAACTCAGCCCACGCATGTCACCCAGCTGCTCCCCCGTCCACCGGCCGCCCTCGGGGCCCGACTCGCCCGCCCGGCCACACTCCTACCACCAATGACATTCAGGTGCTTCCTGCTGGCTGCCCGTCGGTGGACACGTGACTCTTTTAAAGAAGCCCACTTTGTAAAAATGTCACCGCTGTAAGGCTACTAAAGGCGTGCTGGCGCCCATGTTCAGTCATCCAGCACTCAGGACGATGTAAACACAGCATGCTGGTTCTCTGCCATCCATTTTCTTCCACCAGCGACCTCCACCAAGGCTGAAAGTTTGTCAACATTTTTATCACACGACATGTGACCTCTTTTACGTCAGTAGCTGTCTTAGCGTTCCGCAGCACAGGAGAGGAATCGGGTGCCTTGCTCAAGGGCGCCACATGAATGGACCTTCTGGGATCCTTCAGTCACGGGCCATCATGTGCACACAAACGCGGGTATTTTAGCTCTTTTTTGTGTGTGAGAAAAAAATGTGGCGACAACCGTAGAGCCTCGCTGCTCAGTCCAATATGGCCAAGTAAACAAATCAACACTTCATGATGATTAGAACCCAAATCTGAGGTTGGACATTTTCATGTTTGCTGTGTTTCCGTGTGTGAATGTCCAAAGGGAAAATCTGACAGCATTTGGATGAAATGAAATTATGCAGGTCAACAATTGATTGGCCTTTCTTTTTTTTTTTACATAATGTCAAGATAACATTTGTATGAAATGCATGACTTTAAAAACTGTATAAAAACAGGTTGAATAATTTTTATAATCTAGTTATCAACCATGTAGACTTTTTAAAATGGTATTTTATGTTTGATATTTTGTAATCATGTTTTATTGTAGAAGCAGTGAGCTATGAAGAACTATTGGGATGACAATGAGAAGTGTCATAGAAAAAACTAGAAAAAGCTAAGGATGCTAACGTGACAAAAAAATCATGAATACTGCGCGTTAACGGCGGTAACATATCTCATTGCGTTACATTTTTTTGCATAATAACGCACGCATCACGGCAAGCCAAGGCTCTCCATTATGACGACAGGCGGCGGTGTTGCTCCCCACAGAGCCTCATTGTCTGGCCTGAACACATCAACAGCAGTGCAATCCGACACCATGTATGTATCGCCAACACGTCTAGTCCACTCGTTGCAACAACACTTCCTCATTGTCACGAGACAGACCGCGAGATGCGTTCACTGACACTCTGACCATCACAAGAACGTCTTTACAATGCGTGTTTGGGTGGTCTAAATCAACAAATGCAATGAAAATCAGTAAGTGGATATTCTTAGCACTCACCTTGTAACTCTTACTGCAGAAGTAGAATTTGCTGCATTTAAGTGTGCTCGGAAATCCCAGAAAATTCACTCAAAGCATGTCATTTCAAATTAAATGATGTGGTGTCTTTGAACGCCACTCCTCATTGCTCATAATAAGTTATGTCTGATTCAAATATTCTGCTATTAAAGACACCAGGTTTTCACATGTGTGTGCCAGCGTAAGTTTTAAGTTGATTTGGCGCTGCTAATACATACAAATATATCAAATCTGTCATTTATCTTTCTTTCAATAGAATACAGTCAAAATTGGCATATTTCAGACACGATAATGGTAATGGTTGAATTTATTTTGAACATGCATACAAGTTACATTGGAACACATCACATAGTACAATTCACTCTTCTACATGTCCAAAAAGGAGTCGGAAGAAGCAAGGCTTATTTAATCCTACCCCCCCCCCCCCCCCCCCCCCCCCCTCTTATTTCACATCAATTGCAATACATGTCCACTTCCTGTATTCCAAATGTACTCTTTGCTAGTTTAAAATACACAAGAAAATGATAAGGTAATATGATACGGTGACAGTGTAACATGGTGATTAATCATGATTAATTCATTTGAAAACCGTGATTAATCAGATTTAAAATTGTAATCATTTGACAGCCCTCGTAAAATCATAACTTTAATGATTCGTAACTCCCTCGCAACAAAACAAAAAAGGTTTTCTGATACTGGCTTCATTTTCTTCAGTCTTACAAACTTCCATTCTCGCAATATTTCATTTTTGTAAAAATTACAATAACACTTGCCATAACTACAACAAAAAAGTTGCTAGAATTGTAGTCGTAAATCTATAGTTTTGACTTGAGACTTGCGTGAATTCCTGAATTTGATGATACTTTCTTTTGTCTCACTTGTAAAAGAAACTTTGCCTGCCTCCTTTACTATCTGCCTCCCTTGCATGTAACTTTCAACTTTAATACTTAAATATTACAACAAAAAATGTTATATTCTTCAGCCAATAAGTCGGAATTTTAAAAGTTGTACTTTTCAGTGGATGAATGCCTAAAATTCTTTGCTGATAAAACTCAATCTGATGATTTTTCTTGTAAAATGACAACTTTATTTAACTGTACAACAAATATGTTGCATTACGGAAAAGCCTGCAATTGTGCGACGTTTACCATTTATCTCGAGAATTGTAACTTTATTTGTTCAAATGAAAACTATTCAGTGAATTTACGACTTTAGTGCTATGAGTCTTTCTCCCAAAAGTACATCATCGTGGCCGGGGTCAGGGTCGATCGTTACGGCGTCCTCTTTGGCATTTCTTGGGACAAACCAGTGACCACACGTCTCAAGGACAAACGTACGACAATATGAGGTCCACCGTGTTCTTGAAGACGGCCGGCGGCGGGTGGATGTCATGAGGGAGACCGTGCGCCACGGTCATCTGCCATGCATCCACCAGCAGAATGTCTAAACCTTTGAACATGGCTCGCAGCACGGTGTCCAGCTGCTGCGTAAACCAGTCACCGTTGTACAGGCTCACCATGTTGTGCAGGGACTGGGGGTTGGCCGAGCGGATCACGACCAGCGTCCCTGGCGCCCGGTCAAGAAGTCGCACAACAGCCTTGCGGATGTGCTGTAGGCGGCGTATGTACATCTTCACGGGGAACGTGCTGAAGTGAGCCCAGATGCTGATGGCTACCAACGTGTTGGGACCCCCGCTCGGGCTCTCCAGCTCGTTGGCGATGTAGCGCATCTCACATACTTTGACGTTGGTGAGGCGGATGGGTGGTCCGTGGCAGCGGTACGTCACAAGAATATTGTGTTTGCTGTCCATCACCATGAAGGGGCCTTGCTTGTTAGAATTTTGTGGGTCAAAGCGGAATTCCTTCAAGTCTGTGGATGGAAGAGAACGAAGCTTCAGTTGGTGAGACGAAGGATTGACGCTGCCAAGACAAAAGCGCTCACCTGGCAGCCCACTCCTGAGGAATTCAAACCATTGGCGGACGGTGGAGTCGCCGTACATGTGGACCTCCTTGTTGGTCAAACGCTGAGTGATGGCGGCCAAGTTGAACTTGCGCATTGAGACGGTGCTTAAGGGTCTCCACAAGCCCTGGTAGTAGTACCCGGACGTATTTAGGTTGACAGCATCCCGTTTTACACTCTTGCTTTCTACATGATGCAGTTAAATCCTTTTAATCCATCCAAAAACAAGTGGGATTACTTACTTTAAAGGACTTACCTGGCCTTGAAGGCAGCACGCTGATTGTGTCACTTCCAGAAGGCCGGATGGGAACTTTGACATTGATGCCACTGATGCCAAAAAAGGAGGATCAGCGTTACAACTGCGAGTCGGACAATCACTAAACATTACATTAGGTACACCTGCACAGTCTCATGGAACAAATAAGAGGATCAGTTCTAGACTGGATCGATGGGAAGATGCAGGCTTTTGGAATGTTGCACGGGGATAAAACTAAATTCTACTCCATGATCTTTTGGTTGATTGGAAGTTCATGAAAACCAATTACACCCGTGTTGCCCTTCAAATTAAGAGAGGGTACCCCAGACTTTTTGCATTTTTTGGGGTCTATGGACGGCGCGGTTAAATATAACGTTTGAACTAAAGCGTGAACACTTCTTTTCAGCGGTGAACTTTCTAATGGTACCACCTGCGTCGTCCTGGGATCCTGACTTTTGGGGACCATGTCCGAGTCAAACAAACTCGGGGAGAAGAACGGAACTTTCCAAATGTACCTACTATGTATACTTCTTTGGCATTGTTAAGTACCTGAACCTGCATAACACTTTCACCTCCACTTTCCTACCGTACCACCCCCGTGTCCTTCGATGACGTCGGGCAGTCCCTGAACCTGGATTCTTTTGGTCAAAAACTCATTCCGCTTAAAAGAACATTTGAAGGTGTTAAAGGTGGAAAAGTGGAACAAGACTGTCGTTGGCTGGAAGAGGCGCCACTCCGCTGTATTTTAACTGTCATTTGGCACCACAAGAGTGATGCTGTGCTTGTCTGGGCATGCCTCTACCTTGAGAAAATCAGTATGTTCTATATATTTGATCCAGTGTCATTAGCTTGTGCAGGTGTAGGTAATCACTGAGTGTGCGAACCTGGCAAAGAGTCTTTGTTCCTTCTTTGTGATGACTTTTTGGACGTAGCCTCTGAGGGAGTGGTCGATCCTGGCGCTGCAGCTAAGAGTCTTTGGCTTGAAGCAGTACCACGGGTCCCCGGTGAGAGGGTCCGTGTAGTTACACAATGGCTGCCGGTCAGGTGGCAGATACATGTTTCATATCGTGGTCTCAGATTGAAGGCCCGACTTAAAGAGGCTTTTGAAGTACACGCGATCGGGACGTTCTTCCCTCAGCCGCTGCAGCACGGCAACGGCCTCGCTCGAGTGCACCATGATGACCTCCACCTGTGCCGAACCTTCCCACAGAAGCGGGAATTGGGCCGTGATGATGTGCACAGATTGTGTGATTGGTGTGGCTCTGTAGTCGGGGTGACACTGTGTTCTGTAGACATGCCATGACAAGCAATATGGGAGAAAACATTTCGACATTTCGAGTATTGAGTATTGAGATTTTTTTGCACACAGAACACAAGTCGCACTTTTATTTAGATCACGTTCAAACTGTAAGAGTACTCGAGATCTCCACATGGGACAAAAATGATATGTCCTTTTGTAATTTATTTCATAGATTGACTTGGGTCACTTGAATTCACCTTTGTAGTGGAACCTGGAACCTTTGATGGCTATGTCGCTGCTTTGTACCATTACATTTTTGTTTAATTCCACCTTTTTGCAGTGAAATTTTTCATTTAAAAAAGTAGAGTAATCCCTCACCACTTCACAGTTTCACTCACTTCAGTCACGTTTTTTCAAAAATATATGAATCGATAAATCATGCTGTTTCGTGGTTGAATACTGTCTACTATTAGTCAAAACGTGCACACTGACGCTAATTTTTAGCATTTTCGAGTAATGGGTAATAGGAGTGTAAAGGTGACTATGGGGGTGTTAGTTCATGTCTAGAAGGTGCTAATACTGTTAAAAATTGTATTTAGAAGGTCGTAAACAGGTTTTCTATACACTAAGTCCCCAATTTACGAACATCCGACATGTGAACTTTCGGAGAGACGTACACACGCCGGCTGGTGTATTTTTTCCTGTATTTTGCCTTGTAGTACTGTACTGAAACTCCATATTTCTACTGTACATGCTTGACCAGTAGAGGGCACTGTGACACTGCTACTGGGACCAACAGAAGAAGAGTTAGACGCTGGGGAGAGAAAGCTAAATGCAAAGCTAAATTGTAGCTGTATGATACAACCCGGACAGAGCGTGTGATTCAAGTTTATGAAGAGTTAATAGGCCTGCTTAATTCTACACCACCCACAGAACACTACCTCTTTTAGAAGAGTCTCCTCCTCCACCACAACGATGTATGCTCGACCACTCCTCTTCAAAGGTAAATAACAATTATCATTATTATATCATTTTTATTATTATTGTTTTTTTCATTAATTATCCTGGTTTAATATTACTACTACATCCAAACTCATATTTACATACATACGCATATACTGTATATGTATACACGTACATGTAGTACCTATATCATTGGTAATATTACCTTTTCCCCGACTTAAGAACAATTTGACGTGAGAATGGTCGTCTGGAACCAATTGTGTTCGTAAGTTGGGGACTTAGAGTACTCTACTACACTACTCTACTCTACTCTACTCTACTACTCTGCTGCTGAAGGAGCTGCTAAGGGAACCCACAGTGTCATGTAGGGGGTGAGAGGTGTTGTCCATGATGGATGTCAGCTTAGCCAACATCCTTCTCTCCCCCACTTCCTCCACGGAGTCCAGAGGACCGTCCAGGACAGAGCTCGCTCTCCTGATCAGCCTATTGATCCTGCTCCTGTCCCTGTCCGTGCTGCCCCCCCTCCAGCAGCCCACAGCATAGAAGATGGCTGAGGCCACCACAGAGTCATAAAAGGTCCGTAAAAGAGTCCTGCACACACCAAAGGACCTCAGTCTCCTCAGCAGGTGGAGGCGACATTCTATACGATGTTGAGTTGTTTGGCTCTGCAGCCAGTCAATAGCGGATCAACTGCCCATTTTCACAAGCTTTAAAGTGAGTTCAAATTTCAAAATGATGAAATGATTACATTTTAAAATGTAAGAAATGTAAGAAATCCCAGTTTCACAGGTGCCACATCTGATAAGGTCGCCCACCGAGACAAAATAGTGCTAGCGATCATTGTAAGGGTAATTCTGTCATCTTTTTTCCCTGACAGGAAAAAATGCTGCTATACAAGATGGACACTGACAACTAGTAAACTAGCAACCGAACGCTTAAAATAAATACAAATTGTAAATATCTACATCAACTTTTATGTAAATGGATATCAATTTTGGAAATATGATCCATTATTTTATTCAAAAACACAACATAGTGTTGCATGTTTATGTTGTTAGTTGCAATCGGCGACCTGGCCCACATTGTTCGACGGTCCTTGAACACACCATCAAACTTTCTCCCACACTGCACAAAAACTTTTAATTTGATGTTGTTCAGTCTTGGTTTGATCAAATCCATAAGAACAAAAGATCAGTTAGATCGCTACAATGTATTGGCTGCTACTGTATACTGCATACATCCATTCTCGTCTTCAGTCATGGTCAACTATGGAGCATCTGCGACAAGCCGGTGATACCTGGGGCATGTCTCTATCGTCCATTCATCTAAGGATTTATGGCTGATTCTTATCTATCAGGAGGCTGCTACCGTGGTGGAAAATTTCCATTACCACTGATGGAGAGAAGAAATAAAACTGCTCAAAGACAGATCTAATTTTTTTGGGTGTTAATTCTGCAGATGGGGAAGACAGTTGAAACAGACAGGTGAGATTCTGTCCCTGAAAGACAGGACAGAAGCATAGCTATACAAGCATTATCAGGACTTTATCAGGTGCAAGGATGTATTCCGGGTTAATCAGAACCTGTTGACGTGGAAACGCCTTAGGAGAAACTTGTTTTGGAGACAGAAGGGCTCAAGCTACAAGCAAATAGTCACAAAAAAGCATAGTTTGTTCTGCTAGCAAATCAGCCTGACATTAATACATATTAGCAGAAATACGGTATTTGTTTAAAACAAAAGCCGCCTTACCTCCAAAATCCTGATGTTGAACAGCAGGTAGACGAGGCCAGACAGAGCGAGGACAGCGATGCCGTATTTCCAAACTTTCAGGGACACGGTTTACCTCAAGCTCAGCCGATTATCTGCAAAAATTATTTGTAAAAAAAAATATTCAATTGATTATGGATGTCAAGTTCTTTTGGACTTATGCCAGCCTACACTTGAAAAAGGCTGAGAAGATGGAGTGTGCTTTATCAACACCACTCCAGTAGAACTTCAACTATTGCATACTGGGTCCAGCCCTCTAACAAGCCAAGATCAGAATTCTAGACAAGCATGTTAAAGGTAAAGGCTACAAGACCATCTCCAAGCAGCTTGGTGTTCCTGGGACGACAGTTGCACATCATCACAAATTTAAGATCCATGGGACTGTAGCCAACCTCACTGCACATGGCCACAGGAGGAAAACTGAAGACAAAAATCGAAGAGATGGATAATACAAATGGTAGCAAAAGAGCCCAGAACAACCCTTAAAGCCATTAAAGGTGAACTCCAAGGTCAAGGTACATCAGTGTCATATCGCACCAACCGTCATCTTGGGAGACGACCAAGGAAGACACCACTGTTGAAAGCAAATCATAAAAAAGCGAGACTGCATGTTGACAAGCTACAAAGCTTGTGGGGAAATGTCCCACGGAGAGACAGGACAACACTGGAACTGCAAGGCGCATCACTTCTATGTGCACAGACGCAAACATGCATTTCAATTTGACTTGTTATTACATGTGTCAGATTCAAGAGCAGGTTTTGTTCTTTCATGAACTGAGGGGTACCAACAATTTTGTCCATGTGTGTACCTGTCGTCGTTTTTGAGGAGTTTGAAACATGACGAATGTGGTCTTTTGGACCGTCCATTAGAGCAATTAATAGCTGAGCAGTGTGCCAAGGACGTGTTTACAGTCTACTGTTTCTGGATTCTGCTCACCATCACAGCTGCCAAACCTGCACAGGGCATACTAGAGAAGCGGATGCTGAGTTGACAGTCTTATTCAATTCTAGTGTCCTTGGTTTGCGCCAGGACTTACGCCGAAAGCTTTAGGCTTACTATGAAATTTATCACAAGCCAATTGTCGAGTAACATTGTAAGTATATGATATGTTAACACAACTTGTCGTAACTTACCTTGGAAAGAATATCAGCGTGAAGAGTTTGTTTATCCCGAGAGGAGATCAGTCGGACACGCTTTAGTGAGGCAAAATCTGGAAGATGTCTCAAAGCTCAGTGCTGGACCAGTCCAATCCATGGCAGAAGGAAGAAGCCTCGAAATGAGGAAGTGACATCTCTTATCCTATTCTTGTGTCCCAACTTGGTGGGGGGGTGGCCCATGGCTGTGGCAATGTGTCTGCTTCCTAGTGGTTCCAGTTTGTGTCAGTCTAAGGTGGGAGTGTTTGCCGTCTCAAGCTGTACGTACTGTACTTTAAATAAGTGCCTGTATTGTTTAAATCATGTTAGGTTTAGCATGTGTAATGGTGTGGGGGGGGGGGAAGAGTTAATACGGTCAACAGAGACGGTACATATTTTCATCACGGTATATTCTGTTGTTTGCAATTTGAATGTCATCTATCTCTTTTGAATGACATCTTTCTGTAAACATGATAACATGTAATATTTACAGTATTTTGTAGGGATGAGCGAGTACGCCACTACAGTATCTATATCTATATCTGCTCACCCATCTAAATGATCTGTATCTGTACTTGGGAGTGGGCGGGGCATAAACCGGAAGCAGGTGCGGTTTAACCGGAAATGGGTGGGGCTAAAATCTGTATATTATTTTAGGTCTGGCATTGACACGGATTGATCAGAAGTTGCTACATTTATTGTTTATTATTCGGTTACATGTGTACTGTGTATGTGTGGAAGTCAGGACTGGGCGAGCTGCGGCCCGCGGGCCACATCAGCCCTGCCAAGCGTCTTAATCTTGCCAACCAGACGTTTCCCAAGTCCTTTTTTTAAAACTTTAACATCAAAACTGTAGCAGGTAATATGACTCGCAGGGCTATTGTGGCATCTTTAGCTTGTACAAAAAGGCGATCCAAACGACACAACACGTGACGCACATCATAACCTACCTACTACACCATACAAATAAAAATGTATGCAAAAAACCCATGCCAAAATTACACCCATATAGTCCTGCCACAAGGCATGCTGGGTAGCTTGTGGTACTTTCTCTCCCAACAGTTTGTCACATTTTTGCCTGATTGCAGAATATGTTGAGGAGGTCGTCAAGGAAGTAAACAGGAAGAGACGCTAACATACTGTTGTATTGTTCATAGCCCGTATTGTTGTCGGTGCCTCACTACCCAGCATGCCTTGCGGGCATTTGTAAATAACAGTTTTAAGTTCCGTGTTATGTTTACCGCTTAGCTATTGTTTACCACCCACGTACTCGTACTCGTAGTTGATATATGTGATGCGTTAACTTGCTGAGGATGTGTTGTTTTTGTTTCGTTGCACCGTGAGTAAGTATGTCATCCTCTTTGATAACCACCCATATATGGATGGCCCTTCAAAGAGTGAATACATAATGAGGATTTTCTCGATCACGATTACGGATCATGACGAGATGTACTCGTTTCACATTTGGCAAAAATGCATGATCCCTATCCATATGCATTATCCATAATCGGATACTCGTTAACGAGTATCTGGCTCACCCCTAGTATTTTGCCTTATTTTGATCAATTTAAACATTACCGGAACTTCTTTCCTCGGCGCACTGATTTCACATTGCCGATAGGAGCTAACGCTACTTCAGCCAACAACAACAGCATAGAAACAGCGTATCTGTGCTATTACTAATCATGGCAGACTTCCTGAGAGCCATCGCCGCCGGCAACTACTTTTGAACAAATGAGGAACCAGAATCTGATCTTTTGATCCTGAATATATGGAGAATGAGGTTCAGGTTATCAGGTAAGATGCCCCCTTAACCCCTTTAACGTTAGTTCTAAATGTTCCATGGATAGGAGTGTAATGAAAACAATCACTTACAATGTCCACTGTTTTTGGGACTTGTGCTCCCCGTTGAGCTGGTAAATTTAGCATAGGTAAAAAATGCTGACGGCAAACAAGCATCTTGTTGAGTTAGGTCGTATACTGCTCAGCAGTGGCTTGAGGCTCGAGTGACGCTGAGGCTAGCTACGCATTGCGTTACTTTACCAGATAAATATAGTTCTTCGTGTTCGCTGCTACAATAATACATAACAATAACAATATCGCTGTAGCTTGCTTAGAATACAGCTCAGTTATGTAAATGGACATTGTTGGCATTTTTTGACGGTCAAAATACGTGGTTCCCATGACGTCCATTGTTAGCGCCTCATGTTAACTCCTTCTCTCTCTTTAGAACATACAGAAAAGGGAAAGAAATATGTGTTCATGTTTCACATAAGGATTGCGGATGATGGGCAAAAACTTGAGTGTTCCAAAGCATGTGGCGGGCATAGGAAAGGTTCCACCAGAAATCTCCACTCCAAGTTGAAGAGAAGCTTCTCCCAGCCAACGCAGAATGTCAGCAGCTGAGACCATGTATCCGATGAAGCCAAAAGTAACCAAGTGGACTCATGACTCAAGATTACCGTACATTCCGGTGTATAATTTGCTACTTTTTTCTTAAACCCGAGAAGATTGGTAGAATACATCTAGCACAAAAATGTGGATTTACTTACTGTTGCCTTGGCACGCTTTTCCACGTCTTCTGGGTTTTTGACTTTTTGTGTTGCCTTCTGCGTCTGAGCTTGTGTTTTCACTGGTATAAGCTCCCGCCGGCAATACACACTCAGTCCCAAACTTTCCATTAACTGAGGAATAGTATCGAAACAATTGTCCTCGACGTGTACCGAGCACAATACCAATGAATTTGACGGCGTCCATTTTGCTTGCGTTCGTTGCCTAGTCCATTTATCGCGACAAACTGGGTCTTTTGGAAAGGTGGACAAGCTTACCCCTTCTGCTCGTGTTTTTGAGCAAATATAAAATATACCAATTAAATGAACCCAATGGATAATACTGATGTGAACCACAAATAAAAAAACATCTGTAGTATCTGTGTCTTCTTTTTGCATCCATTTGTCCAATTTTTGTTCTAAAACTAAAAAATTTTTGTAAATGCATAAATAAAATGAAATAACTATACAATATGAATAATATAAAATTACTTATATAGAGACTTCCGGTAAGATAGCGGTGAGAGCAGACGTGTAGTCGTCGGCTCTCCCTGGCGGGGCATCGTAAACCCACCCAATTTAATTTACACCCAACTCGATGGCAACAAGGATCGATATGGGTGGGAGAAACAAAAGAAGAACCAGGAAAGCAAATTGGGAGAAGGACGAAACCCGTGCAGCATCTGGGGAACACACCAAAAGTCAAGCTAGTGAGCAGGCTAGCAAACACGCAAACAACCACGAGGATAATACAAGAAGAATGGATGAGCAGGATCACAATGAGAGTGTGCGAGCCGGGCTGGCCACTATCAGCAAAGATATAAAATACCTCTGACACGATATTCTCACTCTAAAACAGGAGATGACGGAAGAAACCGGCGCACCATTGCAGGACATCGAGCGCAAGCTAACAGCTCGCCGCGACGAGCTACATAACAGGTGGTAACTTTGGCCGGAGCATTGGAACGCATAGCGGAGCTTGAAGAGCGGAAGCCGGGGAGGCGATGATAGAAATGCTTGACCTAGCGAGTCGGATGCAAGAAAAACTGACAGACCTAGAGAGAAGATCTAGGAGGAACAACATCCGTATCTTCGGCATCCCGGAAACAGATACAGAGGGCCCAGTGGGCAGATTCATGGAACAGTGGCTAAAAACAGAGCTACAGCTACCTGAGGACCTTGAGCTGGATATCCAGCGGGCCGACCGTGCTCTCACACAACAACCCAACCCGGATGCCGCACCCAGATCCATTATTGTCAACTAAGTTTGAGACGTAATTTTGAAGACGGCGTGGGAGACAAAGATGTACTGCATATGGGAAACAAGCAAGTTTTTTTCGATCACGACTATCCAGCCGAAGTTGTCCAAAAGCGGAAATTCTATATGAGCATTAAAAAGGTAATTAAGGAGAGACGAGTTCGATTCCAGACACCATTGACTAGCATCCGAATCCACTGGAGAGATGGAATGAAGACGAACGATAGCGCCGCGGCAGCCGCACAGGAGATGAGATTGAGGAGCTATGCGTGGATATCCCAGGAGACGACAGCGGAGCGAGGTATAGCTGGGTGGCGGAGACTCGACGTGGAATGGTGATGCGTCCAACTTCGCCAAGAGAATCTGACTGAGTGCGGGAGGAGAGCGGTAGAATTACGGGTTCATAAAATCTTCACCCGGCTGGGGACTGTTGATGTTAGCATAGTACCCAGTATCTAGGTCTTTTTTATAGAGTTCCCAGAAGGGGACCCAACTTGAGTCTAGGGTGGAGCCCTCTTAGAGATGACGATTTCTCCTCTGCCCACCAACGGGGCCTTGTGGGGAAGGGTTGAACCGCACTACTGTTGGAAGCCAGTTTTTGTTATGTGATTGGTGTTGGACGTTTTTTGTGTAAGTGCCCAGTTAGGATCTGTTTGGGAGAACATGGTCAAAGAATGGTAAAACATAAGTTGAATGATGTTAGGATAATGTTGCTGCATGTCAATGGCCTAAACAATCCGCTAAAAAGAAATAAGGTCATGACAAAAAATCACAAAGGAGAAAGTACAAATAATTTTACTCCACCTGTTGCAGTCAAAGCACGGCAAAAAAAATATGGCTACAGGAAGTTATACCACAGCGCTTTTGGGGGAAGTTACAGACGAGGAGTGGTAATCTTGGTATCAAACATGATTGAATTGGAATTAGCGATAAGGAGGGAAGGTATGTTGTAGTAAGAGGGAAGCTAGAAAACAAGCAGGTGACGTAAGGAAGTGTATATGTGCCACCAGAGAGCGATAAAAACATGTTCAAGTGCCTATTTGATACTAATGCAACAGAAATGTGGTATTTTTTTTATATGTGGGGGAGACCTGAATGTCATTAGAGATCATAAAGTAGATACAACCAGCCTTAAAAGAAACAAAAAGCAACTTACTTTGGAAGAGATGGGGATGGTGGATGTACAGAGGAACATGCAACCCCCCCAAAGAGATTATACACACTATTCATCCATCCATCCATCCAGCCATTTTCTATACCGCTTCTCCTCTTTAGGGTCGCTGGGGTATGCTGGAGCCTATCCCAGCTGACTTCGGGCGACAGGTGGGGTACACCCTGGACTGGTCGCCAGCCAATTGCGGTACGCAAAGTGCATCCAAGAATTGACTTTTTTCATGAACATAGAGGACAACTATGGAGTGAGGGTATTTCAGATTGGGGGTGCAGATGTATCTGATCACAACCCAGTTTAAATCTTAAAACAGGAAAAGGAAAACAATGTGGAGACTCAACTTGGGAATATTAAACAAAGATCACACAAAGGCTAAAGTAAAAACAGAGAGGGAAATTAATAGCTGCAACAGCACATGCAAAACATCTTAAAGCTAAAGCATATAAGAGGGGTGGATGAAAAGTTTTAAGCATCAGAAAAACTAAAAGGGATCATTTTTTTTTCAACACAGTCCCTTTCAAAGGCTAAACACTTGCTCCAACGGCGCTTTTATCCCGGTGTAGAAGAACTCTTTTGTTTGGGACTCAAGAAACCCCTCAACTGCAGCTTTGACATCATCATTACTGGCAAAATGGCGACCAGCCAAGGCTTTTTTCATTTGGGGGAAAAGATGGAAGTCGGAGGGGGCCAGGTGCGGCGAATAAGGTGGATGGGGAACAAGTTTGAATGTTGCCATGGCAGCCACCGACTACACTGAGCCACTGCACAATATCAGTTTTCTCAATTTTTCACCAAATCCTTGACCCTCGCTTATTCAAAAATCTGCAAGCATTTAGAATATTAAAATTCGGCAGGAATACTTACAAAATGTTGAACTTTCAAAAATGCATAGGTTTGACCATGCATCAACGCTTCTTATACACGGTGCTTGAAACTTTTCATACACCCCTCGTAGACTAAATAGTGAGAAATGAAGGGAACTGGAACAGGACTATCTGAGGACCCAAGATCCCAAGGTGTGCCAAGAAATCAAAGAGTCCAGGAGTATAATGAATGACATATTATTAGAACACATACGAAAACAACAAATAAAAAGCAACAAATAAAACTAGAGGATATACAATTTCTGGAGAAATTGTGGTGTGAATGCGTGAGCTGAATAAAGAGATGAAAAACAGGAAAAGCAGAAATGAGCAGGAAGCGTGAGCGGAATTAAGGGATTGGGGAGGGGGGACAGAATTGAGCAGGAAAGGCGCGAGTGTCGAAGCAGAAGAGGAGACGCCGCGCTAAAATGGAGTGTGACCGTGCCGAAATTTAAAATGGATGTATGAAACACACCGTGTAAAGGTGTGAGCTGAATGAAGAGATGAAGTGGGGGAAAACAGAAATGAGCAGGAAGCGTGAGGTAAATGAAGGGAGGAAGGGGGGGAAACAGAAGTGAACATAAAAGGCACGAGTTCGAAGCAGAAGGGGCAAAGAACCATGTGTTAATACTTACAAAAATGTCAAAAAAATCGTACGATGCCAATATTAACATGCTAGCACTAACATGCTAACACTTGACGTGATAGCATGTCTATATAGGTTTTTGCTCACGAAAACAGCTAAAATGTAACAAGGCTAATGTTAACATTAGCGTGCTAAACCTAGTATGATAGCGGCTATTATGCTAACATTAGCATGCTAACATTAGCATGTAACACCTACCATGGCAGAGTTAAATGTCTTCGTATTTTAATTCTCTTAAAAATGGCAAAAAATGCTACTATGCTAATGTTAGAGTGGTAGCAATGCTAACTGCTAGCATGCTATTGCGTAACACCTAACCCTAAACCTAAGCACCAAATGGTGGAGGGTCCTGCCTTTAACAGTAAAAAAGATGAGGAAAAACTAATCAAACTAACGAACTGGCTCTTGTCGTTCATTTCCAAGAGTAGAACTGTTCGCGATCGACCCATCACTACAGCTTAGGAGTAGCAGCGCCGATTCGTTCGCGATCGACCCGTCACTACACGCATCTTAGGAGAGACGGCTTTGATGGGCACCTGAGGCAATCTTCAAAGAAAAGGCCCACACCGTATGGCGTAGACCAAACATTTTTGCAGAGAAAAACATTTCCCAATGATTTGAACATTTTGTCTTGGAGGTGGTCTCAATTGGTTGGGAAATGTGAGAAATGTGGAACTTTGAAAAATTCCCCATTCATTTTCAATGGGGAAAAAGTCTACGCCAATTCCCCAAAAGAAAATGGGGAATTGTGGAAAATGTGAAACTTTTTCAAAAAAACCAAAATGGTATCAAACTATTCCCGAACGAGCTGAACAGCTTTGATGCTTGAATGGTGTGAATCGGTTGAAAAATGAAGGAGTTAGCCGTCAAAAAACACACCGTCACATGACCACAAATGAGCTTTGACGACAGGCCGACGTAATAGCTTCATATTTTGACGGACATGACTCACCACAGTCGACATTCCCCTGATATTTTGTTGTCTTTTACTCTGTAATGACTCACAGAAGTAATTCCACTTCTCCTAAGTCTTGATGTGTCTTGACAACAGACTTATGCGCATGGGTGCTTTCTTCTTCTATGGTTTGGTGTGTCACGTGGTTCCGTCTGTGTGCTTGTTCACAGCGCCATACGAAGGCATGCCTTGTGTATTACATCCTTTTCACTCAGTGATGCATTCCCGTCTGGATGCAACAATATACTAATCTGGACGAGACTTTTTTTCAACCCTCCAAACAAAAAAGTCCAAGAACGGTCTCATGTGGACAGGGCCTAAGTGTTTATATTGGTTTCTACTCATGTAAATACTATTATGCTAATGTTAGCATGGTTCTACTCATGTAAAGAGCTAAATGCTACTTTAATACTACTACTTTACTTTTTTAACGTTAATATGCTAAACCTAGCATGATAGCGCTAAGTGCTAAGGAATTATAGGAATAGGAAAAAAAAATAGGAGCAGGGAAACCCTAAAAGGAATCCCTCAGGCAGATATATTAGTAAGACATAAGTCAAATTCACAAAGTCTAACAAGTCAAAGAATTACGGCTTTACTTCCAAATAAAAAAAAAGGCTAAAACTAATGAAAATGGCTAAAAATGCTACAATGCTAATGTTAGCATGCTAGCAATGCTAACATGCTAACGTTAGCACTGTACCACTTAGCATGAACTTAGCATGATAGCACCCTAAACAATAACCAAATGGTGGCGGTTTCGCCTTTAATAGTAAAAAACACGAGGAAAAACGAATTGGCTCCCAATCGACTCCCAACAACAAGAGTCGGCTTTGGTGCTTTATTTCAAAGATCTGGCTCTATTGAGCCATCACTACGTGCAGCTTAGGAGTGAGAGACAGCATAGGAGGGGCACCTGAGGGAATCTTCAGAGAAAATGCCCACACCGTATGCCGAGACCAAAAATTTCTGCAGAAAAAAAATTATCCAATGATTTCACCATTCTGTCTTGGAGGTGGTCTGAATTGGTTGAGAAATGTGAGAAATATGTAACTTTGAAAAATTCCCCATTCATTTTCAATGTGAAAAAAAGTCTTGGAAAATGGGGAATTGGTACCTAACTTGTCCTGAATGAACTGAATAATCTGATGCTTGAATGGTGTGAATTGGTTGAAAACTGCAGGAGGAGTTAGACGTAAAAAAAACCAACGGTGGAATAATAATAATAACGAAAAAAATTGTTCAATCATGTTTTTTGAATGGTTCACACCACTTGAGTTCACAAATAAAATAATCAGGATGAATGTCCTACCAAGGCTCCTGTACCTGTTCCAGTCCCTACCAACAGAGGTCCCGCAGGCCCAATTTGTGATCTGGAATAGAACAATATCAAGGTTTATATGGGATGGCAGAAGGCAAAGGTAAGGGTGACGACTCTCCGGCTGCCGAAAGAAGAGGGAGGGATGGGACCCCGGATCTGGAAAGGCACTACCATGCAGCTCAATTGCGATTTCTAGTATGCTGGTGTAAACCACATTATATTGCAAAGTGAAAAACACTGTGGAGAATACCCAGCGCAGAGTGTTGTTGGGGACCAGGAGGTGTACTGGTTAGACTAAAAATCTAATTGACCAAAGGACAAGGTTCACACTGGACTTGTGGTTTGCCATAGTGAAAAAACATAAGATGCAAGAAAGGATTGAAGTATTCAGATGGATAGCATACGATGGTAGTTGTAAACCAATTAGATGTGATACAGGTTTCAAAAGGTGGATAACTAATGGAATCACAGTATGGTGTTTACTGTTGAAGGGGGGTCAGCTGGAGAGTTTCCAAAACTTAAAGGAAAAGTATAACCTCGACAAGCTTGATTTTCATAAGCGTTTACAACTCAGGGACTATTATATACAGGAGATGAAGGTAGACCCCTACTGGGAAGCGACTGCTGTGATACTGAAATTGTATGAAGAGGCCGGAACTACAATTATCTCTGAACCATACATAGCACTGGTAGCTAATAGGCACTCTGCTAAGTATATCAAAGAGAAATGGGAAATAGAATTTAAAATCAAAATTGCAAAGGACGAATGGTTAAGCATGTTGAAAACGCACTATACTGTACATCCACCAATTCACAGACCTGGAGGGAGTTCTCCTCGAAGAATATCCTATTTTTTCCTGTTTTGTTTTTTTTACACCAAGAGTTAGGGGAAGCAACTAACTATTTTGGAAAATGTTGGCCAGCATACTTAAGGAAGTACTTGGATATCCGATCCCTTTGTCTTGCACAACTATATATCCGAGAAATCTAAATGGCGAGATTGTACGGGGGAAGGACAGATATCTGGTAAAGATTCTGTTGGTAGCAGGTAAAAAGGCTATTACCGTCTACGGCTACAGGAGGCCCAGCTCGACCACAAATGGACTAAATGAACAATGTTAACATCCAAACAGCGACAAAACATAATAAATACTGGAACTGAGCAACGGAAATGGAACAACGGACTTATAATCAATTTCCCATCTTGGCACTTTGTTTTCTTTGTTTTGTATTTACAAAATTCAAGTGACAAAAAAAAACTGCCTTATATTTAATTAAAAAAATACAGAACTACAAAAACTAAATCAATAATAAATAATCGATCCATCCATCCTTCTCCTCGTTAGGGTCGCGGGGGCATGCTGGAGCCTATCCCAGCTGACTTCGGGCGACAGGCGGGGTACACCCTGGACTGGTCGCCAGCCAATTACAATATTAATTTCCTTGTGTGACTTCTGCACATGCAAACTATTTTTAATTGCTGTTGTTTAGAAATTTGTAAAAAAAATATATACCTATAGTATTATTTCTCTTCTTTTTGTATTCATTTGTCCCATTTTTTTTGTAAACTTCTGATGTTAATTCAATATTAATAAATCTAATTATAAATATAAAACGTATAGAATTATATATTTGTATAGAATTAATGGCACGTACGACCGGTAGGAGGCGTCGAGAAAGACCCGGGACACGGTGCAGAGACTTTGGCTGAATGCCATATCTTAGCCCTTACCCTTAGGTTCACGAAAATCAAGTGGTGTCCCAATTCTCCTTAAATCAAGGGGTAAGCGCTAAGGCGTACACATCCCTAGAAACCATCTGTGGTCAGGGACCAAACTTGAAATGAAGGGGTAGGAGGAGTCTACTGGAATACAACACTCCAGCGGCAGAGCGAAGACCGAAACAAGCATATAAACGTAAAATAAATAATAGGACTAGAGCTGTCCTATCTAGTCTGACTGGTGTGTGTCCCACCTAGTCTTTCAGCATGAACTGATGATGTTAGGGGTATGTTAGGGATGAGCGAGTACACCACTATCTGTATCTGTATCTGTATCTGTATTTGTATCTGTTAAACCATCTAAATTATCCATATTTGTACTTGGAGTGGGCAGGACAGATACCAGAAGTGGGCGTGGTAACCAGAAATGGGTGGGGCTTAAATCAGTACATTGTGTGTCATATAAAATTGTGCACCATTTTTCATCTACTTGTATTTAGTTCTCATCATCTTACTTCCTCTTATTCCTCCTCATTTTTTGTCCGCTAACTCCTCCTCCATTTAACCAATTGAAGCAAATCCAACATCAAAATGTTCAGCTCACTCCGGACAAGTGTGCTACCAATTCAGGCTTTTAAAAATATTCACACATTTAGTGTAATTTCATATTTTCTGTGAAAAGGTTCACATTGAAAATGAATGGGCATGAGCACAGTCATGGTGTCAGATGCACAGAAGAGATTACATTAACATTAAGTACATAAATACAGTAAGTAAATACACACAGGGCATCTACCAATAACCATGGAATGACCAAAATCTAATTATATAACATTAAACACGTCATATCAACAACTATTTAAAGTCCTACTACTATTTAAGCCTACTACTACCCACATTCTGCAGAGTCTGTTGAGTCTCAATAGGTCAGCTAGTAGAGTACTTGGTTCTTAATCAAGAGGTTGTGAGTTCAATTCCAAACTCAGGCAAACTCAGCTAAGCAGCATAGGCAATGACATCAACGCAACGGAGGAGATGTAACAAAATATCTGCATCAGAGCGGTAACAGTGACAGTAGATACAACGTTTCCAAGATCATGTGTAACCCAGGGTACACCCGTGGTTACAGTACCATACACCATAACAGTAGGATACCTGTAGATGTTTAAGGTAACCCACTTTGACATAAAATCATTTACATGAAGGCTCGTGATTGCAAATTAACAGGTGACATTGGGAACTTTAAAAAAGAAAAAAAAAATGTTTTGTGATAAATACACTCCTGATCAAAATCTTACGACCAGTTGAAAAATTGCTAGTATTTGCATTTTGCACATTTGGATCTTAATGAGGTTTTAAGTAGAGCTACAATATGCAAAAGCAAGAAGAGGCAGTGAGACAAAAAGCATTTTGAAAAAGTAATTTGAACAACAATTAAACTGAAATAGGCTTCTGTGTAGGCTCTCGGTCGTACAGGAGTTGTCCATCGAGGAAAAGGCTTCTTGAGACGTCGTCTGTACTTCTGTGAAGAATGTGTCGGACGTTTCGCTCCTCATCCTAAGAGCTTCGTCAGCGAACTAATAAGTGCTGGTAGCCTAGGCCTTAAATACCGTAAGAGTGGGCGGAATTGGTGTGCCAACACCCTCCTTCTATTGGTTCCTTACACTAAGCCTGGGCGGAGTAGTGGTATAATCCTATCCTGCTGTTAACACCTTCGATAAAAGGGAAGTGTCGCTCCCTGAATTGGGTATGAACGACTCTGATACTGGCTCGTTAGCATCTATTGTTCTGGCTCGGCCCTGGCTTCACCTCATTTGCAAGACTAAGAGCTGTGGGTTTTGGTCTCAGTAACCTGCTGAACACAGGGTCCAAACCTCAAACCACCATTCCGATTCAATGATGGGTTCTGTTGTTTGACAAAAATGGCTTCCTTCACTCCTCTTTCAAACCATCTGTTTTCTTTGGCCTAAATCTTTACCTCGCTGTCCTCTAAAGAGTGATTGGTAGCTTTAAGGTGTAGATGTACTGCTGATTGAGGACCACTAGAATTGTCTTCTTCACAGAAGTACAGATGACGTCTCAAGAAGCCTTTTCCTCGACTGAAATAGGCTGTTTATCAGCTGATCAAAAGTTTAAGACCATTGCTCAAAAAAGAACAAAAAACTCCAAACCAGAACCAAAAATGTTCTCAGTAGGACTCAGTAATGAGTAGCTCCACCGCTCCACTGTCTGGAACTGATGGCTATTTTTATAAACTTCCCTTGCCATCCATCCCCAAATGTTCTCTATGGGATTTAAATGAGGGGAACATGCAAGATGGTCCAAAAGAGTGATGTTATTCTCCCTGAAGAAGTCCTTGGTCAAGCGAGCATTGTGAACTGCAGCGTTGTCCTGTTGAAAAACCCAGCTGTTACCACACAGATGAGCCCCCTCCACTGTGCCGGGCAGAAAACATCTCAGGTGGGATCTCCTTGTCATGCCAGTAACGTTGGAAGCCATCTGGACCGTCAAGGTTGCATTTTTTCTCATCAGAGAATAAAACTTTTTTCCACCTTTCAGTGTCCCATGTTTGATGCTCCCTGGCAAAGTCTAAATGGGCAGTTTTGTGCCGATGAAGGAGACGAGGTCTTTGAATTCCTTTTTTGTTTTTTAAACCCTTTTCCCGCAGATGTCGTCTGATGGTTATTGTGCTGCAGTCGGCACCAGTAAGGGCCTTAATTTGGGTGGAAGCCCACCTTGTGTCTTGATGGACAGCCAATCGGATCCTCCGGCTCAGTGCAGTTGTGATTTTTTTGGGTCTAAGGCTTGACTTTTTTGTGCTCAGGATCTTTCAAAAAATGTACAACGATTGTCTTACTGCTCCCAACCTCAGCAGCAATGGCACGCTGCGAGAGGCCTTGCTTATGCAGCTCGACAATCCAACCACGTTCAAAAAGACAAAACTTCTTAGCTTCTCATGCCACCATTCACACTCTCATGCCTGGATGGCATGAGAGTGTGAATGCCTGACAGAAAATGAACATTTTGAGCAGATTTATAACCTGTGGTCTTAAACTTTTGATCAGGTGATAAACAAACTATTTTTATTTTTTTTAATTACAAGCTCCAAATGTTTTTGTCTCACTCACCCTTCTTGCTTTTGCATATTGTACCTCTACTTAAAACCTCATTCAGATCCAAATGTGCAAAATGCAAATTCGAGCAATTTTTCAACTGGTTTTAAGACTTTGATCAGGAATGTATACTACGTTTCGTTTTGGCGAATCAGAGCGTTGTATATTGCCAAGGCTCTGGCCAATCAGAGAGCACCTTCTGGCAGTACCCGGATTTGCGGGCAAATTTGTCCATCTTCAGCACTATCTCTCCAGTGAGCTAGATGGAAGACTTGTTACATTCTGCTCCTTGACGCCGGTGAAAGTATGAAGTTCTGCTCGTATTAACCCGACATTGGACGGCGCAATTGGATATAGATCCTGACTCGAACCTTGCTTGTTTGGAGACGTTTGAGAAGGAGAAGTTTGAACACCGAGTTTTTCCTCCTTTTCCTTTGAGTACCTACATGTTTATTAACGTCACATTTACCAACCGACGAGGAGTGAAACAACGACGAAAACGTGAGTTTCAAAGTAACTATCTTTGAGTCACGGTGCTGTTTAAGTGTGCTCCATATGTGTACAAAACAAAATAGTAATACTATTGCATTCCCATGTCACCTGCTGCTACAAAGTGAAGTGGAGTCGAGGCATGTGAGTTGTACTGACATCCATTTGCCTCCTTACTCAAGAATCTGTTCTGGTGAGTGCACTTTTTCTAATATCAGTTGTACTGCATTAACTGGACTTGTGAGTGGGGATTCTGCTGCTGTGTTCCTGAGACTACAAATTAGTGGCTTACACTCACCTGTCTGTGTAGTCTGTGATGTTGCTGCTTCGTAGTACCTACACATAGCCTTGCTCTAGTGAGACGAACCTAAAAATCTGATACACTGGTCCAACTATTTGGTGATTGAGTTAGACAAACCCAGTACTGCGTATGACAAGCAGTCATTATCAATCACAGCTGAACTAGGTTGCACATGAGCTGCCAATGCTGTGGAATATTTGCTGGGCAGCGAACATTGTTTTCAGGGCGAGCGTGCCAAGTGTTAAACATCGGGCTTGTCCTGCCTCTGTTACAGCTCTGATACTACGTCCAAAGGTGGAAAACTGTTCGTCATGTTAACTGAAGGCGTCACTTCCTGTGCATGAAGCTCTGCAGCATGTCGATGGGAAGCGGGAAGACGATTGTGGAGTTTTTCTCAGCTGCGATGCTGTTCAGCGTCTGCAGGTATCGTAGCTGCAGGGCGGACGGCGACTCGGCGATGACCAGCGAGGCTTCCTTCAGGGCCCTGGATGCCTTCATCTCGCCCTCGGCAGAGATGATCTGACACATGAAAGACACGTCAGCGTTTCTCTTTTGTCGTGTGGAATTGATGTTACAAAAAATAAAAGGAAGGAAGGCGTTCCCATTCCCCACCTTGGCCCTCGCCTCCCGACTGGCCTCCGCCTCCGCCGCCATGGCTCTCTGCAACTGCTGAGGTAACTTCACGTCTTTGATCTCCACGCGCTCCACCTTTATGCCCCACGCATTGGTGGCCTCGTCCAGGGATTCCTGCACATACAGTCGCAATAATAGTTCATTTTTCTCTTCAATACCAACACATCATCAGCAACAACAGGGATTTTTTTTTTCCTATTTCTTCATATCAAAATGTTGTCAAATGAAAAGCCTGTACCTTCAATATATACAGTGGTGTGAAATGGTGTTTGTCCCCTTACATTGTACATTGAAACAATGCAGTATCATTGCAGTACCAACAACTGCAATCAAGCGTTAACTTGCAATGAGTGAACAAATGAACTCTTACAGTGCTGTGGAGGAATTTTGCAGAATTGTTGTCATTCAGCCACATTGGAGGCTTTTCCAGCATGAAGCGCCTTTTTAAGGTCATGCCACAGCATCTCAACAGGATTCAGGTCAGGACTTTGACTAGGCCACTCCAAAGTCTTCATTGTGTGTTTCTTCAGCCATTCAGAGGTGGACTTGCTGGTGTGTTTTGGATCATTGTCCTGCTGCAGAACCCGAGTTGGTTTCAGCTTGAGGTCACCAACAGATGGCCGGACATTCTCCTTCACGATTTTTTGGTAGACAGCAAAATTGATGGTTACATTTATCACAGCAAGTCTTCCATGTCCTGAAGCTGCACAACAGCCCCAGACCATCACACTACCACCACCATATTTTACTGCTGGTATGATGTTCTTTTTCTGGAATGTGGCATTACTTTTATTCCAGATGTAATGGGACACACACCTTTCAAAAGGTTCAACTTTTGTCTCATCAGACCACTTTTGGCTCATCAGAGTATTTTCCCAAAGGTCTTGGAATCATCAAGATGTTTTCTGGCAAAATTGAGATGAGCATGAATGTTCTTTTTTTTCGGCAGTGGTTTTTGGAACTCAGGCCGTTTTTGCCCAGTGTCTTTCTTATGGTGGAGTCATGAACACTGACCTTAACTGAGGCAAGTGAGCCCCACAGTTCTTTGCATGTTGTTGTGGGGTCTTTTGCGACCTCTTGGATGAGTCGTTGCTGCGCTCTTGGGGTCATTTTGTTTGGCCGCCCCCTCCTGGGAAGGTTCACCACTGTTTCATATTTTTCGCCATTTGTGGATAATGGCTCTCACTGTAGTTCACTGGAGTCCCAAAGCTTTAGAAATGGCTTTATAACCTTTTCCAGACTGATAGATCTCAATTAATCTCAGTTAAATTATGTTTTAATAGGGGGGGCAATCCAATTTTCACACAGGGCCATTTAGGTTTGGATTTTTTTTTAGGCCTTTAGTAATAAAAAGTTTCATTTAAAAACATTTTTTGTTCAGTTGTGTTGTCATTGACTAATATATAAAGTTGTTTAATGATTTTAAATATTTAAGTGTGACAGACCTGCAAAAAAATAAGAACTCAGGAAAGGGGCAAACACTTTGAAAAATGTCAAGAATGTACATTTTGCACTGTTGGATCTTAAAGAGGTTCTAAGTAGCGATTTAGAATGCAAAAAGAAGAAATGGGAGTGAGATGTTTAAGTTTATTTATAGAGCAGCATTCGTACACAAGGTCATTCAAAGTGCTTCACAGAAAAGAAGGGTAAAATCACTTCATAAAATCATTCCATAAAAACATAAAATCATTCAAAAAATAAATTCTAAAATAAATCATAAAATTCCATAAATCATTCCATAGAACAAAAAAATACAAAATGAAGAGTGCAGATAAAATACTTGCAGTTGTCAAATGCACAGTTGAATAGAAGTCTTGTATTGCCAAAGTTGAGGATTGTCGCACATTTTCTGGAAGACCAATCAGTCAAGTTCCAGATTTTGACAGCATAAAACTGAAACGCAGCCGCGCCGTGTTTAGTCCCGACCCTGGGCACCCGCAGGAGACCTGTCCCTGAGCTTTATTGCAAAGAAGCATTAAAGTCATATAGGCTGTTCATCAGCTGATCGCAAGTTTAAGAGCACAGCCTTTAAAAAGGAAAATCTGGACAAAGATATGGACTGAATGTGATTTAGTGTCATGTATTCACACTGTCATGATCTCTTGATGGCAAGGGCAAAAAAGCTTTTTCTCTTTTTCTTCACGCAGTGGGATTATTAAGCTGCGTAAGTGAGGCCTCTCACAGTGCACCATTGCTGCTGAGGTTGGACGCGACCATCCTCGGCCCAGATGAAGGTTGTTACTGGTTCCGAGTGGAGTCCAATAACCCTCAGACGCCATCTGCCAGAGAAGGCTTTGAAGAAGAAATAAAACATCTTCAAAGGCCTCGTCTCCTTCAAGGTTTGGAATTTGCAGGAGAGGACCAAACATGGGAGGGACATTGAAAGGTGGAACGTCTAACTTTCCAATGTTACTGGCATGACAAGGAGATCCCACCTGAGATGATTCCACACGGCACAGTGGAGGGGTCGCCATCATGATCCTGAAACGGCAGCTGACTATGTGGAGACGTTACAGGGGGCATCCCTGATGACTGAAGGCCCTCGTCTGTGTGGTAATGACTGGCTTTTTCAACAGGACAACGCTCCACTTCACAAAGGACTTCTTCCAGACAAATAAGTTCACTCTTGTGGACCATCCTGTGTGTTCCCCTGATCTAAATCCAATGGAGAACATTTGGGGATGGATGGCAAGGGAAGTTTACAAAAATGGACATCAGTTCCAGACAGGGGATGCCCTCCATGAAGCCATTTTCACCACCTGGAGCAACATTCCCACTAGCCTCCTGGAAACACTGGCATCAAGCATGCCCAAACCCATTTTTCACCTCATTAACAAGAATGGCACAACTACTCATTATTAACTATTTTTTTCTACATTTTATTTCTGTGTTAGGAGGGTTTCAGGTTTGTTTTTTTTGCTATGGTCTTAAACTTTTGATCAGCCTATATCA
Source organism: Dunckerocampus dactyliophorus (assembly GCF_027744805.1). Lineage (NCBI taxonomy): Eukaryota > Metazoa > Chordata > Actinopteri > Syngnathiformes > Syngnathidae > Dunckerocampus > Dunckerocampus dactyliophorus. The sequence continues at coordinate 4,697,466 of NC_072830.1, forward strand.
CTTCAGTGCTTCTTTGCAGTAAACTGCTTTTTTGTCTCACTCCAATTCCTTCTTTTTGCATTTTTTTCTGAAGTAATTTGTTAATTTTTCCTGAAAAAAACTACCTTTCAACACCTGCATTTGATGGCACACTGATATTAATTCCAAATATACAGTATTTGCTGTACTGCATATCAGGTATTTTTTACCTGCATGCTGAGCGAGATGCCTTCTCGGTCGGAGAGCAGCTCTGCGAGGTTCTTGGTGCCCAGGACGTTCCTCAGCGTGGTTTGGGCCAGCAGACGTGTGGAGGAGTGCGCGTTGGACACGTTGGCCACGGATGAGATGGGGCACTGGATGCGGAAGTAGACCACGCCGTCCACGCAAACCGTCACCGAGTCCTTGGTCAGGATCTGCCAGGATAACGAGACAGCACTCGCCTTGTGATCACACCTTTCACGGTATTATCGCTGCCATCTTGGATTTGCTCATGACTGAAAATCAATATGATTCTTGCTCCGAAGGAGGAACTGCTTGACGATTGGTTGAATTCTGAAAAAAGAAATGCTCTGATTTGATCTCAGTGACTGCTATTCACACATCTTGTGTCTGATATCACCCCAAATCAGTAGGGTTCTTGCATCGACAAAGAAACCATTCTGTAAGGTTTTGAAGAGGCGTTGCTTGATGGACTGAAAAGAAGGACAATGTCATCCCAAATCCACAGGGTTCTTGCTTTGCCGCTGAAAATCACTTCAAAAATCAAGGACAGCACACATCCACAACACTCATTATTCACACTCCTACCGTCAGGCAGACGCTACAGGAGTTTGAAGTCCAGGACCACAAGGCTGGCAAACAGCTTTTACCCACAGGCCATCAGGCTCCTCAACGAAGCACTCGCACACGCCGCACGCAACACACGCACACACTCATAGCACTTTATTTATTTATTTATTTGTATTATTTACTTGTATTAATGTCTCTTCTGTTGTTGTTGCTTAATTTATTGGTATATATGTTTATGTGTTTATGTTTCTTATGTTCTTATTCTTTCATTTGTTTTCTTTCTTTTCTTGGGAGAATGAACAGAATAAGATTTTCATTGCATGGTATAACTGCTGTTGTACTATGCACATGACAATAAAACTCTCTTGAATCTCTTGAATCTTGAATCTTGAAATGTGAGGAACATGATCTCATTGGAAATATCACCTCAGCTTCCACTTTGGCCCATTCCCTTCATAGCAGATGGCCTTCAAAATCAATAGGCTACCTCCTCTCACCTAAATCAGTGGTCCCCAACCTTTTTTGACCCACGGACCGGCTTGTGTTCCCACAAATCTCCCGCTGACGGGGGGTTCGTACATTATAGCAATCTAATTTATCTTATTATATATTGTGTAAAACTAAGACATGAATAACATCAAATTAAAAGTACAAAGTGAATCTAAATGACACTGGAATTTCCCTAAGTTTGAAAATGGGTAGAAGTCACATTTACTGCTTTGTTCTTTGATCGCCCCCCACGGCGCTATTCCGATCCTGTGTCAGATATGGCCCAAAGTCAGAGTTCTTGCTTTGGCCAAATACCTTGACCAACAGAATGCTGTTCTTGTTTCAACCTCAGGTACGACCATCTTGTATCAGATATCATTGCTTGAAAAAAAAAAAAATAGGGCTCTTGCGTCTTCAAAGAAACTCCTTTTAAGATTGTTCGCAATTTAATTTCTTTAAAAAGTACTAGGATTCTTGCTCCTTCAAAGAAACCATTCTTTTAAGATCGCTAACAGATATAATTTCCTTGAGAAATCAACAGGATTCTTGCTGCTTCGAAGAATTATGAGTTTAAGATATAATTTCCATTAATGAATGGGATTCTTCTTCCTACAAGGAAACTATCCTTTTAAGTATTAATATCAGTTTTATATATCCTTTCTTTTAAAAAGTCAATAGTATTCTTACTTCTTCAACAAATCCTATCCCTTTAAGCTTTGAGATTAGTTTTAGCTATAATTTCTTTTAAAAACAAATATGATTGTTGCTTCTAGAAAGAAACTGCACTTTTTTTAAGTTTTACAGTTGGTGCCAGATATCATTTCCTTAAAAAAATCAATAAATCAATATGACTCTTATTTCCTCAAAGAAACTATCCATTGCAGTTTTAAGATCGAGTTTAGATATAATTTCTTTAAAATGAATAGGAGTCTTGCTTCTTCAAAGAAACTTTCTTTTTAGGTTGTACCGTCTGTTTTAGATATTGTCTCTATGAAAATTGATAGGATTCATTCTTCTTTAAAGAAACTACCCTTTTAAGTTTTAAAATCAATGTATATAAAATTTCTTTAAAATTTGATAGGATTCTTGCTTATTTAAAGATTAGATATCATTTCTAAAAAAAATCGGTAAGATTCTTGCTTTTTTTTTTAAGGAACTATCCTTTTAAGTTTTAAAATAATTTTTAAATACAGTATTTCTTTTAAAAATGAATAGGATTCTTCTTCAAAGAAACTTTTTTAAAAAGTTGTGCAGTCTGTTAGATATCCATCCATCCATCCATTCTCTATGCAGCTTCTCATTCGGGTCACGGGGGCATGCTAGAGTCTATCCCAGCTGACTTCGGGCGACAGGCGGGGTACACCCTGGACTGGTCGCCAGCCAATGGCAGGGCACATATAGACAAACAACCATTCACACTCACATTCATACCTATGGACAATTAATTTGCAATTTAGAGTCGCCAATGACCCGAACACGAAAACCCACGCACGCACGCACGCATGCACGGGGACACATGCAAATTCCACAAGGAGATGCCTAACGGAGATTTGAACCCCGGTCTTCCCGATCACCAGACTGTGACTGTGTGGCCAACATGCTAACCACCAGACCACCGTGCGGTCCTCTGTTAGATATCGTTTCTATTTTTTAGGAATCATTCTTCTATACGTTTAAGTTTTAAAATTGGTTTTAGATATAATTTATAATATAATTTAATATAATTTAATCAATGGGATTCTTGCTTGGTCAAAGAAGCAATCCATTTAAGTGTTACGATGGGCTTTAGAGGTGTGACCGGAAGAAGACACGAGGAGGATGAAGTGATTTGAACTTTGACCTTAGCTAGAGTACTTTGTGTGGGATATCATTCAAAACCACCTGGGTTCTTGATTGGAATGGAGAAATTGGAAAAAAAGGCTCCAAGGACTAGAGTATCAGTGAAAGGATGGTGGAACTAGACCAGATTGTATGTGGTCTTGGTGCTGAGCCTGGACCTCATATGACAATATCACCGTATCAGCTTAATAACAGATTATATTATCATAGTACTATAATATCACAATATTACATGGTCCCAGTATCACAAAATGGCAAGTAGTATGACAGTCTGGTAGTATCACAGGGTTTACCTCCTGCGGTGGGATATCAAAGGATACAGTCCTCAGGTCGACCTTGACAAAATTATCCGTGCACGGAAGAACAAAGAAAAGACCTGCAAGGGCACAAAAGAACATCAGCTTGATTCCAGCTCGGAGGAAAGTTCTGGAAAGAGGGCTGCTGCGAGTCATACCCGGTCCTTTGGGTTTCCTGTCTGCAATTCGGCCCAGCCTGAAGATGACGGCTCGCTCATACTCCTGCACGATCTTCATGTTGGAAGGAAAGTCAGTGAGGTGTGTATCAAGCATCTTTGATACCACTCATCCATCCTCCTACCTTGACACACATAAATATCGTAACAGGGAAGGTTGCCGCGATGAAGATGAGCGATATCACCACCAAAATCCAGCCGAAGCATCCCAGTCGGCCCGAGGTTTTGTCTGCAGAGGAACAAGCCAACACCTGATGACCCTCTCGCCAAACAAGAAGGCTCATGTTTGCACAGCATGATGCTTGTAATGTATCGTCCGAATGTGCAGCGTTCTACACAAAAATCATCTTTACCTTCAACGACCTCCATGGAGGTGATCTGCAGTTTACCCTGCGTCACCATCTCAGCCGTGCTGGACGTTGTGGAGATCATTAGACAGCAGGTGCTGAGTGACAGGACGACTGAAGGTTTGTGTTTACCGATGTGTGTGTTGTACCAGGAGGGGTGTGGCCGCAGGCGACGAGGGACCCTTCCTCGTGGGTGCCAACAGAGTGAGGATGGATGCCGAGGGCCAGCTCCCACACTGCGACACCTGGGGAACACAAGTCATGAATAAAAGATGCGGTGTCAGCCGAGTCGTGCAACCTGACACTTGGCGCGGGCACAAGGGGGCGATGGCGTGTGTTCTCCTGCGTAACATGAGAGTTTAGGTGAGGATTATGTAACCCAGTATGTTGGAATAAGTCATGCCTGCTACAACGCAGCATAGAGGAGACACGTGAGCTTCTGGTCTCAGTAACATATGAGGGTGGAGCTTATATTGGTAGCCACGCCCCTCAATGCTTGCAGGATACAGAGCCCCGCCTACCTGGCGTCATTTTGTCTTGCATGTTGTACCATGCAGTGAGGTTTGCATCAAAAGGAAGTTTAAAGGTGTATTTTATTTCATTATTTTTTGAACTTGTTGTAAAATGGTTGTGTTCTAAACCTGAGTAAAACTAAAATAATGCTATTTGGAAAGTACAAAAAGGATTCACATGCGCAAATACAAACTGACAGCATAGACATTGACAGAGTAAATGAAAATACATTTCTCAAGGTCGTAATATATAATATGAACTGGGCATCTCACATTAAAAATATACAACATGAAGTGGCAAGAAATACCTCAATACTGAATAAAGCAAAATTTGCTCTGGACTAAAATCACTCCATACTCTCTACTGCTCTCTGGTATTATCATATCTAACTTAATGTGTGGAGTTTGGGGTAATAACCATAAAAGTACACTTCACTCACTTCCCGTGCTACAAAAAAGGTCAGTTAGGATAATCCATAATGGGAACATACAAACCCTTTATTCCTAAAATCACAATTATTAAAAATTTGCTGATCTGGTAAACTTTCAACAGCTAAAATTATGCAAACAATAACATAAAAACATAAAACAATTCTTCTCAACAAGAGAGGAGAAATACGATCTTACAGAAAAATTAAACCTCAAACACTTATATGCCAGGAAAACACTAAAAACCTTCAGGATTTCTGTGTGTTGAATCACGTTGGGGAACGGATTGATTAAGAAACTCAAACAAAGCACTAAAATGAGCGATTTCAAGAAACAGTAGAAGCAAGTGATGTTTATAAAGTACAAGGAAGAAGACACCTGAACTACTGTGCACATACAATGCTACTGTATATCTAACCAATCTTACATTGACTACTAACTCTTCATTTCTAGTGAGTACATTGCCTGTACTCACTCACTATCAAACCGTGTCTCTGTCAACTATTTCATCAGCTATTATCAATTTATTAGCATCATTACATTGGTTGTACATTGTACAAATGTATTGCAACTGATGTGAAACGGATGAGGTGTAGGATTAAATAAGCTTTGCTTCTTCCCACTCCTTTTTGGACATGCAGAATTGTGATTTGTGTTATGTGATGTTCTCCAGTGTAAGCCATGTGCATGTTCAAGATGAATTAAACCATTAAGTCATGTATTTTAAAATCCATCCATTCATCTTCTATGCCCCTTATCCTCACTAGGGTCGCGGGGATAGGTGGAGCCTATTCCAGCTAACTTCAGGCGAGAGGCTACACCGGGGTCACCAACACAGTGTCCACGAGCACCAGGCAGCCCCCCACGACCACATGAGGTGCCTGCAAGCCTGTTTTTCATTCAGGTTTTCAGTTAATAATGTGAGAACACTAGAAAGAAAAGTATTCTGAAACATAAAATGTGAGTTGTGGATACCAGCATTTTGTGAATGTTTTGGTAAAACAAGCATATTTGCTTTGTTTGGGTTGAAATAAGGTATGAAAATCATTTCTACAAAAATGTGTAGCTTGTGGCCATTTTCATTTTCTAAAAGTAGCTCTCGCAAGAAAAAACGTTGGTGACCCCTGGGCTACACCCTGGACTGCTCGCCAGCCATTCACGGGGAATATTTTAAAATCCTCAAACATGTAAAATGTATAATTACTTTATTTGCTTTTTTTTAACTACATAATTTCAATTTCAAATTCTTAATAATCATATATTTTTAAATTGTTCCATGTTCATGATTTAATAATCATAGGTTATTTTTAAAAAGTCTCATAGGAAAGGCAGGTTTATTCATAGAGCACAATTTGTACACAAGGTAATTCAAAGTGCTTTACAAAAAAGAAGGGTTCATATTCATATTAATATTAATCATTTCATATTAAATTTTCATTATTTAATAATCATAGGTCATTTGTTTTTTAAACATGTACAACATAGAATTACTTGTTTGTTATTTTGTTATATTTTAACTACATATTTTCATTTTTTTCCATGTTTATAATCGTATTTTAGATATATTCATTTATTTATGTTCAAATTTTTTAAATAACATTTTCATTATTTGGATTTAATAATCATCGATCAAATTCAAAGTTTTTTTCAAAGGACATAATAATAAAATGAAAAAAATAACAATAAAACAGTTTGATAGCATAATTTGTTTATTGCCATTTTTGCTTCTGATTGCATGACTTTATGATTTACAAGCACACAAACGTAACAAGGGGAGTCACCTTTTAAAATATGATTATTAAAAAGTAGTCACAGAGACAAAATACATACCGCTAAATCAATTTCAATGAGGCCAGCACCATTATTAAAGTATAATCTGTATACACATATCTCACATTAGGTGCCGGCTGCGTCCATTAAAAACTTTCTAGTGAGTTCATAGGCCAGGAAGAGGGCGCCGTTGGCCGGGAAGGTGCGTATCAGGGTGGGCGTGAGGCCTGAGTAGAGAGCGCTCAACCCTGATGGATAGAAATAAGACGTAAGGACATATTCACAGCAGTCAACTTCCAAAGAGGGTGTGGAATCCTACCCTCATTGCGTACAATCCCCATAAAGGTCTTCAGGAAACCCTCCTGCCTCCCGGCTAAAGAGTAGACCTGTATCCTGGACTTGACGCAGTCGATGGGATAGATAAGAAGCCAAAGACAAGCCCCCCCAAAGCCGCCACTGAACATGAGCGGAAGAATGCCTACAAAGGTGACAAGGGAGTGGAAGCAGGTGACAAAAAGAGAAGCAGATACAGTCAAATACGTACCGATACCCTCCTTGTCTGTGCCCATGTAATGTGCAAACGTGGATCGGCTGACTTCATAGCCGCCAAAGAAGCAGAAGTAACCCGGGAACTCCCTCACAATGGTGGACGTCAGACCCTGGTAGAAACCCAGTGGACCATTTTTCTCCATCACTTTCTTCACCACCGTCCACACTCTGAAGAAGAGTCATAATAACGAAACCCTCTGAGCTCATTTGAAATGTTTTAAATCTCTCACTTCCACCATTCTGACCTTCGCTGTCCTTGGGAGATCTTGCCAGATGCTTCCATCTCGTACATGGCCTGCAGGCGACATTTGACCAGCTCAGTGGGGCAAAGCACCATGGAGGAGAAGATGGAGGCCAGCGACCCGGAGAAGGCTTTTTGAATATCACTGATCATTTGGAGGAAGAAACGACAAGAATTTCACTGGAATGATGAACTGATTAACCAAACAACTTTCTGACAGTACCTTGTAAATAACTGATGATCCAATCAATTTCCCTGCCTTTCACAGGACCAACCTTATACCAACTGACCAACCTACCTACTTACGAATCAACCACCCCAACTCTTTTGCTCGAACCAAACAACCTACCTACACACCAGCTCATAACTTTAAGCAACCCACCTACTTACCTGCCTGACTGACCAATGAACCAAACTGTCTGACGAACCAACTACCGTCCTGCTGTCCAACCTACCTCCCTAACTGTCTGCCAACCAGCAAATTGACCATCTTACCTACAGAGTAACTGATGCCCCAACCAACCAGTCTACCCATCTAACTGCCTACCAACACACAATATCTGTCATATATACATATTTACTGTCTAATCTACCAACCTACTGTAGCTACCTTCCTTAACTATTTTAACCAATAAACCTCATTACCTACCAAATAGCCTACCTGCCTACCCACCAGCTGATTGACCAACCAGTCTACCCTACCTACCTACCAAACAAACTCCAAACATAGTAACTGACAGACCAACCGATTTCGATGTCTGCTATTTATTCTCTAACCACTCTGCGTACTTTACTTGTCTACGAACCTTACCAACCAACCTATGTATTCTGCTACTGCACCTACCAAAAAACCTACCTATCTACCAAATAAATTTAAGCCAACAGCCTGCTTATGTACCAAACAACCTACTTATGAACTCCAAGTAGGAGTTAACCAATTACTTACCCACCTTGCTACCAACCTACTTTCCAGATTGATCAGTAAACCTACCTCTTTTGCTGCCAATTAAGCAGTGAACCAAACCAACCAACCACCTTATCTACGTTACTGCTGATCTACCTACGAATCAGTCTACTTACAAGTTGATTGACCAAGCAGCCTACCTACCTTGGTGCTGACTAAAAAACAAACTGCCAACATAGCAACTGATGGACCAACCAACCTAACCTAACAACCAACCAGTCTACCTACATTGTGTCAGTTACTACCATCGTAGTAACTGACACACTAACCCACCCCTGATACTGTATCTACCAAACAACCAACCTCCCAACCAGCTAATTGAAGCAACCAACCTTCAAACCTGTCAAACAATCAAACCCACCTTGCTGCCAACCAATCAACCTGAGATCCGCCTATGTACCAGATGATCGACCAATGAACCAAACTAACTGACCGACCAACCTACCTGTCGAGCTACCTTCCAAATGAAACTATCAGCCTTAGTGCTGACCAGCCCTACTCTACTGACACAGTAACTTACCTACCAACCAATCAACCAACCAATCCTGATATCTACCAAACAACCTACACACCTACTTAAGTAGCCACCTACGTATATTTAACAAAATCTGACCATCAAGAATGGACACATAATGAAATTAAACACTTTGTCTTCTAAGCTGGACACAAAGTGACTGACTCCAAAGAAGAGGCTACTGAGAGGCGATTGTTTGCAGTATCACCAGTTGCAGTGTTATGTCAACAACAATGCGACTATTAGCTACTCAGTGGAGCCTCTCTTCACCACAAACACACAATAACTTGCAAGTGTGGAATCTAAAATGTCACACCTGAGTTCACGGTCAGCCTCCACGCTGACCAAAGAGCGGACCACGTCTTGGCAGAACCCATAGCTCAGAAAGAGCACAGAGTTCTCGCTGATGTTGGCTATCAGCGCCGGGGTGGTGCCCTTGTAGAGGCCCCGGATCCCCACTTGTCTGAATGTGGACATGAAGCAGTGCACGAAGCCGCGGTACATGTTGGGGAACGTCTGCATCTTCACTTTGGTGGTGTCCAGAGGCTGCCCGCTGAGAACACAAGCTGTACCACCTAGGAGCAAATGGGTTACATATGAGCTTTTTTCAGTCAGTGCAATACTTTATGATTATTATTATTACATTATCTTAAATAGGCTTCAGTGTAATGAGTAATAATTGTAATTATTATTTCTATTCACTGCTACAACAGCCGTGCCCCCAGGGAACCGACAGGAGAAACTACTCATCAGTACTGTCTAAAATTGCTTGTTCAGAATTGACCTACTTTGATTTTTTTGTGTTTGTTTCAGTGATAAATAATGACAGAACTTGCCTGCTGCGCCTGCCGTGAAGTCGATGATGGCCTGGATGATGGGATGTGGAGCCATGATGGCTCAACATGTGCTGGAAATCTGCAAAATGCAACCGTGAATTCACTAAGATTCCAGAGACTGCCTGGAATGTCTAACTATCCATCTATTTAATCTCAGCTCATCGCCACAAGTATCATCAGCCACTCCAGAAAAGCTAAAGGACTACAACTGTGCAGGAACGTTGTTACACGGTCGGGTGCAAGTTGTTCTTTCTCTTAAAAGACAAAAGAATCCCGTCTTTCCACATGAGTCAATCTCAGAACTCCGAGGGAAACTGACATTTCTTCTCAAGGAGAAACCAATAACGCACCCCCAGACGCGAAGCCAAAGCTGAAGTTAAAGTTCATACGGGTATGATTTAAAATAATAGACTGATAATAACAAGCTCAATAATAATTATTTGGAACCGTAAATTAACACTTTAAACTAGATAAACGTTTGAATGCGGAAGCGACGCCACAGAGGGCGTGTTTATGCCGTACCACCTAAGAACCACTAGATGCCAGTATAGTCCAGAGTTGGACTCGTTTAATAATCCACCGGTCTACTGATGATTAAGTATAATATGCAGTATTTTAAATGTCAGCATTTAAAACGAATAATAGGACAATGCAATTTAATTTCTGAATGCGACTCCTTGTTTTGGGACAAATCCAATAGAAAAAAACATATATAAATCCGATTGCATTGACTGTAACACCTCTTTTGATACACACTGAAATTAATATTAATAGCAAAATCGCATGATCGACAAAAAAGTTTACATATTTAAACAGCACATATACTAAATAATCAGTTTTGCACTTTTACAGCTTTTCGTTTGTACTTGGAGTCAAAAATGTACGAGCTTCCGATGGAACTCGAACCCCTCCTGAACTGTGGGAAGCCCCCATTTAAGCCGACTTTCAAGATGGCGGCTCTAAATACAAACAATTGAACAATGTGATTAGCTTAATTGGTTTTCGTTAGAGCTGTCCTATCCTATTCACCGTGCTCTACAGCCTTGATCTGCAGAGCTGTTTTGTTAACTGGCTAGAACAACTGTAAAAGTTCTTATTTTGTGTTTTTGGATCGTGACATCTTTAAATTGGTGTCCTCTTTCACGTACAAGCTAGTGAGCTAGCAGACAAGAGAACATGAACAATATGTGTCGTCTGATTTGGTGAATACCACAAAATGCATCGTAAAAACTGCATCGGATTTCGGTTTTGTACATTCTTTTTTGAAACAATCTCACCAACTAAATTTCAAGTTTGTGGGAGTAGGCCATATTGGGTTTCCTGATGTAGTCGCGCAAATGTGGCGTCATTTCTTCGGTCCTCTTCAATTAAATGGTAGTAAAGCTAGTTTTTACTGCCTGCAAGTTGCATTACATTTTAACCTAAACTGTAGCTTATTATATACAATAACTACAAGTGGTAATGGATATTATTGGACTTTTCATTAGGTATACCAACAAGGTATTTATTTTTGCTTATTATTGTGGTGGTAGTTTGAATTGTTGTGGACCTGCACTGTTTGCATCATACTGAAAAATGTTTCCAATGTTTTGACCCTGTTACACAGCTAAATAACCAGAATATTAGATGACACAGTGCGGCTCCACACTGCTGGTCACCACAATAATGAAACGTATTGTTAAAATAAGACCACGCTCACCGCTGGAACATCTCTATGTGGAGCTTGCCTGTTCTGTTCATGCGTGGGGTTTCTCCAGATACTCTGTTTCCTCCCACATTGCATAAACATTTATGTGAGGCTAATTGGAGACTAAATTAGGAGACTAGGTGTGAATGTGAGCGTGAATGCATGTTTGTATATACAGTACAGGTGTGCGTTCTGTGATTTAGGGGGTTACCCCGCTAATGAGAAAAAGTGCTATAGAAAATGGATGGACTTTAAATGAATACTTCTTACAATACAATATAATGCCTCTCATTGTCACTTGTATTGGATCTTGGTGTACCTAATAATACGGAAGGCTGCTTTTGACCCACATTAATTTTTTTTTTTAACATATTATTGTATTTTGTAGTGGCTTTAAATATGACAGGACTTTTGGGTACTCTGTGTTTACAAACCCCAAGCATGATAACCGCGCCTCTTCTTCTTTATCCCGCCCACAAATGCTATTCATTGGCTTTCTTCTGCTGTCAGCCGCCGGTGGGCGGGGCCTGCCGCCAAACAACAGTTCCAGTAAAAAGTCCATGCTGACAACACTCAGAGTCAACAGGCTGCACGCAAGATCACCGCGCACTGACACAACCTTTTTTCTTCTGCGCATCTTTTATCTGGCGTCTTTTTTGGCACTGTAGGCAGAAATTTGTGAAGCAGTTTGGGATGTGACTTCAATAGCATACTTTCTTGACCCCAGGTGGAGCTCCGCGTTTCCCGGACGTTTGTTGACCGCTTTTTCGGCACCCAGCAAAGTTGCCACGGCGGTGAGCTGACACGTTTTTTACATGACATTGTAACACTCGGCTCCATCATCTCTCAACCATGGCGGAAGCGGCCCAGCAGCCACACCTGGTGGAGATAGACCCGGATTTCGAGCCCCTACCCAGACCCCGATCGTGCACTTGGCCCTTGCCCCGGCCGGAGTTCATCAACCCTGGCGACTCCAACACCTCCTCGCCGGTGCCTTCTGTCAAGCAGGAGCCCGCCGGCAACGTCGAGTTCATTAACAACCTCAGCCTCCTGGAGGAGAGCGAGGACTTCTCTGAGCAGAAGCCGGTGCTTCTGTGCACCGACTTCCAATGTCAGGAGACGTGCCTCCACCGGCATCCCGCCACCCATCATCAGCATCACCCCAACCCTCAGCTCCAGCAGCAGCATCCCCAGCAGCAGCAGCAGCAGCAGCAGGTGCCCCTGCTCTCCTCCCCGGTCACCTCGTCGTCCTCGGCCGCCGCGGCAGCAGCAGCAGCCGCTGCCCAGAGGAAGAGCAGCTCCTCTCGGCGGAACGCGTGGGGGAATATGTCGTATGCAGACCTCATCACCAAAGCTATCGAGAGTTCTCCCGAGAACCGACTAACTCTGTCTCAGATCTATGACTGGATGGTGAAGAGTGTGCCTTATTTCAAGGATAAAGGGGACAGCAACAGTTCTGCAGGATGGAAGGTAGGCTGTGTGCTTTTTTGTGGTGTTTTGGTAAGCTTGTGTGATGGGAGCGTTATGGAACCCGGCGGGGATTTTTTTGAGTAAAGGAGTGCTACACTCAAAGGATGGCCACGGTGGCCGAGTGGTTAGCATGTTGGCCACACAGTCAGGAAATGGGGACGACCGTGGGTCGAATGCGTGGGGGTTGCATGTTTTCTCCACGTACTCCAGTTTCCTCCCAAATTCTTAAAAACATGCATGTTAGGTTAATTGGCCACTCTAAATTGCCTATATGACTGTGAGTTTGAATGGTTGTTTGTCTATATGTGCGATTGACGCACTATATGTGCGACCAGTCCAGGGTGTACCCCGCCTCTTGCCCAAAGTCAGCTGGAGTAGGCTCCAGCATACCCCCGCGACCGTAATGAGGATAAGCGGCATAGAAAATGGACGAGTGTTCCCTGGTCAAACTGTCACCCTTGATAAACCCTTTATCAATGCTTTTTATGGTTACAGGAGAGCAAGCATTGTGTTATTCCAATTATGATAATTACTGTTGTCAGCCTGTGTTAACCCCATTGTACTGAGCAGCCAGGACTGTATACCACTGATTTGTTAATGCCGCATGATGTCATTACGCCTGCAAGTTTAGATGCCACTTTAGACTGCGTAAAAGCTCCCAGTGGAACACGCACACAACAGCTGGGTTGTATGTCATCGGCTTCGTTCGGGGTCTCCCCGAACTGTTGTCCTTCCTCCTCCACCTCACTAAAAGCGTCCAGTCGCTACCCAGACCATGACAGTCATCTGACTTCTCCCTGCTGGATGTGATTTGTGGAGTCCGCTGACTCAACAGGGCTCGAGTTCTGGCCCGGCAAAATGGAAACACATGATTTAAGATAATTCATGCAAGGTCAATGAAGGCAGATGAAAAGGAACCCGTGAGCTAAGACTTCACGGGTCCCAACGGCGGTCCAGAACATGACACAAAAGGGGTGTGATGTGGCTTGACAGGCCCGCCCCACCGTACCAGCCTTCAGAGACGCATAACTTAAATGGTGTCTGGCAATAAATTGATGGAAATCCTTTCACGCGGCGAGAAATGTGCGATTCATCACGGCCTCCCCCTGGCGGAAGTTGAAAGTGTCCCCCATCCGCGACGCACGGCGGAGAGTCATTAACGAGGCGGAACTCAGCAGCAAAAAGCACTTATAAAAAGGCTCACACGCTGTTCGGCCATTCATCTGTTTGACCTGGGTGTTTACAAAAGCTCAACGCTAATGTCGAGCCGTCGCACCGAGTCCCGTCAATCAGATTAGGGGAGTGGAAAAAAACCCCGCTTGTGGCAAAATCCTGAAAGGAGATTTCCAGCCTGGTTTCAGGTGAAGGAAAACTCCTGAATACCTGATTGGAATGAACTGATGTGGGTCTTATAGTTGCGTCTGAACGCCCTGTTGTTGAGGAGAGGAATGTTGCTGTGATATGTTGTGATTGTGGACCCTGATACTGTTGTTATTGTGAGTACAGCATTTTGTTACGTTGTGATTCCCACCATGTTGCCTGACACACACAGTGTGAGCGTGGATGAGTCACGAAGCCGACTGGTGCAAGCAGCGTGCATCCATGTGAACCCTCACCCTACCAGCTCAAACATCTTGAGTCGGGTTTGCTGGTGGAAAAAAGCAACTGGGTTAAATGGTCGTTCACGTGTATAGCGCTTTTGCACCTCAAAGTGCTTTAGCACTGTTAACACATTTACCTACTGATGACACAGCATCAGGAGCAACTGGGGGTTGAGTATCTAGCCCAAGGTAACTTTGACATGATCACAGGAGGACAGAGGATCGAACTCGCAACCTTCAGGGTGAGAGACAACCACGCTACCAACTGAGCCATGCCACCCCGTGTTATTTATCAGACGGAAAAGTAATCACTCAATGTTTGTGGAGGACTGGTTACATATTGTAAATACCTCCTTGCAGGGACGTGGCAGCGCTTTGGTACTAATTTGAACTTTGATCTCGGCAAACGTGGCCGTTTTGTGTTGGATGCCCTATAAAAACCAGCAGGGTTCTTGCTTAGTCTTCGAGATCTGGTATTATACTACGTATATTTCAACGATTTAGAGTAATTCTCAGAGGTGCCACAGTAGTGGAATGGAAGTGTGTTAGGCTTGATGCTGGAATTGAGACAGTCTAAAAGTGCTTTTAGTAATCCCCAATGGGAACACTCCGCTTTGTGTGTGTGTGTGTGTGTGTGTGTCTATAGCTTTAAGGCTAATGAGTTGTGTTTGTCTCCAACAAGGGCTCTTGGGTACCTGATCCACTTTTTGCACTTTTACACTGTAAGTCTGCATTTGTCCAACCTAATAGATGCCCTACATTACATACAGCAACGTACCATTAAGTGTAAGTAAGAGTGGGACAGGCGGACAGGAATGTTAACAACTCTAGCTATGTGATGCTAATGGGCTAACATTACACTTACATTGTAACATTATGCTAGGTTAGCCTATTCACTGAAGAAAAACTAAATGATCAAACTTGCAGCTACCACATCTGTAGCTGACTGACTGGAGAGCGCCAGGCTGTATTTTAAGATGTGTAGCGAAGCCTGGTTTACGTCATTGCATACATTATTGCTAAATAAGCCTCTAAAGTTGGACAAAATGGACGATTTTCGAACCACTGCCACAAATAAGATGTCACACAAAACTTTACTTGTGTGTCACAAGTCTTCCGAAATTCTAAATTTTGCTAGCTTGTAAATAAACACAGCTAGACCCTTGCACGATGAATACCATTGAGGTTGCACAATTCGGAAGTCAGACAATATTTTTGCAAATACAGTTGTCCCTCGCCACTTTGCAGTTTGACCATCACTCTCTGGCGCTATCGCGGGTTTTTCAAAAATGTATTAATTAATAAATGATTGCTGTTTTGTGGTTGATTATGGTCTATTATTAATCAAAACATGTTGAAAAACAAGTCCTATGTAGTATTCTACACTGGTCACTACATTGATGAGACATTACCTTACATTACATTACCTTACCTAGTAAGAACTGCACAATGTGGTCTTAACAAAGCCAGCAGGAGTGCAGCAGTGTCCATTATTTTATAGTAAGGATGTAAGACTTGTGGCAATGCCATGAGATCGACACAAATTATGTTTGAGATACTACATTAATAAGGAACCTTTCCAATGCTAACATGTGAGTTATGTCTTATTATCTCTTACCATGGCTACTGTATTGGGTAAGAGGAGTGTAATGGTGACTATAGGGGTGTTATTTCATGTCTACAGGGCTCTCTGAATGTTTAAAAAAAAATAATATATTAAAAATATTATTAATATTCAATTCTACTTTGTGGAAATGGCCCCTGGCAAACAGGTAATTAAAAAAAAACTTTTTGGTGGATTGCTTTATTTTGCAATATTTTTCATAAGGGAGTGATCAAACACGCTGGCATGGATCGGTGTAGTGTGCGTCAAGCTGTCAAAGTGAAACCATTGAGGTTTTACAGCCTAGTGTTGATTCTCACGGGAATACGGGACAAAGAGCGTCCCTTGTTGGCGCAATACGGTGGTTTGCAACCCTACGTGCAACCCCACATGTTGGATTTGCCGCCGCACACTGATCATTTTTTGTGATCAGTTTTGAAATGCATTTATCGGCATATGCCGATCGCAGATTTTTTTGCGGATACTGATCGATTGGAGCATTCCTAGTAAAAACTCACTATTGCACCATAGCGGACATTTTTAAAAATGATCGATTGTTTACAGCAAGGTTCTAGCGTTTCAGTGGTTGTTTGGTGTGGGATGGCTTTATAAACCAGGAGGGTTTTTGCTCGGATACAGACAAACAATCCCTGATCACTTGGAAGAGCTTTTTGAGCATTGTGCTCTTTGTGAAGCTTCAGGCTGATGTTTGTGTCACGTTGCAGGCCTGTCAACAAAATTTGGTGCATTCATAAAAAATAAAAAAAATCCAGCTGTCCTCGCCACTTGTCCGCCGCCGTGGTTGGGAGGTTCGGACGGTGCGTTTGAGACTCCAGTCTAATTAGCGACAGGAGTAGATTGGATTCACGCAACTGTTGTTGTTGTTGTGGCGCTGGCGGCTTGGCGAGGGGGCGCTCGGCTTCCGCCAGGCCTCGCTACTCGCTTACCCTGCCACATTGGGGAGGGGATGGGGGTGGAGGGGTGTAGACAGAGTGAAAGTGTGGGAAAGCAGCATGCCATTCAGACTGGCGAGGGGGGGGGGAGCTCCCTCCACTCCACACAGGGGGGCTATCGCACATTGTCTCCTCAGTTTACTCATGGAGGAGTTGGAGCGATCACGTCTGGGGTGTAAAGTGACACAGCCATGGAACATTGTTATTTATTGTCCACCATTTATTGTCGAGACGCTTTTATCGGGATGACTTTTCCTATTTTGACATGTTTACAGCTTTTTTACATTTAAATGAATGTCCCAAATCGGTCCCTCCCGTAAAAGTGTCATAAAAATGTTGCATACATGTCCTCCCTCCACTTTCACCGCATCCAAGCTTTTCAAAGACTTTAGACCTAACATAGATATAAAGTTTTGAGTGATTATTTTTTTGTTTTGTTTTGTTTTTATGTTTTATGCCATTTTTGTCATTGGAACCCCTGATTTTTTTCAATGGGAAAATGAAACAAAAATGAACAGACATGAAATATATACACTTTGATATTTTGTAAAGTAACACATGTAGATATGCTAAGAAGGTATATATATATATATATATATATATATATATATATATATATATATATATATATATATATATTTGAACATCTCAGCTTTGTCATATAGGTGAAAAAGCCAATTATTAATATCAACTTCTAACTTTTCATTTTCCAAATATTTCCCTTTTCTTCTTAAATCATTTTCATAAAAACATCATAACATTTTTCCCAACTTAATTTTCCAAAAATTACAACTTTATTTCGTTTGGTTTGTTTCTCATGATAGTATGACTTAAAAAAAAAGACATATTTTTTCATTAATATTTAAACTTTAACTTTTTGCTACTAAAATTGCTATTTTTCCTCATAATATGGTAACGTTATTGTTATAAAATTATAACTTTTTTATGCTAAATGTCAACTTTAAAAAGTATATTTTTACTTAATTCTTGCAAAATTACTGCAGATCTTTCAATTTTTTCAATTTTTTTATTTTTTTACTTTCTTGTTAAATTAAAAAAAAATGCCTGAATGGCCCCCGTGCCACACATTGAACACCCCTGCTCTACACGGTCAATAATTGATAACAACATTGATTTTGATGCGTCCTTAACACTTTTTACCCTGAGGTCCCAAACGGCCCCTCTCATACAGGTCTACTGGAAATGTAATATGTAATGTAATATTTCTTTCTATTACTTTCACCACATTGAAATTATGTGGTTAAAATGGCAGTCAGTGAGACCAAAATTGGTCGTGAGGATGAAGAATGTATGCATAGTGTACAGTATATCTCCTATTCTATTCACTTAGCAACTGAGTGGATCATCGACTTGAGTCGCAAGGGTTACATTCCTTGGCCAGCGGCAAATGGCGAAAAAATTGGGAATAATTAAGATGCCCATAAAAATGTCTATTTTTGACACTCTCAACAAGCCTGGGCTATCCTGATGCATGCAGGTGCTACTGTACAGAACATCAATTTGCTCAAAGGGGGAGTTACATTGGTCACTAGGTGTCAGTAGTTGCTCGGTGAGACAAGCACCAGACCTGATCTCCAGAACAACAGGCTTTTATTGCAGGTTTAAATGGTCTCACAACAGGTACAATAATAATAACATAATGACAAAATGTATTTAGAATGTCGTGAACAGGTTTTCTATTCCTTAACTACAAAAATATAGCATTTTTAAAGAACTTTGTGGATATTCACTTATCATGTTTAGGTCTGGAAGCAATTACCGACATAAACAAGGGATTACTGTACTGTTTATTTGCGAGGCGTGACATTTGCACCCTTACTCACTCAGCATAAATCAACAGGAGCTCATCAAACCAAAGCATTACCTCACGCACAGGGCAACCAAAACACACAATGCAGCTGCAAACAATAACATTTTACACTCATTTATAACCCGCAAGTCATGCTGGGTAACTTCCTGTTCGGGAGGCCTGCACGTGGGCTTTCCAGCATGCCTTGCGGGCTGTAAAGAATCAAAAATAGTATTGTTTGCGTGTATATTAGTGTCAAAGCGTTTATTTTGATAAACTGTGCTCCAGTTACATTGAGTAAAACCACAACGATAAAAAAAATAACGCTTTGATCAGTTATTGATAAAACAGTCATAGTATTAGCTATTACCTGACCAATATATTGCTCATCCCAACAACCAAATCCGCATAAAGTCCGCATCTCTTCTCACAGGTGCCTGCAGGGTTAAGAGTGGCTCCTCTTGATGCTTTGTGGTCGGTAGAGATGCTTTGTCGATGCGGTCATGTCTTTATCGCTATGTGCGCTCGTATTATTGTGAAATCCACGTTGCGAATCAGCATCACCATTTCCACCCACTCTCCCGACGCCATCCCGCCAAAACTCCTCTGGCGGCGCCGCTTTTGGCGCGCTAGCCCGTCTCAAAACGACACGAGCTCGCCAGCTGAGTCACGGCGACGGCCTGCGTGACTGTCATGGCCGCCTGCCACGGTGCGAATTCTCTTGGGCAGTTGCGCCAGGTGGGAGCGGCTCGCAGGAGCTCTCTGAGCGGTCTGGGCTGGCGGACGCTGTCCAACAGGAAGTAGAGCATATTGCGCCAAAAATGTATCACCAAGAGCTCTGTGCTGCACTGTTTTCTTTCTAATGTGCTGTGTTGTTTTTGAATAATCATCTTGGCCGAGCCACACATGCGGCGCTCGCACACTCGCTCGTCTGTACTTTCTCGTGTTTCTGCACGCCGTGTGTCACTGCGCAAATATTTACTGGACCACGCTTTGATGTCAGCACGCCGATCAATATGGCCGTGGGTTCCCTCTGTACACGGCGCTCTCCTGACCCGACATTCCTCAGCCTACTTCGGTAAACACTCTCCCACGCCTCAAAGCAAACTGCAGCAGACAAACACACCGGTCCGAGCGGGTTCTGGCCAAATGGCCACCCGGCCGGTCGTTAGCTTGCGCACGCCTCCGCCAGCTCCGCTCACGCTTTCACTGTCAACACACATCAGATACGTTTGGAATCTGAAAAAGCGGCTGCTGGTTTCATTGAGTTGAGCTTAGTGTCTCGTTTGTTTGACCTTTGAAAAATCCAATAGAGTGAAGGACACAACAGGGACGAAGACACGCTGCACCGCAAGACCAACACAATTGTGTTGCTTCTTGTTGACACACAGCTGTCTGTACTCCACAAAAGTATTGAGCCGTTTTACTTAGCATCTGCTTTAGGGGTGCCGAGATTTTTCATTTGGAGAAAAGCTTCATGGTGAGAACAGGGCAGCCAGAAACCAATCAGACTGGGAACTATGGCATGGCTACTAGGAATGATAATACAGTAATATGGCCGAGTCGGGAAGTTGTTAAAGGTCCCAAAATGTAGACTTTTAATAAGCCTTACTGTACGTGTCTGTAGCTTTAATGCTAATGAGCTGTGCTAGTCTCCAACAGGCACTTTGTGTACTTTATGCGCTGTAACTCTGCACTTGTCCAACATAATAGATGCCATACATCAAACACAGGGGGACACAAACATTAGCAACACTAGCATAGCTATGTGATGCTAAAGTGCAAACTCACATTTGAACAGCAACATCAGGGTAGGCTGACCTATTTGCTGAAGAAAAACTCCCACGTCTGTAGCTGACTGAACTCCATGCTGCATTTTAAGATGTGCAGCAAAGCCTTTTTCTTTTGCCCTGTACTTCATGGAGGGGTGGGCTCTAGTGGCACATATTACTGTTAGAACTTCATGAAAAGGTCACTTTTAATGACGGTATCACCCGTAGGCCAATTACTGATTATGAATGGATCAAAACTGATGGTGGTAATTCTGGTCAAGATCTGTAAACATGTTCCAAATCTAACCTGTGTGTCCCAATGCTTTTTGAACAGTTTCTCCACACTGTGTACAATTCCCACAAATGCCGGCCTTAAGCTAAGAATGAAGCCATTCTAGTCCCCGCAATCGCAAAGCTGATTTGGTCATCGCGGTTCCGAAACAAGCTCAGCGTCTGAATGTGTATTAGTGGGACGAGGGTGGGGGGGTGCGGAGGTAGGGGTGTGTGAGGGATTGGCTAAGAACAGCAGCGCTCCTGTTTCTCCCGCTTCACACACACACACGTACGTACGTCACCCCCTGGAAGCAGTGGAGGAGTCCAAGCTTGGCATGGCCCCAAGACCGAAGGGGCAGCTGTGTTTCTCAGGCGAAGAGCTGGACAAGCTCGGCCCATTTCCTGCCCCCCGGCCGCCTTTTCCATTCCTCTCGCTTAATGCTCACCAAGACCACACCGTACTTTGTGTTATGAGAGGTTGCTGCACCCCCCCCACCACCACATACACACACACATGCACACAGCCACCACCGCCACCTTTGTCCCACCATAAGCAGAGTGGAAGGAGAAAATGAAGAGGCATAGAAAGGAAAGCAGTTCAGACTGTTTGCCACTTGTTAGCAGTTGCATAAGAAGACATTTACTGGAATCAGGGAGCCGCAGGCCAAAGTCTGGTGCCACTGGTTAGTCAGCGGAACTGTGAGGCACTGTGTTAGAGGTGGTGTGTGTGTGTGTGCGCATAACCTGGGCCTCATAATTAAAGCCCTGCTGCTGGCAGATGCACAGACACCATGGCAGACAGACACCCGCGCCGACACAGGGAACATTCCAACACATCTTTCTTTCCTTCTTTTTTTTCATTCTGGCCTGATTATTCTTTGTTTCGCTCCCAATCCCCCCCCCCCAACCCCCCCAGCCCTAACACCCCCCGCCCAGTCATGTTTGAAATCACTCGGCGCAGCTGTGCCTGATAAGAATACTGCCTTTACTTCTGATTGCTTCTTTTTGATCAGAGTGAATTTTGAAATTGGATAAATTGATCTTCGTTTTGGTCATATTTGCCTCAGCAGTCATGTGAAACGATTAAAACATTATGGGGTCTCGTGAGTGATAGTAGTGGCACCCCCTTTGGGTTGTGGTGTGCTTTGTAAGACCTGTTAGCATACATATAGTATAGTACACATATCCTCCCAGGTTTTAGCATTGTTAGACCAAATTAGCAAGTTCCACCTTTTTCCCTGCAAAGACGTTTTGCTTGATGGCGGTCATGTTTTCTATTGGGGCGCTGCATAGAGGGGAAAAGTTAGGACGATTCCAATTAAAAAATAAAGACATGGTGACAACACCTGCCAGGTGTGATTTATTTTTATTTATTTGTATTTTATTTTTTTTCATGGGATCCAGAATTAATGGCAGCGCCCATGTTTGCTTTGGGGTGCAATAACAGCGCCACCAACTGGTGTATTTTGTCCGAAAAACAGTAGCACATGCAACACGGTAGGGGTGCATGTTTTGATCAATTTGTAACCTTTTGTGTGACACGGTTCAGGAGTAGAAGAGTTACATCATGGGGTGTCCTCATTTTGCTGAGAATTTTTTTAGTATGACTTTTATTACTCTGGTCTTAACAGAAGTAGGGGTAGAGTCATGGTCCTAAGGTTGGCTCCACACTAATATAAGCTTAATTAGTGGAGGCTGATGTAAGTGTTTCTACCTTTTCCATGACCAAAATTGTGCACGCATTTTCCAAAGATGTAAAAATTAACTTAGAAGTGTAATATTGAATTACGTTTAAAGTGTAATCCGTTTGAATTGAAAATATACATACATCAAATTACTAAAAGCAGCCAAAAATGTCTTGTTTTAATTTGAAAATTCAAGGTCATTCAATTTCTGGAAGTGCTGGTTGGACCAGAAAGTCATTGGAACATGATGGCAGCCCAGGAGTCCATTGTCCTCCTAATGCGTGTGTAATACGATGCAGCTGACTGTCAAACGTCATCGTCGCGTTCGCTGTGATGTCACCACATCGTCGACCGGTCCTTTGTTGGATTGAGCAACAAGATTGAGAAGCACCGCCAACAATTTCACAACCGCCTCGTCTTTTTTCCTTTCTCTTTTGTCCTCCTCCTCTGCGATCCGGCACTCCTTCACCAAACGCTCCCACCGTGAGGAGGAGAGTTCAGAGAAGTAGCGGAGGCAGGAAATTCGATTGGGGCGAGACAAGTTGTGTTTTTGTCTGTTTACTTAGTAAAATAACATCCAATCAAATGTCCTGGTTAGCCAGCCACTGCTGTGATGTCACACCTTGCTTCCCTGACACATAAAGCAGGAGTAGCGTAAAGTTGTTGGAACTCAGCAGATGGATTTTGGTGCTAATTTTCTAATTTAACTAAATACTGCACTACGTGTGTCACCAGATCTCACAAGATAAAAAAAGATTTCTCGTGGGCACTAAGCCTGTGATGATGACAAATAAATTGATTAATGACACAATAAATGATAATGAACTGGATAATTTTGCGAGCCTCAATATATTGCCATGTGCATGTGTGTCTGTTTTCCCTCATCTCCCGCCTCCAAACAGGCAGGATGAGGATTCACTCTGTGCATTGCTTTCAGCACCTTGGCACGTTTGTTCCATGGAACAACGGCATGAACGGAGTGAGCCTTTTTGTCAGTAATACAGTCTCATACTGTCTTGGTGGGTGGAGGCGGGGCGGCTGGCATGCACACAGAGTGTAACGTAGTAGAAATTAAATCAGTAGAGTACAATATATTGTCATATATTTTTATATATTTTCATTGTACTT
Source organism: Dunckerocampus dactyliophorus (assembly GCF_027744805.1). Lineage (NCBI taxonomy): Eukaryota > Metazoa > Chordata > Actinopteri > Syngnathiformes > Syngnathidae > Dunckerocampus > Dunckerocampus dactyliophorus. Next base: position 4,721,178 of record NC_072830.1, read on the forward strand.
TTCTTAACAGTAATGTTAAACTCTCGTCTCCTTCTCGTAGACACAATCTCGTGTGTCGTCTCGTCTTGTGAACTGAAGTGTCTCGTGACACCCTTACTAAATACGGTATTGATGTGTTTACAAAGAACTGTTTTTTAAATATTTCCAGCCAAGTAGTTGGCTGTGGATTATTCCGTTGATTCTGGTGGCACTCAGAAACACCAGTTATTTTTATCACGGCTAGTGATAGTGCCAAGGAGAAGCCAGAGCTTGAATGGTTAAAATCTCCTGTTGCCATTTTTCAAACAAAACAGTTGTCCGTCTCCAAGAAAAAGAAATGATGCTGCAATTTTACGGGAAAAAAGCTGCAATATTATGAAATAAATAAGAAATGATTGCAATTTCATTGTGACATTTGTCATGAAAGTTGTAATATTGTGAGAAAAAGTTGTAATTTTACAAGAATAAACTGAAAATATGAGAAAAGTTGGGATTTTGCTTTTGAAAATATCCAAGTGGAAAAGTTGCATCCTTTCATTTTTCAGTATGTGTCCCTTGCTGCAAAAAACACTCAAGTTGTACAAATGTAGAAGGTAGTAAAAGCAGTGGTACTTGCAAAGCAAAATATTTCTGAGGTAGAAAAAAAAAAGTTTGAGAATGAACAGACTATTCCAAAAAACAAACGTTGGCCCTCCATATTGCTGCGTCAACAAGCGTGCGATGGCCACTGATGGCGAGATTTATTCCCGTTTTTGAGAGTTTTATGGTCAGAAAGTGAGTCCAGCGCTTGTTAAAGCTGTTTACAAATGGTAGCCACTAGCTTTGTGTGCGTGAAACTTTTATTCATCAGGAACGTATCCAGGAAACTTCCCTGCAAAGCGGCTGACGGTGTTTCCACCCAGCTTAGCCTCACACAAGCGGCGCGGCTCACGACCTGCCAAAGGTGAGATTATTGAGATCTCTGTGGCGCCGCTGCAGCATCCAGCCAGCGCTCCGTTAAAGAGACGCCGCCCACTAAGAATAGTGCCGTGGTCAGGTAAACATCCATTTGGGATGAGTCACATTGTTTTCTTGACTGAGGCCATTGGTAGCGGTCCACATGACCCTCTGTTTTGGCGCTGGCGTGGCACATTGGCCCAAAAACACGGACGAGATCAGCTGACCTGTGCGGTGTAAAAGGAAGAGCTCTGCTGTCATTTCATCATTTCAGTGCAAAGGTCATGTGTTGTTCACACTCCCAAAAGCACTCTGTAGTATTGTAATATGTGCTTGTATTTGTGTGTTTGTTTTTGTGTGTGTGTGTGTGGCGGGGGACACACACTGAGCAGAGTAACACTTTTACGGGACCGCTGACTGCTGAGGGCCCCAAACCACAGGCATTACCCAGACCCACATTGTTCAGTTCCCGCCCTGAAGCGATTATGCATGGAGTCTGTCAGACTGGGCCGGCATTTAGCACACAATGGTACTGTACGTGCTTACAAGTGCGTACGCGAACATGAGCAGATACAACGCTTTGGTTCATCTGGCCACAGTACCCCCTTACCTGGCTTGTGTTTATGGGTGGCATGGCCTTTCCTGAATGACATCGTAGCAGCATGACACGATGTAAGCAGCCCATGAATTCAATAAATAGGAAGACCTAAACTGAGGACAATAATGGAGGACGTCCAGTGTTTGGACTTTTTTCCTTGGCGTGCGGCTCCCTATTATAAGAAGACAAGCTTTGTTTGGGAGAAGATGCCTTCTGTTCCATTCCCATTGTCACACAGATCTGTCCACCAATCAGACGGCAGCGTGTCCGAGCTCTCGTGGTCTGGATTATAGATCTGAATTTGGTTTTTTGATACGGTACAGAGGTGTACCTTGTTCCCACACATTAAGAGAGGGACAGGAAGTGTAACTGGATCACACGTCTGCTTGGTAAAAAAATACAATGCAGCCCAGCCTTTTTCTAGCGACAGTGCCGAGTAGAAGCCAGAGCTTGAAAACCCTTTTCCGTTGTTAAAGTCTTTGGTTTGGGAACACTTGGCATTCCCGGAGAAATACGTAAACAGACACAGTGGATGTGTGCCGCCATAGAGATGGGGAAACGGGCCTACTAGCTTCAACTACATTTCAACTAGTAAGGAACTAAAAAATAAAGAATACAAATTAAAAAATAAAAATGTAATAATTATTCACACTTTTCAAACTCTTACTGTTGGGCTTGTCTGCATCCTTGCAATTTCTAAAAAAAAAATAAACTTTGTACAATAATCCCCCGTTTATTGAGGTTAATTGGTTCCAGACCTGACGGTGATAAGTGAATTTCCACTCAATGCGCAATGCTAACAACGCCTGTGCTATCTATACCCGATGTATGGCAACACAGCACATGCCTTTGGTTTCAACCCATCAAAGCCCGGTTTCGACTGCAGGGAATAACACAGGACGTGACAAAAGTATTTCCACATATAGACCTCCACTCTCATGCCGTAGAAACGGTATGATGCACACTTTTAGTGGTTTTGAAACCGTGACTTCTACCTTGGAACTTATACCTTGAAACCGATAACCAGCCCATGCCTATGTTAAACCTAAGAAAGTGTTTCAAACAGAGTGGAGAAGAAGGACAAAAAAGACAAAAACTTACCACTTCCACACGGAATAAGAGGAGAACCTTTTTTTTCTGGCTCGGTAGCTAGTCTCCATGCAGTGTGAAAGGTAATGTAATATAACCTCATGTCTCATAGAATTACTGATGCGTGGTGACCACAATACTACATATAACTGGTCTTTCAGTATTTACGGACTAATATTAAGCCATAATCAACCATGAAACAGCCATCATTTATTAATAATTTTTTGAAAAACCGGCATATAGTGAGGGAGTGTTTTTTTTTTGTTTGTTTTGGTTGAGAATTTTAGATGTATTAAAGTCAAAATATTACAATATTTTACAATACTTGTTTTTACATTTTACATGAAAAAGTACTAATTTTAGGGGAAAATATTGCAACGTTACAAGTCCAAAGTCAGCAGAAGAGGAAAAAAGTTAAACATTAACAAGAAAAAAACTTTAAAATTTAATAACTTTTAAAACTTTAAAAGGCCGTAATATGAAAGCAAGTTGCCATTTTACAAGAAAAATCTACCAGGGAAAGGAATCATAGTGCAATTTTATTGGAAAAAACCTACAAAAATATTACAAAATAAATAAGAAATGATTGCAATTCCATTGTAACATTTCTCATGAAAGTCATAATATTGTCAGACAAAGTCATAATTTTACAAGAATAAACTGGAAATATGAGAAAATTTTACTTTGAAAAAGTCAATTTTAAAAACCATTGAAGCTCTTTACACAAAAGCCAAGCATTTTTATGTTTGGAATTTTGTTTTCTACCCGTAGCCAACCGTCACTGAGGTAAAACGTGATGAACGGTGATGAAGGCGTACCGTTACATCACTATTTGATGTAACGGTACGCCGGTACAGAAAAACAAACAGTAGTGTACAATATGTTCGTGAACTGTGCCGCTGGGTGCAATTTAGTTTCAAGGTCAAAGAACGCACCTCAGGCATGCGCAGGGCATGTTCGCATGGGTGTTGCAGCATTGCGTGTGTTGCAAAGTGGCGTTTTTGGCTGATCAGCTCTTCCTTCTTCCTCGTCATATCTCAGAACCCAATAGACCCCCCCCCCCCCCCCCCCCCCCCCATTTTCTATACTGCAGTTTGCATCCCGTGGCTGACAGGAAGTGGGCGCACATGGTGTGTAGTGCCTCGCCACGGCCGTGATGTCACCACAAACACCAGAAGCAACGGCTTGAAGCGTGACACCAGATTCTTCTTCCTCTTCCTTCGTGTTCTTCCTCTTTGCGCCGCTCAGACATGCAAACACATGGCCTTTGTCCCATTAGAAGACCATTCTGCTGGAAGTCATTCAGGCCTCAAGGTTTTTGTTCTTCAGTGGAGGGGATTCGGGTGCAAACAAAAAAAGCACTATTTGTTTGATCTATAAAATCAACAGTGTGATTGTTTATTCGTCAGGGTGGATTTTGTCTGTTATTTAGTTGCCATTAGCAGTGCAGGCTGCAGTACTGACGCATCATGACCACCTTATGGACCCGATGAAATTTGGTACCTTCATTGGGGAGTTCAGGGTTTCCAATACATATAATTGATCGTGGCGGTGCGGCACTACAAAATAAAAGCCGCCACACCTTAAAAGAGAGTTTTTTTTAAAGCTTGAAAACAATTTTAAGTAATATAGTGTATGAATGTACTGTATATATATGCTAAATATAGCTCATTATTTACGCACATATTGACCACAATTCGTTATTTAAAATAAAAAGAAACCATTTCAAATATCATAAAAATTTTGTTGTTTTACTGTGCTTTATTTTGATAAGCATTTATCGGAATGGCCTGTCTGTCATGCTGGCACTTGACCAGCGACCAGATACGCAACACTTTCACTTGGTTCTTATTATCGGGACAATGAACAATAGCCCGTAAAATGTGTAGTCGATTGACAGCTTGTCACATGCTAAGCCTATCTATGCCAGCGTGTGTGATCGCTCACGTTTCAATTTCATTCCACTTTCTGGCGTTTTTGTTTACATGCCTGGCTGGTGGCATCCAGCTAGCTTGGAGCTACTAGTGGCTATTACGTTCATGGGATTCATCACAACTTACTTTTTGAAAGTGTCACTTTTTTGTTATCATTATAACACTCATGGCTTGTATTCAAAACGCTAGTTGTGTGTCGAAGTTGTGCAACAGAAACACGTAGTGTGCACAGCTTTAGACAGTGACGCTATTTAATGACAAATGAGCACACTGAGTGGAGATGTGCTTTGTAAATGAAGTGCAATTTAAATGTTGGCAGTAGTCTCAGCAACTTTGCCATTAAATGCACAGTTTTGCAAAGATCTCGGTTCATGTTCTGCTAGTTGTTGAAAAAAGTTAAATAAATAAGTTAATCAAGTAAAATAAGTCATTTAAAATAAAATAAGTGATTTAAAAAATTGCTATTTGTCGTTTTAAAAAAAATGCAGACGCAGCAGCGGCAGTCATCCCTCCCATGCAGACCACCACCACAGCTTCAAAAAATCCTAGGGGAAACCCTGGAGTTCATAAGCAGAATGTAAAGAAATTCATAAATTTACTGTCAGAGGTAAAAGTACACTTTGCATGATTATATACCTCAATTATTGCACTGCAAGGTGAATAGGTGTACTTTTTCTGGTGCCATAATGCTAATAGTATATACTGTTGGATCTTAAGGGGGTACTAAGTAGCGCTTCAAAATGAAAAAACAAGAAATGGCAGTGCAACATTTTTTTTGAGTAAGTAATTTATTGCAAAGAAGCATTTAAGTGAAATTAAGAGAACAGCCTTAAAGTAAAAAATGTTTGGCAAAAATGTGGATTGAATGTGATTTAGTGTCAGGTAGTCACACTGTCATGATCTCTTGATGGCAAAGGTAAAAAAATCTTTCTCTGTTTGAACGTAGTGGGATTGTTGAGCTGCATAAGTAAGGCCTCTCGCAGTGCGACATTGCTGCTGAGGTTGGACGCTGTAAGACAGTCATTTCATTCATTCATTTTCGATGCCGCTTCTCCTTATTAGGTGCACAGGGGTACGCTGGAGCCTATCCCAGCTGACTTTGGGCGAGAGGCTGTGTACACCCTGGACTGGTCACCAGCCGATCGCAGGGCACATACAGACAAACAACCATTCACACTCACATTCATAACTACGGGCGATTTAGAGTAGTTTAGGGCAATTTAACCTAACATGCATATTTTTGGAATGTGGGAGGAAACCGAAGTACCCGGAGAACACCCAGGCACGCACGGGAAGAACATGCAAATTCCACATGAGATGACTAAAAGGAGATTCAAACCCAGATCTTCTCAATCTCTTCACAATCCTCTGACTGTGTGGCCAACATGCTAACTGCTAGGCCACCATGCAGACAGTCATTTCAAAGTTCTTCAAACATCCTGAGGCTCATGGAACAAAAAAGCCAAGTGGTAGACTCAAAAAATCGAGCCGGAGAATTGTATCGGCTGTCCGTCAAGACACGGGACCATCCTCGACCCGAATGAAGTTTTGTTACTGGTGCCGAGTGCAGTCCAATAACCATCAGACACCATCTGTCAGAGAAGGCTTTTAAGAAGAAAAAGGTCTTCAAATGTCTCGTCTCCTTCAATGTCACAAAATTGGCTGTTTGGATTTTGGAGAGCAGGAGAGCACCAAATGTGGGACATTGAAAGACGGCCCTGATGGCTTCCAATGTTCCTGGCATGACAAGGAGATCCCACCTGAAATGTTTTCCACACGGCACAGTGGAGGAGGCGCCATCATGATCCTTCAATGGAACAATGGAGCTTCCGGTTGTGCAGGGGCGTCAAATGGCAGCTGGCTATGTGGAGATGTTACAGGGGCCATCCCTCATGACTGAAGGCCCTCGTCTGTGTGGTAATTGCTGGCTTTTTCAACAGGACAACGCTGCACTTCACAAAGGACTTCACCCAGAGGAAAAAGCTCACTCTTTTGGACCATCCTGCATGTTCCCCTCATCTAAAACCAATGGAGAACATTTGGGAATGGATGGCAAGGGAAGTTTACAAAAATGGACATCAGTTCCAGACAGTGGATGCCCTCCATGAAGCCATTTTCACCACCTGGAGCAACATTCCCACTAGCCTCCTGGAAACACTGGCATCAAGCATGCCCAAACCCATTTTTCACCTCATTAACAAGAATGCACAGCTACTCGTTACTCACTCCTTTTTTTCTACATTTTATTTATCTTTTAGGGGGGTATCGGGTTTTTTTTAAGGGTCTTAAACTTTTGATCAGCTGATGAACAGCCTCTTTCAGTCGCAATAAATAGCTTTTTTGTCTCACTCCTATTTTTTGTTTTTGCATTTTGAATGTCTACTTGGAACCTCCTTAAGATCCAACACTGCAAAATGTGTTAGCATATCTGCATGTGTTGCTTTCCAAAATATGAAAGTGGCAAAGTTGCATCCTTTCATTTTTCACTATGTGGTCTTGGTTTGAAAACGTTTGGACACCCCTGCTGTATAATGTGGTTGTGAGGGTGAGCAGATAGTGGCAAATCTACAAAAAACAAAAAGAAAAGGAACTGAATGTATGGGAAACCCTGGTATGTTCAGTGTCTGAGATGTTATACCCTCAAATTCACAACGAGCTATGGAGAGCGTCGTGGCAGCTTTCCTCCATTTTGCGGATTTTTATATTCCTCTGAATGAAGTCCTCCCACGCTGGCTTTATTTGTTTTCTGTTGCATCACCATCATTTCCATGTCATAATGATCCTTGGAGCTGTGCTGTAAAAAGAAGCAGAGTAATGGCTTCACTAGAGTGCTAATTTTAGAGCTGACAAGCAGGTAAGTGCTTTGCTTTTAACGGCGGGCGCATCCTGCCGTGCGCACGCCACAGCATGAATATGATATGTGTGAAATCTGCATGTTTTATTCCTGCACTCCAAGTCACTTTTCGGTGCTTCACTGGAATTACTGCTGCGTTTAATAGAAAACAGTCTGCGGGCGCAGTGGGCGGCCATTTTTGCGTTTGATTTTCTGTTGCGTCATCTCCTCCCCCACTCCCTGCAAGAGACACCAACTTCTTGGTGGCCCTTCCCCAAAAGACAAACCCCTCTGCTGTTGTTCATCAAAGGTTAGTCACATGAGTGTTTCTTTTCATTTCTGTGCACTCGAGAGGCATTTATTTGGTTTGAGAAATCCTCCACGGACACATTTTGATCTATTAGAGGGGGAATCAGGCAGTAAAAAGCAGCTGAGGGATATCCCCACCTTGGAGGGGAGAACTGGGATAACGGCCGTGTAAATGTAACCCCACCCCACCCTCGCAACACGGGGTGGATACAGGCCGCCACACAGGCATCCTGCAGTGGTCCGCACACTGCATCTTTATCCGGGCAGGGCGAAATCGCTCTCGAACCATCTGAGGCGAAAAATAACCCGGCTCCACAGATGGCGCTCTGTGCATTTACAGACTGGCATTGTGTTGCATGTAGCGGCACATGCACATATTTTAGCATGGCAAGCTTAGCCAGCACAACATGGTCCCTGTCTGTGGTGCACATGAGCTGCACGCTGTTTGGGCCTGAGTCAGGAAATCACTGAGAGCTCACAACATGAAAACAGCACCTTGGGATCGCTGCCACTTTCTGATGGGAGCGCATCAGGGTAGTGCTTGCACAAGTCAGATAAAACAGTGCAGTGCTTTACCAACACCAGCACTGACTAGCTGGCTTACCGTATACGCTTTAATTATTGCCCAGCCGTGTGTTCACCTCAACCACAAAGAGGACCAGGCCATGACTAGGCTTTTATTTTCGAAATTTTATATTACAACTTAATTTTGGCTGGCAACCAGTCCAGGGTGTACCCCGCCTCTCGCCCAAAGTCAGCTGCACCCGTGACCCTAGCGAGGACAAGCAGCATGGAAGATGAATGAATGAGTAAACGTAATTTTGCAGTTTGAATAATGATTTGCAGTACATGGGAAAGCAGAAAGAAAACCATAGCTCTCTTTGACCACATGGTCATTTATGAACAAGCAGACCTGCCAACGTGTACACGATTTCCTTACCCGGCACACATTTTGAATTTGGAATACGCTTGTATGCTTTGCTGCTTTTCAGGCACGCATTTATTGCTCTTCTGTGTCTCATCCTGTAAACCTACTTGCAAAGCATGACGTGCACCTCCAAAAAAATCTAAACGCACCCTGCGGCGATGCAGACCGTAAAGCAGGGGTGTCCAAAGTGCCGCCCGGGGCAGCTTTTTTTTTTTTTATTCTAAGAGTATCATTTAGCAAGAAAACAAAAAAACAACAGCAAACATTGAAAAATCAGCAGTAATTTTCCAAGAATAAGGTCAAAATATTAGAGAAAAAAAGTTGTACTCTATTGAGAAAAAGTCATAATTTTATGAAAAGAACGTCCTAATATGATAATGGAAAAATAATGTCATTTTAGTAGGATAAAGTTGAAATATTCAAGAAAACATATGTTGCTTTTTTATCTTGAGAAACATGCAAAAAATGATTAAAGTTGTAATTTCTGGAAAATGAGGTTGGGGAAAAAGTGATAATATTATGGGAATAAAGTCAAAATATTACGAAAAGAAAATTTTGAAGATCATTTAAGAATAAAGTTGACATATTTGAAAAATTAAAAACTGCAGCAAATATGGGAAAAAAAGCAGAAGTGATATTAATAATAAGCTTTTTTACCTAGTTGGCAAATCTGAGATGAAATATATATGACTTCTTAGCATATCTACGTGTGTTGCTTTACAAAATATCAAAGTGGCAAAGTTGCATCCTTTCATTTTTCACTATGTGGCCCTCGCTTGAAAAACCTTTGGACACCCCTGGCGTATGGGAAGAACTGTTTGGTTGGAGTAATTTTCAGTGAGAGTCGGACCTTCTGGAATGGATTCATGACACAAAAACTAATAACAACAAAACTAAAAAAAAAAAAAAAAAAAAAAACAGCAAAAATGTAAAAATCTGCAGTATATATAAGAATAAATTAAAAATATTGAGAGAAAAAAGTTGAAATCTTATGAGGAAAATGTCATAATTTTACGACAAATAGTCCCATTATTATGAGGAAAAATAATTTCATTTTAATAGCATAAAGTTGAAATATTAAAGAAAAATATGTTGTTTTGTTAAAGTTGTAATATTATGAGAAACACACAAAACACAAAACAAGAAACCCAGTTCACGGGACGACGAGTCTAAGAGGACGAGACGAGACGGGATTTTGACATTACTTTTAAGAAAAGCACAATGAAAAAATCTTTTAAAAAAAGATGACAATGTATTGCAATCTACTGATTTCATTTCTACTACAGTGCAGGCCGAAGGTTTGCACACACACAACACAAGTGTGGTCCCTCCCCATTAATAAGGGAAGAAATTCCACTAAGTAACCCTGTCAAGGCGCACCTGAAGTGAAAACCATTTCAGGTGACGTCCTCATGAAGCTCATTGAGAGAACACCAAGGATTTGCAGCGCTATCAAAAAAAAAAAGAGATAAGACATAAAATATATGTCTAAAATATAAGACATATTTAGAGTTACTTTTTTGTTACGTACATACTTACATGTGGTCATTCATAGTTTTGAGATTAGTCATGAAAAAAAAGAAAATGCATTGAATGAGAAGGTGTGTCCACACTTGGCCTGTACTGTACGTTACACTCTTCTGCACTCTGTGTGTATGCTAGCGGCCCCGCCTCCACCCACCGAGACAAAGAGACTGTATGACTGACAAAAGGGCTCACTCCGTTCATGCCGTTGTTCCACGGAACAAACGCACCAAGGTGCTGAAACCAGTGAACTTCTCTTTGTGCCTGTTTGGAGGCGAGAGACGAAGAAAGCAAACACGCAAGCACATGACAATATATTGATGATCCACTTCATTTTCATTTATTGTGTGATAAATTCATTTGTCATCGTCCCAGGCCAAGTGCCCACAAGACATTTTCTGAAGGAGAAATCTTGTCACCTTTTAACCTTGAGGGATCTCGTGAGGCCCCTAGTTACTACATCCAGTATTTCTGCTGTCGTAAGCAATGTTGACTTGTGTGTTCTTATAACTTACTTTGTCAAACAAGAACATCTTTCCGTCCTTACTGGAACCTGTCACCTGTCTAATTTGTCTCCTTCAGATTGAAACAGCAAACACTTGGAAGCAGTCTCTGGCTCGCTCTCTCGCTCTCTATCTGAACGCCTCGGAGAATAAATTAAGCGGCGAGCAAAAAGCTCTTTGGGGCCAGCGACAGACATAATGGTCACTCAATCACACAGCGGCCGTGCTTTCCATTTGCCGCCTTGTCCGAGCTGCACAAATGGGAGGAAATAGCAGGAGATGAGTCATTCTTGCAACATAGTTGGACTGTGATTGAGGACAAGTAGGGAAGGGTCTCTTAAAATGTACGCTACGAGCTTTAGCCGCTGCCATTGCAATCCCGCCGAACCTCTTTCCTCTTTCAACGCTTTCCTATTTCCTCTTGTTTTGGCCCGTCCAAGCGCAGGCTTTGGATTAGGAAGTCACAGCTTGAACCCGCTTTTCTCCCTGCCGCTGCACATGAGTGTTTTGAATAGAAACCTGAATTTCAGTGGGATCGGTATCAGGAGCGGCCAGCTCTTCCTGTGCGGAAACAATGCAGCAGGAAGTTCACTAATAGCCCCTTCACGCCGTCACTCGTCTGGCGTCATCATACGGCAATGAAAGATATGGAGGTGTCTATTCTTGTGAGGTCTTCACAGGCTCATCTACGGGATAATGCGGGGATGTCCAAAGTGTCGCCGGGCTGTTTGCGGACTGCGGCTGTTTGTTTATTGGCCCGCGGCACATAGTAAAAATATAATTTAACAAGAAAACTAAAAAAAAAAAACACACACAACAGCAGCAAAAATGGACAAATCGGCAATAATTTTACAAGAATGAAGTTGAAATATTACAGGAAGAAGTCGTAATTTTACGAGATTAAAGTCGTAATATTATGTGGAAAAATAACCGCATTCTAGTGGCATCGTGTTAAAATAATAAACAATAAGATGTTATTGTTTTAAAGTCCCAGTATTATGAGACAAAAACAAAACAAAATCAACTTTTGGAAAATGAGGTTGCAGAAAAAGCTATGTTACGAGAGTAAAGTCAAAATATTGTGGGAATAAAGTAGGGATGCAAAACCATTTTTGACTTACTTTTTGAAGAGAGCATACAGTGTATCACTCTGACACGCCTTCTCTACGGAGACTTTGCCGAACCCGGTGTCTTCCACTGCTGGGAAAGGCTGCTGAATTCAATTATTTTTGGGGTTTGTTAGCTTAGCCGTCTGACTGTCACACATACATACGGGTGACTGTTAGACCGCGAGCCTCCAAAACTCACCATACTCTGTCAAGTGTTGTTCTTTAAATGCCGTATGAAAGCTTTTTAACGTGCTACCCCCACCAGGTATTTTTTGTGGCATGTGTTTGCAGTTCCACACGGCAGACATGATTGTTTTTGTTTTGAAGGAAAGTGGGAGGACGATACTGCCAAAGACGTTAGTTAGGCCAAGACAGTGCACTGCACGAAAGGGTCGCTGCGGGTGCAACAGTGCTAGCCACAGGTGATCAGATTTTGTGATTGCCGTTGCTGGCGTTTTATCGGGATATGCCGACCACACCATTTTGTACGGAACTCGGCCGACGCTGATCGGTGGCTGATACCTAGCATAAAGTCACAATTACAAGAAGAAAATTTACAAGAAGAAAGTTGAAATAATGGGAAAATGTAGAAAAAAATAATAACAGCAGAAATGGAAAACACAGCTGTAAAAAAAAAAAAAATCGTATTCTAATGAGATAAAACAGATGCAATTTTACGAGAATAAACTCGTAATATGAGGAAAAATATTGTCATTTTAGTAGCAAAGAGTTGAAATACTAAAGAAATCTTTTTTTTTTTAAAGCCATAAATTATGAAAAACAAAACAAAATAAAGTTGCAATTTATGGAAAATTAGGCTGGGGAAGAGTTATAATATTATGGGAGTCAAAGTAAAAATATTGCAGGAAAAAGTCGTAATTTTACGAGAATAAAGTCGTAATATTGCGAGGAAAAATAACGTCATTTTCGTGGCATGATGTTAAAAGAATAAACAAAAAGATGTAATTGTTTTAAAGTCATAATATTACGAGACGCTGTAACAATCGCTCTTCTTTTCAGAAGTGTCGAAGCTACAACGGAAATTACTGAGGTCGCGGGAGGACCAGATATCAGCTGCAAAACAGGAAAAAAGAAAGAAAATTTACAAGAAGAAAGTTGAAATAGTGGGAAAAAACAACAACAGCAGAAATGGAAAAAAGCAGCTGTAGTTAGTTCTACACGAAAAAAGTTATTATTCTAATGAGAAAAAAAGTTGCAATTTTAAGAGAATAAAGTCATAAAATTTAGAGGAAAAATAATGTCATTTTAGTAGCAAAGAGTTGCAATATTTAAGAAAACATTCTTTTTTTTAAAGCCGTAAATTATGTGAAACTAAACAAAATAAAATTGTAATTTGGGTTGGAAAAAGTTATTATATCATGAGAATAAAGTCAAAATATGATGAGGTTTAAATTTATGAAGATTATTTAAGAAGAAAGTTGAAATATTTGGAAAAATTAAAAATACCAAACGTAAAATTGGGTGAAAAAAAGCAAAGCGTGAAGTTGATATTAATAAAAGGCATTTTCATCGGTTTGTATCACAAACCTGAGATGCGCTTTTTTCTATAGAATACAGTATTTCTTGAAAGTACAGTATAACCTCTTAGCACATCCACATGTGTTGATTTACGAAATATCAGAGTGGCAAAGTTGCATAATTTCATTTTTCACTATATGGCCGTCACCGGAGACAGTTTGGGCGCCCCTGGTCAAACGCCTCCTCGCAGAGCATGGTGAGAAGGAGATCAAGGGCCAAGGGGCCGCCAGTAAATATGTTTGCAGACACACGCATGACTTTATGAAACCAGATGAGTTCTCTCAGAATGTGAAAGTCCTCCTCCTGGACAAATTGCTTGATTGGACGCAGAAGGGAGCCATTTTTCTGTGTGTTCTGTCCCCAAGATGACGGGACAGGGTGTGACGGGCACTGGGCTTTTGGAGTTTCTGGCTTGTTAGGATGTCCTAGGGTGTTTCTTTTTTTTCCATCGGCATGCTATTTTTAAAAAAGGCAGACATTTGTGGTTTCTTTTTATAACTGTCTTTTAACAGCGACACGCTTGTGTGCTCCCAGCCAGTCCACCCTGAGGCCATGTGCTGCACGTTGCTACACAACATCGACAACAACAGTCGTTTTTTTTCTCCCCACCCCCAACCCCCCCCGGACAGTTTTAATGAAACAAATGATGATTAAAAAAGCCCAACCCCTCCAGGCTTGTATTTTTTCTTTTGTGCTGTTTTTTCTTGTTTTTCATTTTGTATTTCTGCTGCTTTTCAGGCTGCATTGACGGGAAGTTAATAGGCCAGTGATTACGGCCAGTCAGTTCTTATTGGCGCTGATAACGTATCAAACGGCAAACATATGAAGTCACTGCACTCTGGCTTCATCGAATGTGCTAATGTGATGCTGCATCACTTTGCTTTTTCGTGTGTGCGGAGAGGGGGCCTTGGGGGCTTGTGCAACATTTTGAAATGAATTGGGATTCTTCCCAATTCAATTCCAGGAATTTGAGTTGAGGTTGCAAACAGGAAGTAGAATTGCAATTCACATTCAAACTGAAGGACGTACAATTGAAATTCCAAATAATAAGTTTGGTGTGCGGTGCTCCCACGCTCCATCGCGGTTCACCTTTCGCGGACTCGCTGTTTTGTGGATTTTTTTTGTGCAATTCTAATGCTTTGTTGTATTTTTTTTTACAGCGTATGAACGCAGTTAGATGCCGAGGCTGGCCCTTTAAGAAGAATTGTATTGTGAGAAGTTGAGTGTTGTAGTTCTGTGCTTTAGCAGGAGGTGGCGATGGATGTCTTTCTATTCTCTCTCTTCTGTTTGCACCGCCCATTGTCTTCTGCGTCCTGATTTCGATGTGTTTTCCGGCTGTAGACCATTGTCAATCAATCTCCTTCATGCCGTCTCTTGTTGTGGTCATGGCTAGCAAACTAGCTAACTGTGTGAGCTGCTTGCTAACCACCAACACTGTAAACAATAGAAGAAACAGAAGAAGCTAACCACATGTGAAAGTTTTCTCCCAGACAAAACCCACAATGTCGATGAAACGTTCTGCAGCCAACATGCAGAGGAAGCCAGCCATCACACAATAAGTTGGGCTTGTGGACGTGCTGAAGGAAGGCAGAAGTTACGCGGCTGTAGGGCGCCATTACGGAATAATGTAAATGAATCTTCGGTTCATGGAGGAAGAGGATGAGGAGTGAAATATGACAACAGAAGCAATGTGTTTTAACAAGGATACAAAAACGCTCCAGCTGAACGGTGCCAGGATGAAGCAGCACGGTCAGCGGAGTGAAATACCCTCGAGTCACGTAATCACTTCTTGTGTCCAAACTAGTAGGTTGATCATTAAAATTCAAACGAAATTTGAACTTTGAGATTGTTTAAATGTGAGAAAACGTTAATGCATGTCTGGGAAAAGGCTATAAAGTGTAAGGTGAGGGGTTTTATTACCTTAAAACATCTAATCATTCTAAAAGAATAAAGTTGGCTATACTTCGTCGATTTCACTTATTGTGGGCTATTTTGGGAACCTACAGTATATAATCACCTTGTTTAGATTTTAATTACAGCAGATGTTTTTCAAAGGGGTGTCCCGATACAACTTTTTCACTTCCCATATGATACCGATATATCGGTGGACACCGATATCAATCCAATGTGATAGTCACAAAAATCATACATGTCTAGATGCAACTAAGGATTATTTTCTTAGTCGATTAATCTGAATCTTACCGTTTTGATTAATCGAGTAATCGGTTAGGCCCTAGACCAGAGGAGTCCAAGCTTTTTCCAGTGAGGGCCACATACTGAACAATGAACGATGTGCTAAGAAAAATATATATATATATATATATATATATTTCTTATTAGTATCACCTTCAGCCTTTGATCTTTTTTTCCCAATTTTTTTTTCTCCAAATATTTCAACTTTCTTCTTGTAAATAATAATCGTTGTAAATTTATTTCCAAAATCAAATATTAAGACAAAAAAAGGTGTAATCTAATGAAAAATGTAGTAATTTTACAAGAATAATGTAATATTATGAGGAAAAATAACATCAAGCAACAAAAATAAACTCATAATATTATGAAGAAAAATTAATGTAATTTTAGCTGCATGTAGTTGAGATGTTGAAGAAGAAATACTTTTACTACTATTTACTTTTTTTTTTTTAAAGTTGCAATTTTTGGAATATTAAGTTGGGGGAAAAGTTACGATGGAAATAAAGTCAAAATATGATGGGAATAAAGTCATAATATGAGGAAAAATAATGTATTTTTAGTCGCATAGAGTTGAAATATTAAAGGACAAGTATTTGTGTATGCATGAGAAACAAACACAACAAAAAAAGTTGTCATTTTTGGAAAATTAGGTTAAGGAAAATAATATAATATTATTAATGAATAATAATGTTATGGGAATAAAGTCACAATATTTCCAGGAGAAAATTGACGAAGATTATTTAAAAAGAAAGTTGACATATTTGGAAAATTAAAAAAAATAAAATGTTACAAAATGTTAAAGTGGCAAAGTTCATTTTTCACGATGTGGCCCTCATTGGAAACCCGCTTGGACACTCCTGTAGACAAACTAATCATTTGATGTTACCTGATCGAGTTTAATGACCTTAATAATAAAAATAAAATGTAAAAACATCTCCATTTTGTTTGTTTGTACAAACCACTGAAATAGCAGAACATCGAAGAACTTACGTGGACGCTTGGAAAGCGTTGTTGTAAAGGAAGGGTTGAAATATGGCGGCGTTTGCAAATGCATGAAATAAATCACTCAAAAGACGTCAGTGGTTCTTTGTCGCTAATGCTAACCAGCCTCCACCATGTGCCGCACTTCCGACATCATGATTGTTTATTTGCGCTGATGTATCTTGGTGTTGCCACTTTCAATACCTTCATTCCCCTTTACGATCATGCCTTGATAAGCTGGATCAATTCGTGAAAGTTGAATCCCAAGGTCTGTTTGCGAAGAGCACAGTCCCCCGTAAGCACATTCGTGTAATCCCAGCCATCGCTTGTCTCCCTGACGTCTTAGCGAGAACTGCGTGCTCAGCTCCATCGTGCCATTTAGCGGGCCGACCATCTATAATAACAGATTTTTTGCATTTACAGTCGTAACCACACAGCTCCGACTCAGCATTTCCCCTCCAGACTTCAGCTTGAGGGCTACGTATTTAGGCGGTCAGACCTGACAGTATGGCATCAGAGCACAGTAAAGCTATTGAATGCAAATTAGTTCAATGCAGGGGAGAAAGAAAAAATGCGGGGAAACCACTTTTTTTTTTTTTCCACTTCCCTCGTCTCCAGACGTCATGGGAAACTGCTGAGAGGTCTTCTTGCTGGCATGTTCACACCTGCCGTTCATTTTCAGCTCGTCGCTGCAAAACCAGCATGGCTGCGCAGCCGCTTTGCAGCCGAGGTTTGTCTTGTGGCTTTCTTTCGAGGCGGGCCTGCGCGTAGGCGGCGTCGCGCCCTCTCACGGGGATTTCTTTCTTTCGAGCTGACATTTGAGGTGTGCACGCGAGGAGCTCGGTCAAGGCAGCAGATGCATGAACATCCTCCTCCTGACAGTTTGAGCTGCAAACTGGTGAAACCTGCAACCTGATTGCTAATTTCACACGCGGGATTATTCATTTTGAAAGTCAGAAAGGCAAAGGGAAGTAGCTGGGGGTGGACCACCGTCTACAACAGGGGTGTCAAGCTCGTTTTCATTGAGGACCACTTGTAACAGTTGTCAGTTTATATGAATACAAATATGAAAATAACCTCATCGTATTATTACACAATTGCCCTTGCATTTGATTATGATATTTTTACTAAGAAATTGATGGATAACTTGCTTTGAAATGAGAAGTGAAGTGAGATTGTCAAGGTGTCAAACAGACATTTAAAGGAAAACTGCACTTTTTTTTAACATTTTGCCCATCATCCACGACCCTGAAGCATGAACACATATTTCTTTCCAGAGAAAACGAGTTAGCATGAGCCAGCTAACATTGCAGGTCACGGGAGGTACCTATTACGACTATGAAGCCCTCTAAAAAAACCTCACAACAACATTTTAGCGTTTTACAGTCGTGGAAAAAAATATTAGACCACCCTTGTTTTGTCAGTTTATTGGTCCTTTTTAATGCCTGCTACAACTAAAGGTACATTTGTTTGGACAAATATAACGATGATAACAAATATATCTCAAATGGGTTGAATTTACGAGCTGATATCTAGCAACTTCCATGGTTTTCTTGATAATAACCAAAATCACTTAAGTTCTTACATGAATAACAATAAACAATTTAACTCTTATGAGCTATTTTTTGTTGTCATTGTTATATTTGACCAAACAAAGCTACCTTTAGTTGTATCAGGCATTTAAATGAACAAGAAACTGAAGAAACAAGGGGTGCTCTAATCATTTTTTCCATGACTGCATGTGCAGTACATGCTGTGATCATGCACTAACACGTGCATTGACGATAACATGTAAAACTTCCAGTAATCTTGCCGTATTTTGATGATTTAAAACATCACTGGAATTTCTTCTGTAGGCGCAGTGATTTCACACAGCCTATATAGCCAACGTGGCGTCCGTCAACAACAGCAGCATAAAACAGCGACGACACTTACAATGTCTGCTCTCGTTGGGATGGCTGTCTTTTAACACAAGGCTCGTGCTCCAGTCCTCTTGTTGAGTCTTCGTAGCGAAATTGAGAGCCAGTAGTATCCACTCTTCCGTCTGTCCTGTTGCAGTGGCTTGAGGCCCTGAGACAAGGGAGGCGTTGCTCCTCCAGAAGTTTTTCGTGTTAGCTCCTACAATGACAATATGGCTGTAGCCTGGTTAATATACAGGCCAGTTATGTCAATGGAACACTTAGCGTTTTGGGTTTTTAGGGCTTTATCGTCATAATAGGAACCTCCCATGACGTGCATTGTTAGCTGGCTCACACTAGCTCCTTTCCTCTCGTTCGAACGCACAGAAAAGGGAAACAAATATGTGTTCATGTTTCACATGAGGATTGTGGATGAATTGTGGCAAAATTCCAGAAAAAAGTGCAATTTTCTTTTAAGTATTTATTTTTTTGACAGCAAAAGATGCTTGGAATATCTTGTTGCATGACCACTTTATACTGTATTCAAATTTAGAAGAACTGCGGGCAGTGCAATTTTTCTGTCAAAATGAAAGAATTATTACATTTAGAAGGCAAAAGGTGAAGTGCATGATCGACAGACTTTTGCGGGCCACATAAAATGACGTGGCGGGGGTTTGACATGTGGTCGTGAGAAGAATACATAGTACAGTAATCCCTCGCCACTTTGCACTTCGAATTTCACAGCTACTCTCAATGACGTTTTTTCAAAAATATTTTATTTAATAAATCATGCTGTTTTGTGGTTGAATACGGCCTATTATTAGTACAAAAAATATGCATATTTAAGCAAATTTTACATATTCTTGCCAAAATGCAGCATTTTCAAGCAGAAAAATGAATGGCTAATTGAAGTGAAATAGAAATATAAGGCTTTCAGAAGGCGCATTCAAAGACGTTGTGACGACATTGTGATGTAGTATTGTACACTGGTCACTAGCTGTCAGTAATGTTACTGTAATGTTGGGTGAGACACACAAGCACCAGACTTGAGGGGCGGAACAACAGGCTTTTATTGCAGTTTTGAGGAACAGTAATCCCTAACACGAGCTACTGTTGCTGGCGTAAACCCACGGCAAGCTAAAACTCAACTCTAAACCCCCGACGTCACTTCCTGTCCAATACTGGAACACATTTACAGCAACACATACGAGCATGAGTCTTATTTTCTCTTATTACATCTGCTATATTGGGTAATTGGAGTGTAAATGTGGCTATAGGGGTGTTATTTCATGTCTAGCAGGTTTGAATGAGCACAACAATCCCTAACACGGGCTAACACTCAACTCTGAACCCGTGGTGTCGCTTCCTGTCCGGCCCCCCGCTCAGCTCCACTAGCACCGGAACACATTTATAGCAACACACATGAGCATGAGTCTTATTTATTGGGTAATAGGAGGATAAAGGTGACTATAGAGGTGTTACTTCATATCTAGAGGGCTCTAATAATGTTAAAAAGCATATTTAGAAGGTGGTAAACAGGTTTTCTATGCTCAAACTACAAAAATATTTGATTTATCTATCAGGAAATTAATACATGTAAATTCACTTATCACGGCCCGGTCTGGAACCAATTAACCACGATAAACGAGGGATTACTGTACATCACACCTGCACCCTTTTGGCCACGGAGGGGTGCAAGGCACTGCCTCAGCTGGGTAAATAGTGTGACATTATACCACAGTACTGAGAGCGCAAACTCCGTTAACAAGACACTATTCAGTGCAACGCGAAAGGAGGCAGAACACAACATTTTCTGTTGGCTCTTTGATGGACAGCTGTCTGTCGCAAGTCTACCAAAGTGTACCACTGTGACACCAAAGGGGTACTCAAAAAAAGGATGGAAAGGCCATAAAATTCATTCAAATTTGAACCAAACTGGAGCTTATACCCTTTATGGTCTGAAGCGGACTCCCTAGTATTTCTGACAGGGCAAAGAATCTCCCAGAATACGTCAAGGAAAGACAAGGAAATGTCGATCCAAACACTGCGGCCTTTCAGTCCGGCCAGCACAGTGTGTTCTTTGCTGATTCTTGCCCACTTTTCCGCACACTGCCCCTCTTTCTCCCTCCTAAATAGCGCACATTCACACCAGCTGCAACCTCTTGCTTGAGTCACAGCCCCGTACAGTCACATGACACAGTCATGGCTGCCACCGTTTATTACAAAGGAGCACGACATGGAGGGGTTAATGCTTGCAGCGAGGATGAGGGCGGGGGTGATGGATGAGGAGGAGGGCTAAAAGCTAAATTGGCGGCGTTCACTTGGCCCACGCAGCCTCGCATTCCTTTGCCCTTTTTCCCCCCTTTGCCTCGCGACCACGGCGCTTCCTGTGAGGCAGGAAGTTAACTCTGTTTCCTGTCACGGTCCTCTTTCATGTGGTCACTTCCTCGTGTTTTGCCAGCGCCGCTCTCTCTCTCTGTTTACTCAGAGTGCAGTGCTCCTGGCGGTGGACTGGCGCAGAACCCGCAGTTTTATTATCTGAGAGTCCAGTTTGCGGAACATTTATTAGCAGGGCTCCAAACACTAAACGAGAAAAGCGCAGCCCAATGTCTTTGCTGCTATCTTTACACTCTGCTTCTCTGTGGATCGGCTGCTGTGAAACCTTGAGTTTTGTAACCATGTTGAGGAATGTTGATTGTGATGACTGGCTGGCTGGGAATCCTGTCTCTACTGTTTCCTAAGAGACAGTAACACGTTGGCTGTGATTACAATTGAACTTTGCACACGGTGATTAGCTGGAATGTCGAGATTCTTTGTGCACTGCGGCAAAAGATAAGTCCCGTGGCGGAACTTGCAGGACTCTTGACTTTGTGACACTTGATGTGACCTGTGTTCTTGTTTTGCAAGCATACATGGTGGGACATGAGGCTTTTCCACCAAGCAGTCCAAGCACTTTTGCAGAGTATCCCAAAAATATGTACACACTCCTGACCAAAATGTTAACACCAGTTGAAAAACTGCAAGAATGTCCATTTTGCACTTTTGGATCTTAAGGGGGTTCTAAGTAGAGCTTCAAAATAAGACAAAAATGTTTTTGAGTAAGCAATTTATTGCAAAGAAGCATTAAAGTGAAAGAGGCTGTTCATCAGCTGATCTAAAGTTTAAGACCATATCTTAAAAAAAAACTGAAATCCCACTAAAATAGAAATAAAATGTTGACAAAAGGACTCAGTAATGTGCCATTCTTGTTAATGAGCTGAAAAATGGGTTTGGGCGTGCTTGAAGCTTGATGTCAGTGTTTCCAACAGGCTAGCGGGATGGCTTCACAGAGGGCATCCACTGTCTGGAACTGATGTCCATTTTTGTAAACTTCTCTTGCCATCCATCCGCCAATGTTCTCCATTGGATTTAGATGAGGGGAACACGCAGGATGGTCCAAAAGAGTGAGCTTATTCCTCTGGAAGAAGTCCTTTGTGAAGTGCAGCGTTGTCCTGTTGAAGAAGCCAGTCACCACACAGACGAGGGCCTTCAGTCACGAGGGATGCCCCCTGCAACATCTCCACATAGCCATCTTCCGTTTGACGCCCCTGCACAACCTGAAGCTCCATTGTTCCATTGAAGGATCATGATGGCGCCCCCTCCACTGTCCCATGTGGAAAACATCTCGAGTGGGATCTCCTTGTCATGCCGGTAATGTTGGAAGCTATCAGGACGAAGCCATCAAGGGAGAATCAAACTTGCTTCCACCTTTCAATGTCCCTCTCATGTTTGGTGCTCTCCTGAAAATTCCAAACATTGAAGGAGACGAGGCCTTGGAAGATGTTTTTTCGTCTTCAAAGCCTTCTCTGGCAGATGGCGCCTGATGGTTATTGGACTGCACTCGGCACAAGTAACAACCTTCATTCGGGCCGAGGATGGTCCCGTGTCTTGATTGACAGCCAGTGGGATCCGCCGGCTCATTTTTTTCACTTGACTTTTTTGTTCCATGAGCCTCAGGATGTGGGAAGAAGTTTGAAATGACTGTCTTATTGCGTCCAACCTCAGCAGCAATGGCGCGCTGCGAGAGGCCTTACTTATGCAGCTCAACAATCCCACCGCGTTCAAAGAGAGAAAGCTTTTTTGCCTTTGCCATCAGGAGATCATGACAGTGTGAATACTTGACACCAAATCACATCCAATCCACATTTTTGCCACGATTTTGGCTTCTAAAGGCTGTGCTCTTAAACTTTTGATCAGCTGATGAACAGCCTATTCCACTTCAGTTCTTTTTTGCAAAAATAGTTTTTTGTCTCACTCCCATTTCTTCTCCTTAACCTCCTTAACGTCCAACAGTGCAAATTGTACATTCTGGACATTTTTCATCTGGAGTGTACATTTTCAAGACTCTTGCCTTAGTCATGAAAGTAGCCCTGATGGAGGCATAAAAGGTGCAGGCTTCTCCGTCCTGTAACGGCGATGACATAAGGACTGCGACAGGACATCCCGGCGTCTGCGCTCGCATTGCAGTCATTCCTGGCTCGCGGCACAGTTGAAAATTAGCACAGCGCGCTCAGGCAGTCACGGGAACCAGCGGCTCATGACCAGACGTTACTTTTGTCATAGCCGTTTACTGGGACACTGGGCGGAGTGGGTTGCATCATTTCATTCAGATACTGTGGCCCCTCAGCTTAATTAACATCACTTTGGGTTTATCAGGTGTACAATCAAATAACAATTGTGTTCCACATTGGATAGCTCGGCCCTTATTCGTGCTATATCGGAAGAGATACCCCACTTGCACCTCATGACCTCAAAGTCAAACATAAACAAAAACATGGCTGACGACCGCAATAAAGTAGCGATTATTTTGTTTGCGAAGAAACAGCAGTCCCGACAACATATCTAATAGTTTGTTTTGTGCAACCTTGACCAGCTTTTCACTGCATAACTTGTATCATTTTGTTATGAATGGCAATATCTACTAAAACTAATAATAAACACATAAATAGAGTTTGTATGGTGGTAAAGTCTACTGCAGTTCAACCATTCTTATAAACAGCAGAGGACTGTTGTCACATGGAGCAGTGGTTCTCAAGTGGTGGGTCGGGACCCAGAAGTGGGTCACGAGTCAAAAATGAAATTGAAACTTCAATATTTTAGACATCTTCTTGTATGGTACATGTTCACTGTACAGTTATAAGTCAAATATGGGATTTTGTGCTCTTACTTAATATAATTTTGATATTTAATTTTAATTTATGCATTATTTGTATGCATGCAGTTATGCCTTAATAAATTCCTCTAAAGTGCACTTTGGACATGTAATTATGTGTCCTAATGTTTCAAGAGATGACATTGGCAATTTAAAAAAACAAATACATTTGCTTGGTTTCTAACTTAAAAATTAAAGTACAAATGAATTACATAAGTGCATACATGAAAACATCAATAAAGTAATTAAAAATAAATAAAAATTAAAATGACTTTAATTAAATTCTAAAAAACATTATTTAAAATTTTTTAAAAAATGACAATGCCTTAAATAAAAGTGGGTCGCAGCTAAATGACCATTGGAAAATGTGGGTCCCAGGTCGAGACCAGTTGAGAACCCCTGTTTAGTTGTAATAAAACCTCCAAATTAAGCATGCTGATTTGCGAATATGCAGGGATTTAGAGTGTTGCAGGATTCTTCCTAAAGGGTGAGTGTATTCTGGGATGCAGCAAAAACAAGCCTTGCTTGACACAAATGTTGGAAGGTGGTGCAGGTGATGCTAATGAGAAGGCGAGTGCGCCGTGATTGGAGAGTGTAGGGTGATGGATGGCGGAGATGAGACGAGGCAGAGGTGAAAGCAGGGGGCAGATCTGGAGGCAGATGTGCGACACGTTGAGGACGTCAGCCCCAGTTTTATGTGTGTGTCTTGCTCAGGCTCATAACACAAAACAGTTTTCCTCGGCGGCTCGCTGGGTCCTTAAATAACAGTTCTGGCTCATTTGAAGCCTCCGAATCCCAGCAGGCTGTAAAGTAGGACATCAGTGATGCTTTGCTCAGCAGACCTTTGCCCAATAGTCCCATTCATTTGTTTGCGGTGGTTTAGTCACGCTTCGCTTGCTCCAGGCACAAAAATACTTGTCGCCAAGCAACGTCTGTGCAGACTATTAAATTGGGAAGAAAAAAAGCTGATTTTGTGTGCTCTCGACAGGTGGAATGTATTCTTTTTAGGTTTGCGTGCATGCTGAGTGATCAAAGTCTGCTCGTCACGTCAACTTATTGACATCTATTTCGTGGAGTAGAGCAAACAACGCCACGTTCCCGAGTGACAAGGCACTTTCTTTTTGCTCCCTCAGATCATCTGTCAAGCTCTTTTGAAAAGAAGAGCAGCTGCAAAATGGATTTGCACTTGAGTGCAAAGGCAAATGTTTTTGTGGAAAGGGCACATCTCTCACACCGATCACACCCACATCATCCTCTCCTCCACAGAACTCCATCAGACACAACCTGTCGCTGCACAGCCGCTTTGTCCGCGTCCAGAATGAGGGCACGGGGAAGAGCTCCTGGTGGATGCTGAACCCCGAGGGCGGGAAGAGCGGCAAGTCCCCCAGACGCCGGGCGGCCTCCATGGACAACAACAGCAAATTCACCAAGAGCAGAGGACGGGCCGCAAAAAAAAAGGTAGGTGATGAACGGGGACTCAGCTAAACGATTGACAGTTTCCACATTGCTTCCATGTCCATGTTTTTCTTGATATATTGTAATCACATGACCGGGAACGGTCATGGAACACTGACAGTGAGTCTCCTGGTCCACTAAGAGTCTCCCTGTCTTCCCACAGCTGTCCCTGCAAGGCGGCCCGGACGGTGGCGCAGACAGCCCGGGCTCCTACAACAAGTGGCCCGGCAGCCCCAACTCCCACAGCAATGATGATTTTGACGCCTGGAACAGCTTCAGGCCTCGGACCAGCTCCAACGCCAGCACCGTCAGCGGGCGCCTGTCGCCCTTCATGCCCGAGGACGACCTGGGCGAGGCGGACGTGCACATGGGCTACCCGGGCGCCCCCGGCCCCAAGATGACTGCCACGCTGCCCAGCCTCACAGAGATGACCGGATCCCTGGGACACAGCTCGGAAAACGTTATGGAGAACCTTCTGGACAATCTGAACTTGCTCTCGCCTAACAACTCTCAGGTCGGAGGCGGGGCGACAACCCCGGGCTCCTCCCAGTCCTCCCCCTCCCCCATGATGCAACCCAGCCCCGGCTACCCCTCATACAGCTCCCCCAGCATGGTGTCGCAGCCCCCACAGGAGTACCGCAAGTGTGTGTACGGTCAAGCGGGGATGAACACCATGCCGCCCATGACCATGCAGACCCTGCCGGAGAGCAAGACCACCTTCGGGCCTGCCATAAGTCCATACAGCTGCTCTGCCGGGCTTCTGAAGGAGCTTCTCACATCAGACACAGACCAGCATGGAGACCTCCTTCCGTCAGTCGACACGGTGGTATCTCAGTCCAGCGGGGGCTGCATGCTGCCGGCGTACAGCAGCGGCCAGCATGCAGCCAAACTCATGGCAGGGGGGAATGGCCACCATCACGGTCTGTCCCATCCTCGCCCGCACAGTGTGCACAGCCAAGCCCCGCCCACTTCAGCAGCTATGAACGGTCGCTTGCTCATGTCTCTCAACCACAGCGGCAGCACGGCGCGCTTGCCTTCCACCAAAAACCCCATGCAGATGCCTTACGGCCTCTCAAGCCACCTCAGCGGCGGGGGCGCACCCGGCACCTTCTGCCCTATCAACACCAACGGATATGGACGCCTGGGCCTGGCGCCGCCCTCCCACCTGGAGAAGCTGCCCAGCGACCTGGATGACATGTCCATAGAGAAGTTTGAGTTTGACATGGAGACTGTCCTCCACGAAACTCTCATGGACGGGGACTCGCTGGATTTCAACTTTGAGCCGATGGTGACCCAGCAAGGGTTCCCCCACGGGGTGAAGACCACCACGCACAGCTGGGTGTCTGGCTAGGAGGACTGAAAATGTAAAGAAATGGAATCAGTTGGACTGATCTTTGGGTGGTAAGACACAAGCTTTCAAGACGAAACCAAGACCAAGTTTCTGTACCTTCGACATTCCTGCTTAGAAACACTTTTCACGTCACTTTACGACAAAGTGCCAGCCTTTAATCTATTGGAAATATCAATCCTTACTAACTTAAGTGCCAAACAATTTGCCTTAACAATGGAGCCAACGCACGGGTGGTGTTTGGACTCCATCACATCATCCATGAAGGTTGAACAAAGGCACCTGGAGCTTGTGGGTCCCTTGTGGCACCAAGACTGCAGGAGTTACAGATGGTATCTCCTAGTTTGACATTGGTTCTCTGGGTCCCTTTTTTTGTTGAGACGGTTCTCATCCTCAATCTTCATCCAGTCGCCTTCAGTTCAACCTTCATAGATGAAGACCATGGGTGACTGACTTGCCAAACATCATCTCCATCATCAGCATCAAGGAAAGCCGGACGCCGTACACTTGCAGTACCCGTGGCTCCTTGGCTAGCGTCTGAATGTAAATACCACGCCCTGGCACACGATCGGGATCAGGTTGTGTGATTACGTTTACAGAGCAGAAGCGAGAAACCAATCTGGCTCCAAGCAAAAACTGGATGGTTTATAATTGTTATTATTATAATTATTATTTTTGTAGTTTTTGAGCCGCTTTCTCGCTGTCTTTCTCTTCTTCTGATTGTGTGTACATACAGTACCTTTAAGAGTGTATATTAACATGATATAGTACATGTTTACTAGATTGTAGTATATATTTGAGAGGTAAATTATTGTCTTTAATATAGATTATTATTGTGGTGCGCCGCCTGCACTCGGAACCTTAATACCACAGGGGCCTATTTAAGTCGTTCTTGAAGGGTTTTTTATTGTATAAATATATACAGTACGTATACAGTAGATCCCCAAATATTGGCAACCTCGCAAAATCAGTGACTTTTTAAAATCAAAATTTTTTTTGGTGCCGTTTTGTGCTTAAAATCTCGATCATTAGGTGGTGTTATTGGTGGAAAACCACATTGGAACAATGGAACTGTACCACACAGACGGTTTGACTAAGACTACGCTTACACACTAATATGCACGCAAAAACTGTACTATTTCATACGCCTTTACAACCCACACGAAATGTTGGCCACCATGAAAAAAAATCATACTTTTGTCAGTCATACAGGCTCTTTGTCTCGGTGGGTGGAGGCGGGGCCACCAGCATACACACAGAGTGCAGAAGAGTGTAACGTAGTAGAAATTAAATTAGTAGATTGCATTGTCATTTATTTTTTTATTTTTTTTCAGTGTACTTTTCTTAAAGGTAAAGTTAAAATCGATGAAACTGAGTGTCTGGTGACACCCCCGCCTACTAGCGTGTAAGCGTTTATTTCCGTGTGGTGCAGTTACCATGTGTGTTATTTCTGGTTGCACCGTGAGTGAGAGCGGCGTTGGGTTTGATGACCTCCTGCTGGTTTGTGTCAGAGCATCAAGATAGACATTTTTATGGCCGACTCATTTAGTTTGTCCGCTCTGAGAGCTGTAAGCCCTGCGAATATCGGGAATGGACTGCCGATATTCATTCGAATATCTTTGGAAAGTGAATTTATTTCAATAGTTCAATTCAAAATGTGAAACTTTTATGTTCATCATTCATTTTAAGACTAGATTTCTTTCATTTCTTAATCGTTTTGATGATTATAACTCATAATATGTGGAAAATTGTCAAAAAGTAGAATATTCCACTTCATAAAAGGATGAACTGCAAAAACTTCCTGAGCCTTTAAACTGGTCTCTCAGTCCCAACTGAACTCTTGAAATCCAGAAAACGTTTGCAGGATTTCTTGACGTGCGGCGGGATTTCATCTGGAAGATTGTCTTGAACGGGAACTTTCCAGCCCAACCTTGCCTTCCCTTTGCTTTCATGAAGAGCGGCTGACTGTCGATTGTCGTCCAGCAGTTCTCTTCAGTGCGTAAACGAGGCGTTCAAGAGAAAAACAAAGTGCCGGTCTTTCAGGACAAACCATAGTCGGACACGACTGAAGCCACGGTTCCACCAAGCGCTGCGGTGTGAAGCGCTGCATCCAGCTCACATGCAGCTCGTTTATAGAGATGAGTTACGACAACACCAATCAAAAAGGGGCGGGCCTACCTTTTTACAAAACAGGAAGCCAAAGGGGCTTCTCTTTTCAGTGGTTTGCATTTCTTTATTAGGAGCCTCCTCCGTTCTCCATCCTGCGTTTGCATCTTAGCCCCTCCCAAGATCAACTAGTCAAATATTATGCGGCTTGAGATTCGACTTTTATTTATTTAAGAAATGCATATTCGCTCAAGGATCAAGGCTCAAGGAGCTTTATTATTTGCAAAGTTTATTTTTTCTCAAGCCTATACTTTTTCACTTTAACGTCGCAGGATGGGGGAAAAACATGTTTTTCTTCATTTTTTCGTAAGACTTTTTTTTTTCATGCTGCTATGTTAAAGCAAAAGAAAACTGAAGAAATACTGTATAGGCCCCAGAAAATTTTAACTTTGCAAATTCTTAAGCTCCTTGATCCTTGGGCAAGTTAGTATTTCTTAAATAATTACAAGTCGAATCTCAAGCCGCATAATATTTGACCAGTTGGTGGTGGGAGGGGCTAAGATGCAAACGGAGGAGGTTCCTAATAAGGAAATGTGATCCGCTGATGAAGAAAAAAAAATGTTTTTCTTATTTTCTTAAGCTGCTGCACTTACCCTGAAGTCTTGTGACGCAGCAGCTTGAAAAAAATAAGAAAAATCCCTTTTTTTCATCCTGCTATGTTAAAGCAAAAAAAAAAAAATCCAGAAAAATAGGTCCCACAAAATATTTACTTTCATTTAAAGTGACCATTTCCTCTCAGCCAATCAACAGAGTGCAATGTGTAACTGGCGCCGCCCTTTAGGTGTGGTGTGGTATTGCTGCATCGGTAATGCAATTGTCCTTGCTGTCTTGGTGGTTCATTTGTCTTGTTTATGTCCAGTTTAGAGTTCCACTTTTAGTTTAGAGTTCCACTTTCTGCAGTTCTTTATCACCTTGAAACATTATGAACCGTGTTAAATGCCGAACCAAACCAAACCGTACCGCTTGGTGGAACAGTGCAAGCTCCTTCTCCGACAAAAAAAAGCATCACCCAGTGTTGAGTACATCCGAGTTCATCTTATCAAGCGTGTGCATGTGCATCAGTGACTTTTTTTCCCACGAAAAGCCAAGTTTTAGCAGCCAGTTGTTTTTATTCGACCAAGAAGCACATCTGTCACCTTTGACTCAGAGTTGCTTTTGGTTTTTTGAATGAAATGACAGCACGGGATGATTTCAAATGTACTTTTCTTGACATTTCAAAGCCTCGAAAGCTGCTCTTTTGGTTTTGGTGCCACACGTCGCCTTTCAAACATTGTGTACCACCAAATCTGTTCAGCATTTGTACCGTGTGATATGTTCAGAATTATTATTATTATTATTATGAAATCTATTTGTGCCGGTCACTCAAGTCAGCATGAATCCTTGTAGTCGCAGGGTTCACACAAAAAGGTTGTTATTTTAAAAAGAGCTGTAAATGATATCTCTAAATCTATGCATTGTATTTCTTCATTTTATGTGGCTTTCTTTACAGAGATATTTTATTGTAACACAGCGCTGTGAGATATTCTGGTGTCGTTGTCATCGTCTCCATGTTCTACATCGTCGTATGGGGTGGGGGCGGGGGGGTGAAGTTTATTTAGAAAGTAGATGATGCAGTGGTTTATATGCTAAGCTTTTGTAAACTGACAATGTTGTATTTCTTGTATTTAGCTACTGTTTTCACGACATCGCGCAAAAAAAAAGCGAATTATTATTCTACTATATTACATTTCTATATTCAGCCTTCACAATGCAGATACATGGACCAATGGTTTTGTAGATTTAAGCATTGAAAAAAAGAAAAAAAATGCACTTTTACGTACATTTTATAGGTAAAAGTGCTTCATGACAAGAAAGAGTTGCCACATATTTTCAAATAAACATCTGTTACATTTAACTTATATACCGGAGACAAACTGAAACTGTGCCGTGTAATTTGCAATCAATACAAACATGTTACTTGTTCAATATAAATGTATTAAATCCTGAATAAATGTACTTACGTGTTGAAGCCCTGCCATTTGTTTGCTCTTTTTGTTTTACTGAGTGACTTGGGGGGGGGAAACTTGTTTCTAAAAGAATTGAATCAATATAAGAATGAAAAAAACACATGCAATTAATAGATTTTTCAAGTAAACAACTGACTTAAGTAATATGACGGGGGTTTTTTAAATAAAATAATCAACATACGATAAAATAAAAATTGTAAATACTTGAACACTACTGAAGGTTTAAAATAAAATTATTAAAAAA
Source organism: Dunckerocampus dactyliophorus (assembly GCF_027744805.1). Classification (NCBI taxonomy): domain Eukaryota; kingdom Metazoa; phylum Chordata; class Actinopteri; order Syngnathiformes; family Syngnathidae; genus Dunckerocampus; species Dunckerocampus dactyliophorus. The sequence continues at coordinate 4,751,941 of NC_072830.1, forward strand.
AAAACAAGCATTTAATATCAATATAAAAAAATCAAATGTAATTCAAATAAAACAATTATGAGATACATTAAAAATAAATTGAATTTACATTGAATTTAAAAAATACATTTAATATCAATTAAATTAAATTAATAATATAAAATAAAATATACATAAGATATCATTTTAAATAGAAATGAGATTAAATTAATTTTTTAAAAAATCATTTGAAATAAAACAATTATATGAGATACATTTTAAATGATAAGGATGAAAATACATGAACGGAAAAATGTATTTATATAAAAAAAAATGTAAAAATAAATAAAAAGTCAAACCAATTAATATAAAATCAAATATGCACAAACCAATTTTAAGTAAGAATAGAATTATCTTAAATAAATAAATAAATAAACTTCAAATCAAATGATTAAAAACTTTTTTTAATCAGGCTGCAATCAAGCTCTAAATGTAAAGAATTCAACTAATGCAGTAGAATTTGCTTCAATAATTTAAAAAGATGAAGTCAAACAAAACTTTTACCAAAAAAAATGAAGATGTCGTCAATCCCTAAGTTCCACCTGCAGCACTTTTAGCAACTCTGGAAAAGAATGAAACAAAAAAAAAGAAAATAAGTTTTTAAATTATTAGTGTGTTGGTGAACTTGGACTGGCCTGAGGTCAGATTTTTATCTCCACTAATGAGCCTGCTAACAATCAAAGCGACTCGTGTGGAGCCATGGTGTCAGAAGACCTCTAAGTGAGTGTGCGTGTGTGTGCGTGTGTGTGTGTGTGTGTGTGTGTGCTCCGTGCTAAATGTACGAGTCCATACGTGTTTGTCTTCCATCTTTTGTCCAACCAAGGAACCACAGAAGGTGTGGAACTTGATCACAAAAACAGTATAAACGTTAGAAGCTCCACAGTGAATGTCTTTTCTGCCTGCTTCCATACGAGCCACAGTCTGCAGCCCTCTTGCACCCCCCACCCCTGAACCCCATCACCCCGGACCGCAAAGCTGCCGGGCCCCGCTGGCTTTGACTTTGACTCCTGAGTCAAAGATAAGCACTGGGGATGGGCCTCGCAGAGACCAGACTAGACCTGTCATCTTGAGGGCCTCCATCATCCCAAAAGTCAAGAGGAGGTTCTAAAATAAAAAAAGAAGCAAAACAAGAAGTAGTACACGATGTGATTATAGAATGTTTGCATTTCTTAAGTCTTTACAGCAATGTGGGCCGAGGTTTTGGTCTGAGGGTGAAGGCAAGGCGTGTGTGTGTGTGTGTGTGAGTGTGTGCGTGGGGGTGTGTGCGTGTGTGTGAGCACATAAGAGAGGAATGTGGGTGTGGCCGCCTGCCAGGGTCATATATAGGATCCTTATGTTCCCTGTGAGTACCAGCCGGGCCGAGTCAGGACACAGTGTGAGAATGTTGGTGTCATGGAGTTCATGAGTGCTTTCATTTCAAGGGAAAAAGGTTCTTTCTGTGGATTATTACATGAAATGATGGCATGAATTATTATTCCTCATGAATGATATGTATTGGATTCACTCGGACAATATGTGCAGAGGTGCAAAGGAACTAATTATGTTGTGTGTGTAGGTTTTGAAAGGGTGATTGTACTTTTGCTTAAGTGGGGTTCTTGAAAGTGTTCTGCTTTGCTACAGTTGACGTCAAGAACATCAATAATCAGGAAAATGTGCACCTGGAGACAAGACAAGGTGAGGTTAGGCTTTGGTTTTAGGGGCTGGTTTGGGATTAGGGTTAGAGTTAGATTTAGTTTATGGTTGGGTTGGGTTTTATTTAGTGTTAGGGTTAGGACTCCCCACTAGGATTAGGGATTGTGTTTGGTTTGGGGTTTTGAATAAGGGTTATGGTTCTATTTACGGTTAGGGTTAGGACTCCCCCTCGGGTTAGGGATTTTGTTGGGGTTGGGGTTTTGCTTATGTTTGAGGTTAGAGTTTTGGTTGAGGTTAGGGTTTTGATTATGTTTGGGGTTAGGGTTAGGATTAGGAATTCCTCTCGGTTAGAGTTTTGGGTTGGTTTTAGGGTTTGGTTTGGGATTCGGGTTGGGGTTAGGATTTTTCTTATAGTTGGGGTTTTGGATTAGGGTTATGGTTCCATTTAGGTATTCAGGTAGGGGTAGGGTTAGGACTAGGGGAGACATTTTGTTGGGGTCTTGAATTAGGGTTATGGTTCTATTTTGGGGGTAGGGTTAGAAATCCCCCCTCGGGTCAGGACTCCCCCGTAAGGCGGAGGTTAGGGATTTTGCTGGGTTTGACATTTTGGTTATGTTTGAGGTTAGAGTTTTGGTTAAAGTTATGATTTTGGTTGATGTTAGGGTGAGGGTTTTGGTTATGGTTGGGGTTAGGATTTTGGTCAATAATGGGTTCATTTTAGGGTTCTATATAAAGGAGCAAACTGCAGCGACCTCTGCTTGTGAAGTTCACTTGAGGCTGCTGACATATTTCAAGTCAGACCGGTGTCGTTACGTATACCAGGAGATTTACTGTACAATCTATACCGTGTGTGCGTGTGCATGTGTGTGTGTGTGTGTGTGTGTGTGGAGTGCATATGACTGTGGACTGTGTGACGCTAGCAAGAGGTCAGGGAGAGAGAAAATGTGTCAGGACAAAAGCTGCCTGCAGCAAAAGACTGATGTGGAATGTAACCAACCTGGAAGCTAACGTCTTCTGGGCCAAATGGCTTCCAGGGAAGCATCAATCACCAGGAGAGGAAGCAGCGAGGTGGTCAAGTGTGTGTGTGTGTGTGTGTGTGTGTGTGTGTGTGCGTGTGTGTGTGCGTGTGCGTGTAATATCAGAGGTCATGTCAGGACACCAATCAAACCCCCGGCTGGCCCGTCTCCTCTGAACTTACACAACAGCGAGCCTCCATCTGGTTCTTTTTAGCGCTCTCGCTGGAAGTGATGACGGCGGCCCCTTAGATTGGACGAGGCATTGGTGCGACCTGCCGCCTGCTGCGTGGTCGGCCTTCAATTCAAGTGTAAAAATACGTCTTGAGCCTATTTAGAGCTTTTATGTCATGGCTGCAGCAGCTCCCTGGCTGGACAAATGGGACTTGAAATACCGACGGACTCTCAATGAAGAATGTGAAGCACTTTGGTAAAAATCCAACAAGACTTGGGAGCTGAATGGGACCTCCGGGGGACTTCCTCGCTTTACTGGTGGTCCTGAAGATGGATCAACAATTCACTTTGCTGGAGTGAATGCTCGGTTTTTAAGTCTTAATGTAATAAAAGCTTATGGCCAATATTTTAATAAATGCTTAATAAACATTAGTTTGCTTCCTCCTCCAGGGGAACGCCATCATAATATCACCAGACCAGTTTCTAAAGCAACAAAGACCAACAATTACAATAATATTATTCATTTCATGTGAGAATGAAACTTTACTAAGCCCTAACCTGAACCAAGACCATGGACCCTAACCCCAACCAAAGGCCATGGACCCTCACCCCAAACAAAGACCATGGACCCTAACCCAACCAAAGACCTACCCAAATACCATAGACCCTGACCCCAACTCTGCTCTTTTTTTAGCTTCACGTTCTGTACAGTACTTCCTCCGGTGGCTATTATCTCATGAACATAAAATGACTGACACCTAGTGACCAGTGTACAATACTACATATCATCACAATATCTTTCAATGCATCTTCTGAATGCCTTATATTTGTATTTTACTTCATGTGGCCATTTTTATGCTTAAAAACACTTCATTTAGGCCAAAAATACATACAATTTGCTAAAATATGACTAATAATAGGCCGTATTCAACCACAAAACATTCACCTATTTTTGAAAAACCGTGATAGAGTGAAGCCGTGAAATTGGAAGCGTAAAGTGGCAAGAAATTACTGTGTTTGAATTAGTTCACGATTAGCATTCGTACATTATATTATTTGGTATTAAAACCTTTAAAATATAAAGAATACAACGTATTGCCAACCATACTTAAAAAGTCAAACACAACTCATGTCTACGAGAACGAGACAAGGCGAGATTTTATCATAACTTTTAAGAAAAATAGATGACAATATTTTGCAATGTACTCATGTCATTTCTACTATGTTACACTTTTCTGCACTCTGTGTGTATGCTAGCGGCCCCGCCTCCACCCACCGAGACAAAGAGGCCGTATGACTGACAAAAGGGCTCACTCTGTTCATGCCAAGGTGCTGAAACCAATGCACAGAATGAACCCTCTTCCTGCCTGTTTGGAGGCGAGAGATGAGGAAAACAGACACGCATGCACATGGCAATATATTTGGGCCATGTGGCCATGAGTTCATTTTCATTTATTGTGTGATTAATTCATTTATTATTGTCCCAGGCCGAGTGCCCACGAGAAATCTTGTCGTGTTTTAATCTCGCTAGATCTTGGGACACCCCTAGTGGTCAGCCTAGCTTTAGAAGTGTTAAAACGTGACTTAAAACATCCAAAAGTGGAAGTCAGCCAACGCGGCCTGTGTTTGGAGGTTCAACTGTACACAGTTTGCGATTCTGGCTCAGTTTTTGCTTATTGGGTCATATTTTTCCCAAACTTCCACCAGCTGTTTGAGTCCCAAGGGTTTATTTGAGCGCTAAACTGTGAAAAGACACGCCCACACGCCGCCTCACCTCTGGCGCTCCACGCCGTGCACTTGACAACCTGCTCCGATCTTATGACTGACCGTGCAATGCTTGCAAACAATAGGAGGCCTTACAGCAGCGAGCCCACAGGCCGTGTTGACTACAGCCCTGCCTTTGTGTCGTCGCCACGCTCTTATTACACGCAAGCTCTATTTACGGCAGCTGGCAGCGGCTCGCCCTCAGCTGTATTCCGCACTGATTTATATGAAAAATGCTCCTCTCCGCCCAGCTTGGCTTTGCGGTGAGCGGCAACTGGCACGCGACTGCTGGAATTTCCTCCAGCGTGATGGTGAGCAGCAAGGAGAAGAAGCGGCAGTGCACTGGAGGACAAACAAGGCCCTCCTGCAAGCTGCAGGCGCAAGACAACAAAGACGGAATACAGAAAATGAAGACTTTTTGGCGGTGGGCTGTCGACACAAGGTTAAGCGTTTCCCAAATAACGGCTGCTAGCTAAAAACAACACGGTTTACGTGAGGACGACGTTGGAACATTTGTTTCTGTGGGCAGATTTGTGCACATTTTCGATCCAGCGTCTACTTTTCATACTTTCCAAGCAGCATATCATGCAGTTTCGTGAATAAAAAATCGAATTTCCGTGACAGATTTATTGTTTCTGGTACAACATTGCTGTTGGAAATGGAGAGTTATCGCAGTGTCAGTGTTAGCATCTCTTTTCATTGGCAATTTGGAAGATTTTTTTCCAACAGGATACTATGCAGTGTTGCGACGAAAGAAGCTCCTTTATTGCTTGTGAAAAAAAGGACATGCTAGTTAAGTGTTCCGTGATGACACACTTAACGAGCATGTAACGACAATTAACAACACTTGTAAAACAACGATGGCATGGTAGCCTTTCAACACGTTACGTTTGAAAATGGAGATTTATTCATTTATTCGTGTTACAGCTTTTCATGGTAGGTTTTGTGTTGTGAAGTTTCTCGTTCCAACATTTTGTGTTACGACGTTTCGTGTTACTGTTTTGTGTTACAATGTTTTGTGTCACGAAGTTTCATGTTACGACATTTTGTGTTAAAGAGTTTCATTCTACAACATTTTGTGTTAAAGAGTTTCATGCTACGACATTTTGCGTTAACGCGTTTTGAGTTACGTTTTGTGTCACGTTTTGTGTCACGTAGTTTCATGTTATGACGTTTTGTGTTACATTTTGTGTAACAGCGTTTCGTGTTATGACGTTTCATGTTACGATATTTCATGTTATGACATGACATTTGGTGTTACATCATTTGTTTTTTGTTATGAAGCTTTTTTAATTTGTATTTCGTGTCATGAAGCTTCATGTTACGTTTCGTGTTACCAAGTTTGGTGTTACGATGTTTTGTGTAACAGCATTTTGTTTTACAATGTTTCGTGTTACAACATGTCATGTTACAGCATTTCGTGTTACCCCATTCCATGTCTCAGCTTTGAGTTATGACATTTGATGTTACAATGTTTCATGTAACAAAGTTTCATGTTACATTTCATTTCACGTTATGAAGTTACATGTTACAACATCTCCTGTTATGACCTTTCATGTTTTCATGTCAGAACGATTCATGTTATGACATTTTGCGTTAGCGCATTTTGAGTTACGTTTTGTGTCACGTATTTTCATGTTATGACGCTTTGTGTTACATTTTGTGCAACAGCGTTTCGTGTTATGACCTTTTTGTATTACGACATTTCATGTTATGGCATTTAGTGTTACATCATTTGTTTTTGTTATGAAGCTTTTTTCATTTGTATTCCGTGTTATGAAGCTTCATGTTACGTTTCGTGTTGCAAAGTTTGGTGTTACGATGTTTTGTGTAACAGCATTTTGTTTTACAATGTTTTGTGTTAGGACATTTCATGTTAGAACATTTCGTGTTATACCGTTTTCTCTTACAAAATTTCAAGTTACATTTCACGTTATAAAGTTACATGTTACAACGTCTCGCGTTACGATGATGATGTTACAATGTTTCATGTCACAAAGTTTCATGTTACATTTTGTGTTAAAGCGTGTCATGTTACGACATTTCGTATTTACGCGTTTTGAGTTACGTTTTGCGTCACAGAGGTTCATGTTACTTCATTTTGGGTTACATTTTGTTTTCAGCGTTTTGGATTGCCACATTTCATGTTATGACATTTCGTGTTCCATCGTTTGTGTTTGGTCATGAGGCTTTTTTCATTTGCATTCTGTCTTATGAAGCTTCATGTTACAACGTTTCATGTTACAAAGTTTGGTGTTTGGTGTTACGATGTTTCGTGTCATGAAGGTTCATGTTATGACCTTTTGCGTTGCGCCATTTCTTGTGACAAAGTTTCACGTTCACACTTCGCTTTAAGTTTCATTTTGAATATTTCGTGTTACGCCATTTTGGGTTGTGATGTTCCGTGTCACTACGTTTCATGTTACGCCATTTTGTCTTACAGCGTTTCTTGCTTCAAGATTTCATGGTATTACGTGATGTCAGCGTTAACGTCTCTTTTTATTGGCAGATTTGTGCACATTTTGAGTCCAATGTTTTTTTTTTCCCAACAAGACGAAGGAGCAAGCAGCATATCATACAAAGTCTTGAATAAAAAAAATAATTTCTCTAACAATGACGACAATGTTGTCTGTAAAAAGGGCGAGGACGTGCCTGTCAAGTGTTCATTGTCAACAACGACAGACCACAGCACTGTGGTAGCATGGTAGCATTTAAACACAACGTCAGCATTAGCGTCTCTTTTTCAAATTTGACGTCCGACGTCTTTTTCCAACACGGCATAGCAGCAAGTAGCATATCATGCACTAGTTTGTAGCTACACGCCGACAATGTCGTAAAAACCGTGGACATGCCTGTTAAGTGTTTGGGGTCGACATTACGCGGATATGCCACAACCAAAACAACAATGGCGGACAGCAGCGCTGTGGTAGCATGGTAGCAACACTCATGTTTAAAATCCGGATGTACTGTATGGCATCATGTCAGCATTTGCGTCTCTTTTTATTGGCAGATTTGTGCAAATGTTGTGTCTTCTTTTTTTTCCCTTCTGCTTTCTAAGTTCAGCCAAGCACAGTAACCACAGTAAGCAGCATATCATGCACTGTCTTAAGTGTGTTTTTTTAAAGCACATTTCTGTGACAGTCTAATCATTTAAACACAGAAAGCGTCTTTTTAAACCACGTGCAAAGTCTTCTCTCTTCTGAGCTCAGTAAAGTAGCATATCATGCATTATCTTGAATTTTTTTTTTTTTAAGCTTGTTTCTGTCCCTTCATATTTTTGCCTTGTGTGTAAGCGGCTAACATAAAAATAGTGTCAACACTTCATTTTTTTGCCTATGAGAAGCAGCTGTTTCTAATATTGTGGCGAGCGTATGCAGCGAGGCGTGGTTGCCTATTCATGAGCGCTTGGTGTTGCAACGAGTCATGAGTTCCAAAGTGCGGCACATTCAAGCCCCCCCCCCCGCCCGTGTGCCGTTCGGTGCTCATCAATTCATTCAAAAGGTGAGCGATGTGTCACAACACACTTGTTTACGTTGGTTTTTTTGTTGTTTTTTTTTAGCACGCAGGGAACATACAGTATGCGTTACCTGAGCCCCGCTTCGGTCATCTGCATCCGGCGTACGCAAAAGGGGGCGGGAAACGCGTGTCAGCAGGACATTTGAAAACAACACCGACCACAACAACAAGACTGGCTGACAAACATCAACACGGCAGCACTCGTGTGCTTGGAAGAGTCATCCAACATTTGCCTTTTTCATCAAACAAATCAACATCGCCTTTCTTTGTTTTCTGGGAATCCCCGCACCCCCCCACCGTGTAAACGCTGGGCCATGCAGACATATCCTAAATGATACATACGCACAGTATCATGTTAGCGTGCATGTACAAAGTGTACATGAATCATGTTGCTATGGAAGTCAAGTACCGTACGTGTAAAAATGTACATACTGTATCCTTACTACTGGATATTAATATTATCATTATACCGGATATTAATATTATTATTATAAAATGTACATGTCCTTACTACTGGATATTAATATTATCATTATACCGGATATTAATATTATTATTATAAAATGTACATGTCCTTACTACTGGATATTAATATTATCATTATACTGGATATTAATATTCTCATTACACTGGATATTAATACTATTATTATAAAATGTACATGTCCTTACTACTGGATAAGAGGACATGAACATCACTGAGTTTTAGCGGTAGCGGAACAAGACTTGCAGCGTTGGAAGGGCGAAGTGTTAGCTTTCACCCGCTGCTAACTTAGCTACCTCAGTGTTTGTTTTCTGAAATTGCAGGCGGTGTTTGTGTTACGACGTGTCACGTTACGTCATTTCATGATAAGCCACAAAGTTTCATCTTTCAACTTTTCGCGTCACACCGTTTGTTGTTACGACGCTCCGTGTCACAAAGTTTCATGTTACGCCATTTTGCGTTATGACGTTTCCTGTTGCGACGTTTCATGTTGCGACGCTTCATGTTACGACGTTTCGTGTTATGAAGTTTCATGTTCTAACATTTCATTTTACAACATTTTGTGTTACACCATTGGTTGTTATGACGCTCTGTGTCACAAAGTTTCATGTTACGCCGTTTCGCGTTATGACGTTTCCTGTTGCGACATTTCATGTTACAACGTTTCGTGTTAAGAAGTTTAATGTTACACCTTTTGAGTTATGACGTTTCCTGTTGCGATGTTTCATGTTACGACGTTTCGTGTTATGAAGTTTCATGTTCTAAAATTTCATTTTACAACATTTCGTGTTACACCGTTGGTTGTTATGACGCTCCATGTTACAAAGTTTCATGTTACGCCGTTTCGCGTTATGACATTTCCTGTTGTGACATTAATGTTACGACGTTTCGTGTTGTGAAGTTTCATGTTATACAATTTCATTTTACATTTCGTGTTATGCCATTTGTTGTTATGACGCTCCATGTTACAAAGTTTCATGTTAAGCTGTTTCACAATATGACATTTCCTGTTGCGACATTTCATGCTACGACGTTTCGTGTTGTGAAGTTTCATGTTACACCATTTTCTGTTATGGTGTTTCCTGTTGCGACATTTCATGTTACGACACTTCGTGTTATGAAGTTTCACGTTATAACATTTCATTTTACAACATTTCGTGTTACACCGTTTTTGTTATGACACTCTGGGTCACAAAGTTTCATGTTACCCCGTTTTGTGTTACACTGCTTTGTGCTACGATGTTTCATGTCACACCGTTTTGTGTTGCAAAGTTTCATGTTACACGGTTTCCTGTTGCGACATTTCATGTTATTACGTTTTGTATTAAAGTGTTTCATGTTACAACATTTCGTGCCTTTTGAGTTACGTTTTGTGTCAGGAAGTTTCATGTTGCACCGTTTTGTGTTACGACATTTTGTGTAACAGCGTTTTGTGCTACGACACTTCATGTTACGACATTTCGCGTTACACCGTTTCTTGTTGCAAAGTTTCATGTTACAGCATTTCACGTTATGATGTTACATGTTACAATGTTTTGTGCTCCGACGTTTGATATTAAAATGTTTCATGTCACATTTTCATGTCAGAAGTTTCACGTCACGTTTTGTGTTAAAGCGTTTCATGTTACGACATTTTGTGTTAACGTGTTTTGAGTTAAATTTTGTGTGACGAAGGTTCATGTTAGGCTGTTTTGTGTTACGATATTTCATGTTACATCATTTGTGTTTCGTTATGATGCTTTTTTCATTTGTATTTTGTGCTGTGAAGCTTCATGTTACAATTTTTCATGTTACGAAGTTTGGCGTGACGATATTTAGTGTCACAAAAGTTTCACGTTATGACTCTTCACATCACACAGCTTCTTGTCACAAAGTTTCATGTTACAACATTTCGCGTTATGAAGTTGAATGTTAGAACATTTTGTGTTACGCCGTTTTGTATTATGGTGTTTCCTGTCACAAACTTTCGTGTTACATTTCGTGTTGTGACGTTTTGTTTCGCCTTTCGAGTTACGTTTTGTGTCACATTTTGTGTTACGGTGTTTTGTGTTTGCGGCGTTTTGTGGTTATGACGTACTCCCATAAATGATTAATACCGTATTAAAAGAAAAAATAACCACTTACGTCACACGATTGGCGTACTTTGAGGTTATGCTTCTTTACCGAGACAATGCATGATATGTCGCCAACAGGTGCCATGAAAGGTGAGTTGCTTGGTGGAGAGTCGTAGATTTGGGATGCGATGTCTTGATTCTTCTTCCTGAGCAGCATATCATGCACTGTCTCGCCTGGAGACTCATATTTCTATGTTTCTAATGTCAAAGACTTTTACCTGCTTCTTCTACAGTTTGATCATGTGACATCATCACAGTTCCCCTGTTTGTCTATTGATGGTACAGTATATCATGCCCCGTCTTGACTAAAGAGACTTATTTTCGTGACAATCTCAAACGGCGCCAATGCGCCCGCGTTCTTTCATAGTTTGGGCGTCACCACGCACGTGCTTTTTGTTTTGCTCTTTCCCAGTTCAGCAGCGTATCTTGACTGAAGAATCGCATTTCTCTGTGACAGCTCTTTTTGACGACTTATTTTGGCTCTTCTTCGTCCTGGGTTTAGCAGCGTACTGTATCATGTACTGTCTTTTAAAAAAAACGTATCTCTGTGACAGTTAGACATCAAAGCATGCCTAATCACGCACCGAGGAACCCGGAGGTCTTGTTTTCGTCGTCGTAATAGAAAAGAAACAACCAGAGCAGGAATGAGCATCATTTCCCTTGCAGAATTGCATTTGCAAACCTCCAGTTTTTACACAAATGCATCATAAAAGTTCATTCTTTGTTAAGATGCAAAAACGCAACGTGCCAGGAGAAAGCTCTCCATCTTCTACAGCATTCGGCCACAATATTAGGCACACCTGCAAGACCTTTACCAACGATTCTGCCCGTTGGAAGATGAAAATGCTCGTTTTCTGCGGTGTTGGTATAACAGTATGTGTCTTATTGAGGTTGCAGCCTGCATCATTCCACAAGCATTTCCTAATATTTGGATTACTCAGCGACATGAAAAGCTCTCATATCGGGCCGTGCAGGTGTACGTCATGTTTTTGCACTTAGAAAAAAAAATTCCCGCGTTCATCGATCACTGTGGCTGACTGTTGTAGTAATGCAGGTGTTTCCACCCACTCTACGCCGTTGCCATGGCGCCATCACTTAGTTTCGCATATTTTCAACGTGACTCATCAGATTTGAGCAAAGTAGCCTCCATGTGAGTAGTTTCACCAAAACAGGCTACTACGACTATAAATAATGACCATAATGAGATACGATCATTGCAAAAGAAAAAGGATGGATTAAAAGAAGCCACACGTGAATGGAATTCATTAAAGCAGGGGCGTCAATGTTGTTTTCACCGCTATGGCTAACCTCAGAGGGCCACATGTAACTAGGACACCATATTCACGTACAATCGCCTCATAATATTTCATTTTGATCGTTTTCACTTTGTGATGTTTGACCAACGAATTGACATTGAAAGAAGTCAAGGTGCCCAGCACAAATTTCAGTATATCATTATTAGTAATAGAGTTCTAATGATAATAATGTTATTAATTATTATCAGAATTATTCATGAATGAATAATACATTAGAATCATTTAAAATTGGATCTGAAAACAAAAAAAGTTAGAACTTTTCTGTCAAAATTGACAACAAATGCATTTAGCAAGAAAGATTAAGTGTTAAGTGTTTTTAAGTGTTTTTTAAAAGTTTAAATTAATTTAAATAAATTTATTGTATTTAATTACATAATTCATTATTTATTATTTTGTAATTCATTATATGCATTATTTAATTTATAAATTGTAATTAATTCATTTGAAAATTAAAATAAAATATATTTATATATATATATTTAAATATGCACTATAATATAACTATATATAAATAAGCACAAAAATAAAGATAAAACATATTTTTCCAATAATATAAAAAATAATAAATAAAATAATAAAAAATCTTGCCCGAAGTCAGCTGAGATAGGCTCCTGCATTTCCCCGCGACCCTAAGTGGCATAGAAAATGGATGGATAGAATAATTAAAAAAAAATAACGATTAAAATGGTTAAAAAATAAAATGAATAGCATAATATAAATATAATAAATATATCGTATACATATAATAATAATAATAAAATGAGCATATACAGTATATACAAATAGTTTTACAAATAATAAAACAAAATAAGTGTCTTATGACATGCATTATTTCCAGGCTTTTGCGGGCCACATAATATAATCAAATATGGCGGCCAAATCTGTTTTTGACCCTTGTTTGTACATTAAAGGTTTTTCGTTTTGAGTCTAGCCTGAGAGTGAGTCAAACAGTGGATGAGAGCGCTAAATGCGACTCTCATTAGTACTCTCTGTGCCAGTAATTGAATAGCAAGGTGCTCTTGTGTGTTTTAGGTTATTGACTCACGGAGGGGCGGGAGGGGCGGGCGTCAATAAAGAGTCCGCCCACCCGCTGGCTGCGCCACGGCGAGAGGTCTGCTGGTAATTCGAGGGACGGGCCGGGGCACGGTGCCAGGGAATTAGAGAGGCCGACTGCAGGAGAGGTTTTAATGTGCGCTGCCATGTGCACAGGCATGCGCCCTCCAGCGCGCCTCGCTTCCTCTCATTAGGCCAGCCGTCATATTCTTAGAAGAGAGGAGGCCAAACATGGAGGCAGTAAAAAGCAGGAGGGTGATATCGATAGGTGGACGTCTTCACGGGATGACGTCGCCGATGTGCAATCAAGACAACAACAAATACTTCTTATCTTGTTTTGACTTGCACTTTTCTCTTGTGATTTGCACATTTGGTTGTTTATTAGCAGGACTACATAAGCACTGTACCGCCACGGAGTATTAGGGCCACATTGAAAAAAATTAGCCATCTGAGAATGAAGTCATAAATTTACAAAAATGAAGTCGTAATTTGCAAATTTTCGAGAAAAAAATGTTGTAAATTTCCGAGAAAAAAGTCACAATATTGCAAGAATAAAGTCGTACATTTCCGAGAATAAAGTCATCGTTTTACGAGAACCAAGTTCAAGTAAATTTACGTAATATAGTAGTACATTTACGAGAAAAAAAGTTGTAAATTTACGAGAATAAAGTTGTAATATTACAAGAATAAAGTTGTAAATTCAAGAGATAAAGTTGTAAATTTACGAGGAAAATAGTCGTAATATGATGAGATTAAAGTTGTAAATTTATGACAAAAAAACTTCGTAATACGGCGAGAATAAAGTGGGAAATTTACGTGAAAAAAACTTTGTGATATTACGAGAATAAAGTCGGAAATTAACGAGAAAAAAAGGTCATAGAGTAACGAGAATAAAGTCAGAAATTCAGGAAAATTAAGTCGTAAATTTTCGCAAAAGAGTCGTAAATTTTAAATTTAGTCTTTTAAATTTACAACTCTATTGCGGAAAAATAAGAAAAAAATAGCACATTTACGAGAATAAAGTCGTAAACGTATGCGAAAAAAGTTGTAATATGAGAACAAAGTCATTCATTCATGAGAATAAGGTAATCTTACGAGAATAGTCGTACATTTATGAGGACAAAAAGCTGTCAATTTAACATAATAAAGTTGTAATTTTGCGGGAAAAAAATGTCGTAATATTATGACAATAAAGTTGTAAATTTACAAGAAAAAAGTCGTAATTATTATGACAATATGGTCGTAAATTTATGGGAAAAAATGTAATATCACGAGAATAATAGTAGCTCCCCAGGAAAGAAGGAAACCTTCTTCTTGCTTCAGGCAAGATTTTATTTAGATTTTATTATGGTGGCAAAACAGAGCAGTTGAGCATTTACGTAGCATTTAGATTAGCTAGCCCTTCTCACGTACGCCTTCCTTACTCCGACCTCTCCACATGCCCAAGGCCAAAGGTCACATACGTCCCCCCTTTTCATAGCTGTCTCAGGCAATGCCTGTTACGACGGCGTATTAAAACAATCTGAGATTTGTGCTGTAAGTGAACAAGTATTATTAGTATGAACACCCTTCTTTGCCCTTTTTCCCCCATTTTTGCTCCTTTTTACATCATCTTTCTTTATTGTCTTTATGTAATATTATGACTTTATTCCCCAATATTCCCAATATCATAACTTGTTCCCCAACCTAATTTTCCAAAGACATCTTTATTTTGTTTTGTTTGTTTCACATAAGATTAGGACTTTTAAAAAGTTACATTGTTTCTGTAACAGTTCTGTGCTATTTTTATTATATTTATATTACCAGTTTATTCACATGAAAATTGCAACATTTTCTCTTAATATTTGGACTTTATTCTCACAAAATGACAGCTGTTTTTTCCATTTCTGCTGTTGCTGTTTTCTTTCATTTCGGCTTGTACATTTTCTCCTTGTATTGATGACTTTATTCCCATAATATTTGGACTCCATTCTCGTAACATTACAACTTTTTCCGCAACCTAGTTTCCAACAAATTGCAACTTTATTTTGTTTTGTTTGTTTCTCATATTATTATGACTTAGAAAAAAAGATATTTTCTTCTTAATATTCTAACTTTATGCTACTAAAATAACATTATTTTTCCTCGTAATATTACGACGTTGTTCTCGTAAAATCACAACCATTTCTTGGTAGATTGCAACACTTTTATCTTAATATTTTTGCTGTTGTTGTTGTTTAAGTTTTCTTGTTAAATCAGATTTTTTAGAATAGGCCAATAAAAACACAGCTGCAGGATGAAAAAGGTCCCCAAGCCGCACTTTGGACACCCCTCATTTACATCATTGAAGTCCATCATGGAAAATCCTGATATGTTTTCTTTTTGTATTGCACATTGAATTTATTATTTCTTTTTTTTTGCAGGGGGGAAAAGTGACTAATCATGTGTATCAGGATGTATTTTATTTATTTGATCAAATTCTATATATAAATATGTTACATTCGCATACATTTTTTATTTATTTTAAAAATATTTTAGATGTTGTAGTATTAATTTACTATTTTACAAATAGTATTTTATGTATTTATTATATTTATTTATTCCATAATTACATATATATGTATATATACATGAATTATATAATTATTTTTATTATAAATATTGCTGGTAACTTATGGTTTTATTCACTACATTTTTGGGACTCATTTATGTATTTTTTTCATTTATGTGTTTTTTGTGGAGCAAAAAAGTGGACAAAATCAACCAGGATATATGTTATTATTTATTTTGTAAATGTTCTATTTGCATATATTTTTGATATAATTGAAATATGTAAATACATAATAATTGATGTATTGGAATATTTATGTAATATTTGACATGTATGAGGACTGGAAGACAGTGGTGAGGTGTGCTGTAGGTGTGACGGAGGAGTTCAAGGTGGAGGTGGGGCCGCATCAGGGATCAGCTCTGAGCCCCTTCTTGTTCGCTGTGGTGATGGACAGACTGACAGACGAGGTTAGACAGGAATCTCCATGGACTATGATGTTTGCAGATGACATTGTGATCTGCAGTGAGAGCAGGGAACAGGTGGAGGAGAAGCTAGAGAGGTGGAGGTTTGCCCTGGAAAGGAGAGGAATGAAGGTTAGCCGCAGTAAGACAGAGTACATGTGTGTGAATGAGAGGGACCCAAGTGGAAGAGTGAGCTTACAGGGAGAAGAGATCAAGAAGGTGGAGGATTTGAAGTACTTAGGGTCAACAGTCCAGAGCAATGGAGAGTGTGGAAAAGAGGTGAAGAAGCGTGTGCAGGCAGGATGGTACGGGTGGAGAAAAGTGTCAGGTGTGATGTGTGATAGAAGAGTTTCAGCTAAAATGAAAGGAAAGGTGTACAAAACTGTGGTGTTGTTTGGTCTAGAGACAGTGTCCATGAGGAAAAGACAGGAGACAGAGCTGGAGGTAGCAGAGATGAAGATGCTGAGGTTCTCTCTGGGAGTGACCAGGAACAGTAGGATCAGGAATGAGTACATCAGAGGGACAGCACATGTTAGAGGTTTTGGAGATAAAGTCAGAGAGGCCAGACTGAGATGGTTTGGACATGTCCAGAGGAGAGATAGGGAATATATACTGTAGGTAGAAGGATGCTGAGTTTGGAACTGCCAGGCAGGAGGCCTAGAGGAAGACCAAAGAGGAGGTTTATGGATGTAGTGAAAGAGGACATGAAGGTAGCTGGTGTGAGAGAAGAGGATGCAGAAGACAGGCTTGGATGGAGGCAATTGATTCGCTGTGGCGACCCCTGAAGGGAAAAGCCCAAAGGAAAAGAAGATTTAATATTTGATCAATATCATTGTGTTTATGTATTATATTTAAATGTTTTTATATTGTGACATATTTTTTCTTTCTTTCTCTAATCATGTATTAAAATGCTAATCATTCTTGCGTATTAATAGTTAGTATTATTTTTGATAACATACTTATTGTTTGGTAACTTCAACTTTTGTTGAAATGAACATTTTTTGGTATGCAACTTTCAATTGAAACATTTTTTTGCTAATATAAGCAAAGAAATGGTGATTTGAGTGCGTTTAGATAAAGTACGAGGCTAATAATGATCATAATAATAATAATGATGTGTGCGAGTAAGCAGGTTATCATGAGGTCATCGATCATGTAATTGTGCCGCATTAAGCTCTCGTGTCTGATTAGCATCTCATCATCTATCATGGTCTAAGCGCTGAGGTTGCCAGGACGGATTGGGTCCGGCGGGGATGTGCTGCCCGCCTCCACGGAGATGCTGCAAGGAGGGAGCGCCCTCTCGTCTCCACGGCGACAGATTCCCAGGAGAGGGACGGCAGAGACATGAAGAGTTGAAGACGTTCCTCCTTGGGGTTTATCTCCGAGGAAGCACTTCTCTTGGAACGTAGAGGGTTTAAAAAAAGACTTTTGACATTTCTACAATAAAAATATATTATTTTTCATCAAATCTATTTTTGTATGTTAAAGTGAACATACACAAATGATTTGGAGTTTTTTCAGCGCGCAGGTCACCAAAAAAAGAAGCATGATTAGGTGGAATGTGGTCATCTTGGTTTTCCTACTCCTAAATATTCAAATAAATAAAAAAAGGAAATGTCAACAGTCATTTAATTGATTTATTGATTTTCATAGCGCTTAATCCTCATTAGGGTCGCGGGGCACTCATTTTATGTTTCTTGTAATATTTTCTACTGTTTATTATCTATGAATCAATCCATTTTCTATCGCGCTTGTCCTCATTAGGGTCGCCAATATGCTGGAGCCTATCCCAGCTGTCTTCAGGCGAGAGGCGGCGTACACCCTGGACTGGTCGCCAGCCAATGACATTATTATTATTATTATTATTATTATTATTATTATTATTATTATTATTATTATTATTATTATTATTAGATAATTATTTATATTACTACTAATAATAATAGTAATAATATATATTTGTAATAATTACATTCATTTATTAAAAAATAATATTTGTGCATAAAAAAAATGATATGTTTTCATTTTTGGTCATATTTTTCATGTTATACAAAATGATTTACTGTTATTAGTCATTGGTGTTATTGGTAGCTGATCAGGTGAAATTTTATTAGCAGGATTTAGCACCTACGTAATTACTAATAATACTACTTCTACTAACGATAATAATAATAATATATGTTTGAATAAATAGATTAATATAGAAATTTGTGTTTATGAATATGTATGTTTTAAATAAAAATGTATATTTATTATCCAAAAAGATTTACTGTTATTATTGGTGGGTATTATCATTGATAACTGACCAGGTGAAATGTTATGAGCAGGATTTAGCTCTTAAATGATGACGACTACATCTACATTTTACTACATCTATTAACAATAATAATCATAATAAATATTTAAATAAATAAATGTGTATGGAAAATACTGTTTTAAAAAAATGTACTGTACTGTCATAAAGAATGTATGTCTATAGAGTATTTTTTTAACTATCCCAAATCATGAACTATTATTATTGATTGATATTCTCAGTGATGGCTGATCCTGATGACAGGATTTGGACTTGTGTCTTCGACTCAATCATTACACATGAGAAAAGCATAAAGTGATGCATTTATTGGAGTGTGTGTGTATTATTCTAGTTATTAATATGGAGCGTATGGGCTGGTGAAATGTTGTATAATATGGTACACATGATACTATGTGTACTGTACGGGTACACATGATACTATGTGTACTGTACGGGTACACATGATACTATGTGTACTGTACGGGTAATGATGACCTGCTTGGTTGGTAATTAGCATGCAGGAGTCCCACAGGACGACACCAGCAACTCAAAAGGGACTTTGCACGGTGTGTGATGCACGGTTGCTAAAGCTTCCAGCGGGACGTGACTTGAAGATTTAGACGAGACTCGAAGGGAACGTGAGCCGGGTTCAGCCCGTTGGGAGTCAGGCTGGTTTCACCCGACTGATGATGTGCGCCGTTGCAGTAGTTAGTAATCCTGACCCAAACCACCAGAGAGGAATTACATTGGGAGACAACCAACCAAAAGACTGTGCCTTTCAGAAAAGGCAACAAAAATAAAAAGCAACAAGATCTTTAAAAAGAACAAAAATTCTTGATAGTCAAGTGAAGTTTCTGAAAAAAAGGCACCAACACAATCACCGCACTGCGCCTTGACGCCAACGATCTAAGGCAGGGGTGTCCGAAGTGTGGCCTGGGGGCCATTTGCGGCCCGTGGCACATTCTGAAAACACAATCTAACAAGAAACCTTAAAAAACAACAACAGCTAAAATGGCAAAATCAGCAGTAATTTTACAAGAATCAAGTCAAAATATTAAGAAAAAAAAGTTGTAATCTAATAAGAAAAAGTCTTAATTTTATGAGAATTTTATGTCAGAATATTATGAGGAAAAAGTTTTAGTATCATTTTAGTAGTATAAATTTGAAATATTAAAGTAGAAAGATGTTTGCTTGTTTTTTAAGTCAGAATATGAGAAACAAACGCAACAACGAATAAAGTTGCAGTTTTTGGAAAATTAGGTTGGCGAAACAGTTACACCGTAGTGAGAATGAAATCCAAATATTTATGAGGAAAAAAAAGTTGAAATAGTTGGAAATAAAAATAAAAAAAAAACCATCAGAAATGAGGAAAAAAACAGCTGTAATTTTACGAGAATAAAGTCAAAATATTAAGAGACAAAAGTTGTATTCTAACGAGAAAAAGGTCGCAATTTTACGAGGAGTAACAACTCATAATATGACAAAAATTGTGTCATTTTAGTAACAGAGTTCAAATAAAAAAGAAAATTATATATATTTTTTAAAGTGGTAATATTATGAGAAACAAACAAAACAAAATTAAGTTGGAATTTTTGTAAAATTAGTTTGGGGGGAAAATAATATTATAATATTACAGGGATAAAGTAATAATATAACAAGAATGACATTTACAAATATTGTTTAAAAAGAAGGTTGAAAAATAAACAACAGCAAAAATGGCAAAATCAGCAGTAATTTTACAAGAATAAAGTCAAAATATTCAGAGAAAAAAGTTGTAATCTAATAAGAAAAATTGTAATTCTGTGGGAATAATGTCAGAATATAATGAGGAAAAATAACATCATTTTAGCAGCATAAAGTTGGAATATTAAAGAAAAAAGATGCTTGTTTTTTTTTAAAGTTGTAACATGGGAAAAAAAATGATGACAAAAGAGTTAAAATGTTAAGAAATCAGGATAAATTCATAAGTATGAGAAGAAAGTTTACAAAAGGAAAGTTGAAATAGTTGGAAATTGAAAAAAAAACAAACAAAAAAACATAAAAAAATGAAAAAAAAACAGCTGTAATTTTACAAAAATAAAGGCAAAATATCAACAGGAAAAAGTTGTAATTTAAGGAGAAAAAAAGTTACATTCTTACAAGAACAAACTCGTAATATTATGAGAAAAATAATTTTAGTAGCATAAAGTTCAAATATTAAAGGAAATTGTTGTAATATTACGAGAAATAATATTTTTTGCTATTTTATTGTTCATTTTGGACATTCAACACACTCACGCAGTACATTACAACAGAGAGACACTTTTGAACATCGGCAGGGTTCACCATGAACTTTCATTTAGCCTCTCAGACTTTGCCTTTCTTCTGCGCCGGGAGAACGCAGCAGCCTGCGGACCTGGTGAGCTGAATACCCGGCGAGCAAAGCATCCGAGGCGTAAACGAGGCAAGCGAGCCGGCCTGCATGCTAGGCTAAAAGCTAGAGCGACGAGGCCACCGCTACCAAGCCTGCTGCTAGCCAACGTCCGCTCTCTTGAAAACAAGATGGACGAACTACGAGCAAGGATTACAGCTCAACGTGAGATCAGGGAATGCTGTGTCCTCACCTTCACAGAAACCTGGCTGACGGAGGATATACCGGACTCGGCGATCCAGTTGGAATCATTTGCTGCTTACCGGGGAGATCGGACTTTAGCGTCTGGTAAACACAGAGGTGGCGGCGTCTGTGTTTACGTAAACAAACGGTGGTGCACAGACGTACAGACGATGGAAAAGCACTGCTCGCAGGACATTGAGCTGCTGATGGTGAAATGCAGACCTTTTTATTTGCCTCGTGAGTTTAGCGCTGTGTATTTAACTGCTGTTTACATCCCACCACGAGCTAACACTGCTAATGCACTAGGCCTCCTGCATGACATCATCGATAAACACGAGACCAAACACCCAGACGCTGTATTCATTATATCTGGCGATTTCAACCACTGTAACCTCAGGACTGTCCTCCCCAAATATTACCAGCATGTGAGCTTTCCCACAAGGGAAAATAACATCCTGGACCAAGTCTACTGCAACATGAAAGGTGCTTTGAAGGCTGTTCCAAGACCCCACTTTGGTAAGGCTGACCACATCTCTATATTCCTTTATCCAACATACAGACAACTTCTTAAAAAAGCTCCCCCTGTAAGTACAGCAGTTAAAGTGTGGAATGAAGAAACTGATCAAGTACTTCAGGACTGCTTTGGCTGCACAAACTGGGATGTGTTTAAAACTGCAGCGGGGAGGGAAGATTGTACTGTTGATTTGGATGAATATGCTTCTGCTGTTACTGGCTACATTAGCACATGCATAGAGACTGTTACCACCACCAAGTATTACAGAAAATACCCTAACCAAAAACAGTGGATGAACTGTGATGTAAGGGCTAAGCTACGTGCTCGTTCGACTGCATTTGTCATGGGCACCGCTGATGACTACAAAAAGGCCAGATATGACCTGAGGAGGTCCATACGGGAGGCCAAAAGACAGTACAGACAGAAGCTGGAGGGCTACTATTCCACCTCAGACCCTCGGCGCATGTGGGCGGGGCTCCAGCACATCACAGACTATCGACAGCAGAGTAGCGTAGCCACGTCCAGCCAAACCACACTTCCTGATGAGTTGAATGAGTTCTATGCCCGCTTTGACACCCAAACTCCTGATGAGCAGAGAGGGTGGCTGAACCTGGGGAGCACACAGGACTCACCTCTCATGGTGACATCAGCTGATGTGCGCAGGGTTCTAAACAAAACAAACCCACGAAAAGCAGCAGGCCCAGACAACATCTCAGGACGTGCACTTCGGGTTTGCTCATCAGAGCTAGCTGATGTGCTTGCTGACATATTTAACCTGTCGCTTGCACAAGCATCTGTACCGACCTGCTTTAAGTCCACCACCATAGTGCCCGTACCCAAGAAGAGCAACGTGACCTGCTTGAATGACTATCGCCCTATAGCACTCACTCCTATTGTTATGAAGTGCTTTGAAAGAATAGTCATGACCCACATCAAAAAGAGCATCCCGGCGGCAACTGTGGACCCCCTACAGTTTGCATATCGCCAGAACCGGTCCACGGATGATGCAGTCAACACTGCCATCCACACAGCCCTTTCTCACCTACAGGGCCAGGACACATATGTCAGAATGCTATTTATAGACTATAGCTCTGCTTTTAATACAGTCTGCCCCCACAAACTCACAAATAAGCTCCTCACACTTGGCCTGTCACCCTCCCTGTGTAACTGGGTGTTTAACTTTCTCACAGGCAGGCCCCAGTCAGTCAGAGTCCACAACCGCACATCCAGCTCAAGAATTGTGAGCACTGGGACCCCACAGGGGTGTGTGCTGAGTCCGCTCCTCTACACGCTCTTCACCTACGATTGCGTGGCCTCCCAGAACAACACCAGCATCATTAAATTTGCGGATGACACTACAGTCATCGGCCTGATCACTGGTGGTGTTGAAACATCATACAGAAGAGAGGTGGCGGACCTCATAGCTTGGTGTCGTGATAACAATCTCCTTCTCAATACAGATAAGACTAAAGAGATGATCATCGACCCAAGAACAAGGGAAAAGGAGCCGCATAAACCCCTGTTTATTGATGAGACTGAGGTGGAGAGGGTGAAAACCTTCAAGTTCCTTGGCACACACATCAGCGAGGACCTCACCTGGTCTCACAACACCCAACAAATTATGAAGAAGTCCCAAAGGAGACTGTACTTCCTGAGAAGACTGAGGAAATTTGGCATGTCCACCACAATCCTGAGTTGCTTCTACAGATGCACTATCGAAAGTGTCCTTACCGCCTCCATCACTGTTTGGTACGGTAACTGTACAACACGTGATAGGAAGGCACTCCAGCGGGTGATCAAGACCTCACAGAACATTGTTGGGGCAGCCCTCCCCTCACTGCAAGACATTTATAAATCTAGAGTCCTACGAAGAACACACAACCTCATCAAGGACAGCACACATCCACAACACTCATTATTCACACTCCTACCGTCAGGCAGACGCTACAGGAGTTTGAAGTCCAGGACCACAAGGCTGGCAAACAGCTTTTACCCACAGGCCATCAGGCTTCTCAACGAAGCACTCGCACACGCCGCACGCAACACACGCACACACTCATAGCACTTTATTTATTTATTTATTTATTTATTTGTATTATTTGCTTGTATTAATGTCTCTTCTGTTGTTGTTGCTTAATTTATTGGTATATATGTTTATGTGTTTATGTTTCTTATGTTCTTATTCTTTCTTGTGTTTCCTTTCTTTTCTTGGGAGAATGAACAGAATAAGATTTTCATTGCATGGTATAACTGCTGTTTTACCATGCACATGACAATAAAACTCTTGAATCTTGAATCTTGAATCTTGAATCTTGAAACAAACAAAACAAAATTAAGTTGTAATATTCGGAAAATTAGGTTGGGTGAAAAGTTTTAATATTACGTGAATAAAGTTATAATATTACAATAATAAAATTGATGAATATTGTTTAAGAAGAAGGTTGAAATATTTGGACAATAAATTTAAAAAACAACAACAGCAAAACTGGAAAAATCTGCAGTAATTTAAAAGACTAAATTTAAAAGACTAAATTTAAAAGTAATTTAAAAGTAAAAGAATAAAGTCAAAATATTAAGAGACAAAAGTTGTCATCTAACAAGAAAAAGTCATAATTTAATAACGTTGTAATATTAAGAGGAAAAGTAGCATAAAGTTAAAATATTAAACAAAACATGCTTGTTTTTTTTAAAGTCATACTATGAGAAACCAAACAACAAATAAAGTTGTCATTTTTAGAAAATTAGGTTGTCGAAAGAGTTATACTGTTATGAGAATAAAATCCAAATAGCATGGGGATAAATTCATAATTATAAGAAGAAAATTTACAAGAGAAAAGTTGAAATAGTTGGAAATAAAAAGAAAAAACATCACAAATGGGGGAAAAAAAAACAGCTGCAATTTTACAGGAATAAAGTCAAAACATTAGGAGAAACAAGTTGTATTTTAAAGAGAAAAATATCGCAATTTTACGGAAACTCATAATATTATGTAAAAATCATCTTAGTAGCACAGAGTTAAAATTAGCATGCAAAAAAACAAAATTAAGTTGTAATTTTTGGAAAATTAGGTTGGGGAAAAAAGTTCTAATATTATGGGAATAAAGTCATAATATTCCAAAAATAAAATTTAGTTTAAGGAGAAGGTTGAAAACAGCAAAAAAAAGGAAAAAAAAGAGCAAAGAGTGAAGTTGCTATTAGTAATATGCTTTTTCACCTACCGTATCTGACAAAGCTGAGATGACATACAGTACACACTATATAACTTGTTAGCATATTTACACGTGTTGCTTTACAAAATATCAAAGTGGCATCCTTTCATTTTTCACTATGCGGCCCTCACTGAAGGAAGACGTTAGGACAACCATGACAAGGATGTGAAACATAATAATAATAATAATAACAGACGCAGAAAACGAAGAGAAAACTTCGAGAAAACAAAGTGTAGGATGGATGAGATGGAACAAAGCACACGTATGAATGTGACTGTGACTGTCCATGCCGTCCTAACGTGAGACGGTAACGCAGACCGAGTGTTGTGTCAGCAGCGACCACCTGCACGTCTCAGCAGAGCCCGCCCCCTCTCTGGGAGCCGCTCCAGCACCAACCCATCATCCTGACACAACACAGCCTGCCGGGCAACCTGCGCTCAGCCGGCGCCCGGCCGGGTCCGAGCCCGGCACGGCGGGACGTCTGTCGACACCTGCGACCTTTTTAGTGCGCCTCACATGATCAGAGACAGAACTTTCAGAGTTCAAACGGATGCCCGGTAAAAGGCGGCAAGATGTTTTCCTTCTCACGGCCGCGCTCCACCTGCTCGTGACACGAGGTCCGCGCCAAAGCAGAGTGAGTCGTGTGAAAGGACGCCAAGCCAGCGTACCGGCCTGACTCCCAGCAGCGCCCTGAGACCTACCCCGTGTGAAAGATGGTGGAACTGTCACCAATGGTTTTAAAATCCTTGGATACTTCGAAAGCAAAAATAACAAACCATGAACATCACCATCACCTCCACTGACAGCTTAGTATACAAAAAATATGTATACAAATTAAAAATAATAGCACTAAAAAATGGCTACAGTCTACTATGGCTACTTTTTCACTTTATATTTTTCAACATTTTTAATAATAACACTTTTACTGCATGTGTAGGCCACATTTTCATTTAACTCTTTACACACCTTAGTGAATTACTTAATACATTACAGTCATTTAAAAAAATAATATAAACAATTCTATAAATAAATATCAAATGATGCAAAAAAAATTCTAAAAATAACAATAGTGCCACAGATTTGGGGGATTTTTTCCCCCCAATTTTGATGTATAATTATATAATGCATTTTTTATTTTAGTCTTTACATAGCACTTACTGAAATACTTCATACAAACAAAAAACAATCTAAAAATTGAATAAATATCAAATCAATAAAAAATAATAATAATAGCACCAGAAAATGACTGTAGCAGACTTTTTTCACTTGATGTTTTTTGAAATGTTTAATAATAATAATTTAGTATGTAGGCTCTCAGTGCATTCACTGAAACACCGCACACACAAACCTATATAGAAAAATCTATCATTTAAAAAACATTTTTATAATGTCATTTTAAATGAACCTTTTATAGGGCACTTACTGAATACTTAATATACACATTAAAAATACATAAATCTAAAATCATTTTTTAAAACATAATAACAATATTTATTCATATTCAGTCATTTTTATATTTGATTAAAAATGTTATATCTGCAATGCATTTATCATTGAACCCGTGATAGGGCACTTATTTAAATTAATTTAATTAATTTAGCAATTAAAAATTGCTGTTCTTTTAATTTTTAAAATAATAACTTATCATATGAACAATATGACATATTTGTACTTTTATGAATTTTCTAGGGCACTTACTGGAATACGTGACATTTCCTGAATGATAACACTAACAATAAAAATAGCAACAGAAAAGCATGGTATTTTCTTTACATTTGAGTTTTTTTTAATTAGGAAAATGAATTATGATTATATTTGCAATATGATGTGTTGATATCACACGTCTGGTTTAAGAATTTTTCATGAGATGGGGCTGGGCATGTTTCACACAGAAGTAGCCTCTCCCACGTGCACGTGCACATGCATGCGCACGCACACACACACAAACACACGCACACACAGGGTGAGGTGGTGTAGGTGGCTCAGGTGTTACAGTTAATATGGTCCTCCTGCTGTCAAGTGAAAGCTAATGATCCCATGTGAGGCTGCAGGCTAGCGACAGAAGAAAACAGGCCTGACCTGTACGGTGGGACCGCAGCTTGACAAGTCCGGACAAGGTCCTCCTGTCGTCTCCACGCCTCCTGGGGAGATCCAGACCCGTGAGTCCCGTAGGTGCTGCAGCCTGGGAGCAGGTGGAAGGCTTGGAGATCTCTGCCGTGTGACTCCCACAGCTCATCAGCAGCACCAACCAAAGGTGCTACAGTCGGACCACTTCTCGCTCCACTTTGTTTCTCCACGCTTCACCGACGTCACTTCCTGTTTCTTCAAGTAGCTTCTTGTTCCTCGCCTTCACAAGGCCTCGGTGCTCTGCTCAAACACATTTCAACTGGCAAATCCGGCCCATGAATGACATCAGACCCACCCGCAACTCATGAACATTCCGAATAACAGCACAGCGCCCCTGACACATACAGGATCTTTGCTAACATTTCTGAAGTAGATTCCTAAAAACAGCAGAGCACTCCTGTCACATAGAGGACCTTTGCTAACATTTTTGAAGTGGATTCCTAAAAACTGCAGTGTGCTCCTGTTATATAGAGGATGTTTTCTAGCATTTTTGCAGTAGAGTCCGAAAAATTGACGAGCACCACTAACACACAGGATATTTGCCAACATTTTTAAGTAGATTCCTAAAAACAGCAGTGTGTTCCTTTTATATGGTGGATCTTTGACTGGGGGTTTTGCAGCAGAGTCCTTAAAAACAGCAGAGCACTCCTGTCACACAGAGGATCTTTGCTAACATTTTCAAAGTAGGTTCCTAAAAACAGCAGTGTATACCTGTTAAATGGAGAATCTTTGACTGGCAGAGTGCTCCTGTCACATAGAGGATCTTTGCTAACATTTTCGAAGTAGATTCCTAAAAACTGCACGGTGGTGCTGTTATATAGAAGTTCTTTGCTAGTGTTTTTGCAGTCGAGTCCTAAAAACAGCAGAGCACTCCTGTCACATAGAGGATTCTTGCCATTGTTTTTGAAATCAATTCTTAAAAACAGCAGAGCATTGCTGTTATAGAGGATATTCGACTGGTGTTTTTTTCAGTAGAGACCTTAAAAACAGGATCTTTTCTAGCATTTTTAAAGTAGATTCCTAAAAACAGCAGTGTGCTCTTATATAGAGGATCTTTGCTACCATTTTTTAAGTACATTTCTAAAAACAGCAGTGCCTTGACACAGAGGATCTTTGCTAAGATTTTCGAGATATATTCCAACAAACAGCATGAGTGCTCTTTGCTCCTGTTATATAGAAGATCTTTGCTGCTGTTTTTGAAGCACATTCCTAAAAACAGCAGATTGCTCCTGTGATATAAAGGATTTTTGACTAGCGTTTTTGCACTAGCATATAAATGATCTGTGGCTACTATTTTTGCAGCAGATTCTTAATAACAGCTGTGTTACTGTCATGTAGAGCAGTGGTCCCCAACCCCCGGGCCGTGGGTCATTTGCTACCGGGCCGCACAGAAAGAAAAAATAATTTCCATTATTTGATTTTTTTTTATGTTTTATTTTGAAAAGTGGCCGGATTCTCTCTGTTACATCCTTCTCACTTGACGCATGTCCATTGTGCGTGTGCTAACTTTATCTCATGTCGCACAGATAGACTACTACTGTATTTTTTAATGATTTTTCTTTCACCTCATATTTGGTGTCAAATGCTGATACTATGTGGGAATGCATAAAGGTAAGTTTTGATGACTTATTGAGTGCTAATGTGCACATTTGTCTCAAGTGAATTCATGCTAGCACACTGCCTTTTACCACACACGTCAAACAGCCATGTCATCATCTCTCTGGAAAAACTTGGCTGGAACTTGACCTGGTGGATGGTGGGTCGCCATTCATTTTGTGCTTTTAATTTGTTATTCATGTCTTAGTTTTACACAATACATAATAAATAAGATCAATTAGATCGCTATGATGTACGAACCCCCTACCCCCCGGTCCGTGGGAGATTTGTGGGAACACAAGCCGGTCTGTGGGTCAAAAAAGGTTGGGGACCACTGGTCTAGAGGATCCTTGACTTGTGTTTTTGTAGTTGGTCTTGTTATTCAGGAACTTCGACTAGTGTTCTTGTAGCAGATGAAAGTAGGTGAACGTATTCAAAACGTGTTCATAAATGAAATAATAAATCATAATTTGGGTGTTGAAACCTCTCCTACTCGTTTATCAGAATCCCTGTCATGTTATTATTAGTAAATAATGAACATATAGTTGAAAGAATACTAGTAACAGTTAGTAGTATTATGAATATTGCAGTATTAGCGTGCATGCCGACAGGCGAGCATGAACATGGCGCAGATCATCCATGTCATCCTTGCGGCATCTTTGCATAGCATCCACTCTTCTGGCATGACGCGGCATCTTTGCATAGCATCCACTCTTCTGGCATGACGCGGCATCTTTGACTTTCTGTTGGCGTGTGACTTTGATGAACGAATCATCCCACAACATACGGACGCTCTCCAGGGAAAATAAATCATAAATGTATCTTTTGGTGACAACAGATGCAATCTAGAGCGGCATGTTACTGCTGAGTCATGTTTTCTTTGGTGGGGGGGGGCACTAAAAACTAAAACTCTTGTTGCCAGGACAACCATCATGTGTACCCGGCAAGCAAACAGCACCATTGTTGCCATAAATCCTTTCCCCTTTTTATCTTACTTCCTGCTTGGCTTTCCTACTTCGTAATCAACGTGAGGGGAGGGAGGTTGGGGGGAGGGGGGGGGGGGGGTGTCGTTGAAGGGAAAGTGTCGACCTTTTGGACGTAAGAATGGCAGGAAGCGTCTGCTGGGTTCTTGCCGCCATGACAACACAATCTTCTACTCGCTCGCCTTCCGTAGAAAAGCTTGTTTCCTTGATTTCATTTTGAAATCGACCTTCTAAAGACCTACCCCTAACCCCCTGGTAAACACTCTCACAGGGCCCCCCCTCGCCGGCGCCCCTGCAGCTTGTTGGGACAGCTGCTCAGATCGTCTTCTCTCTGCAGGTTCCGTGATTCATTTTCTGAGTCAACATGGCAAACTCCAGCAACAAAGCAGGCGTGACTCACCGACACATTTGGACGTTTGAATGATTACCAAACCACACACACACACACACACACACGCACATGCACACACACACACACACACACACACACACACACACACACACACAACGCTGAAACAAATTGTCTTTATTGATCTTTTTCTATGTTTTCAACCTCCCGATTGTTTTTACTGCAGAGAATGAAGGTCATGGCTGAGTGTCATGTGTGGAAGTCATGTGCTCGTAAGAAACCTTCACAGCGTTGTTGTTGTTTTCTAGTTTGTGCTAATTAGCTTTAAAGACAAATTCTTGGTGCTCATGTAGCAGGGCTCATCCATGCCATCTACACGCCGGGAATCGAACCCGTGACGACACATCCCCACCGAATGAGAGTGAAGTAGAGCAGTGTCAGCCAGTGAGCTGCAAAGCCCTCTCAACCCACTTTCTAGCGCCGCTCTTAAGGCATTGGGGAGTGAGGTTTACTTAACATACTATCAGCACAGCCACACTAGCTGACATCGACTAATTAGGGCTTGAGCACCAAGGTGCAAAGGTCGTTTGTATCTGTTGTGTTTATTATTATTATAATTAGTAGTAGCAGTGGTAGTAGTAGTAGTAGTAGTATTCCTCTCCCTTTATCCGGTTTGGGATACTAAACAAGCAAATAAACTATGCAAAAGAATTTGCAGATGCATCAGGACTAGGCATGGGCCGGAATGAGATTCTGACTATGATTCTGGTATGATAACCTTGGGCAAAAATATCACGGTCTGACGATTTCATATCGTAATTGCAGCTCTAAAATGTGTTACTTTGAAATATCCATCTACTACGCCGCTTAACCTCACTAGGTTTGAGGGGGGGTGTTGGAGTCTATCCCAACTGACTTTGGGCGAGAGGCGGGGTACACCCTGGACTGGTCGCCAGCCAATGGCAGGGAACATACAGACAAACAACCATTCACACTCACATTCACACCTATGGACCATTAAGAGCCGCCAATTAACCTAACATGCATGTACAGTATTTGGAACGTGGGAGGACACCGGAGTATGCGGAAAAAAACACACAACACCTGCGTGAGTTCTCTTTGCTCCTGACTTAGAGGTCTCATCTTCAACTGGGGAGATTTACCCTTTTAAACGGAGTAGTCTGATGAGAGGCACCTAAAACAAAAAGTGTGGTCTTGCGTCATGTGCCCCACATATACTGTATGACATAATAGCCAAAGAACATGTTTGGAATGCAGGTCTTGAGGTTCTTTAGCTTCAGGGATTTTGACAAAAGACAGTTGGATTGTTCACACCTGAATGACACTTGCGAAATGGTCGACAAATGTTTTCTGATGATGGCAACAGTTTGACCCTAGAACAGACGATTTGTGAGGTGCGGTTATACTGAAGCCCTAATGAAAAAAACCTTATGCTTGTCCCTGGACGACACTGGCAGCTGGAAAGATGACAGACAACTTTTAGGAGGACATGACACAACGATGGCGGTTGTATGACACATGTGAGCGCCTTGAAATAATCTGCCGTGGGCGTCGCCACATGACAGCGCCGTTGCGCAACGAGCCGAGAAGGACTTTGGCATGACTCACATCTCATTGGACGCGCACGAGTGACCTCCTTCAGTTTCAAAACAGTCGTGTCTCGCTCAGAGTTTTGCTTTTTGTTTTGAAGCTGCCCCAAAGCAGGAAATGATGCTGCAGATATCAATTAGAGCAAAAGCCACAAGTCGCTCAGAAATAGCCAAAGTTTACAAGTTGAAAAGAATGTCAATGACAGGGAGCGATGGAGCGCTCCGTGCCAGACGAGTCATTACTAAACACACTGGAGGGTCACACCCACCACCGGGCACAACCTTCACAGAAGCTCATCTGGAACCTTCGGGTTCCGGCTCCAGCGGGCGGCGCCTCCCTCAAACGTTCTGGTGGCGATGCAGATGGACGTGTGACATCATGGCCGCTCCCAGGGCGCACATAAAGGCGCTAATCGTACCTACGACGGTGAATATCATCGCTAGCGGTGACTCATGCTCTCTATTGACTTGCCTTTCTGTCTTTAGAAACATAATTATGCTGTTAAATGCTCAGTTGATGTATCCTTAATGACAAGAAATAAAAATTTGATAAATGATACGAAAACAAAACAATTCTGAAATGTTTTTTTAATTTAAAAATATATTTTTTAAATTCTGTTACAAAGATTATATTGCTCTGTTATAACTAAGGCTTAATAAAAATAAATACAAAACTTTTATAAATTAATATATATGTAAAATATCTGTAAAAAAAATCAAAAAATCAATCTTTACACATCATAAAAAATAAAATAAAAATTTGATCTTTAAAAATATGAATAAAAAATGTAAACTAAAATAATGGCACCATATAATAATGGTTAGTTTTAATTAAAACTAAAATAAAAGTAAAATATTGGACAAAGTATGAAGATTGTAAATATTACAAATAAAATAAATAATTTCAAAAAACTCCCATGAGTTCCCTGTCAAAGGATGAATCTGACCCAACAGTTTTGATGTTTAAGTAGTTGAGAGATTTTAATAATTACAAAAAAAAGGTGCAACGCAAATCTTAATGAGCAAACGTGGGAGAAAAAAACAAGACACATTCTGGTCTCTAAAGTGTCGGACCGAACATAAACGACAGAAATGGTGACAGGGTGAAGTAAGCGTTGAGTCATTGTGTGACAACGGGACAATAAAACCTACTTTCCATCTTTCACATGATGCTCCTCCGCTATCGGGGGAAATTCCACTAAATGCTCCAGCGTTGGTGGTGTAGTGTGTGCGTGTGTGTGTATGTGTGTGTGGAGTCAGCATGCAGGCCTGCTTCACGTGGTTCGCAAAGGTGAAAGGCCATTAGGGCAAAGGCGAGTACAAGACTCCTGCTCGGAGTTACTCAGTAACTGGAACGCTCTTCTTGCCGTCGCTGTGCTGTTTCTGTGCAACCATGCACCACCCCCAGCACGCACGCACGCGCGCGCGCGCGCACACACACAGGCTGTATGAAGACGCAATAGTTCAGTTCATTTCCTAAGAAACAAGCAAAACACTCCAAATTGGCAAATGAGTGAATGAACTCTTCTCTCTGTCAAAGTAATAGGTAAAGCTGGATGGTACTACACAATATGAACCAGCAGAGGACAGCAAAGGAAACTGACATTCCGTCAGAAATTGCATGCAAACGCTGATATATGAAAAAAATGGTTCAAACCAGGCAACATAATAACATAAAAACAAAAATGCACATTTGACATCTTTCTCCGCAGAGTCTCTGATAGTTTACAAAAGCAAA
Organism: Dunckerocampus dactyliophorus; assembly: GCF_027744805.1. NCBI lineage: Eukaryota > Metazoa > Chordata > Actinopteri > Syngnathiformes > Syngnathidae > Dunckerocampus > Dunckerocampus dactyliophorus. The sequence goes on from NC_072830.1 coordinate 4,785,027, forward strand.
CAACCCCCGCGGTCTCCAACTAGCGCCGGTTCGTAAAACATTGCTATTAACAACTCATTTATTTATTTCTTTAAGGCACGCCTGAAGTGTGAGGACTAGTTTGCGCTCTGTTTGTTTTCTGTTTATGCATAAATTATGCACTTGTGCATTGGCATGAAATGACTCATGAAATGGCTCACTCGCACGACTTTACACCTTGTGAAGTAGTGTTTATCTCTAGTGCATTACAATAGTACGCACGACACGCATTGTTACCACCACTTCCTGCATCCGTGAAGCAGTCGTGGTCCCACTGCATCCCGCATGACACCACGCAACAGTAGGCATTAGCTTCATTAATTCCACAATTTGCAAGGAACTTTAAAGATGTTGAACTCCAGAGAAAGAAGCTCATGCAATAAAGTAAGGTCAGTCTATACAGTATTTTCTTGCAGGTAGAGAATGTGCAAAGACCAGGAAGGAGGCAATAAACTAGAAAAAAAGAAAAGACACCGACAGTGTGGGAGAGGGAATTGCTTATGATGAGTTATTAACAAAAATTCACAAGGAGGACCCAAGACAATGTAGAAATTACCTGAGAATTCCCCCCGAATAAGCCATTCATGTGAATGGTGCAAGCTTTGATACACACAGCCCGCACAGTTTACACATACTTCACACCAATTTACTCTTTACTTGGCACGCCGAATTGCGTACCACTGCAGGGACAAAGTGCGTGAAATTGTAAATGAGGCTATACTCTCTCCGTGTCCTGGGTCTTCCCCAAGGCCGCCTACCAGTCAGATGTGCTCTGAACACCTCCCCAGGGAGGCGTCCTTACCAGATGCCCGAGACACCTCATCTGGCTCCTCTCAATGCGGGGCAGCGCTTTTCTGCATGTAAAACTATTATAAAAATGTGTTTTGTATTAAAATGTATGACTTTCTGGAATGGATGAATTGTATTTACATGATTTCTTCCATTTGCGTACGTTTTGGTTAGAGTTGGAGCTTCTGCAACGCTCCACTGTATTGTAAAGCGTAGCAGTCCGGATGTTTGCACCTGTAAAAGGCCCGCTGGGGTCCCTTGGCGTGGGCTGGCTTGTTTGTTGTCCCTGAGCAGGAGCACATGAAAGTGGGGTGACCGGGTCATTGGCCGTGACCTCGGTGACAAGCAACAGGCCCGCCCGGGTACGCGACTCGGCGCTGTTCTTTTCGCCGGAGGACAGGCGTCACGGGACAGCGCTTTGAAGCGGTGAGTAATGATTGACAGCAGTGTTGGATTACTCACACGTTAGTCACAGTGAATTTGTGACATGTTCTTGTTCCAAACTCCATTAAAGATCCTTGTGTGAATATTCAAATGTGTTCAAAATGAGTCCACTCGTCCTGCTTTGCTCTAATCAGTCTTGCGAGGTGAGGGGGGGTATTTACGGGTCAGTACGACGCAACAAGGGGAGCGTTTTTGGTCATTAGCGTCAACATTTCAGGGCCCAAAGGACGTGCTTGTGTGTGTTGTACAAAGTGTTCACGGCAGCAAAAGCAAAGGCGTTTCTTCTGGGAGGAGAAGCGAGCACAATGATGCACACATGCAAGCATTCTGGGCCACTGTCAAGAGAAGGGGGGTCTTTTCCAGAAGGGCGACGGCTGGCGCTCCATCATTGGCTAATCTTTGCCCGCGGGGAGCCAGTCATGTGTGCGCTGTGCTCTCAACCCACCACTAAGCAAACGCCAACGTCTCTGATAGGCTTTGTTTATCAGGCCACCTGGACATGCATCTGGTCAGCCCAGGGCCCGGTCCTCGGCGTCGCCAGATGGACCCGCATTAATAACGCCATCGTATGTGTCAAAATCACCAGCGCAGACGACTCTGGAGGCAGCTTTCTGAGGTGGCGGCGGCGCCGTACTGTATGCTTGCCAATGGATAGGGCCGATGGGAACGCGGCAGAATAAGAAAAGACAATTAATTAGTGTGCACTTGGGTTTCAGGTCACTACTTCACAGTGTCCCTCTTCCTGCGCTAATAGAGCCATTACATAATGGCCTCCACTGAGAGGGTAGCTGACATGAGGTAACCATTCCCCAAAAACAAAAGTGGAGAAATAATTACAATGCGGTGGAGAGCGTATTTGTGTAACATACAAAGTATTGTCAGGTAAAAAAAAAAAAAAAAAAAGCAATAACAGTCAGAGATCATATAAGGATATGTCGGATGACACATTAACAGCACGCAGCTTTATAGTGCTCCTGTTTGGACATGTCCTGCTGGCACAAAGTCCATGGCTTTTTCGTTATTGATTTCCCAGAACTTGTTTTTACATTGTCTTCAAAATCATTCATTCATTTTTGGTTTGTTTTGAAACTCAGCAGACACAACATTTCTACCCACTCTTCATACGACCTCATAAGGAAGGGTGTCCAAACCTTTTCTAGCGAGGTACACATAGTGAAAAATGAAAGGATGCAACTTTGCCACTTTGATATTTTGTATGATATACTGTAGTTCATGAAAAAACTGTATCTCAGCTTTGAGATATAAGAAAAAAGACTAAATTATGAGCCTAAACTTCGCTCTTCTTGTCCAACTATTTGTACTTTTTTCTTAAATAACCTTTGTAATTTTTCTTCTTGTAATATTAGGACTTTATTCCCATAGTATCTGGACTTTACCCCCTTTACCCATAATATTAGAACTTTTTCCCCAACCTAATTTTCCAAAAAGTACAACTTTATTTTGTTTGTTTCTCTTTTTACAAAAAAATAACATTTTTTTTCTTTAATATTTCACATTTTTTCTTTAATATTTCCACTCTATGCAACTAAAAAGACATTATTTTATTCTCGGAAAATTGACACTTTTTTTTGCATTTTTTCCCCCTTAATATTTTAACTCCTAAAATTAGAGCTGTTTTTTTTTCCTGTTTTTTTTTTTTAAATACACTTTCACAACTATTTAAACTTTGTTCATGTTAATTTGCTTCTCGTAATTATGACTTTATTCCCATAATATTTTGACTTTTTCCGCTTCCACTTTTTTCTTTTAATATTTTGACGTTATTCTTGTAAAGTTACTGCGGATTTTTCCATCTTTGCTGTTGTGTCTTGTTAATGTTGAGCGTGCCGTAGGCCGCAAATGTCCCTCGGGCCACACTTTGGACATCATTGTCATAATGTAACCACTAATATTAAATAGAAACCTAAATTTCTAAAAATTTGAACTTTATTTAGTTTTGTTTGTTTCTCGTAATATTTAAAATTTTAAACAACACATTTTTTCTTTAATATTTCAACTCTATGCTACTAAAAAGGCATTATTTTCTCTCATAATATGACTTTATTCTTGTAAAATTAAAATTTGAACTTTGTTCTCCTAAAATTACAGCTGTTCCTCAATTTTTCCTTTGTTTTGTTCTTGTAAATTTTCTTCTCATAATTATTAATTCCCATATTTTGATTTTATTCTCGTAACATTCTTTTTCCTATGGAGCCCCGGAGGGGACATGGACAAAAAAAAAAAAAAAAGTGTAAATTTTTTTTTTTTAAAAAAGAACGAACTTTAGCGTTCCCTCGCAAAACTCTTTTGCGAGATAACGTAAAAGAGACTGCGGTAAAGTTAGAAACATATTCACATATTCAAACTTCCTTTCCAACCGTGGCAACACAGATAAACAGCTACAACCCAGTTTTTATCACAACGTGTCGTCTTCTGTGCAGTCTGACTCATATTGATCTCGAGGAGAAGCCGGCAGCGAGACCGTCTACAAATGTCTTCTTCAATATTATGGCGGTTGGCATCAATGTTGACAACTCCTCAGTAAGAAAAGTAGCTATTGGCTGGAAGGCCACAGATAACGCCCTGTGTGAAAAAGTGATTGCCACCCGTTAATAATAACGTAGTTGAGATCAATTGAGATCCATTAGCCTGGAAATAGTTATAAAAGATATTTCTAAAGCTTTGGGACGCCAGCGAACCACAGTGAGAGCCATTATCCACAAATGGTGAAAACATGGAAGAATGGTGAACCTTCCCAGGAGTGGCCGGCCAAAAAAACAAAACAAAACACTGCTGAATAAAAAGAACATTAAGGCTCATTTCAATTTGGCCAGAAAAGATCTTGACCTTTGGGAAAATACTCTGCGGTCAGACGAGACAAAAGTTAAACTTTTAGGAAGGTGTACATCTTGCGTAAAAAGTAATGCCACATTTCAGAAAAAGAACATCATACCAATAGTAAAATATGGTGGTGGTAGTGTGATGGTCTGCTGCAGGACCTGGAAGAGTTGCTTTGATACATGGAACCATGAATTCTGCTGTTTCTGAAAAATCCCTGAAGGAGAATGTCCGGCCATTTGTTGGTGACCTCAAGCTGAAACCAACTTGGGTTCTGCAGCAGGACAGTGATCCAGTACACACCAGAAAGTCCACCTCTGAACGGCTGAATGGACCAAAATTCCTCCACAGCGCTGTAAGAGACTCATTACAAGTTATCACAAACGCTTGATTGCAGTTGTTGCTGCTAAGGTTGGCCCAACCAGTTTTCAGGCTTAGGGGCAATCACTTTTTCACACAGGACCATGTAGCTTTGGATTTTTTTTCCCCCCTTAATAATAAAAAGTTTCCTTTAAAAAAAAACACATTTTGTGTTTAGTTGTGTTGTCATTGACTAATATTTATATTTGTTCGATGACCTGAAACATTTAAGTGTGACAAACATGCAAAAAAATTAGAAATCAGGAATGTTTTTTCCACAACACTATGTATCAAATGTTAATTGAACTCTAACACACTGACAAGCATACGACTAAAAAAAAGCATACTTTTGTCTATTTAGCCAATATTTTCAAAAAGTGAGTTTTAGTGCATCCAGATGACATTTGAATAATAAAAGGCTCCATACTGTCTTTTAACCCAGATTCCTGGCAGTGTTGTGCTTGAACGGGCAAAGGTGGAGTGATATGGAGCGCATGATGGATGTTTGCACCTCTAAGTGGTGACTCCATCACCTGTCGCATCTCATTAGGAGGAAGGACCTGTCATGTGTACCGCTGCCGTGCGAACTCACATACGCTCAAGGCCCTATCTTACACAACAAGCCTGCTGCTAAAATGTCCTCCCGCTCTCGGCCATGGGGGGCAGAAACACCAGATATTCCGGTGTCGAATGGAGCGGGACTGGAAAACAGAGAGAGAGAGAGCATCTATTTAAAGGTGTCCTGAGCGCCATCCAGATGCTTAGGCATCCCATGTATTCCCAGAACCCCATGTACCGGCCAATGATATCAGAGCAACATCCGGCGAACTAGAGTGACCCTTGGCAGGTCCCGCTGCCATGAGGCCTGATGTCTTAACCACACACTGGATTCATATTCACTTCTTTTCTCCTGTTTCATGGCCCCTTGCACTCTGCACTGCATGCGTGTGCACCATGTTTGTGTGACGCAGTTGTGTCGCCACCGTTACGCCGAAGCACCAACTTCTGACAGCTGTAAATTGCCACACAAACATTATGATAGTTGGACTAGATGATAGACACATATACACCACGTCATGAAATCCCATACAAGAGTGGCATCCAAATAAGGCTGGCTTTACAAGGATATTAATGCAGTTTGCAAAGGAAGAGGTTTTGATAAAGCTCTTGTCCTGGATTTTATTCAACATTGGTATATCTAATAATGTGGCCGATGATGTAGAATGTCATTTAGTAATCATCTGACGGCAGTTTAGTCTGATCTGCATTTTGGCCAACTTTCTAAATGTAATGTTTTCATAAATGAAAGGCGGTTTTGAATGTACAAACGGTGAGCATTACAGAGACAAAACTCACTTGGACTTACCTTGGTAAAGGCCCTGTCACACCTTGACGGTTTTGCCAGCGCATGCCCGACGTGATCATTTTGATGGCATACGTTGAACTGTCGAAGTGTTTTTCAATTTTGGGCGTATACATAGCGTATTCATAACGACTTCGACGTATACATGACGTATTAGTAACTTATATAGAACGTTTCTATAACTTATAGACAACTTATACCATTGAATACGTAGCGTGTTGCCGGCGTTCACAACTTATGCCCAACACCAGTCTAACTTATGCAAACCGTGTGGCAGCGTATGGCCGATGATGACGTGCCGTAGCCTATAAAAAGGCTGCCGCTTGATGACTCAAATCATAACCTCACTAGACATCGCAGTGTCAACATCACCATCATGTCGGAGAAAATTTAGAAGACCGCTGCCAAGAAGTATCAGGGCAGTGACGGAGGGATCCATCACCACCCACAGCCTCCCCCTCCCACTCTCACTCTGATGGCGATGACGCGGGTTGTAACGCCTCTCAGGCATCATCAATGGTATCGGAAGCTGCTTCCCCAGTTGCCTCCATCTCCACTCAGCCAACCCTTGCCAAGAAGAGAGCCAAGAAGACACAGTTTTGTCCCAAGGTATGTTGACGTATTACGACTTGTGCGTAACTTACAAATAACGTGTGTGAACGGGCGTCAACGATCGCATAACCTATTGCCCGCGTATGTGGGATATATGAATCATACGTTGACATACGTCGAAAAGTTTTGTGCATGCACAAAATTTTTGGACAACTTGGACGTACTACGACGTATGCACGTACGCGTGCTTCAGCGTGCTCTTAACTTACCCATAACTTATTCGACGTACACCAGCGTATTGGCCAAATTTTTCATACGTTGGCGTACGCTGGCTAAATCGTCAAGGTGTGACAGGGCCTTAAGGTAACAACAGTGTTTGCCCATACAGTCATACAATGCAGCCTGCCATATAGACAGGACATGTGGCGCTACATGTTGGCCCTGGCTTATTAACACATCTTGATGGGACTGTCAATGTAGCTCTACGTTTCAACTGCGTGCAGTAAATGGCATTGTAACTTAACACCTCATACGCACCTGGTGTGGCAGGAGGGATCAATGTCTAGCAAGTACACTCCTGTCAAAATGTTAAAACCAGTCAAAAAATGTCAAAAATGTACATTTTGCACTGTTTAGAGCGTAGTGTTGTCTGACAGTGTTTTGTCAGCCCTGAGATGTTCCACAGTATTTCATCCCCGAAACATCATCTTCCTGACCACTTTTACACATGGAAGAATGACCAAAAAAAAGTATTTTTTTTCATTCAGCACAAACATCTGTTTTATGTCAATGATAGAAAAGGTCTTTGCGGTGTATTAACGCAATAACAATATTCCCGAGCTGCCACAGACAGACACGTCTCTGTCGGACATGACTCACGTCCCCACAGAAACCCCACCTAAGTGGCCACATTTGTCCACGTCTGTGTTATTACACATGACAACAGTCTTTAAATAACCTGCACGACGTCCCGCGCTGCCAGAAGTCTCTCTCTCTCTCACGAGAGCAAGGCTCGAACCTGCTGGGGGGACCTGGGTACCAGGTGCTCGGGGTCTTTGTAGGCATTAGCTGGGCTGCTCAGTGCCGAGTGGACCTCCCCGTATGCCCGACACACTAGCTCAGTGGACTGGTAGAATATCTGATCCCTGTGGGTAATGGAAATATGTTTACAAAGTTGAAAACATTGGAGACTTGACATTAATATACATTATATTAATTCATGTCAGTTTATTTAATTAGAAGCTTTTCTCAGGTTGATATCAGTTTTCTTCCTACTAAAAGGGCTTTTGATTCATGTTTGTTGTAATAAATGAGTGTCTGAGTGTGTACTTCATTATTGATATATACTGTATCTATATGGCAGGGGTCACCAACGTTTTTCCTTGTGAGAGCTACTTTTACAAAATGAAAATGGCCAAGACCTACGTACTCATTTTTGTAACATTTATTTTCAGAGCTTATTTTAAATCCAAACAAAGCAAATATGCTTGTTTTACCAGAACATGAACAAAATGCTGGTGTCCACAACTCACATGTTGTATTTCAGAATGCATTTCTTTCTACTGTTCTTTCATTATTAACTGAAAACCTGAATGAAAAGTAGGCTTGCGGGCACCTCATGTGGTCGTGGGGGGCTACCTGGTGCCCGCGGGCCCCACGTTGGTGACCCCTGCTATATGGTAACATAGTTGTGCAAATGTGGGTAATTTCTCATTTTAGCCAAGTCTAGCAGGAGTTTTTGGGGATGATGACAAAAATAGAACACCCCCTCCTGCTGTCTGTTTTTTTTGTCAGGAGTTTGAAAATGTCGATGTGTTCATATTTTTCAACATTGCAAGACAGGCCATTTTTCGATATTTTCTTGGAATTTTTCTGTGAATAATGCATGAATTTTATGACAAAATTGTGTCAGTTTGGCCTTGACGGAGGTCTGCACTCTACTGATTTCAGTTATCTCTGCCAAGGAGGTTATTATGAGTCACACTTTGCTTGTTTTTGTCATTTTAAGGATTGTGACAAAAAAAAATAAAAAAACAACAAAAAACACAAAGGTCACGTATAACTTTGTGGCGAGGTGGGACATTTATTTAATTTTGGTGCATATGTGGATAAAGGGGTAGATTTTGACTGGAAAAAAAGACATTCCTATTATTTGTGTGCGGCAGGAGCGTGTGTGTGATGGATTTGTGTGTCCACTCGGCGAGGACGTGAGCGCTATAGGGACTGTGGCGGTGGGGGGAGGGGGGATGATTTCAGGGAACGGACAGGAGTGAGAAATGGACCAGAAGGTAATTAATGGCGTCCTGCCCATTAGTCCTCCGGCGTCCATTAATAGAGAACATTAACCTGAGGTACAGAGTGCTCCTGACTTCCCAGTAAACGTGACTCACAGCACGCGGCAGCTGGATGGAGCTAAAAGCATTTGTGTGCTCTCGTCACGGAGACAAACACCCAGCTCCAGCCGCTGAGAGCTCACTCGCCGCTGTCCACGCAAAACAAAGCCGCTGCCACTGCTGCCATATTTAATCGAGTGCTTTGTTGCATCTGAGAGCTAATGAAGGTCACAAGGTCAACTCCCCGTGGTTATTCTTAGCACCAGAGCGGTGCGACTCACTTGATGGCAGCGCTGAGCAGGAAGTTGAGTTGCGGCATCACCAGGCTGTCAGGCGACGACAAGTAGCGATCAAACTGGACCTGTTTGCACACCATGAACGATGACACACACACAAGCCAGAGTATAGTTTGTACAGTGGTGTAAAAAAAGTGGTTGCCCCCTTCCTGATTTCTTACTTTTTTGCATGTTTGTCACACTTGTTTCGGATGATCAAACTGATTTAAATATTAGTCAACGACAACACAACTGCACACAAAATGCAGTTTTTAAAAAGGAAACTTTTTATTATTAAGGGAGAAAAAAAATCCAAAGCTCTGCTATGCAGGCAGTTTTTGCCCAGTGTCTTTGTTATGGTGGAGTCATGAACACTGACCATAACTACAATAAGTGAGGCCTGCAGTTCTTTGGATGTTGTTGTGGGGTCTTTTGTGACCTCTTGGATCAGTCATCGCTGCGCTCTTGGGGTCATTTTGGTTGGGCGGCCACTGTTCCATGTTTTCGCCATTTCAAGATTCAAGATTCAAGAGTTTTACTGTCATATGCACAGTAAAACAGGTAGTTCTGCTATGCAATGAAATTCTTGTTCTGTTCATTCTCCCCAAAAAAGAAAGAAAAAGACAAGAAAATGAATAAGAACATCAGAAAAAAATACCAACAAATTAAGCAACAACAACAGAAGAGACATTAATACAAATAAATAAATAAATAAATAGTGCTATCAGTGTGTGCGTGTGTTGCGTGCGGCGTGTGAGTGCTTTGTTGAGAAGCCTGATGGCCTGTGAGTAAAAGCTGTTCGCCAGTCTTGTGGTCCTGGACTTCAAACTCCTGTAGCGTCTGCCTGACGGTAATGTAATGGCTCTCACTGTGGTTCGCTGGAGTCCCAAAGCTTTAGAAATGGCTTTAACCTTTTCCACACTGATAGATCTCAATTACTTTCTTTCTCATTTGCTCCTGAATTTCTTTAGGTCTCGGCATGATGTCTAGCTTTTGAGGATCTTTTGGTCTACTTCACTTTGTCAGGCAGGTCCCATTTAAGTGATTTATTGATTGAGAACAGGTGTGGCAGTAATCAGGCCTGGTGTGGCTAGAGAAATTGAAGTCAGGTGTGGTAAACCACAGTTACGTTTTAATGGGGGGAATCACTTTTTCACAAAGGGTTTTTCCCCCCCTTAATAATAAAAAGCTTAATTTTAAAAAAGCATTTTGTGTTCAGTTGTGCTGTCGTTGACTAATATTTACATTTGTTTGATGATCTGACACATTTTCAGTAAGTGTGACAAACATGCAAAAAAATAAGAAATCAGGAAGGGGGCAAACACTTTTTCACACCACATGCTTGCATAAGAACTTACCATGGCTGCTTTCACTGAGGAGACGTCCATGCTGGGCAGGAGGGACAGAGGTCCCTGAACACAACATGAAGACACAAAACACATCTTACGTCATCTTTCCATCAATGCTGCTTTCTAGAAAACTAGAAATTTGGAGAAATATGGCTTTGGAAAGAAGTTTGAGATTCTAGATGTAAACTCGGTTGGGGTACTTAACCTGACCTCATGCAACCACGGCACAAAGACACACTAAATAACAACAAAATACTTTTTTGTTAAATTATATCTATTACAAAAATGATCAAGGCTGCCTTGTTGTCAAGTCAAATTATCTCCTCACAAACAAAACAAGCATTTGCTTATCACAGTCGTCAGCCATGTTTTTTGTTGTTGTTTCACTGGAACCTTGTCAGGTCCGAGTGGAATATTTCCTACTTCCCGGCAGTCTCGGATGCAGCATAACATAAAACGCAAAGACGGATATTAGGACAACTTGGTTTAGTCCTTTGGTCTGCCTTAAAACACCTGAATTCCCAGCATTAAATGCCACAAATTGAAGGTGGTCCAAGGGTCAGACCGGCAAACAACAATAATCTACGTGGCTGCCGTCTTTCAGCCTCGTATCGCAGAAAATGTCAGGGCACCAAATGTTTAAAAGATAGTGAAAGTCAACCTTGAAGGCCGAGAATAGACGCTCGCACAGACTTGATCTTCTCTATTTTGGGAGAGGCCGAGGCCACCCGAGGAGAGGATGACAGTTCACGACCGAGCTTTTGTGTCGGGCTTGCGGCGTGGCGGGGTGGGGTGGGGCGCGTCCCGGCGTGAACCGGGCCCTTCAAGGCTCGCATGCAAGGCCACAAGTATGAGTGTCAGTCAACAGTGGCAGAGGGTGCTGGAAGTTCCAGTCTGCACAGGATGCTTGAGTTGGATTCATAACCCGGGGAATACAAGTACGCAGGACAGACGCTGGCCATATGGTCACCATGGCGACACCTATTTGTTGACATACATTACAAGACTTTTTTATTTGAGTATCTTGCAATATAATGTTTCTTTCTTTTTCATAATTAATTCACTATTTAATTGTAGCCATTATCTTTTTCTGGTTCTGGTGCGCTAAAGTGAGGCGTGTAGTTTAAGCTGGCAGATATGGTTCCTTGCCCCATAAAAGGCAACGCATGTGAATAGTTTAATAGCTAACAGGAGGCCGAGTTTGCTGCAAATCCAAACATCGATCTGGATACAAGGCGACATAATGTAATAGGATGCAACATTAGCACATAAAAGAAGTATTTCATGCGATGTAATCTCTGGACTTGCTAAATTGTTGCCAAATGCACAAGATATTTGATGTTTTTTCTATAATGCCACTTTTAAAAGCGAGGAATATGTTGATGTTGTTTTGTTGAAAAACGTCTGCCTGTCATTTTTGGAAGTGAATTTATCAAAAATTGTAGCCAGAAAGCTGCCCACCATCATAAAAACTGGGGCTGTCAAATGAGTAAAATTTTCAATCAAATTAAGCAGTTTCCGATTAATCAATCATGATTAATCACCATGTGCCAATATGTGTGAAATATGCCCATTTTTGCTGTATTCTATGAAGAGAAAAAGAAATGACAGCTCAAAACTACATATTTTTATAATAATAGAGAATTGTGGCTTGACATGATGCGCATGCATTAATGACGGTAAAAATTTTAATATAATTATACAAATAAATTAGTTACTGCAGTTAACATGCTATTTTTGACAGCCCTATTAAAAAGTGTTGCTGCAGTGTTTGCCACCGGTCTGCAATCTATTTGTGGTGGTGGTGGTCATCGTCTAATATGCAAAGACAAAAAGTGAGACAAAAAGTGATACGTTTACAAATACAAACACAAGGTCCGGCTCCTTGTTGAGAAGAAAATCCAAAAAGTCGCTACAAACAGAATCTAGAGGGATCTGAATACAGTAACACCTCATTTATCACAGATTTATTATTTATAAATGAAATACTAAAGTAGTTAGAGCATAGAAAACCTGTTTACAACCTTCTAAACACAATTTTTAACATTATTAGAGCCCTCTCAACATTAAATAACACCCCTATAGTCACCTTTACCAATTATTACCCAATATAGTAGACATAATAAGACACAATAAGACTTGCGCTCGTGTGTGTTGCTGTAAATGTGTTCCGGTGCTTGGGCAGCTGAGTCAGGGGTGGACAGGAAGTGACGTCGGGGGTTCAGAATTGAGTTTTTGCTCGGCGTGGGTTACGCCCGCAACAGTAGCTCTTGTTTGGGATTATTGTGCCTGCTGTGAGATCATTCACACCCGCAAGAAAAGCCTGTTGTTCCATCGATCAAGTCTGGAGAAGCAGAGTTACGATGTCATCTATTGTACGGCGTTGGAACGACAAGCTACATTCACAGACAGTGCCCATATCAGGTGTTTATGAGCGAGGGCAAACAGGTAGCACCAAATAAATGAAATCATGCGCTGATTACAACAGAGCCTCCTTGGTGGTCATAATAAAACCATTCGTGGTAACCATGGTAACTGTGCTATTTGCTGCTGTAAAACCCAAGTGGCAAGTTTTGTTTTTCTGCCGATACAATAGGATAAATAAAGGAAGCATGGAGCTGTTGTGAGTGTGAGTGTTGTGAATGTGTTTTGATGGTGCCATGTGAGACCTGCTCGGCGCTGTGCTGCTGGACACAGTTGTAGATGTAGCTGAGGCCGGCTCTGGTCAGGACGTAGGACGCCTGCTCGTTGATCAGTGTGTCAAGGTGAGCCTCAATCTGCAGAACAAACGAGCTGGAGAGTGGTTGGAAAAACATGGCACCGATGTGAGTCGATGGTACTTGTGCCTAATGGAGCGTTCTCGGGGAGGTGCTAAAATTAGACAGGTAGACGGTCCACTGGAACATGACCAATAAGCTCTTCATAAAGAGGCTGAGATGTTTCATTGCTAGCTTCTTATCACGTGTAATACAATGTTGATGGACACCACAAGCAGAGCACGGGTGTACCTGAAACTCAAGCATCTCCAGCCTCTTGTCAGTGAACTCAAAGAGAGCCAGTGTGGTCTTCATGACGTACAGCGAGTTCACCATGTAGGTAGCCATGTCGGCGGTGCCCAGATTACTGGCCGACACGGTGCACAACTGCAGGAGGGGGTCCAGGATGCACGAGAGCACCTGAGAGCAACACATTGTCATGTGTCTTGTTCACAGGATGGCTGGGAGGGAGGAAAGAAGTGTTTACCTGGGCAAAGTCGGCCTGCCGTGCACCCAAGGGAACCACGGAGGAGTCATGAGAGGCCAGTATCTCCCTGAGGAGGGACAGCGTATGGGTGAGGGAAACTGTGGGTCCCAGGTCAGGAGGCGGGAGCTCCACCTGAGAAGAAAAATAGGATGCGGAGGTTGCAACTAGAAACAACCACTTTTTACCCTTGTGGACAAAACAATCAATATCCACATCTCCAGTACTGTACCAACTAATCCACATTATGGTTTATCATCATCATTATAAATTAAATAAGGCATTTGTTCTGAGTCAGTTGTGCTTTTAATGAAAAGAGTTCCATCTAATTCTCCCGAGGACACACATGCACAAATAAAAGAGCAGATCGGCCATCTTTTGTCCCCCTAATAGAGATAATTACGTGAAGGCTGTGTTCCCGGCATTAGCTGGAATTGACACCGAAACCCAAGAGGGCCTTCAATTGGATTAGCAGCAGGCTGCTGGGATCATTGGTGTAACGGCTATCGATCAAGACCTAGGTGGAGCGCTACTTGGAAGCAGAGCTTGTGCCGTGGTGTACTGGGATGCCAATTCGACAAAATGCTACAGAGTTTGGTGCTTTTTTTTTTTTTTAATTAGAAAGGAGGGTTAAATAATTTGATGGGGGCTTAAATAGACTTGTTGTAAGATCATGAAAGAAGTTTAATGATACAACATACTGAAGATCCAACGCTACTGTAGACTGAACGGTCAGGTGGCATATATCCGGCATATACGTCACGGAAATTCGTGTTTTATCGTGCAAAGCTTGACAAAGGTACATGTAGGCAAAAGTTAATCTTCCCATCCAAAAATTATTTTAAGAAGTTGAGCTCTCCTCAATGTCTCACCACTCCTGTCTCCGACATCTCCCCACACGCTCCTTGGAATGGACGTGTCAGCAAGTTGTCTAAGAACTACCATACGCTCTTTCTTCTTCATCTCCTGCACCAAATCATTTGGATGAGAAAATATTGACTCCCGTTGCACAAAATCCTTGAAATTGCCACAAACAAATCCTTGAAATTGCCACAAACGCGTTTAGGAGAACACACGAATGGTGTGTGGATCGATACTGAAATATCGATACCAGCTCTTCATGCGCTAAAGTAAATTCTCCCCAAAAAAATTGATACTTTAAATACTTCAGATATATGATTTTTGTCCTTTGTTTTTGTTGTATATTAACTTAGCTACTGTATATTGTAAATTGCCCCACTACATCAATATACTTCAGGGTTTAAAATAAAGCAATAAATTACTGTGATGTCTTGTACTCTTTATAAATACTGTACACGACTTTTTAAAATTTAGCAGACACATTAGGTACATTTGCACAAAGTATCGGATCGGTGTCGCCAACGCCAGCCTGAATTTTACAGAGTATCGGATCGCAAATTAAATCAGTGGTATCGCACATCACTAGAGCACTTCCGTAAACACACAAAAATGTGTGTGATGTCATGCTTTGGCGCATGCGCGTCACTTTCCGGACTATTTGCTTTCACATTAACAAATTGCATTTTTTGGTAATGTAAACGACCAAATGAAAAATTGGACTAACACAAAAAAATTGAATTGGGCATCGTACTCTGCAGTGTCAACGGAGCCTTAAAGTTATGTGAAGTGAGCGGACTGGCAATCGAAGCAGTGAGACTCCGGCAGGGTCTCAGTAATTTTGTCTAGTGGGAGCATACATGTTGTTGCTGCTTTTTACGGTGGCTAACTTCTTTTTACACTTGCATGGCAGTTAAGGATGCTGAAATATTATTTTCTATTATTTTCCTCGCTTTCTTGTTTGTACAGTTAAATGTTTTATGATGGTGACAGTTTGACCCTGGAACAGATCATTCCTATTTCCATTATTTCCAATGGGACCATTATTGGTATGTTCCACTGTAAAAAGTATAAATTGAGTGCATCTCTCTGCATCTTTTTCTTCTTCTACTACTCCACCTTGTCCATTAGTCTGCTTGCATGAAGGCTGAGGCTGTTGAAGAACATCTTTTTGCTGAGTATGTGCATCTCCTCCATGGTCATGAGCAAAGAAGCCACGCTGGTCCCCACGATGGAGCTGCACAAGCATATACTTTATGGAGACACTGCTCCAGGAAGAAGAAGAGGCAACAAAGAGTTGGACGAGATAAAAACCTGATGGTATGGTGGTAGAACCTCAGCAGGTTGGACAGCTTATACAGCAGCACCGCCCCCGGCTCGGCCACGATCACCTGCTCGATCCGCACCTGTTGGCGCAAATGGGGTCAGACCATGCCAGGATCCCGCCATCAGATGCTGTCTACTCACTTTCAGAGGCCTACACACTCCCTCTGTGACGTGTCCAACTACCTCCTGCATGTTCTCCTCCACACCTGCTGGGAGAGGACGTCACTGCATCGCTAATGAATCCATACGGAACATCATGTTCGCTTAAAGCTTATCATTGTTTTTTTTTGTTTTTTTAAAGCATACCCTGCAGGGAGACTTGCTTGAGCAGAGCTTCCAGATGTTCTTTCTCAGAGGCAGTGGCTTGGTGCAGCCAGGCCAACATGTCTCCCACGTATCTGCGAGAGCGACAAATTAACCCACCTTCCCCTGCGCAGGGCTAATTTTAACACGTTAGGAGCACTAATGCACCCAATCATAGGCCATCATGTTTCATTTCCTTCTCAAAGACAATCATACGGTAGCGGATGTTACACAACGCTTTAAAAGACAACAAGTTTGGAATAGAATCACTATATGTGCGTGTGTGTGTGCGTTTGTGTGTCGGGAGAGGATGCGGGAAGCTGAGAAACAACTCGGATGTTCCCAGAATCGCTGATGCCGTCGACTAACTGAAGGCCATTCAGTTCCACTTTAGATGTGACCGTGGTTCTGAGAAAAGTCCCCCATGTGGCTCGCAGGCAAACAAGGAAGGGGATTTATTGCATCAGGGCGAGTGAAAGCCATCAAATGTCAGCTCCACGTTATTTGCAGGGGATCGCGTCATCATGGGAGGCAGGGCACAATATTAGGCACACCTGCACAGTCTGATGAGCTGTGTCAAACATGGCCGCCTCTACAAAGATATTAATGCAGTAGGGATGCTATGATCAGGGTTTTATGCTGCTGATTCCGATACCGACGATCCATGAGTGAGATCGGCCGATACTGAAACCGATCACATGGATTAACTGTACATTTTGGCCAGGGATGCAGTTAGACAATTCCAAGTACTCCTGGCAAATAGGCAATTAAAAAAAAAAATTTTTTTTTTGCCTTTATTTTAGTGAATTATTTTTACTATTTAACACAAACCTGAATTTGATGCTTATTTTGCAGTAATATGAATACATGGGAAATAAATTGTTCTATAAATTATTTTTTAGTTCAAGATAAGAAAATGAACAGAATAAAATAATAGAACAGTGTACAATACTAAATATCATCACGTATTTGAAAGCGTCTTCTGAATGCCTTATATTTGTATTTTATTTCATTTAGCCATTTTCATGCTTGAAAAGGCAAATAATACATAACATTTGCCTAAAGATGCATTTTTTAAAATTATACTAGGATGTATTCAACCACAAAACAGCATGATTTATTAATAAATATTCGAAGTGGCAAGTGACGTTTTAACTTTTTTTTTTTTAAATATGATTTCTGTGCATCTGTGTGCAGCACAGTTGAAAAGCACAGTGACAATAAAGGCATTCTATGTATGCACACGTCAATTGTGTTGCAGTGAGAAAATCATGTGCTTTGATTACTGTAATTTTGAGCAGTCGTTCAAACTTGTGACTGACACCATCAGCCAGAATGATTGTTCATGTCCTTGCTCGGTACCTCAAAGGATCGTGTGAGTGCATCTCAATAGGGCGCGGGGTTCCGCCAGGCCCGCCGCGTGTCAGGGCGTCAATGAAGCCCCGCACTACTGCGTTCCTGCGCGCAGTCCCAAACTCATCCAAGGTGTACCTGCAGGAGAGGAGGTGTGAGAAGTGAGCAGTGATTTTTTTGGGAGGTCAGCTGCGACATAAATCACGCATTCGGGCGCAGCGTTTGCACAAGGAAAGAGCTGCGGCTTGTTGTGATTATTTGGTGATGGCGAGCGCTCTGTGAGACTAAACACAAGATAGTGCTGAATTGAGGTTCCAGGAAAGGCCAGTCTGCGCTCGGATGCCCTGAGCGTGACCTTGCACACGCAGTTGGGAGGGGGAGGCAGGTGCACTTCCATACAAAGAGGGAAGAATGGTCTTAAAAAAAACACACACACAAATAAGAGGAGCGTGTGAAATGTCACTGGTGTCTTGTACGGAGCCAGGAAACATCTAAATGAAAGAAATGAGCCTACTGACGGAATACTTCTCTGTCTATCAAGATAACATCTATACTTCTGTACCGCACTAGGGTCATTATGCCACCCCATATTCATTGTTTCACAAAAAAAAGGTACAAATATGTTCACTTTTCATGCACTAAGGCTGTAGTAAACACATTATTTCACTTTTAAACCGTTTAAAGACTCTTGCCGGTTTGGAGATGAGATCCTGCCCCAAGTGGAGGAGTCCAAGTTCGAGTGAGGGAAGGATGGAACAGGAGATGGACAAGCGGATTAGTGTGGCGTCTGCAGTGATGCGGCCTCTGCATCGGTCCATCGTGGTAAAGAGAGAGCTGAGACGAAAAGCAAAGCTCTCGATTTAGCTGCCAATGCATTCCTACCCTCACCTATGGTCATGAGCTTTGGGTAGTGACCGAAAGGACAGGATCACAGGTACAAGCAGCCCAAATGAGTTTCCGCCGTAGGGTTCTACCTTAGAAAAAGGTGAGAAGCACTTAGAATCTAGTCTTAGAATAGTCGACTATTCAATTCGTCAGAGTCTGATTCGACAAATATGCCATGTGACCAAGATTGTAGCATTCTGACTGCATGGGGGGTGCCCACGGCTGCTGCTGTGTACACATTTTTACAAGGAATGTATTTGCTTTTGTTAAAAATAGCCTGTTTTGGATGGATTATTGTGTCATAATCGCTACTAAAAAATCATCCAAAGTGTGGAAGTATTTAGAAAAGGTTCAAGGGGACCTATTATGCTTTTCCTCTTTTCTGACCTATATATGTTGTTACAATGTTGTATCCTCGTGTTAAACGCGTCAGATAATGACGTTGCCGCATTTGGAAGTGAGCCCTGAAAGCAGTTTTGAACGGCTCTGCACGCTGTGTTTTACAGAGTTTTTTTAAACACAGAGTTCCATTGACGTCACTGCAACCCGGACTTCCTTATATGGGCATGCCCAGAGCGTCCCCTCTGTTTCTGTTTTCTGTTCTTGTTTCTTTGAGATGGAATAAGTCGCCAATGAGATAGTTTTATTTGTCAGGATCACCATTACTTCTGCTCTTAAAAAAAAAAAAAAAAATTCAACTATGGACAAAATCTACTAGCCGGCTAGCAACTAGCTTCACCACACACTTGCTCACAATGCCTCAGGCCACTAGCGAAAGGTAACAATACATATTGGAGCGGCCACCACTGCTGCTGTGTTTTTGGTTTTTGAGTTTAGAAAAGTTAACGTTGGGTGTAGCGTTCCTTTCTATGTTGCTATGTGAAATCAATGCACCCAGGAAGGACGTTCAGCTAATGCTTCAAATGAGCAAAATACTGTAAGTATTACATGTTATCATGATTGAATGTACTTGTTACTACATGCTCACAGCATGGATATAAAACTATAAAACCTTGTTGGAGCTTTTTGGGCCTTTCTAGGCGGAATAGGTGTGTCCCATTACTTGCATTAATTACCTCCCTCTTTTTACCTGTTTTTATACCTTTAGAAAACACAGAAAAGAGATGTGTGTGTTCATCTCTCATATAAGGACTGTGGATGATGAGCAAAATTCCCAAAAAACTACACTTTTCTTTTAATTGATGATGAAAGTGGTCGCTTTGTTGACATGTTACGGTAGAGCGCAATAAAAGGGCATGTACATTTCAACAAGTCAGTAAATGTACCACAGAACCTGCAGAGGATACTTGTGTAATTTTGCAGCACAATTGGCACAGTCTATGCTCTGCTGTGGATCTACACTTCCCTCTAGTGATGCTTTTGAGGCAGTAGTAATGGGGATCTACAGTGTACTGCACAGTACTTGAGACATCTTTTGTATTACCTATGAAGATAAAGCGTAGGATAGATGATGCAGATTCACAGTGTGTGTGTTACTTGTAAAGGATGGGGCGATCCTGCAGGGCCTCCATGGCTTGAGTCAACACAGGGCTGATATCGCACGTCTCCTGGGTCAGAGCCCGGCACTCGTCTGAAGAGAGAGACAATTCCACTGTCACACTCCCCAGCCACATCATTAGGAACACTTGCATCCAATATAAGAGTAGTGTCAGAAAAAACGCAAGCATGCAGGCGGACGTACTCTGAGCCCAGCGGTACAGTTGCTCATACGCCGCCTCCTGCAAGACAGCCATCTGCTCCATGATCTCCAGCCTGCGACAAGAGCGCACGATTCAGAGTCATATGACCTGCAGCTTCACTATTCATGTGCAAGTGGACGTGCACACTACCCTGCAGTCTGCTGGTTGGTTCGCAGGAGTATCTTCACATCCTCATGGATGCGCTTCACTCGGCTGAGAGCTCTGAAGAAATCCTGCAAAAAAAAAGAAAAGGTGACTGCTCAGCTGGTGGCAAATTGGTGAAAAGTAGACAGGCGTATCTTTTTTTTTTTTTATCAAAGCGACAGCGATAACTTTTTGTTTCTCAAGACCGATATGATACCAATCGCAGAGCATTTGGGACAACTAGCACGCGAAATGTCTTCCTCGGAAAGTGAATGTTTCTTCTCAAGGGAGCTCAGGGAAAATTATGACAGCTCAGTTATCACAGCTATTTTTAATGTGATTGGATTTGTCAGTATGACATCATAATCATAATCATAAAAAAAAAGGTGATCAAGACCTCACAGAACATTGTTGGGGCAGCCCTCCCCTCACTCGCACACACTCATAGCACTTTATTTATTTATTTATTTATTTATTTGTATTATTTATTTTTATTAATGTCTCTTCCGTTTTTGTTGCTTAATTTATTGGTATATATGTTTATGTGTTTATGTTTCTTCTGTTCTTATTCTTTCTTGTGTTTTCTTTCTATTCGTGGGAGAATGAACAGAATAAGATTTTCATTGCATGGTATAACTGCTGTTTTACCATGCACATGACCATAAAACTCTCTTGAATCTTGAATAATTCCCTCATATCGGTCCAATAATTAGTGTACCATTAGTGAACAGCACTCACTGAGCCTCCTCTCATTGTTTAAGCTGCTGGAGGAAGTTGATTCTTACCTCAGTGATGGGTGCATCCCTGGATCCCCGCAGTGTGCTCATCTCCTCGTTGGACAGCTGGAATTTGGCAAGAAAGGCCTGAGCCACCTGAGCCCTCACCTCCAGGCGATGACTGAATGACAAGATACATTATTTTTACATTCTTTCATACTTCAGTCTCTATAAAGCTTTGGCGCTAGGTCAGGCCGCCTCATGTCTTCTGTCTGTCTCCTTATATGTACTTTTCTTCAAAACTGTTTTCCTCCTTATCTTCTTGCAAGCATTCAAAATTAACCAGCTTGTTTTTTCTAATTTAGGTTGCATTTTCCTTCAAATAAAAAAACCCGTCAGTCTGCAAAAGGGGTACAAAACTAAATGCTTTCATCAAAACAAATAGGCCAGTCCCTCCGTGTGGAGTAGTGGCATTCATCCAGCAGGGGGCAGTCTCACCCCAGCGAAGTGAAGGAGTGAAGGAGGCAAGTTGGTAGTGGTTGAGTTGGGGTCACTAAGGAGAGGCCACATGGAGAAATAACACCAAGAAATACATGACAGGAGCAGAGGCATCACTATCTGTGTCTCTGTGGGAGATAGTTGCCACGGCGACCGCCATAGTCAAACTTGGAACTCAGTCACGACAACACAAGTCCCTCTGTCCTCGTCAAAGCAGGCTGGATGGGTAAATCAGCAGTTTGTTGTGAGTTTGAGGTTTGTTTTTTTTTTTACCAGCGCCAAGCCAGATGAAACCAACAATCCTTAAATCTGCCACTTGACTTCGGATCTTCTCAGATTCACACACAAGATGCCAGCTCCCTCCAAGCCGCAACACAACTTAACTACCGCTTTGGAGGAAGAGTGGACATTCTTTACAAAGAGTGCCAGCAGGGGGCATATTCACTGATTTTTTTTTGTTACAAAGCCTGGTTTATTCTTCTGTGTTGCTGGCACGCTCCCTCTCTAAGCCCCCCCTTGCAGCTTGACATGAACCTCCAGAACCCTCTGAGCTGTGATTTGTCAACTTTTAGTGCATTATTTCCTGGGTGTATACAGCTCGTTCAGAGGGCGTACAGCGCAAACTTGGTAAACGCCCTCCCCAATTTGTGATCAACATTTGCAATAAAAGTGACTGCTGTAACACATCAATCAGTTCCAGTTCCAATTTCAGTCACTGTCTCTCTTTAATTGCCATTGTTCACTAGCGACAAAGAAAGCTAACAAGCTAACTAGATGAAGCAATGTCAGTAGAAATTGCATGAGAATAGCTGAAGCAGAACTGCAATGGAGAATGAATATCGACATATCCTAAGGATAGAACCAGCAATCATTAGGTTGAGAGATGACCACTCTATGACCTGAGCAATGCACCGTGCAATCAGAATGTTACATGTAATGTTAAATGTAACATGAATTTCAACCAATAGGGGGCGACATTGAAATGTTCCATTCTTTTCCCCCCCAAAAATGTCACAGACAATATTGAAATGTGGAATATGTGGAGTTTTGCCAAAATTTTGCCTTAGTTTTCATACACT
Organism: Dunckerocampus dactyliophorus; assembly: GCF_027744805.1. Classification (NCBI taxonomy): domain Eukaryota; kingdom Metazoa; phylum Chordata; class Actinopteri; order Syngnathiformes; family Syngnathidae; genus Dunckerocampus; species Dunckerocampus dactyliophorus. The sequence goes on from NC_072830.1 coordinate 4,807,450, forward strand.
GTCTTGGTTATCGTTCAATATTGTGTGTAACATACCATTGTATTTGGCACATTGGATCGTGTATTAATAAAGATGTGGACGGACTACTCCGAGCACTGCTTGTTTATTCAGCCATCTTGGTACATATGATTATTATGTTCTTATTATTTTTCTTGTGTTTTCTTTCTTTTCTTGGGAGAATGAACAGAATAAGAATTTCATTGCGTAGTATAACTGCCTGTTTTACCATGCATATGACAATAAAAACTCTTGAATCTCTTGAATCTTGAACACCAAATCTGGCAATACAGTAATCCCTCGTTTATGGTGATTTATTGGTTCCAGACTCGACTGTGATAAGTGAATTTCCACAAAGTAGGACTCTTTATTTATAAATGGAATATATTCATACTTAAGAGCATAGATAGCCGGTTTACGACTCGTTTTAGAGCCCACTAGAGATGAAATCGCACCTCTGTAGTCACCTTTACACTCCTACTACCCAACATAGTGGACATAATTAGAGAAAATAAGACCCCAAGTCTAAATAAGTCATAAATAAGACATAATAAAGTCACAGATGTTAGCACTGGGAGAGTTACTTGTTTTTTTTTACTTCTTGTTCTGTAAAGAACTTCCTTTGGTGGTTTTTGTTTCATCAATGTAACCTTACTGACACCTAGTGACCAGTGTAGAATACTACATTTCATCGCAACGTCTTTGGATGCATCTTCTGAATGCCTCATATCTGCATTTTACTTCATTTAGCCATTTTTATGGTTGAAAATGCATCATTTAGGCAAATATATGTAACATTTACTTAAATGCATATCTCTGACTAATAGGCTGTAATTAAACAAAAAAGAGGTATTGCATTAATTAATATGAAAAACTGTGACAGAGTGAAATCTGAAGCTTGATGTGGCGAGGGATTAGTTGACACAATACTTTGGTATCCTGTAAGGCACATTCATTTGTCAACCTGAAATGAGAATGTGACACAAACTAGCATCGACAATAAGTTCCATCCTCGCCAGGAAAGACAAAAAGAAGGAAGCTAATGTTGCAAAAGGGGTAAAGGTGTTAACAAAACAGGTCACAAACAATGGAAGACGCTAAAAGTTGTTGGTGTGGATCTCCTCCATTTTTGCCAACAAGTCTTTAATACTGTAAAAGGTAAAAGTGAGGTTAAATGTTCATTTATCCATTCCATTCATCATCTATAATTGTTTTCTGCATGCAAACCTATAATTTATGCTCAAATAGAATGTGTTTTGTGTTCATATTTTTGGGTGTCTGGAACGGATTAATGGGAAAAATGTATTCGGTTTCCCTACGTTGCGGTTTTCGGCGTACCCTTCATAAAATAAAAAATAAAAACCTCAACCTCAACACTGTCTATGGGCTCAGAGATTTCAGATCATTTACCAAAAGACATTGGGGAAAAAGTGTACTTATCTAACAGTTGCAGTGCAAGATGCAAGTGTTCATTAATCAAACCTAATGGCATAACCATAGCCATGTCCTGACACGACATGAACAAATACATTTAAAAAAAATAAACAAACACATTGATGAAATGCAAATATATGCATGGAGCTTTAATCAGATCTAATTGGATCATCCATTCTTTTTTGGGAAATCGTTGTGCACGTACAGGTGTCAAGGACGAAACGCTCTCAAAACAAATTACTTTGCCAAAACTGGTGGTGACAAAGTAAGAAAATGTGGAATTGCTCCTACGTTTGCAGCTGAAGCAGCTTCCACTCTTCAGTGACAAAAACGACAAGATGTTGGCGTACGTCTGTGAGATTTTGTCCATTTGGGAGGTTAGAGGTCACATGCTGGATAACAGGTTACAAAATTACTCAAAGGCAGGAGTGTCCAAAGTGCAGCCCAAGAGCCATATTTTGCTGAACTGAAATGTAGAAGGAAAGTTAAAATATCAGAGGATTGAACCAGCAACCATCAGCTTGGGAGGTGACCACTCTACAACCTGAGTCATGCGGCCTTGTACAAAATAAGATGAATGTTACATGTACAGTCGATTATCGCTCCCACACTTTCTTTTTTTCTTTTGCGTTTTTTTCAAAAATGTATTTATTAATAAATGATCACTGTTTCATGGGTGACTGTGGCATATTATTAGTCAAAAAATACTCAAAGACAAATGAAAGACAAAGGTATCTGTAGTATTCTGGCCACTAGGCATCAGTAATGTTCCATTATTGAGACATGACATTGGATTACGTCACACTGCATGGAGTCAGCCATGGCATGTCCGACATTATAGAGTGAAAGAAGTTCTCCTCCCATTCCGTGTGGAAGTGGTACGTTTTTGGCTTCTTTGACCTTCTTCCCTACTCTGTTTTAAATTCTTTCTTAAGTTTAGAATACAGTAAATAAATTGGAGGCTAGATATTTAGCTCGGTAGTGTGCTAATGTTTAAAGCAGGGGTCGCCAACCTGTCGATCGTGAGCTAGTAGTCGATCTTTGGGAGTTTGCCGGTCGATCGCGAGAACATATGAAAAAACTGTATTATCACAGGTGCCCTCACCTCTTGGAGAGCGACCAACAGGCATGCATTTTGACCAATGAAAAAGCCCGTACGGCTCGCTGCTATCCAGACAGCAACCTGCAAGCCCAGCAAGGAGCCCAGTCCCCAAAACCCGGTCAGAGGTACAGCAGTACACCGGCTCTCCTCGTACACTGACTCGCCACCCCATACTAGCAAAAATGCGATGCGCCTGCACACGCAACAGTAATTATTGCATGTTAATATGGTCCAAAATCTGCCTTTGCTACCTCAAAGTTAAGGCACAAATATAACTCCAGAGACGTGCGCCTCCAAAGAAATCTTTGAGCCACAATGACGCTGCTCGTTAAGGGCTGACTGACTGTTGTAGTGTTTTGACCAGGCCCTCTCTCCTCAACCTGCATCGCTCGCCAACTACACTGAGCCAACAAGCCAAATAAGAGTTTGCTCAAGAAGGTTTGCTGGTGGGCGAGCGATGCAGGTTGAGGGGAGAGGCCTCGCAGGTTCATGGCCGAGACCAGGCACCTTGGTCTCAAAAAGGTTGGTGACCACTAGTTTAAAGCCATGGCCGTCTCTTGTGCCCCAGGCCAGTTAAGAGACATAGTCTCTTCAATGTGCCCTGGGTCTTCCGCGAGGCCTCCTCCCGGTCGCACATGAATACTTCCCCAGAGCGGTGTCCGGAAGGCATGCTGACCAGATGCTCGCCACCTCATCTGGCTCCGCTCAATGTGGAGGAGCAGTGCTTCTAATCAGAGTTTCTCTTGGATGACAGTGCTTCTCACAAGAGATGCACGATATCTTTTTCCAAACAGATACCCCTAACTTTCTGCTTCTGAAGACCGATATGATACCAACAACCAATAACTTTTTTAGATCTACTTTTTTAAAGGTTTGTGCACACCTGGAGGTGAGAAGGACTGGACCAAATTAGGATTTGACCAACTGTACCTGTTGATTTATCCTAATCAAATATCATGACATTACTACTACCACATCACTACTATCAGGAGAAGCAGAGTATAGAGCGGAGGGAGCCACCTGCTGTGGCCCAGCAAGGTGAACTATATTCAGACACATGCTCCAAGCAACCGGTGTGACCCCACGAAGGTCTGTGGCTAACCTTCTGCACTTTTCAAATGCTGCAATAGAACATGCCCCATGTATGGTAACGATGTGGCGTTTCAGATGGCTGATAATTTTTTTTTGTGTGCTTGATGGGGTTTTTTCCCGTCATTTGGTACAACTAGCACGCGAAATGTCTCTGCAACAGTGAACTTACGACAGGCCGTTAACATCACAAGCAGGAGAAAAAAGGAGCGCTCAATTTGCTCACCCGCACAGTACTGATAATCTCACCTCATTGGAGCAGTTTTTAAAAATGAATAATCGGTTATAAGAGCTCTGCAATTGGCTGGTGACCAATCCAGGGTCTACCCCGCCTCTCGCCCCAAGTCAGCTGGGATAGGCTCCAGCATACCCACGACCCTAGTGAGGATAAGAGGCATAGAAGATGGATGGATGGTTATCTGAGCTATTTTTAATGTTATCAGACTTACTATTACTATTGTCATAATTCCCTCATACCGGCCCGATAATTATCATGCACCGCTACTTCTCACCTTATCTATCTAATGAATCTCAGTATTCCAACAATAACATTCGATATTACACTCATTTGCTTTGTCTCCTATAAGACAAAGCTAAGATGTGGATGTTTTCTTCTAGATAGTTTAGCACATATGGACTTACATTGGATTAATTTTAGCATCTTTAATGTACAAACAGTTTCTGTAAAAAGGGATCATGGCCAAGTCTTGGGTGATTAACAAATTGATAAAAAAGTGGTGTGTAGAGAGGCTTTTGTCCACAAAGTATGAGTCTTAACATGATAATTAACAAATACCAAAGAGAAACAACAAGGTGCCACAGCATTGAAAAGTATGCTGAGAGCCACCGTGAATGAGCTCACTTCTCTTCCAGAATATTTAACGAGCACACGTAAGGTCACCCCGGGATGACGTTACACAATGCTGTCCACTGAACAACGGGGACGGTTATTGCGGTCGCTCGTCTCCGGTTTCCGCCCCACAAAAGGCCGATTGATTTTTATCTCTCCAGGCGTGACGACGGTGGAGGCCGTACAATACAATCCTATTAAATGCCTGTGTCAGAGTGAAACACTGATGTTAGCGGTGACGACTTCATTTAGCTCACGGAGAGAGACACGCTGATGGCGCCGCAGTGGAGGTTACCAAAGAGTCAGACAAGAGTCACATTTTGTGACAGGATGAAGACGCCGCATCAGTTAGTTGTTGCCCATTCAAATTGTTGTTTTGTGGTTGAATATGGCCTATTAGTCTGCATATTTAAGCAAATTTTACACATTCAAGCATAAAAATGGCTAAATGAAGTAAAATACTTTAGAAGACGCATTCAAATTATGAATGTAGTATTGTACATTGATCACTAGGTGTTAATAATTGTTCGATGAGACAAGCACCAGACTTGATCATCGGAAGGTTTTTATTACAGGTTTAAATTATGTTTAAGTTATGTTAAGTTATTATCTGCCATTAATAACAGGCACAATAATAATAACATAATACCGTAATTTCCGGACTATTAGCCACTATTTTTTTCACATGCTCTGAACCCTGCGGCTTAAACAATGATGCCGCTAATTTATGGCTAAAAGAACTACAGTTCGCATGATGGTTAGAGCGCCAAAACAGAACAGGCTTTCCACTACATGTAATTGATCATGGCAGTGCGCCACTACAAAATAAAAGCTGCCACACCTTAAAAATTTAGGAGTGTTTTTAAACATGAAAACAATTTTAAGTAATAATATCGTATGGATGGTTATATATGCTGTATAGACACATATATAGCTTATTATTTAGGCACACACTGACTTCAATTAGTGTGAAAAACATTAAAAATATCATACAAATGTTTCACTGCAATTTATTTTGATATGCATGCACTGGAATCACTTGTCGTGCTCACACTTGCGCATATAACCGGATACGCGACACGTCTTATGTTGACTTTCATGTTGTTTTTTTATTATTGTGAGAATGAACAATAGCCCGTAAAATGTGTAGTCAATTGACGACAGCTTGTCACGTGCTAAGCCTATCTATGCCAACATGTGTGATCGCTCACGTTTCAATTTCATTCCACTTTCTTGCATTTTTGTTTACACATAATATGCCTAGCTGTCGGCATCTAGCTGACAGCGTTACTATGTGCTTTTACGAGTCGGATCGTCCTGGTTTTCTGCAATGCAGTCTAAATCAATTAGTCTTTCAGTCAAGTGTTTGGCTTAACTAACGTTTTGGAAAAGTATGTGCCTCCAAGTTTGCAGGAACAGTTTGAGAAAATCTTTTCTCTTCCCGCACGGTGCTGCAGTCCCAGTTCACAAAGCAAAGTCTATCAAGGCATGCTTGGATGAGTTTAGTGTAGAGTTTAGGACAAGCCTTTCAAATGCCTTTGAGATGAACTACAACAGAGATGGCAAGCTAGCATGTCTTGGACACTGCAAAATATTTTATAACGGCCACACGTCCAGATACTTTTGCCCATGTATCGTATTTGGCCTGGAATGGCACAGTGGGAGTTAGTTAGGCATGCGCCAGCAATCACAGGGCTCGCATCAGAGCCACAAAGGCGATTGCTCTGATTAACAGTCAGCTGAAGCGTAATGGGTTTTGTTTACTCTGGTCGATCCGGTATGTTCTCTGGAGGATTTCACGTCTAACAGGGACCTGCACTGAGGTCATACTGGCAATATTTGCTAGACTTAAGAAGAGAATAAAGGGAGGTCTTGCTAATGGCATGACAGAATAAAGAAAAGGTGTTGGGAGACGTCCGGACATGTTCTGCATGTGTAATGTAACAGCGCAGCACTGCGGTGCCAGGTGGTTACGTTTCATTACAGAGTGCTGTGTTGCTGGTGCTGACAGCGTCTTTTGGCTAAGAGCGGACCCCGCGTGTAGGACAACAAAAGAACGCCGGTGGGCAAACACGGGTGGCCCGCCCCCTTTGGCTGGCGGCTCCCACCTTTGCTTGTGCACACTATGAGCAATCTGCCGCTGCTTTACGTTTCATTAGAGCTGACAAATGACACACTGCCGGCGGCAGATAAGATAGCGAGCTGCTCGGGCTCGGCCGGGCCTGCTGAGTAAACACACAGGGCGAGGAACTCGGGAAGCGGCCCGCGCTCTCCCAGCCAACTCAGATTCTGAGATTATGCCGCAAAATCTGGCTATAATGTGAGGAGGGAAATGAGAAAAGACGGTGGTAACGGCAGGACTGCAGGGGCATTGTGATGGCTGTTCTTCTCACGTAGGACAAGGTCAAAGCCCACGACGCACACACTCGCCCATCTGGCCGGGGGGGGGGGGGGGGGGGGGGGGGGGGGGGGGGGGTGACAGCAGCTTTATGAATGAAAATGTCACAGAGGCGTATATCAGTCTGCAAGGAGAAAGGAGCCATTTGGAAAAGCCATTCAATGCATTGAAAACCCCCCGCTCAGCATAAAGCTATATGTCTTCTACTAAAATGAGCTTTTATCGATGTGGTGGTCTTTCAGCTCTTATCGGGCCACTTCTTTTTTGTCAAGTAGGCAGGCACAGAGGCAGGGAACTGATGCGGAACATCACCGCCGTCCTTTGCCAGAAAGCTACACCATTTTCATAGGAGTTTTCTTGTCAAGGTCACTGAGTGCTGAGGTCAGAGACATGATGCAAATGAGGCCCGTCTCTCCAGCTTGTAGCCAACAGCAGCCAATGTTTGCATTTTTTATTGGCCTGCAGCACATTTACATATTCAAAAATTGTAATGTTAGGAGAAAAAGTGAAATTACAAACACAAGATGTCACACTAATACTTCCAATTGGCTTTGCAAGCTATACCTATACAGTGGAGCACCGACATTAGCCATTGAGCATTCATGGCCATGCTAATTTGTGGATTTTTGGTGACATTTTTCGTTTCTTTCTCCAAAAACAGGCTTCTTCAGAAACCTGACGTTCTTCAGAAACCATAATTAATCATTTACAAATACGTGATAATACAAGTAAAAATTAGGGGTGTTATGAGTCATTCACTACATCGATTTATAGTCCTATGATTCAACTACATCAATCTGGGTTCTCAAGTTTACAGTTATGGAAGAAATGATTAGACCACCCTTGTTTCTTCAGTTTCTTAATGCCTGATAAAACTAAAGTTACCTTTGTTTGGACAAATACAACAATGACAACAAAAATAGCTCAGAAGAGTGACATTGTTTGGCAGTACAATGCTGTAGCTATTCATGTGAGAACTTAAGTGACTGCCTTTTGGTGACATAATTGTCCTCCAGGTGTGGTGGTCATGGGAGTTGTAGTTGACCTGTGAAATACAAATTTGCTGCTTCTTCTTTTGGTCAGTTCATTCACTTTATTCAGTATTCATATTTATCTCATTTGTCTTTATTTGAAACTCCTTTTAAGTGACATCTATGGGGGCAATATGCAAAGTAAGGATGTTTTGTACGCCTCTGGAAGGTAGTTTACGGTCCAATAGCAGTGATGCGTAGTGACATCATCATCCAGCACGGCGTGTCCAGGCCAAAACACATATGTAGGAATGTTACAAATACAATCCCTGTATTTTAGCGATGCAAAGTTCTAACACTGTGTGTGCACGCTCGATTAGGAAAGTCCGTGGGGACGTCCTTAAAAAATGCAATTTTTTTCCACATCGGGTGTATTTTCATTCGTGTACAGAAAAGTTAAGTCCAACTTTAAGCCTTTCAAACTCATGGATCGGAGCCTCAGGACAAGATAGGGCGTATGTAGGATATAAATTCACTTTAATATCTATCTGCAGATGAAATTTCATTAAAATCTGAAATATGTTAATGTTGCCCCGGAATTACTGTGGACATGCAATTAGTAGTGTTGCGTGGAAAAGAAAACAGCGTGCTGCTGCAGCGTTTATGAGACTTGATTTTCTAGTTGTACTTGCCGTGGTCTGTGGGTCTATCACAGCTTTTGCCTTGACTCAATGTTAAAGCAATGGGAAACAAAGGCAATATTTTCTGGTGTGAAATCACAGACTTGATTTTACATATTTTAAAAATTTTGTAACATTCCGAACATATGTGCACTGCAAAACATCTGTCAGTGTATTCTTGCTAGATGCTGCACCGTTCTTTCAAATGGCTGCTCTGATCAGGATTATTAACCCAAAAAAAGCCCCTGCTTCCATTGGCCCGTACAGGTGAGAAAGTTTCAACGCCTAATTGAAGATACCGTACCACATTAATTTGCTGAGGAATTTGCATAATGTCCCTCCTTGGGTGCAAAGTGTGGGTTTGGATTGCACTATTTAAAGTAAATAATTTGTCATGACAAGCTATACCACCCTCTGTTCATCTTCATTTTGTATTGCATTTTTAACTCATTGATAATTTATTCTGACATATGTCAGCATTATTAATAATTTAGACCTGATTCCCTTACAAAAAACAACAGGAATTTAGGAAACTTCACCTGCACTGTTCAGTATCCACGTACAGTCAAACTTGTCTACAGCAGCCACTAGAGGGAGTCTGCAAAAGTGGCCGCTATAGACAGGTGGCCTCTATAGACAGGTTGGCGTCCAGTTTGAATGTTGACCAGTAGAGGAAAAAAAAAGAAAAAAAAGGGGGAAATAATAATAATAATAATAATGTTGACCAGTAGAGGGCACTGCGGACTGCGGATAAAAGTTGTACAGCACTACTAGGCTTGTTATTATCATGGTTCATGGTTTTAATCCTGAACATGCATGAGTCAAACAGTAGCACATCACATAGTACAATTCACAATTTTGCATGTCCAAAAAGGAGTAGGAAGAAGCAAAGCTTATTTAATCCTACCCCTCATCAGTTTCACATCAGTTGCAATACATTTATTCACCTCTTGTTCTTCCAAGTGTACTTTGTAGGTCTACATGACAATGTAGTGCAATCATAGCCATGGTTTTTATTTACTAAAAGGAAGCTAGAGGCTTAATAATAACTGATAGAATATATCCACGACCCACAGAACAAAGCTGTGCTAGTAATGTCTTACGCTTGTTTTTAATATTTTACTTTTTATACGGCAGAGTGTCATTACAGCTTTAGTTCATCAGGAAGTGACGGGAAGTGACGGTGGGCGTCCCAAGCAGGAGAGCTAGGCTCAGTGCTAGCTGAGCACTGAGATAAATAAACGGTGTCATTTCTTACAGGCATTGGCTGGACAGCTATGTAGTGGGGCTTGTTTAACCTTTGCCTTCTGGGCAAGCAGGAAGGAGAGACGATGCTGAGAGATGTGTGTGTGTTCTGAGCTGCTGTCTGGTGGCCGCGTTCAATAAATAAAGTTGGCAGAAGCAACAGAAGTTTCCTTCTTTGCTTCTGAGCTGAATAACACTGACAAGTTAACAGACTAGTAGCGAACGGAAAAGAAGACGGCTTTGTTTGTGTCGAATACAGAAGATGAGGACTTTGATGGATTTGTGGATGAGGATTGATCAAAAATAACGTGAGTACATTCTAAAATACTTGAATTAAGTACAGCCGAACTCAGTTTTGCTCCCGCTGCCACATGCATGCTAGCGTATGTTTTTTTTTTTTATTGTAGCGTCGCTGGGAGCACGTCCTGTTCCCAGCCTACTTTGCGGTAATGTTTTGGTGCAAATGCTCTTAAAGTTACATGTTTGACCAGGAAATAGCAAGCTCAAAAGAAGACGGCTTTTTTATGTGGAACAACTGACAGTTTGTGTGGATCTTGTGAATGATTGTGACTGAGCTAGGACTCAGTAATTAAAGTCTACACACGACGGCTTCATTGATTGAAAAAACGAAACACCATGTGATTATGAGCTCTTAATGTGCATTGTCAGCAAGTCTTAGCACACATGCTCTGATACAAGAAGCCGGAGATTTGCCGGTGTACGAGAAATCGTAATAATAATGCATCTGGATTGAGATGAGGGAGAGTGGAACGACTTTGATGTGCATCTCAAGGCTGGGCGTGACAACACACGCAGAATAAAAAGCAAATCAAGTTCCATTAATGACGAGCGCCGCCCTCCTTATGCAAATAGACAAGGGTGGTCATGAATCATTCATGCACACTCATCAAAAATAAAAGCTCCTTCCTGTCTTTATTCGTGCAAGCTACAAGCAGGCCCGCAGTCAAGTGTTGGATTTTTGGTACCTTGCAATGCTATTTGACCGCATTTTCCAGTAGGGGTGGGCGATTTTTTTTCATATCGTCCAATCTTGATTATCATTATTTTTTATGTTGTTTTTAACCTGCCAGTTTTCAAATCATCTGTACTGTTCGGACCGTCCCTTTTACAGTCTGAAAGTCCACCCTCATTCTTTTATTCGAACAGCTGTGAAATGAGTCTAGGAGTCTCAAGGACAGTTTACAATTGAATTCAAACAGGAGTAGATACAAGCAATTGTAATGCCAGCACTGGACAGAGCGATTAGCAAAGTCCAATCGATGTCTGAAGAAGAACTCTGTTTCATTCTCTAGGAGTGTCCTGATACAACTTTTCCCACTTCCGATCCGATACCGATATTGCATCCTTGAATATCGGCCAATACAGATATCGACCCGATACCAACATGAATCATACATGGAATACTTTGAGTTATTTCATAGTGTGGAAAATTACAATAATCGATAAATCCATTAATTGCACGAAACATAAAAATGAAGTCGCTAATTTTGCTGGCCTTGATATATTGACATTTGCATGCGTGTTTGTTTTCCTCCTCTCTGTCTACCAAATGGACTAGATCACAAGAGGTTTCACATCTGTCTCAACACCTGGGCGCATTGGTTCTAAAGCAGAATGAACGGAGGGAGTCTCTTTCTCCCAGTGGAGAGACATGGGGCTCTAAGCATGGGTGCACTCGCTAGTTGTGTGTGTCGTGTGCTACAGGATGGAATACTTTCTTGGTGCCTGTTGTGTATCAAACACCATCTGATGTCAATTTCAGCCTGTTTTCATTTTGTGACATGAAAAAGTTTGTGACAAAGACAATGAAATAAATAATACAAAACCTTGGAAGTTACATTTCGGCTGCCGTCATTCCCAAAGTATAACGCCTCATTGTGTACCAAACGCATCCAAAACATGTATTTTGACCTAACTCCTACAAAATGTTACACCCCATTAAATGTAAACAGCGTATTCCACACTAAAAGTCAATCAAGGAAGTGTATATGCAAATGACATGACATCTGCAAGGACACAATGTCAACTTCACAGTATTTCCGGGTTAATTCTCCGTTTTTTTTGTCAATCTTATAATCCGCCTGTGTGTTTTATTGCCACTTGTCTGGAGGCACAAATGAGATGCGGACAAGACATGGTGCTGTCTGGCTGTTGGACCTGAGAAGAGAAGTGATTTTACTCAAATGTCTAAAAGCCACAGAGCAGAGATAGAAGGAAATGGCAGGGAGCTATCTCCTTTGGTGAAAAGTGTCTTATCTTGCCCAATCTCTCTGAAATGTCGACTGAAAGGTTCTTTCAGCGTCATCTTCTTTGAAAAAAAAAAAAAAAGCTGCTTCAGAAAGAGGATAATGTGTGTGCATGCGGTGGAGCAAATGTCAAACATTAAAACAACAATCCTGACTCAATTTGCTAACTTTGATTTCCCTCACATTCATGTCTTTGTGGCGGCCCACACATTATAACGGGTCATTCCAACTCCATACAGTAAATGGCAACGCTGCCTTGTGACACACCTCACATACACTTGTTCTGCCAGACAATAAGACGTGGCAGGAGGGATCAGCGGTGCCAATTTTGCAACATTATCACTATATTTAACGAGTAATCACACCCATCTAGATACTTTTCTGGTCTTATTGGACCCTTTTGGAGACTAACATGAAAGCACATATCGCTCCTCTCAACCAACAGCGGGTACGGCTGTGGCCTCACCGCACCCCAAAATCTAAAAGCAGCTCAGTCTTGCTTGTGACATAAAAAAAAAAGTAAAAAAAAGAAACTGCATCTCAGCTTTGTGATATAGGTGAAAAAGCCTATGACTATCATCAACTTCACTCTTTGCTCTTTTTGCTGGTGTTTTTTTTTAAAGTTTCCAAATATTTCAACTTTCTTCTTAACTAATCTTCGTAAATTTATTTTTAATAATATAAACAAATTTCATATTTTTTCTTTAATATTTAACTCTATACTACTAAAATGACATTATTTTTATTTTTTAAGTTTATTCTTATAAAATTGTGCCTTTTTTTCTCTTCATATTTTAACTTTAGTTTCGTAAAATTACAGTTGTATTTGCCATTTCTGCTGTTGCTTTTCCCTCCGTAAACTATTTCAACTTTCTTCTTGTACATTTTATTCTCGTAATCATGACTTTATTCCCATAATATTTTCACTTTATAAAATTGTAACTTTTTCCACAACCTAATTTTCCCAAAATTACAACCCTATCCATTGTTTTGTATGTTTCTCATAATATTCCAACTTTAAAAATAACACCTTTTTTTCTTTAACATTTCAAGTTTTTTTGTCAGAATATTACAAAAGTCTCATAATATTTTGACTTTTTCACGTTAGATTATGACTGCTGTGGGTTTTTTACATTTTTTTGTTAAATTACTTTTTAAAACAAAAATAAGAAAACGTCCACCAGGCCACATTTTGCACCCCCCTTGTTAAAGGATACCTAAAAGAGTACCGTCTTTGCCCTTGATGGCAGCAGTTTGAATGTGGAACAAATTTCAGTTTTTATTTCCTATGGCAAAAATCAGAATGGATGGTGTTCGTTGATGATTATGTGCTGATAAAACCGTACGCCCTTTTGGCGGAGGAATGTGTCATTAACATTGAGATGGTGAATGACTTGGAAGAGCCCATCAATAGAGGAACATGGTAAAGAAGTGCTTGCGCCTGATTGGATACACCTTTTCATTGTTCTGACTTGATCCGGGACATTGACGTGCAAGACAACACTCAGGCATGGACACAGAAATGCATGTGGAACATACAGTACAGGCCAAAAGTTGGGACACACCTTCTCATTCAATGCGTTTCCTTTATTTTCATGACTAGACTCTCACTGAAGGCATCAAAACTATGAATGTACACATGTGGAATTATGTACTTAACAAAAAAGTGCTGAATTACTCTAAATATGTCTTATATTTTTGATTCCTCAAGTAGCTCAGAGTAGCTTTTTTGATAGCGCTGCAAACCCTTGGTGTTCTCTGAATGAGCTTCATGAGGTAGTCAACTGAAATGGTTATCACTTCACAGGTGTGCTTTGTCAGGGTTACTCCGTGGAATTTCTTGCCTTATTAATGGGATTGGGACCACACTTGTGTTGTGTGTGTCCAAGCTTTTGGCCTGTACTGTACATTGGGCAAAATGTGGGAAAAGTGCCATCATGTGGAGACGTAACACATGAAGCATTTGGTTCCTTCAAAATAAACTTACTTTTCTCCTTGAAGCTTGTTGGTTTTCACTATCAAGTCTTGAGTCTGCTCCTTGGCAGCCTGCCAAAGTAAAACACGATTACAAATACAATTATTACTAATCATTCAAAGATATTTTCAGAACAACAAAATAATGCGACTTCACCTTTAACCTGCTGGTCATTTCTGCACAGCACGTACTCATGGCCTGAACATCCTCATGGACATTCTCAAGCTCCTGTAAGGATAACAGAATCATGAAACAGTCCTCCACATGCTTATCACCTGATTCGAATAGCCTTGGGTGTCTAGGCATGCAAGGATCCACTGTAGGCAAAAAGTACAAATAGCATCTGTCAGCATTGTTTCATGTTATCCCTTATGGAACTACTGCATCTTAGAAGCTAAATGCATTTTCAGCATGTTTGGATTCAATCCTCAGGATGAGCCACAACCCATGACACTACTGAACTGAGCGCATGCACAAGTGATGATGTGTCCTACCTCTTTTACTTCTTTAAATATTCGTGCAAAGTCCTCATTAATGGCCAGGCTTCGTCGCTCGATGTCACCACGCAGGTTCCTTCGGGTGCGTAAGCTGTTCTCGGTGAAGAACACAGAAAGAGCTGTGAGGGCCTCCAGCATCTCCTACAATCACAGCAGCACAATGGGAAACATCAGGTGGATCACAAGCACATTTGACACACTCTCATGGACGTTCAGGCCATAAAATACACAATATTGTAGACTAGGGGTGTCGCGACATCTTGTGTGACAAGATTTGGTGGTGAGAACAGGGCAGCCAGAAGCCAATCAGACTGGGAACTATGGCATGGCTACTATGAATGATAATACAGTAATATGGAAGTGGCAGTATACAAGAAGGCATTATTGGAATCGCACATTAAGTGCTTTAGGCACACCTGCCTCGCTGTTCACAACAAACAAAAAGTGTGGAGCAGGGGCCATCTGTGGAATATGGCTCATTGCAGAAATAAAATAAAATATTTCAGTCAAAGGATTGTTCATGTCACGAAAACTGAGACCATTCAAAAGGTTCATGACATATGCACAGTCCAAACACAGATACACCAGGCAAAGCAAGTGTAGCTTTGCACATAAAGCTCAGAAAATGATAGCTGACTACAATATACAAGTTACTCAGTTTGACAAAATATAACATGTCTGCAATGTAACAGTATCAAACAGACCGGTGTGATACAGTATTTGGACACTTAGGAGAGGTTGTGTGCATCACTCCACTATAGGTGAATCAAATATTATATGGTCATTTAACAATTGAGAGGTCCGAGTAAAACTGACACAAATAAAAGCGTTGTATTTCCTTATGTGGTAGCCAGCTTGCAGTTAGCCGCCGCTCGCTCAGCAGCTAGCTGGCAAGAGAATAAACTCACCTTGTCATTGTCAAGCCTCGTCTCCAATATTTTATTTAGCTTTCTAGATAGCGGGTTGTTGGGCTGTGAAGTCGCGTTTGTATTTTGTACACCAGAGGCGCCATCGGCGGGTAAATCTACTTTCGTATCAGCCATTATGCATAAGGCTCTCTTCCACGTCAACAAGCGCGCTAGCTTACAATGTTATAGTCCGTGCAATATTAACGTCCGGTGAGGGAACAACAACCGACACAAAAGCTCCGTTATGAGATCGTTTACTTCCGCCCCTCCAAATTAGTTCTCTGGACTTGAAGATGGTTACGGTTGGGATGACAATTTATGTTAAATTGCAGTACGTTGGTATTAACGTAATTATTCCTCTTTTTTTTAGAACAGAACACATAGGTTGCATAGTTCAGTGCACAGTGTTGATCTTGTTTGTTTATGGAGACAAAATATACCTGTATAATTTTGGACAGTTGTTAATATAAACAAGGGGTCTACAACGGGTAGCTCGAGAGCTGCCAATAACTCGCCCCCTGAGTTTGCCAAAGCATCAAAACATTGCATAAACTCTATTAGTGTTTTTATAATTGTTGAAAATTACTTTTTTCAATGACAACTGATGACAGAATAGCACAAACAACTAAAGATTGCACTGCTTGAGTGTTGATCTGCCTTCGTAAATAAAGTACAATTAAACCAGTCATATCCTACTCCTGCAAGTGTAAGCATGTGACTTTCCTTCATGTCACTTTATGAAATACCTTCCAAATAACCTAAACCATAGATACACCATGACGGACTACAATTTACATAAACACTCGGGCATCTTTGAAGACTGCAGTAATGCATGCGAATAATCCAATTATTCCGAAAATCCTTGGATTAGGATTCTTTAATAATTTCTGTTGATTGCAATTTCTAATCTGATGCAAATCTGCTGCTATTACAAATAAATGTAAACAATTTGCCGCATGCATAATACCATTTTCAGTGTGGGGTTACGGTTAGGCTAGATTTCTTGGTCTTTCAATTTGTGAGGAAAACAAGATAAAATCACATTCGATAACATTGCAGAGAGAAAAATACAGAACAAGACTGAAGCATTCAAAAAAGGAAGTATAAAAGACACATGTATAATCAATTTCTGACAAATAAAACACAATCACCTGCCATAGCACTGGGCGAGGCAACTTTACTCATATTATGTGGCACTGTGATATTATAATAAGCATTTAAAAATGGAAGTACGAAAGACACATGTACAATCAATTTCTGACAAATAACACACACAATCAACTGACACATCATTAGGTGAGGCAACTTTACTAATATTATATAATATACAATAATAGAGGAGAAGCGGCATAGAAAATGGATGGATGGATACAATAATAGCATAACATGTAGGGGTGTCCAAACGTTTTCCATCAAGGGTCGCATACAAAAAAATCAAAGGATGCAGGGTTACTTTTACATTTTTTTTAAACCAACACATGTAGACATTTTTTTATATTTAAAGAAACAAACAGCCTGGATCTCAGTTTTGCATTATCAGTGCCTAAGCGTATTATTAATATGAATTTTTCTTCTTAAATTAAATTTTTTGCTCGTTTTTTATTTGATGTATTACAGATATTTATTTTTCTTGTAATATTATGTGTTTATTATCATTATATTTTACTTTATCATTGCAATGCTATAATTTTTACTCCGTCCAATTTTTCTATTCTTTGTTTTGTTTGTCATAATATTACGACTTTTTAAAAAATATACTGTACATTTTAGTTCTTCATGCTATTTTGTCTAATATTTTGTCTTTATTAAAATGACACCCATTCTTGCTGTTGACTTTTTAGTTTTCTTGTTTTCTTGTATTTTTAGAATGTGCTATGACGGTCAATAAAGAAACATACGCGGGTCATAAATGGTCCCCCGACCCGCACTTTGGACACCAGGTTATATTGACAGCAAAATAAGGAAAAAAGATCCAAGTATTAAACGTATGAAGTACTAAAGACACACATACGATCAATTTATGATGATTAAAACATCCAAGGCAATATTGTGATAGTATAACATCCAGAGCAAAAATGAGGGAAAAAGACCAAAGTATTAAAACAAAACAAAAAACAAACAAAAAAAAAGAGACATGCACCAACCACCGCGATCCAATGCAATGGCTGTATCGCGTGTAGGACGGCTGTCGGTGTGTTTTACGAGGTGTCCCTGAACTCATCGTGCTGCGTGCAAGGACTGCTGGTAGTCAGGGTCCGGCCCCTGGGTGGGTGGGGATTGCATGTGATGGATGGTCACCTCCACAGAGATCCACAGCCGAGTACTCTCCCCTCGCATTTGTCACTTGCTGCTCCGCTCCAACACAAGAAACAACCCGGACCAGCCCGGAACTGCTTGAGCTCACACTCGATCATCGGGTTCATCGTCAAATGTTTCGATGAGGAGGAAGTGATTCGTCCATCTTGCAGCATCTGAAGGAATTTCTTTCGCTGGCTTTTCCCGGAAAACTTTCCAGCAGTACCGCAGCTGGAGTCTGCAGATGGGAAGAAGCTGCCGGAGAGGCGCACTTTGTTCCGGAGATCTCCTAACATGTAAGCCCGCTTTCCCTTGTCGTCTTTTTTTAAAACAAATATAAAAGTGTTTACATTAACATTCCGACGGTGTGAGCACTGCGATGATTCAACGTCCATCACTTCCTGCGGGGGATGTTTCATCATGCACTTTATGATACTTATACTTTAGCAATGTATGTAAGTGTTATTGTTATTTTTTTGTGTTATTTCACTTTGTCACTCTGTCTTGCATCATGCATGCGCTGTAATGATCAATAATCCAATTTCAATGTCAAATTATTGTGACTCTTTTATTGTTTTACTGTAGGGCCCCTTATGTTATTATTATGTATGTTATTATTTCGTGTCTTAACATGCATGAACATTCACCACAGTTTGCAGGCAGGTCAGGCTCAGTGAAAAATAACACTCAAGAGAGTCGCCTATGAATTAAAAAAAAAAAAGCCCCAGCCACCAGTTTCATTACCAAATTGGGTGGAGACGTGTGGCATGACAGGACGCACTAAAAAGTCTCAATAACCCATGCTCACAAACAAACGTGAAGTCGGCCATTTTTGTTTTTGCACTGGCCATTTTGGAGCAAAACCAGGGGTCGTATTTTGACAAACTCCTCCGAAGGTCTTTGACCAAATGAGCCCAAATCGAAATAACAGATATTAGACAGATCGAGGATGACTAATTGAGAAGCATTTTAGCCTACGTGAAAGGATGTGGGCGGGGCATGACGAAAAACTTTAATGACCAGCTTGCCAATTCGCCACAAAAATGTAAACATTCATAATTCCACTCCACAAACTCAGACCGTGATTGGAATTTGTGTGTACGATGAAAACGGCACCCTGAAACTAGGCATTGGTCACTTCCTGAATTAGTCACAGCGCCACCCAGTGGCAACAGGATATGGCAATTTTGATGCATTTGCTTTCAGTGTGATTCTGGCCACTTTAGATTTTGCATCTCTTTAACCATGCTTTGTCGCTAGACAGATTTCACACAGCTCCATCAGAACTGCACCATTTGCAAATTAATAGACAACCACAAGTAAATAACAAAACATATCTTGTGGATTTCTCTTGGAGATCAATAAAGTATCTATCTATCTATCCTAACTCCAAAAACACGCTAGTGTCACGTTCCGTGTGACAGGTTTGGACTTTGAGTTGTGTTCTCCTGGGTTTCCTGGTGTTTTCCTGTGTGACTTTTATTTTGGTATGTCTGTTTCCTGCTGTGCACCTTTTAGCCATCACCTTTACCTGGGGGCTGCTACCCATGTCTGTGCATTGTGCATTACATGTGTCAGTTGCTGGATCTCCTTCTCTGTTCTGCATTCGTCATAAAAGGGATAGTTTGGATTTTTTGATATGCTTCGTCGCGGAAGTAGATGCGAGCGTCTTCGTCACAAACACAAGAATGCACAGCCGACAATGCGCAGGAATATGGCAGGAGACAAATATAAGAAAAAATAAATAAATAATATTGGCTGGCAACCAGTCCAGGGTGTACACCGCCTGTCGCCCGAAGGCAGCTGGGATAGGCTCCAGCATGCCCCCACGACCCTAAAGAGGAGAAGCAGTATAGAAGATGGATGGATGGATAAATATAAAGAAAACATTTGTAAAACTACTAAAACTACTAGAAGTTGTGACATTATGAAAGAAGGTCACAATAATTCCTAATGTCTCCACTATGACTGTGATTATTATGATTATGATTATGATTGGTTGTTGTTGCTGCTCTCAGGGCTCCACCGTCACTGAGGAGGTGAAGTCGGCTCGCAGCCCACCACCCTTTCTAAGACACCGCCTCCAGCGCTTGCTTACCTTCTCCGCCTTCATTCCCCGCTCCGAGCCTCGGCGTCCATCCAACATGGCGTCCAGTCTGACGTGTGCGGGCGTGCTATGGGCGCTGCTGTCCCTGCTGTGTGCCGCCGCCTCCTGCGTGGGATTCTTCATGCCCTACTGGCTGCTGGGAGCGCAGATGGACAAGCCAGTGTCATTCGGCACCTTCCGCCGGTGCTCCTACCCGGTGCGGGACGAGGAGAGACAGACCACGGTGATGTTAGAGCAGTGCGGCCGCTACGCCTCCTTCAACGGCATCCCAAGCGTGGAGTGGCGCATCTGCACGGTGGTGACGGGCGTCGGGTGCGGCCTCCTCTTGCTGGTGGCGCTCACCGCCCTCATGGGGTGTTGCATCTCCGACCTCATCTCGCGTACCATTGGTCGCGTGGCCGGGGGCATCCAGTTTGTTGGAGGTGGGTGTCGTTTGCTAGAAACAGAACTTCTAATCTTCTTTACCTAATGCGTACTGAGGGTTAATTTAAGCTTTTTTTGTTTTCAATGACGATTTAAGAGTGCATGAGAAAGTGGAGCGGAGTCACGTATAAACAAGTATACTGCACAACACAGCAGCAACAGAACCAGTGTTGTAATGGCGGCAAGCACACTCCTGCGTCAGCATTACACTACAAGTGTAATACTTTCACACCAACAGCTGAGTGGCAACACTTTAAAGCGCATGCAGAGCTAGATAACGCTGCTGGATGCTGACCGCTCATGACACTTCAAACTAGAGATGCATGATCTCTTTTTTTCAAACCAATACCGATTACCTTTCTGCTTAAGACCGATATGGAACAGATAACTGATTTTTTTTATATCTACTTTTTTCAGTTTAGATTTAAGTATAGTTTGTGCACACCTGGAGGTAAGAAGGACTGGAACAAATTAGGATTTGACCAACTGTACCTAATCAAACATGACATTACTACTACCACATCAGTACTATCAGGAGAACCAGAGTATAGAGCGGAGGGAGCCACGTGCTGTGGCCCAGCAAGGTGCACTGTATTCGGGCACACGCACTGAGCAGCCGGTGTGTCTTTGGCAAACCTTTTGCACTTTTCAAATGCAGTGGCGCTGGCGTTTCAGGTGGATCAGGTTTTTTGTGTGGTTGATGTTTTTTTATTTTTTTGTTCCCCCACATCATGGAGCATTTGGTACAGCTAGCATACGAAACGTCTTCCTCGGAAAGTGAATGTTTGTTTACAAGTGAGCTCAGGGGAAGTTACGACAGGCCATTCACGTCCCAGGCAGGAGAAAAAAGGAGCGCTTGATTTGCTCACGCGCACAGTATGGGTAATCTTATCTCATTGGAGCCTTTTTTTTTTAAATGATCGGTTATCTGGGATAGTTTTAATGCTATCGGTTTGACGTTGTATTTCCCTCCAAAGCGGCCCGATAATTATCGTGCACCCCTACTTCAAACATCAGGAGGTTGCCTACAGCCACCTGTGTTCATGCCACTGTTTATTTGGTTATACTGTAATTGTGCTTGGCTCTACAGTATACCATTGCCTCTCGAGCTAATGAATAAGGCAGGGTGTCCAAACCCTTTTTCCAGCGAGGACCACATGCTGAAAAATGAAAGGATGCAACTTTGCCAAGTTGATATTTTGCAGATATGCTAGGAAGTTTTATATATTTCAAGAAAAAACTGCATCTGAGGTTTGTCATATACTGTACAGTGGGTGGAAAAGCCTGATATTAATATGAGCTTCGCTTTTTGCTCTTTTTTTTTTTTTTCCTATTTTTGCTTTGCCTTTTTGCTTACCATTTCAACTTTCTTCTTTAAATATTTGGAAATTCTTTCTCTAATGATTTTATTCCCATAATAGTATAACTTTACCTCAACGTTACTTTCCAAAAATTACAACTTTTTTGTGTTTTGTTTCTCATGACTTGAAAAAAAAAAGATATCTGTTACTACTATTTCAACTTTAGGTTACTATAATATTATGACTTTATTCTCGTAAAATTACGACTTTTTCTTGTTTAGATTGCAACTTTTTTTTCTCAATAATTCAATTCTCATAAAATGACTGCTTTCTTTTCAATTCTGCTGCTCTTTTTATTGTAATTTTCCAACTATTTCAACTTTCTTCTTGTAAATATTCCTCTTGTAATTCTGACTTTATTTCCACAATGTTTTGACTTTATTCTCGTAACACTAGGGGTGTCACGAGACACTCAGTTCACGAGACTATACATGATACGCGAGAATGGATCTAAGAGACGAGACAAAATTTGACCATTACTTTTAAGAAAATTACAATTAAAAAAATATGTGACAATATATTGCAATCTACTAATTTAATTTCTACTACGTTGCACTCTGTGTGTATGCTAGTGGCCCCGCCTCCACCCACTGAGACACTGTATGACTGACAAAAGGGCTCACTCCGTTCGTGCCGTTGTTCTATGGAACCCTCTTCCTGCCTGATTGGAGGCGAGAGATAAGGAAAATAGACACGCATGTACATGGCAATATATTGATTACCCACTTTTCATTTATTGTGTGATGAATTAATTTATTATCATCCCAGTGCCCATGAGACATTTTTTTTCTGAAGGAGAAATCTTGTCACGTTTTTATCATGCGAGATTTTGTGACACCCCTACATAACACTAACTTTTTGTAGCGAAATCTCAAAATGGGCTCCCGGTATGATGAAGGGCAGTTGCACACCACTGCAGAGTAAACCCACAGTGATAATAAACACATTGTTGTTGACAACATCAAGGGGCTTGTGACTTCCTGTATTTTCCTGGTCATTTTCTGCTTTTGCGCGTATGTGTTGTGTTGCAGAACTTTGGCGGGCGTTCAGACATTTTGTTGTGAGTTGAAGTGCAGCGGTTGGCCTTCATGTGTGTCTGTGGATAGGAAGCCCACGCCGTGTCTTTGCGGCGGTCTCGTCCAGCTCTTCCAGCCTTGAAAAGCATCGTTCTTGGCAGTTTGATCAGTGTGTGTGTGTGTGTGTGTGTGTGTGTGTGTGTGTGTGTGTGTGAGTGTGTGTGTGTGTGTGTGTATACGTTGCAGCTTTTGTTTACTGTCTGTTCTGTTGCTCCGTGCAGATGTGGGCCGGCCGCTCCTGGGGGCCGGGCCTTCAGTGGGAGCTGCAAAAGGCTTTGTGGCCTACTTTAAGACGCTGCAGCCCTCTCATTAGCTGGGCGACGCTCGCTTGCATTCTGAGGCTCGCCGCGCTGCTATTTGCAATCCCCGTCACGCCGCTCGGGGCTGGAAGAGTGACAGCGAGGCAGGTTGCAGACAGATTTGACGGAGCGTGCCGGGGTTTTTGCTGAAGGATAAAGTGTGAGGAGGAGCTCCATGTCCTACTTGTAGCAGGCTCTCAGTATTAATGATGTAGAACGTGGAGGATGATGAAGGTGCAAGCAGGCCGGCTTAGCCTCAAATGTGTACTTTTATGTGAGGAGAGCTCACAGGAAACCCTCAGAGTTGCTATTTTGGGTTATGGGATTAAAGTAAAGAAAGGAAGGAATATGCCGGTCTGTCTTTTCTTGCAGTATTCCCACTTAAAATCCAGTCATGCTTGGCAGAAGAGCAAAGTAGAGTTCTTACAATACAAGGGGTGACGGTAGAGGGGGCGCCGCTCAGATCTTTTTTTCTAGCCAGCACTGGTTAGAGACGTCTCACAAGGGCTAATTGGAAGTGACACAATTGGGAAAGTCGGCGGGCTGCGCCGCGCTATTGTCTTCCGCGGAATGTGGAGGCGTGCAGGGGATGCCGGGATCGTCTGCAAACGGCAGCGATGTGACAGTTATGTTACATATGTGTTTGTGCTAACGAAGAGTGTCATGAATGTTCGTGAAAATGGATTCAGCTGTGTTGTTTTTCCAGTGTGGCTCCGCCTCACGGAAGGTGGCAAAGACCCCTAAGGTATTTCTTGTGATGCGGCCAGTGAATCCAAAAGTTCTGCGATGATGCTAATAACTGTGAAAGACTTTCAAAAGATTCTTGACTTGGATTTGGTTGTTAGGGATTTAGCGAGACATCCCCCTGCCCCGCCCCCCCACCCTTCTCACTCCATTCTTCCCTGCAGAGACGCGCTCCAAGCAGGGAATCGGAAGAGTGCTTTTGAACGTTAGGGTGCAGCTTTCCACTTGACGTCTTTGATGGACCTTGTCATGCAGTGGACTGCTCTTCTTAAATAGCATTTTCTAGATTCATTCATGATGGCCATGGTGGTCTGTGTTATTGGATGTAGGCTGATCCGATCCGGAATTAGTGTCTGGTAGGCGTGCTCCGATTTAGAGTTTTTTGCTGACGATACCAATCATCCATGAGTGAGATCGTCCGATACCGATCACATGGGCTGGCAGTGGCTCAGGTGGTAAAGTAGGTCGTCCAGAAACCGGAAGGTTGGCGGTTCGATCATAAGCGCAAATTGGGAGCTACGTTTCCGTCAGATACCCCAGGGCAGCTGTGACTACAAATGTAGATTACCACCACCAGTGTGTAACTGAGGAGTGAATGAATAATGGTTTCACTTTACTGTGAAGCGCTTTGGGTGTCTTGAAAAGCACTATAAAAATATAATCCATTATCATTATTAACAGTACGGTACATTTTTCACTTTATATATGATCAGTGCTATTGGCCAGTGGCGCTGTTAGACAATTCCAAGGTCCGCTGGCATATAGGTAATTATTAAAAAATTAACTTTTTCCCTTTTATTTGTGTGAAGAGTTTTGTACTATTTGACGCAACCTGAATTTAATTTGATGCATGTTTTGGAGTAATACAGATATATGGGAAATAAATTGTTCAATAATATCTTTTTTTTTTTAGTTTAAGATGGCAAAATGAAGTAAAATGATCCAATAAATATTATTAAATAGAAATGTGTCCTGCTTAAGTTAAAAGAGAATAAAATGAGTGTCAAGTAGGGATGTCCCGATCCACATTTGGCATTCGATCTGATTTTTTTTGTCAGTCTTTTTTTTTTTTTTTATATAAAGCTTTTGTTACAAACATTGGAATTGAACATGGTTATGAAAATAGCTCTTCAAATCATTAAAAGTAATGCAACCAATGTGTTGCTGAATTTGCTTTCTTGTTCCACAGCATGACCAACAATATTGTTGAAAATACAAACCTCTGAGTCAGGTCCCTAATCCAATAAAAGTCCATCCAATAAAAGATCAAATTTGAAAAAATGGGCATGCAAAATACTTTTAGGGTAGAACTAATCATTTGACATGATCATAGATCAATTTGTGGTGTGATTTAGAAAATATTACTTTTTTCTTTAACAAACTCTACGCAAGAGTAATTTGACGTTCCATAGTATAACGAACCAGCGGTTAGAGCAGCACTTCCCTGCGAGCTCTCCGCACCATGACACGTCAGTCCATGCACAGTGATGGGGAACTACCCCTGTAGCTGCGGAGCCCAATATCCAACATGAAACTAACTTTAGGATTGAGGCACATTACCACATCTACTGTGTTGGATTGTGGCCCAGGGTTACGAACGTTACACGGCAACCAGATTGGGCCGATCTCGTGGCAGAAGCCCATATTATCCCATCTTCAAAATACAGCGGATCTTCAGGACATTTTACACATACTTCACACCTGTCCACTGTAGGGAGAAGGTGCATGCAAGTGTAAGGCTTAAGAAGTGAACCAGTTTCATAGTACGGCATATCTGAACTTAATCCTCAAACTTATGCAGGATAAAGAGAAATCCTGCTTCGTAGTACAGGCCTCTGGTCGTGGCGTTGTCGTACTTGGTGGAGGTAAAGACGATAATAGTGAGCACAGCGGAACCAACTAAGTCGCACTGAACTTTGAACTGCGTTCTTGTATGTCTTCAGGTGATTTCAGGTGTTTCCAGCATCGTCATCGAGTTTTGTTTTCCTGTGTATCACTAGTGGCTGCAGTAAAACCCACGGGTGCTTCCCTATGGTAGAAGGATAGCAATAAGTGGGACTGGAAAGAACCAATTAAACAAACACTGAGTCGTTTAAAGCTAAGCATTAAAGCTTTAAGTGAGACCAAAGGCTTTAGGAAACAGATGGTGCTTTTTGAAAACGTCCTCATAATTTGGCAGACTTTTTGCAATCGCAAAGGACGAATTCAAGCAAAACAAATCAAGGATTGGTTGTCCTTATCTGCACCAGAATGGAAGAGCTCCTTCTTGGCTGGCGTTGAAGGGTTAATTGGCTGCTGATGTGGCCAGAGGCCAACCAGCTGACGCTGAAGAGAAAAGAAGATCAGGCATGAAGACAATGGAAAAGCGCCATCGTTGCAATGGTGTTCCAAAGAAAATGGTTCCAAAACATCATGTGGATTTAAATCAGTTTTAGCTCTCAATAAAAGTGTTGTGTTGTCTCAGGGCCGTGTGCAGCAGGCAGTATTTCACTCAGTCCTTGAAAGTCGAAATGACAGGCTAGTGATGTGATGCAGACAGGAAGTGCACTTCCATGACATTGCACTTCCCGCAGCGATGTTAAAAAAAAAAAAAAAAAAAGACTGTGGTCACATATTTATGTACGTGCAGTAAATTTTGGGGCTGTAACTCTAATTTTGTCTGCTGCTGTTGCAAAGAGGGAAATCCAGTGGACAGGCGAGGGAACATTTATTATAGATTAGACACATTTAATGTGTATTAAATTACATATGACCTCTGGGTTCTGACAGTTCCTGGATGAAATACGACCAGGCGAGGAGGCGTTATGCATGCATGCGACATTTTGTCACAATCCTATATTCAGCTCACACTGAATGTTAATGTTTTTGCAGCCCTCTGAGAGCAAAATATCTTCCGTTGGGCACCTTAAATAAAGTCTGAATGGGAGGAGACTGGTCGCAGTAGCACGGTAACTATTTACTTGTATTTTGGTGCAACTCGCAGCATCAAGTTTATTAATAAAACCCAAGCTACCGCATTTGCAAGATTACGAGATGTTTATTAGAAGCAGGCAAACATTGGATAGAGGCTGTTATTCCCCAAAATTATATATAACAAATTCATTGTTTAACTTTCTATAATGGTTTTGACCGCCACATGGCCATTTATTAACAAGCTGGGTTGCATTATGGAGGTTTTATTTATTTATATTTTTTAGAAGCTTTCAGACGTGCATTGCACAGCATTACAGAGTGGATGCGTCGCCTTTGTATAGCCAGCTTAGTACGGTTTACACTTTGTACAGCCTTTATTGATGGCTTGTATTTAACTACCCAATAAATGCACGATGCACTAAACACTTATAAATGTGCACTCTTACTGGCTAAATATATCGACCATGCCGCTAAATTGTTAACACGAATTTCGTCTATGTATGAGGTGTGTTATGAAACAGAACCAATGATCGCCGGCGCGTGAAAGTTGGTGCTTAGCCAAGGGTAATGAGCATCAATGGAAGCGCTCCTTGATTAAGGGTGCAGACAAGTCCAAAAATCTACGTGGGTTGATCTGACAAACCTTCAAGCAAAGTTGATGAAATGTAGAATTACTACAGCTTCTGCTTGGACATCAAGTAGCAAGCAGCTGTTTAACTCCGTTTGACAAAACATCCACACGTCACTCGCTGACGCTGTGAACGCCGAGGTAGGTTGGAATTGCAAGGCAAACCCCGTGCCTGAAGCACGTACTTTAATGTGTGCTTCCAATAATGCCTTGCACACTGACATTGCCATATGACTGTATTATCATTCATAGCAGCCATGCCATAGTTCAGTCTGTCTTCTGGCTGCTATGTTCTCACCATACAGCTTTTCTCCAAACGAGAAATCTTTTCACGCTGTAATCTCATCAGATCTCTTGTGACGAGATCTCGCGACACTCCTGGTAAATGATAAATATGAGGGGGAAAACATGAATTTGATGTGCTTGCAGAAACACAAACTGGCAGTGGTGACAGCAATGGAAAGTGGCTAAATGAGAGCGTTTGTTCGAGGAAACAATGCAAGCGGCCGCCTGCTGCAGCTTCCACCGTGTGCACAGGCGGGCTGGCGGCGCCGGTTGAATACTTCCCACACATCAGCCTCCCCCACTCGCATGCCCAAGCTGCGCTCGAAATCCCAAATAATTGGCGGCGCTTGCTGTTTGGCAGAGCTTCTTTGTTTATCTGGCCGGTTGATGGGTCCTGTTTACACCTCAGTGGAGACAGACATATGCTTTACCCACGTTGGGGTGGAACTCCTGATGATGAACAAGTGAATATCATATTGTTGCGCTTGTTCCATCTTCCATTTGAGGTTTTTCCTTTTTCCTCAAGGATTTTTTAAAGGGTCCCTCACATGATTTCTCAACTTTGTTTAAATAAGCTATATATTGTTTGTAATTGTGTTATACATTGTTCCATTTTTTTTAAGTGAATGGTAAATTTGCAAAAATGAGCTACAGTAGCTCTCGCTGTCTCATTTGTGGAAGTGACATCATCGGGGGGGGGGACCTCTCAGCTAAAGCAGAGTAAACAAATGCTTCTTGAAGTAGCTCGTCGACTTGGTACAGTATATTTTTCATCAAAATAGTATTCATGCCAAAACCTTTTCTTGCTGCTGGAATGTTCACAGTATCCCAGTGATACTGTAAGTTTTTCTTTTCCAAAAGAAAGTTTAAGACAAAAATGGATGGAGCAAGTGCAGAGGACGAGAGACAGATGGACGCCCACCTCGACTTCTGTCCTTTGCAGTGATCATTTCACTGATGACTGCTATGAAGGAACACCTTTCCAAGAAACATTTGGCTTGAAAGTACGGCATAAACGCATTTTGAAAAAGGATGCTATTCCATCAGTACACAGGGGAAACAAAAAGTCACAGAACACAACAGGGTAAGTCATGTCTTGTTTACATAATCTCTTCTAAACACTATTCCATGGTAGCGACAAGACTATAAAGCAGTATGCATGTTATAGAAACATCTTTTCACAGCCATACGTATGTTTACTGTTGGGGGCAGCGACAGTGACAAAATATGAATTAACTCAGGCTATAAAGACCTCCTTATGCTCATTAAAGGGATTTAAAACCATAATTGAAGGATAAGTAACTCCAGAGTACTTTAGACTTACCATTCGGTGACCAATTTTCATCTCTATGCCTTAAGGCTTAAGTCCATGTTCTGCAAGTTCTCTATTTCATCTCCAAATGTTTCTCTCTTCTTTTCTCCTCGAAAGCTATTGACACATTGCTTAAATCTTGGCTATAATCACTGTAAACATCCTCTGTCCCATGCATCCTCTGCCTCGTCATAGCTGGGGCCATGAACTATAAAAGTATTTTTTGCAAATTTACCGTTCGCTTTCATAAATTGAACAATGTAGAACATAATTACACACAATATATAAGATATTTAAGCAAAGTTGATAAATCATGTCAAGGACCCTTTAAGTGGCCTCGATGGAAACATTCCTGGATTGCGATACCTTCCATCTTGGTTGCGTGTCCTTCCAGCCTCTGCCACCACACGGAGGTCACGTGCACGGATGTGATCCGTACGCTTAAAAGACATGTTAACACGCTACAGATGGACTGCCTGCATTGTGGCTTCCGTCCTGGCTGCCAAGGAGCTGCTTGGCACCCCAGCCTGTTGTTCTGTTTTCCAGGCATACCAGCACAGCCAGCCCCTTTGTCCTTGTGTGGGCTCTTTGGAACTCTTTGCCAGCTGGATACCGCCCAGTACCACCACCAGCACTCCACGACAAAGTGTCCATGCGAGGACGTGTCAGTGCTAAAGAGCTCGCTCCTGACTGTCCAGTGGTTGTACAGATGAGTAAATACTTCCTGACATGATGTCTTTTTATCTCCCAAAAGAGCTGGTAATCTGTACTCCTACTCGCTGGTAGGCCCGCCAGTCTGATTATGATGATGATGGACTGCACTGCCTCATCTTCCATGCACATGTGCAAAAACCTATGAGGCAGCAGCGGCCCATTTGTTTGAATGGCGAGAGAGCCCCGTCCAATTGACTTCAGAGTAATGCTTTTTGGAATGTTTCCTCGCTCTTCATCGCTCGTTTTCTGGCCGCTGATGGTAATAAAGTGGACGCCTCTCCCGCTAAAGATTGATTGCCTGGAGTGTGGAGCAGAGTCCTGTTGTAAAGTAGCGCTCTCTCACACAGCTCAGGATCTATTTTGGCCTCACACCCTCCACCCCCTTCTCCTCCAGCAACACCATCAGGTTGTTTAGAGTCACCGAGTAGCGGAACGTAGCCTGGGCGCCACAGTCGGTCTATTTTCACCTTCACTCCTCCTTATCGTTCACCCCTTCACAGCATTGACTTTCATCCCTGCCTTTTTTGAGCTTCCACATCATTATTCCCGGTGGCTTTAACTCTATTTCCGGCTGCTGTCACCTTTCCCCCACTTTGTTTTTCCTCTTCTCTTTGGAAGCACTTTGCGCTGCTACCCATTGACCCAAAGAGGACTCGAGCTCAACCAGCGGATGCAGAGAGCAGCAAAACCAGCAAAGAGAGACAGAGAGAGGGGGAAACGGGGTGGAAAGCTGGCCATCAACAGGGATTTAGCTGTGTCAAACAGGAAGTCTGGGGAAGCAAAGAGCTGACAGAAGGGTCCTCTCTTAAGTCCGTGTTTGCATGACCACACTGCTGAGCGAAGCCGCCCGATGCTGATGTATAAACAACACTGGCAGCTCATGAATAGGTTGGAGGGTGGGTTTGTGATATTAAAAATCCTAAATGTTCTTGTTTAGTTGAAAGGTGTCCCAAAAAGGTACTTTCTGTTTACTGGAATGTTAGAGACGAGCATCCTTTGCATGTTTAAGCACACTTGGAGTCATTTCTGTTTGCAGCCTGGAGCCATACATCAAGCAATTTGTTCCCTTCCGCTTTTGTCCGACGCGCCACTTGATCTAATGATGATAAACGAGAGAGTTCATTTCACCTGCTAAAGGGGGATGACAGTGGATTTGAATGTCTAGTTAGTAGGGGTGTAACCGGTACATGGATTTGGAATCACATTTTTCAGTATGGAAGCGTTGCTTCGGTCAAGAGCAGTGTTTAAAAATAATGGCAGCTTAAAGGAAAAGTGCGCTTTTTCTTGGGATTTTACCCGTCTCCCACAATCCTTATGTGAGACATGAACACATGTCTTTGCCTTTTCTGTGCGTTCTAAAGATAAAAATATAGACAAAAAGAGGCAGCTAATTAATGCACGTAATGGGACACACCTTTTCCTCCTAGAAAGGCCGCTATTAAAACACCTCCAAAAATCTCCAACAAGGTTTTATGGTTTTCTATCCATGCTGTGAGCAAGTAGTAACAGGTACATCCATGAGAACAAGTAATACTTGCAGTATTTTGTAAGGATGAGCAAGTACACCACTATCTGTACTCAGAGCGGGCGGAGCGTAAGCCAGAAGTGGGCGTGGTTTAACCAGAAATGGGCAGGGCTTAAATCAGTACATTATTTTAAGCCTGAAATTGACATGGATTGATCAGAAGTTGCTGTATTTGTTTATTATTCATCTCATGTGTGTAAGTCATCTGTAAGACTTTAATTCATTATTTTTTTAATGATCTGTGTGAAGTTGGTGATTCATGCAAACATCCATTGATGGCAAAGAGGGAAATAATCTGTCATCCATGTTCACTCTAACTTTCTCAAATCCCTAGTATTTTGCTCATTTGAAGCATTAGCGTAACACCTTCCTGGGTGCATTGATTTCACATAGCAACAAAGAAAGGAACACTACACCTAGCGTTAACGTTTCCAAACACAAAAACAGCAGCAGTAGCGGCAGCTCCAATATGTAGCGTTACCTTTCGTTCGTGGCCTGAGGCATTGTGAGCGCGTGTGTGGGTGAAGCTGGTCGCTCACCGGCTAGCAGCTAGCCGGTGTCGTGTGGCAGGGTGTCACTATGCCAGTCACGTAGTTCTTGGGCGTAACAATGTTCATCACAATAATAACAATGTCTCTGTAGCTTGGTTAATATGCAGGTCACATTATTTTGTAGGTTTTTTCAGAAGGCTTTATAGGCGGAATAGGTCGGATCATACGACTAAAATGTGTTTTGTTGTAACATTTGTGGGTGTCTGGAATGGATTAATTGGATTTACATGATTTTCTACGGGAAAATTTGCCTTGGTTAGAGTCCGTTTTGGTTTGAGTCGGATCTTCTGTAATGATTAATGACGTTAACCAGGGCACCACTGTACATCACTACCAAAACAACAATGGTGGACCTCAACACTGTTAGACTTACTCACACTGCATCAACTGCACCGTGACTTGATTCCATGTTTTTACTTGTGAATGTACATGCCAAAGGCCTAGGGGATAATGGTAACAAGGACGCCCCTTCCATTGACAGGCCGCCATCCTGATATGATGGGTAACATAACATAGGCACTTGACAACATCTAAATCTTTTATTTATGAATAAGTTTCTTGCAATATTTCTGCATTAATATTTAACGTGACAGGTCTGAAGATGAGTATCAGGAACATTTAGTGTGTTCTTAGCTCTGCCAAGCACGTAGACGAGATGTATCCAGCATAAAACAGAAACGCAGCCTCACCGTGTTTAGTCCTGACTCTGGGCACACGCAGGAGAACACTCCATGAGCTTCTCAGGGCTCGAGATGGTTTATGTGGCTCTAACATGTCAGAGATGTACTTTGGCGCAAGACCACAAAAAGAGTTGTTTTAAAGTCTATTCTCTGAGAAACAGGAAGCCAGTGCAGAGACCTGAGTACTAGACTAATATGGTCTTATTTACTGGTTCTAGTCAGGACTCGAGCAGCAGCGTTCTGGATGTACTGCAGCTGTTTTACTGCTCGTTTAGAGAGCCGGGTGAGAAGGCCGTTACAGTAGTCTAGCCTGCTGGAGACAAAAACATGGGTTAGTCTCTCTAAATCTGTCTTAGACACTATTCCTTTGATTTTGGCAATGTTTTTTGGTGGTAAAAAGCTGATCTTATTGATGTAATGTGGCTGTTAAAGTTCAGGTCTGAGTCCATTAATACCCCTAGATTTCTAACCTGATGATTAGGTTTTAGAGAGTGTCTCAAGGTGACTGATAACACTTTGTCTTTGTTTCTGTGGACAAAGACAATGATTTCAGTTGTTTTGCATCCACACACTGATCTGTTTGATGCAGTGACAGTAAATCTACAGGACCATGTTCACCGGCCATCAGTGACACATAGATCTGAGTGTCGTCTGCGTAGTTGTGGTAGGACACATTGCTGTTGCATATTAGCAGGCCTAAAGGAAGCATGTACAGATTGAACAATGCGGTCCCAGGATTGAAATTTGGGGAACCCCACAGGTCAGAGCCATTTGGTTCCGATTCCAACAGTGTACTGCCTGTCCTCTGGATAGGACTTGAACCAGTTTAAAACAGTACAAGAGATTCCCACCCAGTTTTCTAACCTCTGTAATAAAATCACATGGTCAGCTGTGTCAAAGGCAGCGCTTAGGTCCAGCAGAACTAAAAGTGAGGCTTTGCCTGCATCTGTGTTCAAACTGATATCATTTGTCACCTTGATCAGAGCTGTCTCAGTGCTGTGGTGGGGCCTAAGGCCTGATTGGAAAGTATCAAACACATTGTTAGAGAGAAGAAAGTCAGTAAGCTGTTAGTGTACAACCTTTTCCCAAGAATGGCAGGTTTGATATGGGCCGATAGTTGTGCAGTACTATGGCATCAAGACTGCTCTTCTTCAGAAGAGGCTTAATGACAGCAGTTTTTAGCTGTTGTTGGTGCTTTTTGGAGGTTTTTTTCAGAAGGCTTTATAGGCAGAGTAGGCGTGTCCCATTACGTGCATTCTTAGCTGCCTCTTTTTAGCTGTTTTTTTATAACTTTAGAACGCACAAAAAAGAGATGTGTTCATGTCTCGCATAAGGATTGTGGACGATGGACAAAATTCTCAAAAAAGGCAGTTTTCATTTTAAAATTTGCCGTCTGTAAACACATGATTAATCATTCATAGCAATGGCGCCACCTCTCGAAGCGACTGCTGACATTGTAGCATGTTTGATGTTGAGGCCCTGGTCTATAATTCCAATGAGTGATGCGTATGTCACAGGTAGATCTAAAAGCCTTTTGTTTGAGCACAAGGAGGACACAAATAAAGGCCACGTTGTGTCTAATTAGGAATGAAGAAGACTGAAGAACCACGTTTGACCATTGGCTTGGAAAGACCAGGAATAAATGAATAAGTATGGATCTGGTGGAGGCTTGTGGGATGATGCTCAGTATTCATATCTTGTTTTACAGTCTCAGAGGCGCCGCGCCTTTAATGCTACAGTTAATTATACCCTGTTATGCCTGCTGGGGGGGGGGAATGTGCGGGTCAATACTCCCTTTTGTGCTCAGGTCAAATGGCAGGCCATGGAAGTAGAAGATGGGCTAAGTAGGGAGACGGATCTGCAAATAGCGCAGCTCCGTGCTATTTAACCCCAAACACGTCATATTAATTCATGTCGGACCATCTCTCCGGCGACTTCCCCCGGAAAGGCCGGGAATGTCAATTACAGTTGGATGAAGAGGCCAAGTGCTCGTAGAAGGAATTAAGTAGGAAAATGATGCCTCTCATGTCAGGTGGAGAGAAAGAGAGAGAATCTCCTCGCTGGTCAACTTTGCACTGCGGCTCATAATCAACTCATTTATTCTGAGCATTGATTGGATTTTCACATGTGGGCCACTTCTGTTCTCGTCTATTGCATGCATCCATGAGAGGAATGTTAAGTCTGCAAGCGCTGCTGCGAGAGGCCAGAGCATTGCAGTCCTTCCTGAGGAATGCTGGGAATTTGGGGAAAATATATTGGGCGGGCCCCTGCCCCCACACCTCCATCTGTACTTCCTCGGCACGAGTTTGACTGGAGAGGATTTTAATGAGCACGCTTGCATAGAGGGTATTTCATTGACTCCGTCTCAAAGCCTCCCTTTGTTGACTCCAACAACACGGTGGAATCTATATTTAGCTTTGTGAGATGCACTGCATTCAAAAAATCAAAACATCTGCTGCATTTTTAGTGATCCCTATAAGTCAGGGTTCATTCCAAGGAGTGATATGTGCATCGCAGGCTTTTTGAAGCTGCACAGGAAGACTCGATCAAAGGCACCTTGGAGCGGTAATCAGCCCAACCTGGCTCCTATCATTAGCACAAAGTCACATCCTTGACACGACATGTCAGGGAGGAAAAGACTTGAAGAACACCAGTATATTATTGTGGAGGCATGGGAGCATTCTCTCCTCAGTGGGATCCCAGCGTTGCTGTTCCTCCCAGAGCCTCATTGCAGCTGGTCGCCAGCAGCTGGGTGGGCTCTCCCCATTATAGGATCTGGTTTCCTCAGTCGCATGGGCCTGAATGAGGGAGGGTAAACAATTTAAGCCATTCCCCAGGGTCCTGTAGTGGTCAGTGGTGTGTTAAAGAAACATCACGCCGCCACAAGGCAGCCAAGCCTTCACAGTTAAGCGGCACCTTGTTGACTGGCCTTCCCCTCAACTCCGAAGAGGAATTACAGAAAATTCAGCTGCAACAGCGAGATGTAAACAGCAAAAAAGCCAAACCCGAAGGAGCGACAAGTCTGGTGTTGTGCTGCTTCCTCTGTGGAAATAAGACTGCTCACCACGCGACCTGCATGGAAGCTGAAGGTCTGTGGAATGCACGAGTGGGACTATAAACAGCACGCGAACAAGCTCCTCAGCCATATTTGTATGCTGCCATGAAGCCAGCGTCAGCTTATGCCCATATATGGTGCAAGAAGTAAAATGCACATGAAATAGTCCAGTCCGAGTCACCCCTTGGGTTATATAACAACCATTCCACCTACAGAAAGTGAAGAAAATATGGAGTTGCTCTCCTATTTGCAGCAATAACAGTTTCCAAGCTTCCAGGAAGACTTGAGTGTGTCTGTGGGAATTTTTAACTCTCCTTGGTTGAGTGGTTCAGCAGTCGAGAGAAACTATGAAAACTAGGCCTCATCGAACGCCTCATACAGACTGAGGAAGAGAACGAGGGTCTTGTGTGTTCACTTCCAGGCATGCGGCTGCTGGCCAGGAGACAGGTTTTATCCAAGAGGAGACTGAGGGCAGCAACAAAACAGAGCGTTGCAGCATAGTGGAGACTGTGGAGTACATCAATCCTTTTCCACTTAGCACTTCCTGGTTGAATACGACCTACTGTTAATTTAAAAAATGCATAATTTTACATAAGTTTTTGCCTAAATGAAGCATTTTCAAGCATAAAAATGGCTAAATGAAATCAAATACAAATATAAGGAATTCAGAAGAGGCATTCAAAGACGATTCCATACACTTCTAGATACGCGGGTTAAGATACAATTCAAAAACAATATTTTTTAAAACTGACTGATTTGATACCATTCGATACAGTGTAATATTTCATAATTTCAATATGATTCTACAGTTATGTTGATGTAAAACTTTGTTAAATGATACAATTGGATAAAAGTGTCATTCTTACAGTATTTTCAAACATTTGAAAGAGTACATCATATCCCCAAACATGCTGTAAGGGTCCCCAACCACCAGGCCGCGAGAAACTTTCAGGTGCAATGTTAAAAAACCCCAACAAAAAACACTTAAATAATTTGTAAATAACTGCACCCAATTTTATGTAAGGGGATATCAATTTTGGAAACATTTTATTCAAAAATAATATACAGTTAGAAATGCCACAGTTTTTTGCATGTTTAATGGGAGCAGAGACTTGTCCCACTTTGTTCAATGGTCCTTGAATGCACCAGCTACCTTTGTCCAACACTGCACAGATAAACTACAATACTGTATTTTTACCCTATTTCTTTCACCTCATACTTGCTCCCAAATGCTGATTCTATGTGGGAATGCATAAAGGTACGATTTGATGACCTTACCAAGTCCTGACTGGTACTGGTGGATGGTGGCTCTGTATTAATTTCGTATGGCGCATGCGTCCTTTTGCCGACAGCCCAGGCTCTCGCATTGTTTAAGAGACGGACTGTCCACCCGTTGCCGGTCTTGTGATACCGGTGCATGTCTCATTCTTATCCAACTGGGAGGCTGCTACTGATGCAGCCGCATCTCTCGCTTGTCAAACCGGATGTCCACTTTCCCCGATTTATTGTTCACAACCCTTTAATTCTACACTGGTCACTAGTGATGTTATTGTAATGTTGGGCACCAGACTTGATGGGCGGAACAACAGACTTTTATTGCAGGTTTGAATGGTCTCAGAACATGCACAATAACACGGGATACTGTTGTGGCATTAACCTACGATAAGCTAAAACTCAACGTTACTTCTTGTCCAGAACACATTTATCTCTTGCCTTTTTTCTCTTATGTTTAGTGATGTAAAGATGACTATAGGGGTGTTATTTCATGTCTAGAGGGCTGTAATGTTCTGCAAAAACTGCAAAAATACATTTACAAATAAGTAGTCCTACTTTTTACTCATCAGGGTCGAGTCTGGAATCAATTAACTGTGATAAACAAGGGATTGCTGTATAATATTGCTGTGTCCAGAGCAAATATTAATACGCGAGTAGGAACCATCCAGTGGAAAAGCGGTATAAGGGGTCTAGTCCAGCCCCTGATTGATGAATTGCTTCATGGGTGAGTCTCTATACTTACTACTGAGGGTATAGACTGTTGCAAACCTGCCTTTTTCCCCCTTCCTGCATTTACCAAGTCTTTGGCTCACAGTGACAACGTGCCAAGACACCAGGACTCTTAGTTACAGTTACCAAAAGCAAGGCAGTGCAACGAAATTCCTGGGCTTGATTTAGTGTGATTGCGCCAGCGGCCTGTGTAATCACATATTCCAGGTATAGCTGCAGCTGTCTCGCAGGAGATGCGGGGGATGAATTGAACTGATTAAACGTGAGTTATTCTCTGTCTTCTGTAGACGAGGCGTCCTAATGGAAACACCAATCTTGGAGGTGAAATTGCAAACCTCCCAGTGCCATCTGTCTGCTTTGTGTTTTTCACACTAAACGAAATCCATTCGTCGGGAGAAAATAAGAGCTTTTTTCCTATAAACTCTTTTATCGTGGCCGGAACGCATTGATTACGTAAGGAAATATGTAGCGTCTGCCGGTGGTTTGTCTCGGTGAAGTGGGTCAGGCTTGAGACCAGACTGTCACCTGTTAAAGTGGAGCAGAATGAAGACGTGTAATTGGCGGGTGATTAAAGCTGGCCTGCGAGCTGCAACTGCTGGTATCACTCACATCTACTTATCTCCCGCACCGCCAGCCAAGTCTTACTCATTAGTCAGTGTGTCACTGTCGCCACACTGTTGGTCCTCTGTGGAAGTTCCCCTCAGGGCAACTTCCTGCTCTCTGAGGCAGAGCGTCTTAGAAGAGCACTTTGTTAAAAACCGAGTCGTTTCGGCCATTTGTTTACATCGTAACCACATTTCGGAGCCTGGAAATGCAAACAATTGAAAACAGGATTGTTTTTGTTTTGTTTTTTTTTTCCCCCATCTAAATGTAGTTTTCGGGGGGAAGCATACAGAGTACGTTACAGCCACAACAACAATGGTGGGCCTGGAGAACAAGCAGCTTGTTTGCCACCTAAATGGGCAGCGAGAAGTCAACAGAAGCCTCTTTTGCACAATTGGCACATGCGAGAGCCATAACAGTACATCAGGAGTAAGGATGGGTACCGAAAACAGTACAAGCAGCAAATAAAATCAAATGGTACCAGGCCGTCAGTATCCGTAGCGCGTCATGGGGCCGATCTTCAAGGAAAAGGACTTAAAGGACTTTATTTGGAATTTTGCCCATCATCCACAATCCTTATGAGAGACATGAACACACGTCTTTCTCTTTTCTGTGTGTTCTAAAGATCTAAAAACAGGTAAAAAGAGGCAGCTAAGAATACACATAATGGGATGCACATATTCCACCTATAAAGCCTTCAGGGGAAAAAAAAAACCCAAAAAGCGGCAAGAACGCTCCATTTACATAATGCAGTGGTTTTTCATTATTTTCTGTCATGCCTCCGCAGGGGACAAAAATGTTTTCACGCCCCCCTGATTTTAAATACTCTTGAGAAACTGATAATATCTTTTTATCTGTACTGTACAGACTGAACTGGAAACTGAAACCAGGAAAATGCAACAAAATGGAGTGCAATGAAGCATACAAGCGTATTCAAGAGTCAAACTGCATGCTGAGTACGACAAATTTGTACATGTTGGCTGGTCTACACTAACATTGAAAGTAACCCCTGCCTCTCATGACCCCCCTGACAGCCCACCCCACTATTTGAGAAGCACTGACATAATGTGACCTGCAAATTTAAACAAGCTACAGCGACACTGTTAGTAATAATAATAATAATAATAATAATAATAATAATAAAATTGTTACGCCCAAGAACTACATTACTTGCGTAGTGACACCTTGCCACACCACACCGACTAGCTACTAGCTGGCTAGCGACTAGCTTCACCACACACTCGCTCACAATACTTCAGGCCACTAGCGAAAGGATAACGGTACATATTGGAGCTGCCGCCACTGATGCTGTTTTTGTTTTTGAGTTTGGAAAAGTTAACGCTAGGTGTAACATTCTTTCTATGTTGTGAAATCAATGCACCCAGGAAGGAACTTCCCAAAATACTTCTAAGTATTACATGTTATCATGAATGTCAAGTATATTGGGTGATCGGAGTGTGAAGGTGGTGTGAAGGGCTCTAATAATGTTGAAGCATATTTACAAGGTGGTAAACAGGTTTTCTCTGGTCTAATTCAAAAAATATTCCATATAGAAATGAGGAATCCTACTTACTACTTTGACACTTATCACGATGACGGATTGCTGCAATCCCAGACTGCGGACATACTGAACTAGCAAGCTTGTTGTGTGGAGCACAACACCACTATATCGTTATCAGCAGCAAGTAAGATACCACTATGAACCGCTATTTCATTTTAATGCTGATATCTGATGATATATTATTGGATATCCCTTTAGTACCTTCACATGTTGACATGCTTACATTTCCTAACCGTGATTAGTAAGCTTGACCTTATTTGGCTTCAACGGGAAGAGATTTAGCTCTTAGCCACAGACTGTTTGCCTTTCCTGTCTTCTTGTGTGTGTGTGTATATATATATATATATATATATATATATATATATATATGTACACGTACAGACCCTTTCCAAAAAATTAGAATGTCATGGAAAAGTTGTTTAATTTCCATAATTCCATTCAAAAAGTTAAACTTTCATAGATTATAGATTCAGGGCCCACAATTTAAACGATTTCAAGTGTTTATTTGTTTATTTTTACGTAATTTGAGCTTCCAGCTCATAAAACCTACAAAAACAGGAATTCCAAAAAATTTGAATACTGTGAAGAAATCACCATTTACTTCTCAGTTTTTGTAGGAAAAAAAAGAAAGAAATTAGGATCACATCAAATCAATCAAAATATGGTACTTTCAAAACGATATGTCAATCTTCAATACTTGGTTGGGAATCCGTTTGCCTTAATCACTGCCTCGATGCCACGTGGCATTGAAGCAATCAGCCTGTGGCATTGCCTGGGAGTTATGGAAGCCCAGATTTCCTTGATGCTTGCTGTCAGCTCTTCTTTGTTGTTGGGTCTGGTGCCCCTCATTTTCCTCTTGAGAATACCCCATAGATTCTCAATGGGGTTTAGGTCCGGTGAGTTGGCTGGGCAGTCAAGCACTGTGATGGCATGGGCATCAAACCAGGTTTTGGTGCTTCTGGCGGTATGGGCAGGGGCCAGGTCCTGCTGGAAGATGAAATCTGCATCTCCATACAGATCCTCAGCAGAAGGAATCATGAAGTCCTCTAAAACATTCTGGCAGACTGTTGCGGTGACCTTGGATTTAAGAAAGCAGAGTTTACCAACACCTGCACCGGACATTGCACCCCAAATCATGACAGACTGTGGATATTTCACACTGGACCTCAGGCAGCTTGGGTTCTGTTCCTCACCCGTCTTCCTCCAAACCCTTGGACCTCGATTCCCAAATGAAAGGCACACTTTACTTTCATCGAAAAAGAGGACCTTGGACCACTGGCCAACAGTCCAGTCCTTCTTCTCCTTGGCCCAGTGGAGACGCTTCCTACGTTGGCTCAGGTTCTGAAGTGGCTTGACCCGAGGAACCCGACAGTTGTAGCCCATCTCCCGGATGCGTCTGAATGTGGTGGTTTTTGAAGCTGTGACTCCCGCCTCATTCCACTCTTTCTGGATCTCTGCCAGATTCTTGAATCTTCCCTGTTTGATAATCCGCTGAAGCCCACGGTCATCTCTTTTGCTGGTGCATCTTCTCCTGCCACATTTTGCCCTTCCTCTAGACTTTCCATTGATATGCTTGGACACAGCACTCTGTGAACAACCAGCCTCCTTAGCTATGAACTTTTGTGGCTTACCCATCCTATGGAGGGTATCAATGATGGTCTTCTGGCCAGTTGTCATGTCTGCAGTCTTCCCCATATTGAACCCAACTGAGACAATTGAACCAAACTGAAGCAATTTAATGACACCTGGGGAAGCCTGTGCCGGTGATTTGACTTTAGTAGATGATTAGTGTGTGACACTCAGTTTAAAACATTCATGCCCTGCAAAATTTGGGCTGATTTCTTCACAGTATTCTAATTTTTTTAATTCCTGTTTTCGTGGGTTTAATGAGCTGGAAGCCCAAATTATGTAAAAATAAACAAATAAATACTTGAAATCGTTTAAATTGTGGGCCCTGAATCTATAATCTATGAAAGTTTAACTTTTTGAATGGAATTATGGAAATTAAACAACTTTTCCATGACATTCATTTTTTTTGGAAAGGGTCTATATATATATATATATATAGATAGATAGATAGATAGGTCGGAGGGCGCAGTTTATTGCCTCAGGATCATCATGGTGGTTCCCCAGCTTTGGGGTGAAAACCCCTCGTTTTGTTTTCCACTTGAAGGGTGTAGTTGATAAGATGCCGGATCCGTGTGGTCTACAAGGAATTGTTCATTTTCCCAGTCAATGATCAGCAACATGCTGCCCATCATCCTCTCAGCTGCAGAGCGTCAGTACAAGCGGTAACAGCTGCTGTCACGCCCTGCTGGAGACGGAGGTGTTGGTTTGGCCAGTAAATGTCCTTTATTGCGTCAACATCTTTGCATGCAGCCAGCCGCCGTGTCTGAAACTCAGAGTGTGTTTCCTGAGGCGGTGGTGCTTTTGCGAGGAACAGCTGAGAAGCACATGGGTTTTCCACCTGCAAAGGTCCACTCGGATGAAATGCTCGTGGTTATGTTGGCCTCACAGTCAGGAGATAGTGGCTTGGTACCTCCGTTGGAGCATCTCTGTGTGATGTTTGCATGTTCTCCCGGGTTCTACTTCGGCTTCCTCGCATAGTCCCAAAATATGCACGCTAGCTTAACTGGAGACTCTAAATTGCCCACAGGTATGAATGTGAGTGTGAATGTTTGGTTGTCTGTCTGTGCCCTGCGATTGGCTGGCGACCAGCCCAGGGTGTACGCCGCCTCACGCCCAAAAGGACAGCTGGGATAGGCTCCAGCATACCCGCGCCCCTGTGTGGATGCCAAGCAGAACAGAAAATGGATGGATGTATATTGTACTGAGGATGCGATTGCTGGGGGAGACAGGTGCAACAGAACAAAAACGCAGATTTTTATATTTTACAGCTGCAGTGATGATATGCCTCTGTGTCCATCGCTGCTGCTTCTGCAGGACTCGGAAAATGGCAGCAGCTCAACTGGAATTAATGTATTTAGAAACTAAATGAAGCATCTAAGGGCAAAGACACACTAAAAGAAGTGGAAGTGCGTCAAGTCCACTGTGTTTTGGACAGACTGTGCACATATTCCCTATTAGTCATTCATAAGGGCCTCGCTCACCACTTCTATTCACATACATAAACA
Source organism: Dunckerocampus dactyliophorus (assembly GCF_027744805.1). Lineage (NCBI taxonomy): Eukaryota > Metazoa > Chordata > Actinopteri > Syngnathiformes > Syngnathidae > Dunckerocampus > Dunckerocampus dactyliophorus. Next base: position 4,850,133 of record NC_072830.1, read on the forward strand.
GTATATATGCACTCCTGGTCAAAATGTTATGACAGGATGAAAAATGTCAAGAATGTACATTTTGCACTGTTGGATCTTAGGGCGGTTCTAAGTAGAGCTTCAAAATGAAAAAAAAAAAAAAGAAATGGGAGTGAGACAAAACATTTGCAACTTCGTTGCAATTTATTGCAACGAAGCATTAAAGTGAAATAGGCTGATCAAAAGTTTAAGAGCACAACCTTTAAAAGGCCACATGTTGGCAAAAATGTGGCTTGAATGTGATTTAGTGTCAGTAGGCCTGTCACCATAATGGCTAAATAAATAATAGTAAGAAAAAAAACAGGCCGATAATTATGAAGCCCTCGATGAATTGACATGTGCATGTACAGTATGCGTGTTTCATCTCCGCGTCTCTCTGTGCCACACAGGCTGGATGACGGGAGGGTTCACTATGCATGTGTCTGTGCGCATTGGTTCTATAGTGGAATGAACAGAGAGAGTGGGCTCTCGTCTCATTCAGCCTCTTTGTGGAGTTGATACAGAAGGTTCATCAGTTAGCTCCGTGAGGCACCATATGCTAACATGAATGGCGGCACATAGGTTTCTAAGGCGAATGCCACAGCCACAGTATGGGAATATTTCAGTTTTAAACGGAATGAACAAGGTCAGTGCATGAACACCAACGACCGACATGGACTGTTTTCTCAACAGTTAACGCTTACTGAGGCATTTGGTCGGCAAAGTAAATATAAACAAAACAGTGCAAACTGGTGTGGGCCCACAGACGGTGTCGCTAGCTATATTGCAAAAACATACATACATGCAACTTCTGTGTCAAGCTAATGTCTCACACAGGTACACCGTACACTATACCTGAGTACCATCTAGTGGTTCAAATGTGAATTACACCTCTCATGACAATAATTAATCAAAAGATGGTGTCCAAAAAATGATGTTATCGATTATCGACAATAATTTGTAGCAGAATTATCGAACAGCAAAATTTGTTATTATGACAGGCCCAACTGTCAGGTATTCACACTGTCATGATCTCTTGATGGCAAAGGCAAAAACATCTTTAAACATCCTGAGGCCCATGGAACAAAAAAAGACAGGTGATAGACACAACAAAATATCACTGGAGGATCCCATTGGCTGTCCGTCAAGACACAGGACCATCCTCGGATGTAAGGAAGGTTGTTACTGGGGCCGAGTACAGTCCGATAACCATCAGACGTCATCTGCTAGAGAAGGCTTTTAAGATGAAAAAAACATCTTCAAAGGCCTCGTCTCCTTCAACGTTTGGATTTTGCAGGAGAGCACCAAACATGGGGCATAGGAAAGATGGTAGAACGTTTTATTGTCCCTCGACGGTCCTGATGGCTCCCAACGTTACTGGCATGACAAGGAGATCCCGCCTCATGGTCGCCTCACACCGTCTCTTGTCAGTAAAGTTGAACTTTGACTTCATCAATGGGAGACAGGATGATTGTCCCACAGTCGCTGAGCAGGATGCTTGTATTTTACGTCTAGGAACATTCTAAAAATATAATTCAATAGGAAAACTACAAAAAAAAACAAACAAACAGAACAGCAAAAATGGAAAAATCAGTTGTAATTTTACAAGAACAAAGTCAAAATATTAAGAGAAAAAAGGAAAATATGACATCATTTTAGTAGCATAAGGTTGTAGTATTAAAGAAATGTTATTTTTATAGTCATGAGAAACAAAGTTGTAAGCTTTGGGAAATTAGGACAAAAATGGATGATGTTGACAGATGATGACGTTACGAGGGTAAAGTCAAAATATGGGAATACAGTCATGGTTACGAAAAGAACATTTAAAAGAAGAAAATTTGAAATAGTTTGAATATTAAAAAAGCAACAGCAGCAGAAATGGGGAAAAAAAACAGCTGTAATTTCCAAAAATAAAGTAAAAAAAATATTAAGAGAAAAAGACTGAGGAAAAAAGTCATTTTTACAAATATTAAACTTATAATATGAGGAAAAATATTTTTAGTAGCATAGAAGGAAATATTAAAGAAAGAATATGCTACTTTTTAACAAGTTGTAATATTATGAGAAGCAAACAAAATAAAGTTGTAATTTTTGGACTATTAGGTTGGGGAAAAGTTTATGATGGGAATAAAGTCATAATATTCAGAAAAGAAAATTTCTGAAGACTATTTCAGAAGAAAGTTAGAAATATTTGGAAAATTAAAACTACTTAGCATGCGTTGCTTTACAAAATATGAAAGTGGCAAAGTTGCATCCCTGCTCTAAGGAGTGACTTTCACAAGCAGGCAAAGAAAATCACAACCCAGAGTGGGCGTTGCGGAGGTGTCACAGGGAATTTTTAAGGTGAGGCAGAGGCTTCAGAGAGTCACCCTTTCCCGCTGATTATTGAGGGGCTCTCAGCAGGGTGTCGCTGACTCGGAAAGAGGAACACACCGTGAGCTCCAGCCATATGTGCTCCTGATCAAAGACGCACACGGACAGCAAGGAGCGAGCTTGTGACAAGGCTTTGTTGTTTGGAACATGCTGCTCGTTCCTCTTGAAGGCAGTCTTGCAGGTGGGAGAGTCAAAGGGGAGCGGCACGGGGTGTCGGACCTGTCGACCTAAAGTTCCATCCTCCCTTCTCCTTTTATTTTCTCCTTTGCCATAAAAAAAGATTTAGTCTCCAACATGCAGGAAGCAATTAAGGACCGCACCCCCCTCACACACACACACACACACACACACACACACACACATCTTGGCTAAACATATCATCCCCGAGCATCCTCCTCTATCTCAGCACTTAGTGATAATTATCCCATCGTTAGACCTTGAGCTGGAGAGGTAACACCTATCCAAGGGCGACGCGTGGCCTGCAGCGTGTGATTCATTGGCATCCATACCACTTCCTATATATCCTCTGCTGATGGGGGTGGGGGTGGGGCAGCTCGGCCAGGTGAACGCCAGGGAATTGGGCGCCAGTTACTGATCTAAACACTATACATATATATATATACTGTATATATATATATATATATATATATATATATATATGGATGTGGATATATATATATATATATATATATATGGATATATATGGATGATGTTGAAAGTAATATAGTAACAGTAATAGTAACAGTAATATATTGTTAAAATATATTGTTAAAATCATTTTCAAGTTTAAAAAAAAAAAACTCATTTTTACCGTGTGGCGGCTTTTATTTTGTAGTGGTGCACTGCCACGATCAATTACATGTAGCGGAAACCCTTATGCCTCTGTTCCGGTTTCCATGCTTTTACGTTTTTATTATCTTTTATTACTTGTGTTTTTGCGCCATCCTGTTTCCTGCCGGTTTTACCTTTCTGTTCTCACGCACCTGCTGCTAATTTGTGTTTTGGATTATTTAGTTTGGCCGATAGCGTGAGTCGTGTCGGAGCCTTGCACACGTCATTCTGTTGGTTGCAAGTTTTTGCTGCCAGATCTCTTGTTTCTGCCTTGCAATTATCATTATTAAGACTTTTACCTGCAATGGGTTCTCATCTCTGCATCCTGGGGTCGTTGCAACAAACACCATGCCAAGACATGACACTGGGCCTGGCTACACTGACTTGGTTCTCTCTGTTCATGAATCATACCCGCCTGTAATTTCTATATTTATATTTATAAGTATATACATCTAGTTAATGAGTGTGTGAGGCATATTAAACCTGGATTGTGTCACGAGTGAACAATGGCAATTGAAGAGAGAAGGGGAGGGTCCTGGAGCTGAATCTAATCTTATAATACTGTTATTGCAAATTTTGATCTGAAATCAGAGGAGAACGTCAACGGCAAGCTAACAGGAGGGTTTGGAGGGGGAGGAGCGAGCCGTGTCTCATAAGACATTTTTATGGGCATCTGAATTCCTTGCAGTTTTCCGTCATTCGCTGGCGGTACCGCAGTGGTTCTCAATTATTTTCGGTCATGCACCCACTGGGGGAGAGAAATGTTTTCACGCCCCCCCGATTCAAAATACTCTTGAGAAACTGATCATATCGATTTATTTATCTGTGCTGTACAGACTCAACTCAAAACCGAAACCAGGAAAATGCAACAAAATGGAGAGCAGTGAAAATTGGTTGAAAAATCTAGCCGCCATCAAGCAAAATGTGGGCGGGACTTAGCAACTGATAATAAGTCCTGATGATAAAACTTTGAGGATATTTGTATTACATGTAAGCCAGCATGTCATGACAAGCATTTTTACCACAACACATAGGGGGCGCCACCGACGTCATTGGTATTAATGTAACAATACAGTATGTTTAATATTGTGGTTGTGGTACAAACAGTATCAACAATATCGATAACAGCATCAGGTAACGATGTTGTCTGTACTGTGAATGTATGATAAATACTAAACTTAACGTTTGACATCATAAAATGATCTTACTGGATCACATGACTGCTTAGAAGTGGGGGGGGGGGGGGGGGGGGGGAAGCTCCGTCCCTTTCAGGCCCCCCCCCCCCCCACACACACACACAATCCCTGGGTATTGTGCTGTGGCATGTCAGCTGTGATCCATACCTAATCCACCAGGCCGATAGTGAGGTCCCTGCAGGGAGCCCACAGGGGCCCCCAGGCCCAAACACCATCGCCCCATCCGTCTTGCAGACAGGCCACAGGCAGGAATTCCTCATTCCCGTCTGCTCACACTTCCATGGAGAGGGTGCTGGTCCATCTGGTCACCAGATGGGGGGGCCTGGTTGGTGGCCCTGACTTTGAAACTTGGGGCGTACGTGTGCTCAGCCAATTCCTCCACCCGTTTAACACCTAAAGCACACTGCGCTTGCATGCGCAACATGGCGCAGTCATGGAATCGATTATAACCCCAACATTTCACAATCTAAATCAAATCCAAAGACTCAAAATGATCCAAAAGTCAAACCCACAGCTCGCTTGCTCACACGCAGCAACATTCCTGTGCGTTTTAAAGACTGGTCATTTATGCGATCATTTGTCGTGGAAATTCATGTCACTGCCAACCTTGTACAAAATATATCAGAACGGCTCCACAAGATTGAAAATATTCCATAAAGCCATAGAAAATACAGTAATAGAGCAGAATAGAACATGTTGTGTAATTAAGGTAATAGTCGCTCTTGCAAGTCACTTATGACAGCAGAGACCTTGTACAAAATAAATTATCAGAACAGCTCCAAATGAGGCCACAAATAATCCACTAAGTCATAGAAATGGCAGTAGTACAGCAGAATAGAACGTGTCATTTCATGAATGCAATTGCCCCTGTTGCGATTAATTCATGACAGTGGCAACCTTGTGTAAACCAAATAATCAGAATGGCTACAAATAATCCACAAAGTCATACAAATTCCAGCAATAGAGCAGAGTAGTTAGTATGTGTCATTTAAATAACGCAGTCGCCTTTGTCGCAAGTAATTCATGACAGCGGCAACCTTTTACAAAATAAATCATCAGAACGACTCCAAATAAGACTGAAAATAATGCACAAAATCAGAGAAATGGCATTAATAGAGCAGAATAGAAAGTGTCATTTAATTAATGCAATCGCCCTTATTTAATTAATTCATGACAGCGGTAACCTCATACAAAATAATGAAAATGACTCCAAATAAGGCTACATATAATCCACCAAGTAACAGAAATAGCAGTAATAGAACAGAATAGATTGTGTCATTTAATTAATGTGAATGCCCATTTTGCAATTAATTCATGACAATTGCAATCGTCCAAAATAAATCATCAGAATGACTGCAAATAATCCACAAAATCAGAGAAATGGCAGTAATGGCGCAGAATTGAAGTGACGGCACAAGTAAACCGGTAAACGTAGAGGGAAGTCCATCACGGTAGGAATGGACGAGAGTCACGTGCAGGTGTGGCCGTGCGTACGCGCCGAGGCGATAAAGAACACGATGGTGTCCTCCATTGTCCTTTACGAGGCTGTTTTGCTTTTTCTTGGACTTTTGGCTTCCTGCAAACGTGAAACCGGCGCAGTGAAGGAGAAAGTGGATGCTGATCTGTCATCAGTTAGCACACGCCACGAAAAGATTTCATTTTCAGGTAGAAGCTCATCTTAATACTCATCTAGTCCCCTCTCTCTGCACCACCGGCGCTCTGATGGAAGAATAAATTAGTGGCTAACAGCGAGAAGGCATCTACTGACAGATTGAATTTCATGTCTGTCATGGCTAAGCGAGGTTTAAGATGATTTTTGTCTCCCATAACTGCCTCTGAAATGTTTTTACGGAGAAAATTTGGTGTATTAAGTCAGTTATTTCATTTGTTGTACAAGTAGCCTAGAAATGTTTACCATAAGCTTTTGTGCACTTAATCTCGGCAGAATTCACACGAGTTGGAGGAAAGTTGGCTTAAAAACAGACACTGTTCCCCCTTTCATCACACACTTGAATATTTATTCAAATAAAATACATCCTGTTTCTCCCATCTGCCACCATGTGGCCTGGTGGACATCTTTACAGCAGCATGCACAGCCTGTAGAGAACATGTGACATCTGTAAAGCTGAAGTTTACCGTGGGCTTTGGAGAGAGAGTGCAGGTAAAGATTTTAACATTTTACCCCAAAACAGGAAACAGAAAAAATATATGCGTGGAAAAAAGTGATACACACACATTTGTATATAGCATTCAATATCAATAAATGGAATATTTTCATCGTTGGAGCATAGAAAACCCATTTATGCATCCATCCATCCACCCTGAGGCGTTCCCAGGCCAGTTGAGAGACATAGTCTCTCCACCGTGCCCTGGGTCTTCCCCGAGGCCTCCTACCGGTCGGACGTGCCCTGAACACCTCCCCGGGGAGGCGTCCGGGAGGCATCCTTACCAAATGCCCGAGCCACCACGACTGGCTTATCTTGCCTTATCGCTAAGGGTTAGCCCAGCCACCCTACTGAGAAAACTCATTACAGCCTCTTGTACGTGCCATCGTGTCCTTTCGGTCACTGCAGAAAACCAGTTTGACTTTCTAAATGCTTTTTTTAACATTAGTAAATCCCTGTGGACATGAAAAAACACCCCTATAGTCACCTTTACACTCATTATTCTTTGTTTACGACACCTTGCACAACTCCTAATGTTGCAGGGACTCGAGCTAGCAAGCTAACCAGTTAGCCCGGAAGTGATTTCTTGTAAAAACATACCACTTCCACACGGGATGGGAGGAGAACTGTTTTTCCACTCGATCATGTGGGACATACCATGGCTGCCTTCATGACATCATGCAGTGTTAGGGTAATAACAGGTGTAAGCTAATGTCTTAATGTATATGATGACTTTATTCGCATATTTGGACTTTATTCATGGAACATTAAAACATATTCTGCAACCTCATATTCCAAAAGTGACAACTTTAATACATTGTTTTGTTTGTTTCTCATAATCTTCCGACTTAAAAAAAAGCAACACATTTTGTCTTTAATATTTCAACTCTATGCTACTAAAATGATATGATTTTTCTCATAATCTTATGATGTAAAATTACGACTTTCTCACACTAGAGTACAACTTTTTTTTAAATTTCTTTAAATTTCTTTCTTTTAATTTTGTGACTTTATTCTCGTAAAATCACTGCCATTTTTCCATTTTTGCCGTTGTTGTTGTTTTGTTTTTTTGGCTCTCTTGTAAAATGTTATTTTTAGAATGTGCCGCGGGCCACAAATGGCCGCCGGGCTGCACATTGGACACCTCGAATTAGGGTATGTGTCGCTTCAAAAGCATAGAGACAGACTATGCTGAAAAACACCATGTTTACCCCCCTAAAACGGCTTATTTTACCATAATTGAAAGCATTTACGGGTTATGTTTACTGCTGTATGTTCATTTTCATAAAAGCGTAACAGCTTCTGCATGACTTTGTTAGAGATGTGATGAAATCCTGATGAGAAGTGTCTCTCTCTGCATACACTCCTAAGTCTGGCAGAAAGGAGCTGTGAAAGTTTTCAGCTGTTTTTTCTTTTAGAGACTTTTAGCTCTGCTGTTGTCTTCCTGAGGCTGCTGAGGGGTTCACGGGGGCCCCAGACTGTGTGTGGGAGTGGGGGTGGGGGGGAGTAGTGCTGTGCGCATACTGGCAAGAAAGAGGGAGGGTTAGCTTCCAGGCGGCATCATAAACCTTCGGGGATGGAGATGCTGGCCTATCTGTGTTGCCATCTACTTGAAATAAAAGGCCAGCCAGGCGGAGATTACACACGCAAGGCGGTGGAAGATGTGGCATCGATTCTTGGAGCGAATCGCTGCACAAGGAGCAGATCTAAATCAGCTTACCGTAGCTATAAATACAACGGCTGACCGGCGGCATGGCGCAATAAGCGGCTGTGGTCAACCTCTGAGGGCGGCACGCAGCGTTGGCGCGCCATACTTTGCATTTTGATTCTGAAGTCCACCATGACGCCCATCAAACTCTCATTTCAGATTTTCAAAACAGCAACATTGCAATTAGGGGTGTAATGCTACGGAACATTTGGTACGGTACAGAGGCGCACAGAATTCCCACACGGTGCACGTTAAGTGAGGGACAGGAAGTGGTTACCTTCTCGGGAAACGGCGTTTGGCTGGCGATAGTGACAAGGAGAAGCCAGAGCTTGACAAGCCACTCCTGTGGTTAAAGTCTCCTGTTTGGGAACACTTGGCCTTCCCGCTGAAATCCGTAAAGTAGGGGTGTCCAAAGGTTTTTCCAGCGGGGGCCACATAGTGAAAAATGAAACTGCAACTTTGTGACTGTAGATGTGCTAATAAGTTATTTAAAAAAAATAAAGGGAACACTAATATACTGAATGAATGAAATATTCTTATTAAATACTTTGTTTTTTACATACTGTCGTTGAATGTGCTGACAACAAAATCACACAAAAATTATCAATGGAAATCTAATGTATTATTATTATTATTATTATTATTATTATTATTATTATTATTATTGGGGGAGTCTTGCTGTCCACCTGTTGTCTATTCCGTTTGCACAACAGCATGTGAAATTGTCAATCTGTGTTGCTTCCTAAGTGGACAGTTTGATTTCACGGAAATGTGATTGACATTGTGATTGATGAAGGGTTCCCTTCATTTCAAGAAAAAACCTGCATGTCAGCTTTGTCATACAGGTGAAAAAAGCCTATCATTAATATCAACTTCACTCTCTGCTCTTTTTTTCCCCCATTTTGTAATTTTCCAAATAGTTCACCTTTCTTCGTAAAGGTTCTTTTCATAATATAATGACTTTGTTGTAACTTTTTCCCCAACCTTTATTTAGGTTGGTTTATATATGGCTCAGGTGGTAGAGTGGTCGTCTCCCAACCTGAAAGTTGCGTGTTTGATCCTCCATGATTGCGTCATCAGTAGGTAAATGTGCTAGCGTTGTCAGAGTGCCTTGGAGGTGGAAAAGCGCTACACAAGTGAAGGACCATTTACCTTTTCTGAATGTGAGTGTGATTGGTTGTTTGTCTGCATGTGCTCTGTATGACCAGTCCACAGTGGACCTCGCCTCTTGCCCGAAGTCAGCTTGGCTAGCATACCCCTGCGACCATAGTGAGGGCAAGCGGCATAGAAAATGGATGCATAGATTTTTATTTGATAATTTTAGATATCATTTCGCATTTATTTTCTGTATTTCATATTAGTTTCTTTTTTTCTTTCTTTCTTTTTATTTGAGAATTGCTTTTATCCGAGAACGGCGTGCTAGTAATTTTTTATGTTTAAAATGTCTTGTTTTTATGTTTTTAGTTTCATTTAGTTTCACAATTTTAAAATGTTGTTCCCTTACTGTACCTAAAATGACGCGAATGGGGACCTTAAAAGCGAGGCACGTAGCGTTCCACTCCTAATTACATTAGATTGCTTTTCCGCGCTGTGATTGAATGTTGAACAAGAGAGAGTCGACTGTGGTGACTTTTTCTCTCCCTCACGTGCGGGGTTTCCACACCGGGGCTTCCGAGGATCAATTAAGTCGTCCGAAGCAAGACACGGTAATAACACGTGAAATGGAGACTCACCGCTCCCCCGGGACCGTTGTTAAATTCATCACCGCCTCGTGTTGGCACGTTTATCAGCGACACGTTACAACGTGCGCTCAGTCACAGACTTGGAGGCGGGGCGTCTTCTCACCGGAACCAATCACTGCACACGCAATCCCTCCTGCAAACACAATGTGGAGAGCTTACATTCATGCTACATATCCAAGTGTTATGCAACACGCTGGGTGTGATTGGCAGCTGTCAGTCACTGCCGGGCTGCCCGCCAAGACTGCAGCGTGTCCCAAATGTTGCCAACGCTTGAATCATCCCTGGTGCGGGGTGTCTTCCAAGTGAATCAAGTTAGTTTTTTTGAGAGAATGTTGTCCTTACTGAATTGTCCCAGTACACTACTGGATATTTTATTGGCAAATCAGGACAAAGCATACTAAAGGTACGTTTCCATGGAGTGTAGGCGTGGGGGCCGGTTAGCAGTTTCAAGGTATACCACGCTATGAAAAAGTCACACTTTCAAAACCACTAAAATAGTGCGTCATACCGTTCCTCCGATACGAGAGAAAGTGGAGGTCCAGCGTGGCCACAACGTGGAAATACTTTGTCACATCCTGTGTGTGGAACTGGACTTCCATGTGTTGAAACCACGGGCGCTAGCTTCCTGGTTAGCATTGAGCGGCGCCGGTATGGCCGCGCTGTTGTCAGTCACCAGATGTGACTGAGAACGAGACGGGAGTGGAGGATGAGTGCTGGAAAGCGTTTATTCTCCACTGAACAACCATTTAACATTTCATTCATTAATATTTCATCTTTATATGACTAAAGGGACGTATTTCCTCAATATGATGACGTTGTTCTTGTGAAACTACAACTTTTTCTTGTTAGATTACAATTTATGACTTTATTCTTCTCAAATTACTGCAGATGTTTCCATTTTTTCTGTTGTTTCTTCATAAATTATAGTTTTAGAATCTATCGAGGAAAAGGCTTCTTGAGACGTCATCTGTACTTCTGTGTAGAAGGTGTCGGACGTTTCGCTCCTCATCCGAAGAGCTTCGTCAGCAAACTAATAAGTGCTGGTAGCTTAGGCCTTAAATACAGTAAGAGTGGGCGGAATTGGTGTGCCAACACCCTCCTCCTATTGGTTTGTTACACTAAGCCTGGGCGGAGCAGTGGTATAATCCTATCCTGTTATTCACACCTACGATAAAAGGGAAGTGTCGCTCCCTGAATTGGGTATGAACGACTCTGATACTGGCTTGTTAGCATCTATTGTTCTGGCTCGGCCCTGCCTTCACCTCATTTGCAAGACTAAGAGCTGTGGGTTTTGGTCTCAGTAACCTGCTGAACACAGGGTCCAAATTAAACCTCAAACCACCATTCCGATTCAATGATGGGTTCTGTTGTTTGACAAAAATAGCTTCCTTTACTCCTCTTTCAAACCATCTGTTTTCTTTGGCCAAAATCTTAACCTCGCTGTCCTGAAAAGAGTGATTGGTAGCTTTCAGGTGTAGATGTACTGCTGATTGAGGACCACTAGCATTGTCCCTGCGATGTTGATAAAGCCTTTTTTGGAGCATTTGCTTAGTTTCCCCAATGTAGTGCTCTTTGCATTCCTCATCTTTACAGTGGATGGAATAGACCACATTGCTCTGTTTCTGGTTTGGAGCCTTGTCTTTAGGATGCACTAATTTTTGTCTCAGGGTATTTACTGGTTTGAAATAGGTAGGAATTTTGTGTTGCCATAAGATCCTCTGGAGTTTTTCGGAGACCCCCGCTACATAAGGGACTACCACTCCTCTCCTTTTTGCTTCTGTGGGCTTTTGGGTTTCTTTCCCTACTCTCTTCTTTTGACATTTGTTAAAAGCCCACCGTGGGTACCCACAGGTTGAGAGCGCTCTCTGGACATGTTGTGTCTCCTTTTTCTTTCCCTCAGCACTAGTTGGTATTTGTTCCGCTCTATGTTGGAGGGTCCTAATAACCCCTAGTTTATGTTGTAGTGGATGGTTTGATTCAAAAAGCAGGTATTGGTCAGTGTGTGTGGCCTTTCTAAAGACCTCTGTAAGTAGCTGTCTGTCCTTTCCTATAATTACCTTGCAGTCTAAGAAGGCTAGTTGGTTTTCTTTAGTGTCCTCGCGAGTAAATTTGATATTGGTGTCCACCGCATTGATGTGATCTGTGAAAGACTGAATTTCTTGTTTTTTGATTATGACAAAGGTGTCATCCACGTATCTAAACCAGTGCCTTGGTTTTGTCCCTGAGAAGGATGTGAGAGCCTGTTTCTCCATCTCTTCCATGTACAGATTCGTTCCAGTATCAGAGTCGTTCATACCCAATTCAGGGAGCGACACTTCCCTTTTATCGTAGGTGTGAATAACAGGATAGGATTATACCACTGCTCCGCCCAGGCTTAGTGTAACAAACCAATAGGAGGAGGGTGTTGGCACACCAATTCCGCCCACTCTTACTGTATTTAAGGCCTAAGCTACCAGCACTTATTAGTTTGCTGACGAAGCTCTTCGGATGAGGAGCGAAACGTCCGACACCTTCTACACAGAAGTACAGATGACGTCTCAAGAAGCCTTTTCCTCGATGGACAACTCCTGTACGACTGAGAGCCTACACAGACGCTTTTAGAATCTATGTATGTGTATATCATTGGAAATAAATGGCTGCAATTTGGACATCCTGGCTCTACTCGGTCAGTAACTGACTGATTTTGATGCGTTCTTATTTTATAAAAAACATACACTTTTTACTAGGGATGTCCAATATCATCTTTTTTGCCGATATTGTCCAACTCCCAATCTCCGATTCCGATATCAACCGATATGTGTAACATCACATATCTGCTGTCATGAAAGGACTGAACTGGACAGGACCGGACTTATTACCGTATTATTATTATGTATTATTGTTTATTATCTATATTGCACTACAAATTTGACGTGATTTGTTCCGTAATCATTTAATCTTATTCTGCTTTTTTATTTGTTCAATCTCCCATCTATCCATGTCGTGGAATGAACACCGCCGCCACGAGTTTGTTTATTCAAGCGCATTTTTACGTGCCATGAGAACGACGTCAGTTATCGGTGTGATTCCCTGTCTATCCATTGATATCAAGGCAGCCGCGCCAAGGCTAAGATGAAAGTCAAGCAGCTAGCAAGGAAGTGGAGATTCAAGCCTTCAATACGGTCTATTATTATGGGAAACGTGAATTCACTACCGAGCAAGATTGACGAGCTGGCAAGAACGTCAAGACCTTCAATAGTGTTTCCCTGAATGGCTAACAGGTAGTGTCCCAGAGGCTAACGTGAGGAGCTAGCCGACTTCAGTACAGTCAGAGCGGCCAGGAACACAAGAGCCTGTGGAAAGCGTAGAGGAGGTGGGCTTGCACTGTATGTGAACAAACGGTGGTGTCATCCTGGCCATGTGAACATTAAAATATCCATCTATACAGCACGTTAAATATTGGTTTTCGTTATTGGGGGAAAAATCAGATACCGACACATTTTTATGCAATATCGGGCCGATATTATCGGACATCCCTACTTTATAAAAAACCCTCAGGTCCCAAAACAGTCCTTCTCATGCAAGTCTAATGGAAATGTAACATTCAATATCTGTTTTCACTTTCACCACCACACATGTACTGTAGATATGCTAAGGTGTTCGATATATTTCAAGCTTTGTCATATAGGTATTATTAATATTATTAATATTAACTTCATTCTTTGCTTTTTTTCCCTATTTTTGCTGTTGCTTTTTTTATTTTATTTTTTTACATTTTCCAAGTATTTCAACTTTCTTCTTAAATAATCTTTGTCACTTTATTTTTGTGATATTATGACTTTATCCCCATAATATTGTGCTTTTATTCCCATAATTTTTCTCCAAATTAATTTTCCCAAAATTACAACTTTATTTAGTTTTGTTTGCTTCTCATAATGTTACGACTTTTAGAAAAATAACAGGTTTTCTTTATTATTTCAATTCTATACTACTAAAATGACTGCGACTACTGATGAATGCGACTTCTTTTCTCTTTATGTTGACATTATTCTCATAACAACAATCACATGGAAGTTTGTGGACTAGTGTGACCTGCCACTAGGAATTATAACGTAACATTACGAGTTTTCTTTTTCAGTATTTATGTTGTGACCTTCTTGAGCCATTTGATTACATTTTGAAAGGTACCCCTTTGGTACCTTTGACAGTAGAAACACAAAAACCTGTGTACCGTACAGAGACAATGTGGAACCACTAAGTGGTCTTTCCTCTGGTTTCTGACGAAAGATCTGCAAGTCTTCCTCGGTCAACCAGAAAACAGAGTTGCCCTGCTTGGTGAAGCTTGACTAAATGAGTCCAAGTTCAAGTCATGTCATGCATTTCACTCTTCCTGCTATGTCATTCCTGCTTTTGTTCCCTGCTGTACTTGCTGCTTCCGAACGAGAGGGTCCACCTGTTTTCCAGCGCACGCCACGACTTGTGACTGATGCAACAGCCCGCCTTTGTTTCCTTGCTCGATTTGCTTTAAAAGATCTCTCGGGGCCTTACACGTCTTCACTCTCACGTGGTTTTGCTGTGACACAATGGAGAAAAGCTGTTTGGAAAGGGGAAACATTAACCCAGGTGCTTGCAGTGTGTGTGTGTGTGTGTGGGTGTGTGTGTGTGTGTGTGTGTGTGTGTGTGTTCCCCTCCCAACCACTTACAATGCAGCTCAGCCCCCGAGCTGAGGCGTTGGACGTAATGTGTTTTGTTGCCAAGGTGAAGAGCACCAACAGTTCTGGGTCTAGCAGTACATGTACAGTATGCACCAGAATACTGCAGTAGTACAACAACAAAGAGAGTCTGCTGTGCAACAACTTGCAGCCATCACTCACGGCTCGTCGTAAACCCGTCCCGCACCTGACTTCCCGTCTCGGGTTGTCGTCTTTCATGTGAACAACAGGAGAGACGGCCGTTATTGTCATCACGGACAACTGTCTCTTGAATTATCCAGCAAACCCGGCGGGAAGTGAGGCGGGTGGCGTACCGGCTTTTTCAGTCACGTCGTCAAGCAAACGGCTCCTCAGTGTTCTGTGATTGCTTTGCCAGCTGTCACGCTGCTTCCCGGTGGATGTCTTCTCTTTCTTCCCAGCCTTCCGCAACAACTTTTATTTTTATGTGGAGTCCCAATAAGACCACAGATATTTTACTTCCTGTTGTTTAGTTTTTTTTTATCCTCCTTCAGGCTTGTCCTAGCATTGGTTATAGATTCATCAGGGGTTCACGGGAGGTTTGAGAGAGAACATGGCGGTGCTGTGAGTCTTGCAGAGCGCTGCCTGCCTAGTTGGCCTTGCCATATGGTGTTGGTAGAGGAGCAAGCGCCTGGGGAGGAGGCAGCCGTATGGTGGCAGGAAATGCACTCACACAGCTCTGACAGGGCAACAAGACAGTGGAGGAATGTTTATACAATCACTGGCTGCCGCATGAGGAAATGCAAAGATTCGGTCTTCAGTAACGTACCTGGAATAGCAATTAGTGGAGGGCTGACCTCCGTTAGGATTGAAGTGTTACAAAAGTGTTGGGCACAGTATTTGGATTTGTTTGTCCGTCTGTTAGTTAGTTAGCAGACTACTTCCTGGTTCACAGTAGTGATGGTAAACGCCATTCCTTTTACTGACTCGAGTTTTCATGAGTCACTCATGAAAGCGAATTGAGAACTCGATTCACTTGAGTCGAGTGTCACATGGGGTTGGGCGCTAAACGGTTTACCGGTATAAATTCTTCAATGATAAGAAAATGACTTAAAGCGGTATAAATGATCATTTTCAACGGAAAAAAGCAGCTGTGATGTGTTTTTCCTGCGACTGTGAGCCGCGGCGGACTGTATTGACGCATTGGCGCCTCACGTGCGCCACAGCATGGTCCATGTCACCGGAGAAAAGCAGAGCACAGTCAACAAAAGAGAGAAAATGAGCATGGCTGAAGGCGGAGGAGAAGTGGAGACTGTAGACGAAGAAATTGTTGGTACCTCTGGAGTATGGAAGTGGTTTGGTTTCGGTAGAGCAGAAGTGGAGCAAGAGACCAGAATATGCAAATTGTTCTATCTCAAGCGGAAACAGTTGAGCACAAAGAGTGTGTCATGAAGCGTGAGACAGAGTCAGCGAGCACGTGTACACTGACCCGGTCAAAAATACAAAACGCTTTTGCTCATGGCCTTCCTTACGACAAGAAAAGTTAACGATGGCATGAACTGACTGATTATTTAGCCCAAGACATGACGCCTTATACTCATTTGAAAAGGCCAGTATTTATCTCTATTACTGTTTTGCAATTTGCAGTTGGTACTAAACTGTATACTTGAATACTAAATGCACTTGTTGTAGTGCACAGTTTGTTACCAATAAATCAATAAGTGTGCTTTACAATTTGAGACTCCCGTAGACATTTATACAGCACGAAGCAAACACCTCATGGAGATGGTTGGTCCGTTGCAGCGCTATGTTTGGATGTGGAAGATCCGCCCCCTTAAAGGGTCCCTGACATGATTCATCAGCTTTGCTTAAATTTGTAAAAATGACATTTATAGTTGATGGCACCGGCCATGACGAGCTCGCTCTCGCTTTTCAGTCTCATTTCCGGAAGTGACGTCATTGGGGTGACACCTCTCAGCTAAAGCAGAGTAAACACTTGTCGAGGTACATCGTCGTCTTGATTCAGTGTATTTTTCATCAAAATAGTAGTCATGCCAAATTGTTGTGTTGCTGCTGGATGTTCACAGTGTCCGAGTGATACTTGAAGTTTTTCTTTTCCAAAAGAGGAAGGTTTAATACAAAAATGGACGAAGCAAGTGCAGAGAACAGGAGACAGATGGACGCCCACCTCGAGTTCTGTTCTTTGCAGCGATCATTTCTTTGATGACTGCTATGAAGGAACACCTTTACAAGAAACATTTGCCTTGAAAGTCTAAACGCATTTTGAAAAAGGATGCTACCTGTATTCCGTCGGTACACGGGGGGGGGGGGTAAAAAAAAGACAAGACGAACAGCGTCAAAGAACAGAACAGAGTAAGTCATGTTTGTTAAATTATGTCTTCTAAACACTATTCCATGGTAGCGACAAGGCTGCAAAGCAGTATACATGTCATAGAAACATCTTTTCACAGCCATATGTTTACTTTGGGGGGCGGCCACAACTCCGGCTATAAAGACCCCTTTATGCTCATTAAGAAGCCGATTTAAAACAATAATTGAAAGATAAGCAACTCCACACAGAGATGCCCAAGCGGAAATTCAAACCCAGGTCTTTCTGATCTCCTGACTGTGTGGCCAACATGCTAACCACTCATCCATGGTGCGGCATGGTTGGTACCATGAACTACTTAAATGTAATTTTTGTGAATTTACCACTGGCTTTAAAAAAATAAACAATGTAGAACATAATTATAAACAATATATAACACATTTAAGCAAAGTAGATGAGCCTGTGCACAAAAGGGTGAAATGCTGCGAAAACAAGCAGCTTCACTGTGTTGCCTGTGCAATTAGCTTCATGATAAGTACACCACATGGTGGCGCTGTTATTAAACCCCAAAGTTTGACCACATAATAAGTTGGGTTAACTTGAAATTTCTGTCACGGTTCACTGCGTGCTACAAAACATCCAGTGTGTGTGTGTGGAACTGACAAGTGCACGTTTAAAATTTGAGCGAGATTGGTTGAAAAACATGGCCGCCATCAAAACGTCTTCGGTATGAGTTGTATTGAATTGACGTTTCTCACATAGCTCTACAAAACACCCACTGCAACTTTAGGGTGTTTCGCCCAATCACTACCAAATATGGTACGCAGCTTTCGGGGGCTGACAAGCACGTGTGTATTTCAGCAAGATTGGTTGAAAAACATAGCCGCCATCGAGCAAAACGTCTTTGCAAGCACACTAGCAGGACTTAGCAACTACAGTAATTGCCCATAAGTCATTGAGCATTTGTCTAATCATTATAAAACTTGTAAGGTTACCTTACCCTACCTTACCTTACCCTACCTTACCCCACCTTACCTTACCTTACCTTACCAAGGCATTTTGACCACGACCCATTGGGGGTGCCACAATTTGCAATCATGTTTAAAAAATGAGGACATCCCACGGGGCCTCCCATTCTCCCCTATTGAAAAGACGTGTGTGTTTTCCTCCTTTACACTTCAGTCTTTGCCTCCAAAGGCTTTGGTGGCATCAAAAGTCAGCTCCTGTTTGACATTTAGTGACATTTGTATTGTGTTCTGCCAGACAGCGGTGAAAAGAATGATTGTGTAGCGCTGTGAGGATTGATGAGGGGCCCACAAGCAAAAAGAGGAGTGAGAGATGTTGCCGGGGTGGGAGGACGGTGTGTCTTTCCTGTATTTTGTGACCTTTTCAGAACGTCACTGAGGATTTGTGTGCCATCTGCGCCCCCGCGGGTATCGTCTAATCCTACTGCACCTCAGCTAGTCTCGGCGGTGATGTTACCGTAAAGCTTTCCACCTTATCTTGCTCACACACACTCTTCTTTTGTTGCCTCCTCCGCGACAATAAACAACAAATCTACCTGCGCATTCCGGCGTCAACGAGTGTGTTCTAGTTTGATAAAGAGTCACCGTGCACTTTTTGCAGAGAGTGTGGGGTGGGGATCTGGTGAGAAGGAGATACGCATCATTTGGAACATCCTCCTTTTGGCCTGTGCATGAATGCAGTGTATTGTTGCTGCGATATCAATTTTCCACCATTGGGCAAAATGCAGATTCCTCCATTTTCGCCTGCTTTGACGGAATTGTGAAGTACTTTCAAGAGATTACACAAAGAACCACAAAACCATCTGTTTACCAGTGTGTAGAGTCATGTGAAAAAAGTATGACGCCCCATGGGTCAGGTTGCAGGGGGCAGCAGGCTAAGCAGGGAAGCCCAGACTTCCTGCTCCCCAGCTACTTCCACCAGCTCTTCCCTGCGGATCTCGAGGTGTTCCCAGGTCTGTTGAGAGACACAGTCTCTCCAACCCGACCTGGGTCTTCCCCGAGGCCTCCTACCGGTCGGATGTGCCCTGAACACCTCCCCAGGGAGGCGTTCGGGAGGAATCATCTGGCTCCTCTCAATGCAGAGGAGCAGCGGTTCTACTCCCGGATGACAGTCCTTCTCACCTTATCTCTAAGGGAGAGCCACGCCAAACTCATTTCGGCCGCTTGTACTTGCAATCTTGTCCTTGCCATCACTACCCAAAGCTCATGACCATAAGCGTAAGACACAAAGGGATGTACAAGGTTTTGGCTGTACGGTTTCTGGCATTCCCCAAATTGCTGCATTTTTTTTTGGCCGTGGAGAACGTTGTTGTGGTGACCATGAAGGAGTAATATCACTGCGCACCCGACGCACAACCTGTAAGTGGAACGTACACGCCACGCACCAAACCCAAGGCTGCTCGGACGTACGGCTAGGCCTGTCACAACAACAAAATTTCCTGGTCATTAATTGTGCTAAAATTTAGCAACGATAATCCATAATTTTGACCTTTTTTTTTTTTTTTTTTTTAAACCATATTATCAACAAATGATAATTTGAGCATGTCACATTTACGCCACTAGATGGCACACAAGCATCGTGTACCTGAGGCACAGAAGCCGCTAGACTAGAACCTACGTCACAGACCAATCCTACTCATTAGTGCCAAAAGAACTACACACAGCAACGCGATAGGTGGATAAAAACAGACGAGATAGTGAGCTAACATGCTATGTTGCTGATATCTATTGAAAGGTTGCATTTCTTTTGTGATGTAGCGAGCGACACTCTGAACATCCAGCAGCAACACAACACTTTGGCATGACTACTATTTTGATGGAAAAATGTTGCAATGTTTTGTTTAATATTTACTCTGCCGATCAAACGCCTCAGTAAGCGTTGACTGTCGGGAAGAAGGCTTTGCTTCACATCCACACTGGAACTGTGGCATTCGGCTTAGAAAATTGCTTTTGTGCCTTCATTCACAATCGCGTCTGCTTGCTAACTGCTCGCACTCCGTGTACGTAGCACCCCCCCTCCACTACTGGGACAAAGAGGCTTAATAGGCTAGCTGAGAAGATGCTCGCTCTCTTCTGTGTTCATTTCATAAGGAGCCAATGCACACAGACACAAGCAGAGGGAACCCTCTTGTCATCCATCCTGTGTGCCACAGAGAGACGAACAGATGGAGCAGATGCGCATATAAAAGTAAATGTCAATTTATCGAGGGCTCAGTTATCGACCTGTATTTTTTTTTTTTCTTTGTTCGATAAATCGATATCCATTATCGTGACAGGCCTACGCACGGCTGTCGCTTCATTGGTACAGCCAACGCACGTAAGTTGGAAGACCAACGTCCGTCCAACCTGCAATAAATGTACTGACCTTGCATTCCATGTGGGCTTCGTATGAAGCTTGCAAGAACTACGTGCGAGCTGTGCGTTGTGCGTACCAACCACGTAATATACGTACCGAAAACAGGATTGGTTCTGCACATGCGTGGGAGCTACGTCACTTCCTGCACTCCAAATTTTTTATGACAGAGCTTCTGCGATGTCGCGTGCCGTGACATGTATTATTTTTTTCCATTTATGAACATAAATGGTGAATCACCATACCTCATATGTCGAACACATTGGGGTTATTTTTCTTAATGCTGCTTATTAAAAGACCAGAATGAGGATGGTCTTTATTCACCAACCTCCTGCAGCACAGACACACTGCAGGCGTATACGTCATAGCCGCTCACGTAAATAACAATATGCATTGCAACAGCAATCAAATATAAATATATATTTCCATATATATCACAATATAGACATAGTCGACCCGCATGGGGCACGTAAGAAATATCTGAACGCTGCACTAATTACGTATGTGGGGGTGCACATGTGGCGCACGACACACATCCGGAGTCTGCAAGTGCGACGTACGAAAAAACATTGTGCCCAAACCTGACACAGGCAAAACGTATGAAAGACATACGTTGGCCGTACGAACGACGCACGTACGAAGTGCCTGATGCGACCCGATTTTGGCTGATTTCGCGTTTTTTTTGCACGTAGACCGACC
Organism: Dunckerocampus dactyliophorus; assembly: GCF_027744805.1. Classification (NCBI taxonomy): domain Eukaryota; kingdom Metazoa; phylum Chordata; class Actinopteri; order Syngnathiformes; family Syngnathidae; genus Dunckerocampus; species Dunckerocampus dactyliophorus. The sequence goes on from NC_072830.1 coordinate 4,871,200, forward strand.
GTAGGAGCTCGTACGACCGGTTGTGACCTAGGCTATAGGTGAGGGTAGGAACATAGATCGACCAGTTTTGGTGGTACCCTGTGGTGTATTTGTCAGAAAAATAATAGCACAGGCAGCACAGTAGGGGTGCATGTTTGGACAAATTTGTACCATTTTGTGTGCAGTCGTTCAGCAGAAGTTGGCAGTGTAGTTACGCTTGTACAAATGGGCCAGGATGCCACAGTTTACAAGGCATCCTTTCCCAAAGATGATCTTTTGCCTTTAAAATGTTCATTTCTCCCTCATGAACGAGCGAACGACACGTCCGATGATGAAACTGTAATAGCGGTGGAGGTAGAAATGGACATTTGCTTCAGGACGGCACACGTGACTCTTTCTCTGGGCTGTGGATTGCCGGAGCAGCTCTTCATTTATTGTCATATTTCTTTATTGGTAATTAGTTTTATTGCACAAGCGGTGCAGGCTGGATCTCTCCTCAGCCATGAAGAGGCCGCTCAGAGCAAATTGGGAGGCGTAAATTGAGAAGATGCTCAGGATTTCTCGGTTGGCGGACGTTCTTGAGCACGGTTAGACAAGGACGATCAACTTCAATATTGAACAATGCATTTAAAAGGCGGAGTAAACATCAGTGGTTGCATTCAGCGCCGTTCTTAAGAGACAGCTATGTAGATGACATACCAGGAAATGACGCTCCGCTCTTTTGCTGGCGGATGGATGTTAACGGATTGGACTGGACCCGATCTTAAGCTTGGTTTGCACGTGTCCTTCATTTGTCTGCTTATGACTTGAGATTATGTCCGACATTCAACCTTCAGGCTTTGATAATCATGACATTATTTATCATCAGCGGCGCCGCAGGAACCTTCGGGGCTGACGGACGGTGCAGCGCTGAGAGGAATGTCAAGTCAGTGGGATTTGTGCACCGTGAGCCGTATGCAATATGTTTTTCCTCACGCGTGTGATTTACGACTGCAAATCTTTCAAGCTGGTCTTTTATTTGATATTATTTTTTTGTTTCTATTAATCTGGTTGAAGTATGATTCATGACTGGTTCGCCAGCGTGCTCCAAATCTCCCTCGCGTAGGAGCCATCGAGCGGAGCCAGAAGAAGAAGAGTTTTCTGGTCCACCAGTACCCCCCGTGGCCCCCCATCCCCTATTCATTCATGTCAACAGTGATTTTTATGGTGGGGTGGTGGCAGCTTTTGAGCAATGGATGGGCTTCAGGCAAAGTCTGATCCCATTTATATCTTTTAATAGCTCACCAGGAGAAAGCTCCTCTTTGGCAATGAATTGTACTGGGGGGAGTCAACGTCCACGTCTGCCAGCTACAAAGCCATCACGCCTTCACATCATCAGATCACTAGCCGGCTAAGGACACAGTGACCTTCAGCCTTGGTTGGTAGGCGGGGGGTTGGCAGGGAAGGGGCCGAACCTCTCCTCTATCAAGAGCTCCCATGTTCCCAGACACTCGCGATTGTTTCTTAATGAATTCATGGAATACTAATGAGGCTGCCGGAGTCCCGGCAAGGAATTTCCAATGTCACGCTAAGGCCACACATTCCTAATTTGGACACACCCACAGATAGCCCACTAAGTGAAGGAAAATGGCTTCCAGTGTTAAGAAAAACAACAAACAGCCTTCAACTGCACATTTATCCAGATTGGCGCCAAAATGTCCTGGCTTCTTCTTGGCATATATCCTGGGTGGAGGTAATGAAACATGGAGTGTTGCCCTTCAAAAACGATCTGGAATCATGCGGATTAAACTGCCAGATGCTGAAACCGTCTTTTGAATACTGTTTACAATTTGATGTACAGGCGATCCCTGCATTTGCACAGGGCATAATCTGGGACCGTTAGCAAATGGTGAAAAATCACGAGTACTTGACGAGTACGCCCATCGAAATGTCTGTTTTTGATACATTTTAAGGCTGTTGAAGCTAGTGCTTAGTGTACAACTGCGGTGTGTTCAAGGACCGCCAGAGAAAGTGCGAAATCGCAATGCTTGAGGAAAAAACCTGATCAGTGAAGCATAAAAACATCAACGTAAAACTTGAGTGCTTTCTAACCACACATTTGACCTGTATTATCACGTCATTATAAGGCATGTCAACTGTTTCGTTTTCATTTAACTTCCATTTTCAGGCTTTCAAGCTTAAAAATATTCTAAAATTACACAAATTAATCCATGAATTGCTCAAATTTTTTTATTTTTTTTTTTTAATCTCACTGTGTTCTGAACAAGTCTCACAAGTTCTGAACTCCTGTTTCCATGCCATTGTTGTTCAGCACGGAGTAGAATAACGTTGCCGTGCAAAGGCACGTAAGAGTCGCGGTGTCCAATGTGTGGCCCGGGGGCCATCTGCGGCCCGCGGCTCTTTTTTCACAGCACACATTCTAAAAATATATTATAACAAGAAAACTAAAAAATAAACAGCAGCAAAAAAGGAAACATCAAAGTTCTATCTGTCTAAACTGACGAGAATCACATATTAGAAACAAACAAAAAAAAGTAATAATGTTACGGCAATAATGTCAAAATATGATGGAAATAAAGTCCTAATTACAAGAAGAAAATTTACAAGAAAAATGCCATTTTAGTAGCAAACATTAAAGAAAAAAATACCTTTTTTTATATTGAAATTTTATGAGAAACAAACGTAACAGAATCAAGTTGTACATTTGGGAAAATGAGGTTATAAAAAGTTACAATATTATGGGAATAAAGTCATAATACAGTGTTCCCTTGCTACATCGCAGTTCACCTTCACGGATTCGCTGTTTTGCGGCTTTTTTTAAGTGCAATTTTGCTTTTTTTATCGTGTTCTGTGTTCTTGTGGTGTATTAGAGCGATCTATCGACGTGTCGCATGTGTCTGTTATTGTATTTACTACTGCTACCAGTAGAGGGTGTTGTATACTCATGTGACAGTTGAAAAGTGTGCGTCTCCGCCTAGTTTCAATATGTGTTTACGTGCCTGAACGAGCACATTAGGAACCCAAGTAGACAATAGCCGGCTAAATATAGAGCCGCAACAGTCCTTATTGGCTAAGGGAGAGCCCGCCCATTGTGTTCACCGTCCTGATTGGCTGTAGCCCACTGTCAATCAATCTCAATCTCTGTGATTTAAGGATCCAAAAACGCTACAGCCCAACGGCGCCAGGACAAAGAGGCACGGTCAGAGGAGTGAATACTCGCGAGTCACTTAATAATTTATTGTGTCCAACCTTGTCGATTGATCATTAAAATTCAAACAAAATTTGAACTTTGAGAGTGTTTAAACAAGAGAGAAATGTGAGAAAATGTTATTGCCTGTCTGAAAAAAAGTGTCGAAAGTGTATAGTGAGGGGTTTTACAGCCTTAAAACATACATAATCATTGAAAACAAAGTTGGCCACTATGCGGATTTCACTTAATGCAGGCTATTTTGGGAACCTATCCCCCGCGATAAACGAGGGAACGCTGTATTACAAGATGAAATGAGAAAAAATGTTGCAATTTTACATGAATAAACCCCTAAAATTAAGAGAAAATTTTAGCAGCAAATATTAAAGGAAAAAAATCCTTTTTTAAAGTTGTAATTTTATGAGGAACAAACAAAACATAATAAAGTTGTACTTTTTGGAAAGTTAGGTTATAAAAAGTTATGTTACCGGAATAAAGTCATAATATCACAAGATATTACAACAATTATTATAGAAGAAAGTTAAAATATTTGGAAAAGTAAGAAAAAAACAGCAAAAATGACGTACAAAGTTGATACCACTAGACTTTTTATCAAAGTGCCCCTTGCATCCTTTCATTTGTCAGTATGTGGCGCTTGCTGGAAAAAGTTTGGACACCCCTGACTTAGGGGCAGGATAGACAGCAAACTAGTTGAGACTGACTCAACAGTGCCTCTGTTGGTCGCAGCCAAGTAGTGCAGTCTATTTGACTTTTTAAGATGTGAATAATCAACAGTCAATTCCAACGTTTATGCTGATTGTAATCATCCCTGGTTTATAATGCATCACTTGTCCTTTTTCTTCCATAACGGAGTGGTGATACTGTAATTGCGGCGCCATTTATGTCACGGAGATGTGATTGTTCCGTGCATGTCCACTTGAAACGGCCCCGAGTCCGAGTGGGTATATATCGTCCTGCAGAAATGGTGTTTATCCTGCTAACATAAATCTTTCAGCACCACTAGCCAGGGCTTGTACGCCGTGACATTCATCTTGACTCAACAGACTCTTCATCTTTTATCCGAGTCCTGTCGGGTCCACGGACACGTTCTTTATGGCTCAATCAATCAGAGCCGCGGGCTGTGAAATGCCCGGCGGCGTCGGCGGGCCTCCAGCAGGCCGCTCAGTGGAGGATTAGCATCGGCGTTGTGATTAACATTAAAAAAACAAGATTTACACCTGAGAAAACATTTCACACATGCATTGACCTGTGATCTTTTGACAATTGCGTCGTAATTTGTGAGCATTAAAGAGCTGCAGGCAAGCTATAGCCAGCCATATTGTTGTTTTGTGAGCAAAAGGGAGACTTTGTCTGGCTGAGTTATACCTCTCTGGCACATCATTCACAGCACCACAGAGGCTCCAAGTTCAATTTGCTATATGTCGCCATCCTGATTGGTGGTTTCTGCAGCAGAAGCGACTTTTATCTCTCATTTTAAGCCGCAGACTTCTCCATGTTCATGAATACAGATGAATTGTTAAGAAGTCACGTTTGCACAGGACTAATAAAAGCTGAGGTCAGGAGGCTGTTTGTGGGATTGCTTTAGATGCTTGATTGTTCTAATCCTCTGCTCTGTCTGCAGTTTTTAAGAGGAATTCCGGCACAAATTACCTGCCGCCTGGTGGCTAAGTCGGACGGGTAATACGTTCTAATCCTGTGCAAATTGACTTTATGTGCACTGTACAGTTTTGCCTTCTTTTTGAATGCAAAATGTTGCTCGGTGTAATTAAGTGGAACGCATTATAGAGGACGGTCATGAATCTCCAAAATTGCATCCAGCATGCCGAATGGATGTGCGAGCCAGCAATGGGAGAACTTGGTTCGTGAGGGACAAAAATGCTGCAAAGTGGAGCAAATATATTTAATGCCTTCAAAATGACTCACATTCTTTCGGTCATTACACAAAACCTTGTGATCAAAGGTGAGGGTGGAAAAGTCTAAACTTAGTGGGAACGACTGTCTGGCGATGCACTGCCCCCTGGTGGTTTGGAGTGGTATGAAACATATACAGTAGGGCTGTCAAATGATTACAGATTTGAATCAGATTAATCCATTTTAAAATGAATTAATCACCATTCTCAACTGTGTCAGAAATATACTCATTTTTACTGTATTTAATGAACAGAAAGACAAATGACAGGACAGATTATGTATATTCGTATGTGTTAACAGCTCCAAATGAACTGAATATGTCAATCGAACTAAAAGATACCACACAATTCTATAAATCTATTTTTCTAACACTAGTCTCTTTCATAATAGCAGAACATTTGAATCGCACTTTAAACCGTGTTCTTATGAGGGGTTGCGTTCAAAGACATCAGGTAATTTAAGGTAAATTGACTTGTTTTCAGTGTATTTTCCAGCATACTTAAACGTAGCAAATTGTACATCCAAATTAAGAGTTACGACGTGAGTGATAATAATATCCACTTCATGTTTTTCTTTAACTTCGTCTTTATTTACACACATACACTCATAATAAAGCCGTTTTTGTGATGTTCGGAGTGTCCCTGAATGCATCTCGTGTCTTCTAATGACGATGAGGAAGTGTCATTCCCAGGATGAACGGACTAGAGACATTACATTCATAGTTCATGACGCCAGCCATGACGAGCTAGCTCTCGCTGTTCAGGCTCATTTCCGGAAGTGATGCCATCAGAGTACTATCACTCAGGTAAACAAACATAGCGGTGTACGAGACAGAGGATGTTTACAGTCATTATAGTGAAGATTTGAGCAATGGGTCAATAGTTTTGGAGGAAGCCTTAAGACATGGAGATGAAGATTGGTTGCCTTCAGAACACAGAATGGTAAGTATAAATTACGCTGGAGTTGCTTATCCTTCAATGATTGTTTTAAATCGGCTTCTTAGTGAGCGTAAAGGGGTCTTTATAGCCTGAGTTATTTCATAATGGTCGCCGTCGCCGCCCCCCTCAGTAAACATACATATGGCTGTGAAAAGATGTTTCGATAACATGTATACTGCTTCACAGCCTTGTCACTATCACGGAATAGTGTTTAGAAAACATGATGTAAAAAAGACATGACTTACTCTGTATTTTATTTACTTTTACTATGTATTTTTTTTTTCCCCCGTGTACCGACAGAATAGCATCTTTTTTTAAATGCGTTTATACCGTACTTTCAAGACAAATGCTTCTTGTAAAGGTGTTCCTTCATAGCAGTCATCAGTGAAATGATCACCGCAAAGGACAGAACTCGAGCTGGGCGTCCATTTGTCTCTCATTCTCTGCACTTGCTTCGTCCATTTTTGTCTTAAACCTTAACTTACTATGTATGTAACAATGCGTGTGCAATATACGTCACCCCCCCATCTCCCAAAAAACGTTAATATTGGAGAAATTACAACAATCTGTTTTTTTTTTCTTCTTCTTACTTTTCATCATATCCATGGTGCAAGTGGATAAATTGTAAGATCTCTTTTCCTGGTTCCAAAATTGGCATTTTTTCCAAGTCAAAATGTTCCCCAGTGCTAGAATTCTTTGGCGTCATTCATGCCGCTGATGGATACCATATGTGCGTGGGAGGAGGTGGTGCTATGGAAGTGTTGCAAACCTGACTAAAGGACCCATCTTTTATTCAAGATTCTGTGCTCATTATGAGCACATTGTGTGCCACACCGCTGCTTTTGAATGTTTGTGCATTGATAGTGAGTGAATCACAGCCAAACGGGGCGTTGCCTGTTGGGCCACTTTTACATATTGGATCTTCACATCTTCATCTGCTTTTCAGTTCTCTATAGATTTCTTTGTCAGGTGGCCTGAAGGCGTTTTAGTGGAAAAGGAGCCTTTTAATGAATGTGTCTATCAAAAGCACGTTATCATATCTCGTAGCCAGTAATCGGACCAAAGCAGGGGAACGTACAACCTCAGGGGAATGTTCCACATATTTCATCGTCCTTGCAGGCATTTACAGACAGCATCGTGAAATAAACAAGTGTCCCTGTCATGTTTCTGCGATGCGGGCGTGATTGTGTTACTCATGGGTGTCGTGTCATTTAAGGAACAGTTTTCACTCAGCAATAAAAATTCCACCAGTTTGGTGGAGGTTAAACCAACGCAGCGAGAAAAAGGCAACAAAACTGTGTAGTGAATTTCAATAGGCTGCCCTTCCTTGACTCGTGTTTGCTTTCAATCTTCCAACTTGTTGAAGCATAAAGAGCTTTTCATCCCTGAGTAGACAGGATCAAGCAGATATTATATGATTATGTAGTATCAATTTGATATCATGCAAAATGTCAAGCGCACACGGGCAGCCCTGCAGAACCTGAACTCCGCTTCTCCTTTGTGCTTCCCCATTGT